>NW_024343578.1:4651313-5282414 GCF_902729225.1 Pteropus medius
AGATTTTGTTAGTTTTTATGTTGTTATTGAGTTGTATGAGTTCTTTGTATATTTTGGATATTAGGCCCTTATCGGAGGCTTTGCTTGCAAATATATTTTCCTTTTCAATGGTTGTCTCTTTACTTTGTTGACAATTTCTTTTGCTGAGCAGAAGCTTTTTAGTTTGATGTAGTCCCATTCATTTATTTTAGCTTTTACTTCCCTTGCTTTTGAGGTCAAATTCATAAAATCCTCTTTAACTCCAAGGTCCTTGAGTTTAGTTCCTATGTTTTCTTCTATGCATTTTATTGTTATAGGTCTTATATTCAAGTCTTTAATCCATTTTAGTTAATTTTGGTATGTGGTGATAGCAGTCTAATTTCATTCTTTTGCATGTGGCTTTTCAGTTTTCCCAGCACCATATAATGAAGACAATTTCCTTTCTCTACTGTATGTTTTTGGCTTTTTTGTTGAAAATTATTTGCCCAAATATATATGGGTTTATTCTGGACTCTTGATTCTGTTCCACTGGTCCGTGTGTCTGTTTTTCTGCCAATACCATGCCTTTTTGATCACGGCTGCTTTGTAGTATAATTTGAAGTAATGCCTCTAGCCTCGTTATTTTTTCTTAGGATAGCTTTGGCAATTTGGGGTCTTTTGTGCTTCTATACAAATCTGATGATTTTTTGTTCTACTTCTTTAAAAAAGGCTGATGGGATTTTGATGGGGATCACATTAAATCTGTATAATACTTTAAGTAATAAGTCATTTTAACTATGTTGATTCTTCCAATCAAAAAACGTGGAATATCTATCCATTTCTTTGTATCTTCTTCGATATCATTTAATAAGGTCTTATAGTTTTCATAATATAGGTCCTTCACATATTTCATTAAATTTATTCCTAGATATTTTATTCTTTTTGTTGCATTTGCAAAAAGAATTATTTTTTCTATTTCTATTTCCGACAGTTATTAGAGTATAGGAATGCTATGCATTCTTGAACGTTGATTTTGTATCCAGAAACTTTACTGTATTTGCTTATTGTTTTTAGTAGTGTTCTTGTGGTGTCTTTAGGGTTTTCTATATAGAGATTCATGTCATCCACAAATATGATAGTTTGAGTTCTTTGTTTCCTATCTAGGTGCCTTTTATATCTTTCTCTTGTCTGATTGTACTTGCTAGGACCTCCAATGTTATATTGAATAACAGTGGTGATAGTGGACAGCCTTGCCTTGTTCCTGACCTTAGAGGGAAGGTTTTTAGTTTCTCACCATTAAGTATAATGTTGGCTGAGGGCTTGTCATATATGGCTTTTCTTATTTTAAGGTACTTTCCTTCTATACTGATTTTGTTAAGTGTTTTGATCATAAATGGGTTCTGTGTCTTGTTGAAGGCTTTTTCTGCATCTCTTGATATGATCATATGATTCTTATTTTTTAATTTGTTTATGTGGTGTATCACATTAATCAATTTGCATATGTTGAACCATCCCTGTGCCCCTGGGATGAAGCCCACTTGATCGTGGTGTATAATCTTTTTAATATGTTGTATTTGGTTCGCTAGTATCTTATTTAGGATTTTTGCATGTGTGTTCATGAGAGATATTGGTCTATAGTTTTCTTTTTGTGTGTTATCTTTACCAGGTTTTGGTATCAGAGTAATATTGGCCTCATAAAATGAGTTGGGAAGTATTGCCTCCTCTTTGATTTTTTGGAAGAGTTTGAGGAGAATAAGTATTAAATCTTTGAATGTTTGGTAGAATCCACTGGTGAAGCCATGTGGTCCTGGACTTTTACTTTTTGGTAGGTTTTTGATGATTGTTTCAATTTCCATACTGCTGATTGTTCTATCTAGATTTTCCAGTTCTTATTGATTCAGTCATGGAAGGTTGTATTTTTCTAAGTACTAGTCTATTTCTTCTAGGTTATTAAATTTGGTGTTATATACTTTTTCATAGTATTGTTGTATGATCCTTTGTATTTCTGCAGTGTCTGTCATAATTTCCCCTCGTTCATCCCTGATTTTGTTTATTTGTGTCCTTTCTCTTTTTTCTTCAGTGAGTCTAGCCAGGGGTTTGTCAATTTTATCAAGCTTCTCAAAGAACCAGCTCTTTGTTGCATATATTTTTTCTATTGCTTTTTTGTTGTTGTTGTTTTCAATTTCATTTATTTCTGCTTAATTTTGATTATTTCTTTCCTTCTCCTGAATTTAGGCTTCATTTGCTCTTCCTTTTCTAGTTTTTTAAGATGAGGTGTTAGATTGTTTATTTGGGCTCATTCTTGTTTTTAGAGGTAGGCCCGTAATGATATGAACTTTCCTCTTACAACCGCTTTTGTCGTGTCTCAAAAGTTTTGATATGTTGTACTATCATTATCATTTGTTTCTATATATTTCTTGATCTCTCTTTTTATTTCTTCTCTGACCCAGTTTTTCTTCAGTAACATGTTGTTTACTCTCCACGTATTTGTGGTTCTTCCTGATTTCTTTTTGCAGTTGATCTCTAGTTTCAAAGCATTATGATCAGAGAATATGATTGGTATGATTTCAACCCTATTATATTTGTTGAGGCTATCTCTGTGTCACAGTATGTGGTCAGTCTTTAAGAATGTTCCATGTGCAACTAGAGAAAAATGTATAAACAGTTGTTTTGGGATGGAAGGCTCTGTAAATGTCAATTATGTCCAGTTGGTCTAATGTGTCATTTAAGGATGTTATTTCATTATTGATTTTCTGTTTGGATGATCTGTCCATATCTGACAGTGCAGTATTTAGGTCCCCTACTATGATAGTGTTTTGGTCTGTTCCTCCTTTTAGTTCTGTTAGTAATTGCTTTACATATTTCGGGGCCCCCTGATTGGAAGCATAGATATTAATAAGTATTATGTCTTCTTGGTGTGTGATTCCCTTTATCATTATGAAGTGTCCCTCAGTATCTTTCTTTACCTTTTTTATTTTGAAGTCTATTTTGTCCAATATTAATACCACTACTCCCACTTTTCTCTGAATGCCATTTGCTTGAAATATCATTTTCTACCCTTTCATTTTTAGTTTATATTTGTCTTTGGAGCTGAGATGTGTCTCCTGGAAGCAGCATATGGTTGAGTTTTGTTTTTTTTGATCCATTCTGTAACTCTGTTCCTTTTTATTGGTGAGTTCAGACCATTTACATTTAGGGTGATCATCGAAATATGAGGTCTTCTTATAGCCATTTTATCTTTTGCTTCCTGATAGCTCGATGTTTCCATTGCTTCCTTGTCCTTGTGTTTCTGTTTTCTTTATTTTGGTTGGCTTTTGTGGGTTTTCTCTCTGGTTCTTTTTGTTTTATGTTATATACTTCAGTTCTGAATCTTCTGTGTGTGGTTACCATTATGAATATATAAGGGATAGTTGTATATATATAGTCATACCTTTACTTCTGTGTATGCCTTATCTCCATTCCCCTTTGCGAATTTGGATCTTTGAATCCTCCCCTTTTCAGTCATTGTTGTCTCTATTTGTCCCTATATATGCTGAATGTTCATTACTATTTTGCTATAACAATTCTCTTCTTATTGTTTAAGCTTATAATACCTGTTCTTAATAAGGGGTGCAATGCTCTGCTTCTAGTAACCTGATAGTCACCTTACTCCTAATTATGTTCTTTTTGTTGTTGTTCATTTTATTTTAGGTGAGCAGACCCCTTTTAGTATTTCCTGTAGTGCAGGCCTCGTGGTGGAGCATTCCCTCAATTTTTGTATGTCTAGAAAGGTCTTTATTTCTCCTTCATATCTAAAGGAGAGCTTTGCTAGATATATTATTTTAGGCTGGTAGTTCCTTTCATTTAATAGTTTGAATATTTGATTCACTTTTTTCTGGCTTGCAAGGTTTGTGCTGAGAAGTCTGACGATAATCTAATGGGTTTTCCTTTATAAATGACACTCTTCTTTTCTTTGTCTGCCCTGAGAATTCTGTCTTTGTCACAGATTTTTGATAATTTTAATACAATTTGTCTTGGTGAAGGCCTTTTTTGGGTTGAGATAGTTGGGTGTTCTGTTGACTTCTTGAATTCCAAGCTCTAGCTCATTCCTTAACTTTGGGAAATTCTCATCAACTATTTGTCTGAAAATGCTTTCTTGTCCCTGCTGCTTTTCTTCGTCTTTGATAATGCCCATTATTCTTATGTTTCCTGTCTTGATGCTATCAGCTAGTTCTTGTATTTCTCTTTCATTATTTTTTATTCTTTGGTTTCCCTCTTCTTCCTTCTGATTTATTTCTAGATTTCTGACTTCAATATCACTGATCTTTTCCTTCATTTGGTCAACTCTATTTCCCAAGCTTGTTATTTCATTTTTCAGCCTTCGCAGTGTGCTTTTTATCTCCAGAAGATCTATTCTGTTCTTTTTGAGGGTTTCGATGTCCTTGCTAATGAACTCATTCTGCTCATCCAGTTGTTTTTTTTAATTCCTGAAAGTGACTCATTTCAGAACTCACTGAATTTTTTCAGAAGTTTTTCAGAGAATTCATCCTGAATTCTCTGTCATTTAAATTGCATATTTCTATGTCTGTATGCTTATTTTCTGGAGATTTTTCTCTTTCTTTCTGCGATGCCTTGTCACCTTTGTTGTTCATTGTGTTTAATGGACTGTTTTTCCGCTTGGGCATTAATAGAACTGTGTTCTGCTTTTTTTCCAGAAAGATTTATTATATGAAGGTCTCTCTTTAGCCTGTTGCAAATAAGGTGCTTTTTTTTTGCTTTCCAGTAGTGGTGTCTAAGCCTCTTCTATCCCTGCTTTATATAAAGCCTTAATAATGCCTTTTTTCCTTGTAAGTGTTTAATCACACTGGCTACCCTCAGTCTCAGTCCTTATCAGTGTTAGTGACAGTTTCCCTAGCATTTACTCAGATCTCCCTGGGGCTCTGCGGTGTTTGGTCTTAGAGGATATGTGGAGAGGATCCTTCTGTGTTAGGGGTTGGGGGCTGCAGGTCAGCCTCGGTTTTGCAACCACGGCTGGTAAAACTCAACTGTTGTTTCTCTGTCGTCCTGCTTCTCTGCTTTCTGCCCTGATGACTTGGCTCTGCTGCTGGCCGCGTGTAGCTCCCAGCACTCCCAGGCACGGCTGTTCAGAGAACTTGCCTCATGTTCTCCCCTTCCCCTCCTCCTACAAGGAGTTCTAGTGGCTGTGAGAGACAGCTTCTTTATTTCTCCCAGTCTACTACCCAACACCCAGGGTTCTGACCTGTGGTAGCTCTAATGTGCAGATCCCATGCTTGGATGTGCTGGTTTGCAGTTTGGGTGTTTTTTCGTTGAGTTTTAAATGTTCAGCTTATTGTTGTTTCAAGAGGAAATATCTGGGGACATCTCTCACTCTGACATGTTTTTCCAAACTCTGCAATTCTTTTAGAGGTTCATGAACACAAAATGTTTGAAGCCTATAGGCACCCAGCTTGATTGACTTTTAAAAATTATTAAACCTGCCTTGTATTCCTGGAATAAACTCCACTTGATCATAGTATATAAGTAATTTAACATACTGCATATAACAAATTACATTTTGGTATCTTGGTATCTTGTTAATGATTTTTTTGTCTAAATCCATGAGGAATATTGGTCTGTTGTTTTATTATTATTTTTTTTTTGTAATATCTTTGCCTAGCTTTGTTATAAAGGTAATGCTAGCTAAATAAAATTGTGATATATTTCTCCTCTCCTACTTTCTGAAGAGATTATATAGATTGTATAGAATTTGGTAGCACTTTTCCGTGAAACCATCTTAGTCCAGATGTTTCTTTTGAGGGAAGTTTTAAATCAAATGTGCATTTTAGAACTTTGAGATATATTTTTAATTTTGTTTTTATTTTTATCATCATTCTTTTCCCCACAGACATGTATTATGTATTAGGAACTCTGCAATGCATGAGGAGAGTACAGAGAGTACTAAAATGCATCTTTGCCTCTAGAGCTTAAGGTCAAGTAGTAAACAGGCCCTTTTTAGTGGTAAAATATTAAAGATTCTGGGCTAATTTCAGTCATTTTTCTCCACTATTACTTAAATATGTACAAACATAAACTCTGATACAAACTGCAAATATTATAGGGCTTATGAAGAATAGCAATAAAACAAAAACATGATACAAATTAGCTCAATGTAGCTTCAGAAACATGTAAAAGTGCAAAAGAGGCCTAAGAAAACAAATGAATAATAATAGTGATATTTTTGACAGGAAGTTGATTGAGCACTTACCACATTGCTTACACACATTATCTTTTTTAGTCCTATAGCCTTTGAGGAAGATATCATTAACTCTTCTAGAAATTAGGACATTCTTAATTTCGAAGATAATTCACACCCCAGAAATGTGGAGCATCCTGCACCGTGAAAGTGTTCAGATGTATGTTTTCGGGATCTAGAGGAAAGTCAGTATGTTTTTTGATAAATTGCTATATAGTTAGAATTTATTTACTAAATACTTGTGTCTATATATATAACTGTGACTTATTACTGAGGCTGACCCAGCTTGCTTCTATTTCCACAGCTGCCAAATGTATATCCTCATCACCGTCCTTACCAGCAGGTCATAAAACCTTCCAATTCTCTTCTACCTCTAAACCTCTCAAAGAATAAAAACCATTCTTTTATTCAATATGTTTCCTCTCTAAGAGGAATATGATTTGTAAACTTGCTTTTGGTTACGGAATGAATTCCTTTTGTAAAACAATTTGAAATATTCTGAAGGAACTACATACATTTTATGTCTAATATTTAAGGTCCCATACAATTTAGCACCAACTTGTATCCCCTGACTCTCCTTCTGCCATCTGAGTTTTCATTTTCTTCTCATTTCTAACTGCATTAGACAACAGACAGGTCTGTAGACACACTTTGTGTTCCCCATGTCTCTAAGCTTTTGTTTCTATTATTTACTCTGTTAAAAATTTTGTTTCTCATTTTGTGTTTCACAATGTGGTTCAAATGTCACCTCTTTTATGAAGTCTCAAACTAATCAGATTGAATTTCTTCAGGGTAATGATAATAGTTTGTTCTGTTACAACAGTAGGATTTGTTTTATGTGCTTGGAAAATAATTGGAGGCCACCAACCTTGTATTCCCAATACCAAGCACAGTGCTTGGCATATAGTAGTTGCTCAACAAATGTTTGTGAATTGAATTGAATTGAGGAATATTTTTCTATGGCACCTGGGATGACTCTCTCAAATGTATTATCACTTTATTGGTAAGTTATCCTCTTTAGTCCTATATGCATTTCAGTCATTGAGCAGAATCCAAAGATGAGTGTTTTAAGCAACATGCTCACTCTTTTTTAGCAAAGGCATATTATTTTCCTCTAATAAACAAAAACTTCTTTGTTGATACTGACTTATCCTAGGATATTTCTCATAATGTATACATGTTTTATCAAATTAATTTATTGAAGAATGAGCAAAGTGATACTATTAAACTGTACATTCAGCAACTAGGTATTAAATGCTTTTGTAGTATTTAAATTGTACTTAAGCCCATAAAGTGAAAAAAGCAAATATTTATATGACAAATTAATTGCAGATTCAAAGATTTTCCAGCACTTATTGTTCTGTTATTATCAGCAGATGCTGAATATCTTTTGGAATTCTAAATGTATTTCTAGTTAGAAATAACTCACTACAGTTAAAGAATAAGAAAAATAAAATCACAAATTGAAAAGCTCCATTTTTGCCTATGAATAAGACCAGGCAAACCTAATAATATTGAAAAATCTTTGTTTTCATGACTTCGACTGTATTGAAATATTCATTGGGATTTCTCAAATCCTATTTCTATTATACATTTTCTATTAGGTTCATCCTCAAATTTGGCAACTGCAGAGACACAGCCACTGATAATTATGCATTATATAAACAATTGAAGAGCTATGAAGAGCTGCCTTCCAAATACAGGCACATCTCGGAGATATTGTGGCTTCTAGACCATCACAATAAAGTGAGTATAACAATAAAGTGAATCATAAACTTTATACTTGTGGAGGATCTTGCCTTCAATCTTAAAAAACACATCCGTGAAGCATAATAAAACAAAGCACAATGAAACGAAGAATGCCTGTATCATTTCTTGATTAAATTCTGGTGAAAATAATCTTTCATCTTGACTTTATTCTCCTTTCACAGTGTGGAAATGTTGTATTTCTGCTGTATGAACTCTTGATTAAGAGGAAATAATAGTTTGATTATTTCTCAGCAGATTCTGACCATATGGTATAATAGAAAGCTCTCTAGATCCCCTGCAATGAGAGCACCATAAAGGATATTCTCTCTCTCCCTCTCTACACACACACACACACACACACACACACACACACACACACACACACACACACACACACAACACACACACACACTCACATTATATATGGCAGCCAAAGCAGTATCTGGAACATAGTAGGTGCCTAATAAACGTTCATTGTTTGAGAGCTCCGAATGCTAATATATTAAGTAGGCCACACTTTTAAAAAAGTACCAAGACATCCTATAGGCTTTTTTTAGGCCACTTTTCCCCTCACCAGATGATGCCCTTTAAAATAGTGCTGATTGCAACAGACAAATGCATGGGGACCACCCACCATCCTGGTTACCCAAACTAGCTTCAGGTGAATAGGAAGGAAGACCAGGAAGCCAGGGCAATATATCTGCTTCTTAGATGGAATGTCTCTTGAACAAAGGTACCTGATGGCATCAGGAGGACATTGAGTTGGTTACCAACTGACTTAGGAGGGGACAGAGGAAGAAATTGCTCATCCGATGAAGTCATATTCAAACTAGACTAACGGGTATGGTCAAGAAGGCTGTCACACTTTGATTGGGCTGTCTTTCCTTTTTATTGCTAATTCTAGGTGCCAAGTTAGCCAGATGGACAGATGGTCTTGCCCCTAGCTTCAGGCCTCCCCAGGTATAACTCAATAAATTCATGCATATTATATATACTCACAATACATTTCAAACATTTAGTCATATAAGTTATTTTCAGAAGGGGCAACTTTTACACTGGAAACTCAATATCTTATAAAATTTAATATATACAATTTTTCTATATAATTAAACTCATTATGTTTGAGTAATATTCAAAAACTCCTGCTAATACAGTTTTATTCTACTAATCAAAACAATGTTTTTACAGTTCAAATCTTACTGTTGATACTTGAAAAACATCTCTGGGGGAGTGTTACAAATTTTTCTTCTCAGAAGTAAAACAGTAAGCCTATGAATTGTCTAGAATTGCCCCAATGTGAGCAAAATCCTGGCTTCTCCAAGTTTGCCTCTCACTATTTGACCTTACATAAACCATTTAACCTCACAGGGTTTCTTCCCTCATTTTTAAAAGTAAGAGATTGGAGACTATAGACCCCTAGATCTCTTTAGCTCTAATGACATGATTTTGACTTTATCACTCAAAATTGTGATGAAATAGCATTTTGACGGGGGTTCAAAATGGAATGGGCAAGGGTGAGCATTCACTGGAAGAAGTGCCCAGAAGAATATTAGTAACCTGATGGTAAGATTCCTTTGGCAATGGAGGTTCAAATGGCTCTAGAAGCCACACTCTAGTCTAATAGGGTCTCAACCTATTATTATTTTTAACAGGGAAATAAGTGGAAGACATAGGTTTTCAGTGCTGTCAGGGTTACAGAGGGATTTGTTGAGCTGAGCAAAGGAAAAATGACTGACTGGTACATTTAATTTATTACTTTTATTGACTTCTGCAGCTCCAGTGCAGTTGCACTCAGAAGGCCCATATGAGCTAATAAAATAGGACTTCAGAATTGATGTAGCAAATAAAATGCCAAATAAGAATGCCGTTGTTATTAAAATGTAGTGACACTATTGATTTAAAATAAATATATTTGCCAGTTTGCTGTGCATTTAGGACTGGACCCAGCTGTTGAAGGCGCCATTTAGGTTACAGGTTTGCATGACAAATGAAAGGCCTCTTACCAGGAGGAGTAATGCAGTTTTATGTAACAGAATTGCCATGGAAACAGAAATAAATCCTGGAGCTAAATAAGGCTGTGAATATCCTGTCTTCTGAGTTCAGCTTCCTGTGTTCCATAGAAGAAATTCACAGGATACTTACCATGGTTTTCCTTGTAAATGAAAAATTATAGATTTGGTATTTCTCAACTCATATCATTATTGAACGTTTTTTTTCTCACCATAATTGATGTGAAGATAGCAGGCTTAGACAAAACAGATCTTGCTCTGCCTCTCACATTTCTGCACAATTTTCTTTACACACACACACACCTCACACCTCTGCTTTGCAACTCCAGATGGTATATAATCAACTATTTTTTCTGTGTAAGGTATAATACAGGCATGATCTTGAATGGGTCTGAGAAATACATATGGCTTTCTAAATGCCATAGTGACATGTTGATATGTTAACTAGAGTCTATATATAGCAACTAGGGACCATCCTCACATGAGAGTGGCAAATTTCTCTGCAATTCAATCTGTCCTCAATGTACGTGTGTATGTGCCATTTTTCTTAAAATGGCCCAAAATGAACAAATTAGTAAGTTCTTGGTAATCTACTCTTTTTAATTCAACCAATTAAGAGAGCTTGATGGATAGTGTGTCTTTTTCTCCTTCCTTTGGTTTCATATGCCCTTGAACTGACATGTCTTCTGTAAATAAATGCCCACCAGTCTTGGTTATCAGTTTAAGATGTCCTTTTAAAGGCAGCCACTAGAATCTCTTAGGACAGATTTTTATCTTTCTAAAATAGTTCAAAGCATGAAAAAGTAGCCTGGAAACAGTTCATTGTCCTTTAGGTGCTTTACCCCTATCAGTGCTAGATATGACGAAGCTCTTGTTTGCCTCTATGAGGACAAGAATTAAATCTGTCTTATTAGTCACTATGAGAATAATGCCTAAAACTGTGACTGACACATAGATACATAATGAATATTCTAGCAAGAATGTATTGAGTCAAATAAGTAGTTTCAGAAGTAGAATTGCTTTTCTAATAATTTCAATATTCATAGGAAATAAAAGAGAAAACTGAGATGGTCAGCAAGCAAAGATTGGCTGGGGTAGTTGCTATGGACTGAATATTTGTGTCCTCTCCCCCAAATTTCAAATTCCTATGTAGAAACCTCATAGGAATCTCAGTGTGATGAATATTGGAGGTAGGAACCTGAGGTGCTGAGGTCATGAGTAAGGAGTCTTCAGGAATGGGATTACTGCTCTTCTTTATAAGAGGTAGAAAACTAGCTAGCTCCTCTTCTGCCATGTTGAGGACACTGAAACCTGGAGGAGGGTGAGCCCTCACCAGGACCTAACTGTGCTGGCACTCTGATTTTGGATTTCCAGCCTTCAGAAATGTGAGAAGTAAATTTCTGTTGTTCAAGCCACCCAGTTAGCCTAAATTGAGTAAGACAAGTAGCCTTTATTTCTCATTGTCTGTCAGAATGTGGGCACAACTGCAGTGCTGAAGTCCTTATGGGTCTTAACTCAGTTACCAGCATGAATTTGGAAGTACAAGAAATCCTTTCCCCAGTCAACAATTGTCCAGTGGAGAGACAGGGTCAAAGACTGTACCTTCCCACTGAAGTGCATAAAGAAACCGATTTTCCAGCAGCTTCCAGCCCTGTGTCTTTTATCTCAGTTGTTTATGTATATCAGGTGTAAAGGTTAGGAAGAACCACAAATATTCAGCAACTATCCCTTATTTCCTAATTTGCTTTGAATGACTAGACATGGCCTTGAATATAGAAAGTATTTTGCTCTTGTGTAGGTCTAAAGCTTACAGTGGTTTTAAAAATAAATGAAAATCAGATGTGCTATTTTTCCTCTACATTCCAACTTATAGTTTATAAAATTGCACTAACGTTTTACTTGGATCTATATTCAGTAGGTGTCTCAAAATAAGTTTGACTTTAGGTTGATGAGCTGACATTTTTTTTTTAATAATACTACTTTTAAAACCCAATTTAAAATATAATTTCTGAATGAAACTTTTCAAACTTATTAATTGACATATTATGTGTCAGATACTGAAATCACTGAAATAGAGAAATGCCCGTGACCTCAAGCTCACCTGAAATATGTGAGCCCTTACTATATACTAGGCACTATGCATTTATGAGGAAAGTTTAAGATGCAAGTAAGAGTTGATAATTAATGAAAGTGAAACAAAGCAGGAGGTGGTAGAATCCATGATATTCACTGATTAAACTCTTGAAGAGATCTACTTTTCAAATACATTGCAATGCAACCGAAGGCAAATTATTTCCAGGCTTACAAGAAATATAATGTATTTCACAGTTGGATATCTTCTTGAGAAGCCAATATTAGATGTTTTGTAAGAAGCTGTTGGCAGAAAGCTTGAATGAAAGTCACAGAGCCTGGTCTCAACTTACTAAGAAAAGCACAGATACATCCTGAGTTTCAGTTTTGTAAGCTGAATGTTATATATATCTGTCTTTGGGGACCGGGGTCTGAGTCAAAGTATTTGTGAGTCTTAACTCAATACCTAGGAGGAAGAGCTCTTTTGTTAATAGCCGTAAGCAGGTTTGCAAAACTGGCAGTGTCTGCCCAGGGCATATCAAGGAAGAAGATTGTTTCTGCTTTGTAGGAAAGATAGGGAAAGCAGTTTTAGGAAAGAGCTGTGAAAGACGACAAGTGAGGAGAAGGAACATAGTATAATGAAGTGAACACCAGATTAGGAGTTAGGTAAGCTGAGTTCAAGTGGCAGTTCCACCCGTGGCTGAAAAGACATCCAACAGAAGCATCAGATCTTTGTTTTTGAAGAGATAACAATATCTGCCTTATAAAGTTGTTGTGAGTGCTAAAATGAAAAAAAAACATATGTGCATGTGCATTAATATGCATACATATACATATAAGCACAAACACGTGAGTTTACACACATACATACAAACACACTGTCATCTTGCCAATGGTCAGTAATTTTCTTCCCCTTTCCTCTATGAATCACAGTTTGTCCATTTGTCAAGAATAATACTTTTCTTGCCTCTCACTGATAGAGCTGCAATAGATTTCTTATACAAATATAAGATGCTAATAAAAATTTTTGTTGCATTTATTTTTTTTTCAAGTCATATTTTTGAATCTCTATGTCTGAGGCACTAGCTTAGAACCAGAGAGGGTACAGTTTCCAGTAAAATTCCTGCCCTTGACGTGGTCATAACCCACTTGAGCAGTGGTCCCTTTAGAGTTAAACAGAACCACGAGAATACAGTATTGATATAGGATGACCATAGCCTTTACATCACATCTGCAAAGTACTCCAGACGCTTCATGATCTTGTCTTCAGCATCTTCTTCAGCCTTTTTTTGATTTACACTTAATCTACAAGGCTAGTCTGCCAACCGCATCACATAGTTTTATTTCCTAAAGTTATCCTGACCTTTTTGGCTTTGAAGTCTTTCTTTACATTGTGTCCTCTACCTCTGATTCAGATTGTAGAAATTCTGCCCTTCAAAAGAGTCTAAGTTTGAATGCCTTCTTTGCCAAGAATTTTCATTCTGCATTATTTAGGAATACTCATCTTCTTTTGAACATTTTCCATGACTTTATAGATCCTGAGGGTTTCCTTTTCTGTGAATTGCCTGCTCATGCCTATTGTATCATTTTTCTTATTTTATTTTTCTTATTTTTGACTTGTACAATCTGGCTATCAATTCTAATTCTCCAAATAACCACCAGAAAAACCTGTTGATGAAGCAAAGCTAAGTGTATTAGACCTGCTTTATAAGAGAAGATGCACATTGACTCAAAAGAAAGACTTAGGGAGCTATAGTGTTTCAGAATCTGCCCTGGACAACTTTAAGGCAGATTTTGCAAGGTGGGAAACTACTCAAAACTGGGCTGCATTTATGACATAATGGTTTCTGAGGCTCTTAAAGTGAGTATTGATAAAGAAGTTATCAGTTTTAAACAAGAAACTATTTTATTTAATTGAAAGTCTTTTCTTCCAGAAATGTATTTTCTGGAACAAAGAGCTAAGTTATTTTTTCTTGTCCGCAGTCTTATTTTACACAGGGACAGCGCAAGTTTCTGATTAGTTTTGCATCTTAAACCTAATAGCAGTGGTCATGTACATTTAATAAAAGTGCAACTTCTACTTTTTTTCTTGTTACTTTAAAAACCTTCCCTCCAAGAGATGACTTTGGGGAAAAGAAGTTAACAGGCTGTGTGTAATCTCAGAGCAAATGAGTCTTAAGCAAAACCAGGAATCACCTTTAGTAAACCTGAGGGTGGTGTGATCCTGGGAAACTGAATGTTCTCAGAAGAAGACAGTAAAGTGGTGGATGAAACTGGCCTGGACCCCAGTGAAAAATGGGTTGGTGGGAAAGGAAGCAAATGGGAGTCCAAAACAGAGGAGACTTCAATGGGGCCTACTTGTCTCTGATTAAAAGGTAACCCAGGAATAGGGCAGAATGTGAACAGTGCTAGTTAGCGTATTTATTAGCCTCCAAGTGATTTTCTGTTTGATTATAAATAGGTTCTTTCTGGTGATGGCCAGCTTGTAGGGTGTCAGTCTTGTACAAATTAATCCTGATCTTTCAACAATAAAATTAGTACCTTTCCGAAAGTGTGGTTATGACAAATGTATAAGAATGTAAATGAGAACCATGACAGAGCTCTCTAGCTTGCAAATGTTGTTTAGAATATGCTAGTGATTATTGGTAATAATTTTCACAGTGTATGTCTCTGAAGTTCCACTGAAATACATCTGAGATTATCTAAACATTTCATGAAATTAGATTTTTTTTTTTTGGCAATTAAGCATGTACAATAATCATAATTATATAACAACTTTTAAATTACTGGAGATCATCAATGCATTAACTTGTGTAAGGCTGTGCTAGCTTCAGAATAAAACTGTGTCTGCCATCTTGAAGCATATTTTTGAGTTTTTGTTTATTTTTAAATGTATATATTGGAAAAGTTGTAGGAACTTTTTATTTTTTATCTTTGTGATCTCGGGATTTTGCATATTCACTCACTTCAAAATTGCATAACTACTTACACAAAATTATACAGTTCATGGACATTACATTTCCTTAAAATGTTATGCAAAACTCAGTCATATTATCTATATTTCAGAAGTGCCTTGTCAGATTGTATTCTGTAGAGTTTAAGCACTTTTTTTAAGTTTTAGTATTTCTTCTATAACTTGCACTTATAAAATGTGTTAGATGCTTTTAGTAGACATGTTTGAAACAATAACCTCAAATATTGCTACCCTTTCAAGCATCTAATTCAGTTAATTGAAGAGTATCCTATGATTGCAAATGAGTTGTTAAAGAAACAGAAGAAAAGAGACCCCATTGCCATTGCCAAAGAGTACATACAATACAGAATATACAAAGTCTTGCACTATATGAACAAAACACAATAATTGGAATACTGAGCCCAAAGACTAGTTTTCATCTAAACGCCCAAATTCAAATTTCGCGTTTATCAAAAATTCTCAATTTTATTAATAATGTAATGGTATAATTTATAAAGTGCTTTTATCCTAATAGAATACTGTTTTCTCATATTAAGATTTTAATGATAAAAAATATTCTGCCACAAAATATTTAAAGATCATTGGGCTCTGCAGATGGAGTAAGGAGATTTCCACTGATCCTAACTACCCTGTAGGAAAACCAATCCATAGAAAGGGATATATAGCAAAGTTGTGGAGAAATAATATTCTATAAGGCCTGCCTCTGACCTAGGCTACATGATCTATAATATTTTAAAATTGTCATTCTCAACCTTGACTGCCAGTTGGAATTATTCTCTAGGGAGCTTTAAAAATATTGATATCTAGGTCTAAATCCCAGAGAGTTTCACTTATTTGGTTTGGTGGACATACTATACTTGGGGCTTTTTAAAGCTCCCCAGTTGATTCCAATGTGCAGACAAGGCCAAGAAGTGCTGTTTAAAGGACTCTTAGTTCTTGGGCCATTTCACATGCCTCAGTTTCTATTTGCACTAAAACCTTTGCTGAAGCAGAATGTTGACCTTATAATAATGGCCAAAAAGCATAACATAATGGTTAAATTTTATTGAGGCTTTCCAGTGTGTTAGGCACAGTACTGTGGGCTGTACCAACTTTATCTTAATTCATCCTCTCAGAAATCTTATTAGGTAGCGATTATTGGCATGTTACTAGTTTTTAAAAAATCGAGGTTCCGAGAAATTAAATGACTTACACAAGGTCACTTAGCTAATAAATGGTGATGCCTGGCTTTAAACCCAGGTTATTTATTTAATCTGAAATTCTGGACAGAAAATACTATCTGGTCTAAAATCATGTGCAAGATAAAACATTATTAGTGCTTAATAGCAGGAATTGCTGGCAGGTTAAAACAAACCTTATCTTATGAGAAGAAGCTGACTTGTTTCTCCTGAGAAATCTTGTACTACAGCAAGTCCTATTACCAATCAACTAATACCCAGAAGGTTCACTGGCACGTGTGTATCTACTTGAGCACTGATTTACAAAGTAACCATAATAAATAATCAGTATTGACTATATGGCAGCAAATAATAATCAATGCCCTCCATAATGCCTCCTAAGAGACTATTACTAGTTTTCTAAATACTTAGCTTTCAGAAAAGGAGGATTAATCAATATTACAAAAAGGTAGTGCAGCCATATGTCTTTATCTTCATGTAACTGCTAAACAGATAAACATTAAATCCTGTTTGGTGATCTCAAAATAATGTCATTCTCATTTGGTAGGATGGGTTCCAGAGGTTAAAACAGATAAGTTTTGTCCATGTCAGTGTCCATTTTTTTTCTGCCCTATTCTTTTGCTTTCTTTTCTCTCTACTTCCTCTACTCCTATTGATTTTCCTTGAAAGTTCTCCTTTTACTTCAATTACATCTTAAACCCTTTACCTCTCTATATCCGAGGCTTAATTCAAAGAAGAATGGTGTATGTATGGGAGGTGTTCTCCTTATTACACAACAGTGTATAAGCCTGGACTCAAGGTTATTCTTCATTCTGAAAGTATATTGTAACTTTCAAACCACTATTATGAGTTAGGGACAAAATTGAGTTTATCCTTTTCATGGCCAGTTATTCCAGAGAGAAAAAAAAATAAGGGGATATTTTCCTCTCCATCTGTGGACTTTGCGTAATACTAGAACAGCAGGGTCTATTCAGTCAGGACCTGAAGAGTAGGTGTGATAAATCTTCAAAGAAAATCCCCTATTATGAGGCTAAGCCCTGGATTTCACAGTCTATGGCTGGGTGAGACACAGGTTATGATCATCTGACTGCAGGTCAAACAGGCGAGGGATGATGAATTCAGAAAGGTGCACATGATTTATATGAAAGTGATCTGGTCGGTCTGGTTCTTAGTCACAGATGAGAATGGAGGAACTTACAACAAGCCAATTGCATGTTGTTATTCCTGATAAGCTGGCCTCTGACTGTCAAAAGTGTGCCAGGAAAACATTGTCTGAGTTTACATATTAAGGGATCTTGCAGTCAGATCTACATGTTTGTGACTTTGCCAAAATTCTTGAATGATGTAGAGAAGAAAAATGATTCAAGATGCATCACCTCTTGAACATTTATAGAAGGGACTCATGTTCTAGATGGAAAATCCTGTTAGAATATTTTGACAGAGTTCTCCTTCAATTCTGCATAAACACAATGATAGTTTCATTAAACTTAAAGGTTCAAAAGTTGCTTTGTTTCCTAGAAATTTGATAAAGAAGCAACAGTCACTAAATATATGGAAAAACACTAATATTTATGGATAATGTTTGAGGCCATTTCCTTAAACAACACAGGTAGTCATTCATTCAGAAACCTTGTTGCTTTGTAGCATAATAATTTATCTTCCGCATATCATCTCCATGTGGATACAAAACGCTCTGCAGGAATTGGTAGTTTTAAATTATAGCATTAGTCAGGCAAATGACATGTATCTTTCACTTCACCTTCTCTTGACTCTAACATTAGCCACACAAAAGGAATGATAATGCTAACCTCATACGTTTCCCAAAGTATAGGCAATTTTTATTTATGGAATTTCCAGTAACATATATTAGATGAAATTTTCACATAAATATCTTACCAGGGGCCTCTGCAGTGCATGTTGCCAGAACATTTCAGCTTAAACCTAAACTCTTTGTTAAATGGGATAATTATAACCCAAGAGAAAAGAGATTATGTTTCTTTGGCTGTTTTTATCACATAAGCTAGACTCAGTGTTTCTCCAGGTGTGCTCTGTGGACCCCAAGCATCAGAAATTGGTTGTTAAAAATTCAAATTTCTAGACTTTATCCCAGATTCAAAATCAGAATACCTGAGAATAAGACTAGAAAATAGAATTTTAACCAACTCCCAGGTAGCTTATAGACCAGTAACATTGCTGAGAGAACAAAGATAAGAAGTAAAGATTATGAGTGTATTGAATAAGTGAATGCAAAAACAAAAAACAAAAAAACAAAAACAAAACAAAAAACCTCCAAAACACAAAAATGTGAAAGAGAAAAACCTAGGGAACCTCTGGCCAGCTTCATGGCTTCAGTGAGCCTAGCTAAATGCCCTCACTCTCCTCTGTAAAGTAGACAGCTAGATCTAGAGATATGCAATGCTTTTTTTCTTCTTAAACATTTCCGGAGTGTCTATCAGTCATTTTCCAGTGTATTTTAGCTGCTCATCACCAAGATTCTCACAACTCTCATGTGAAGATGCTGTTGCTCTTACTGTTATTTTAAAAGTGAGAGAACAGAGGATGAAAGAAGTAAAATGACTTGCTAAAATTTGCAGCTATTAGTACCAGAGCAGAAATAGTTGTTTTATGACTTCAAATCTCATTTTGTAGAGTTCAGCCGCACTTTGGGATTAAGTATAAGACATTGTTTATGGGGCATCACACGTTCAAATTGTATTTTATTGCAGAATTTTACATTAGTTTTGTTTATAGATCCCATCCTCCTCCCCAAACTGGAGATTTAGGTTTTCAGATTATTGTTGGTGGATGTATGTCGGGAGAAAAGGATGATCCTGAGAGCTTGGTCCAGCATCCCAAGTATCCATACTCTAGCATTAGAAGGAGGTCTGAATTACATGCTTAGGTACAAATGCAGTATGACTCTCTGGAAGTTATCTTTATGAGAATTTGGTAGAAATGTAAATCCAGAGCGTGATAAAGTTCTATGATTTCTGTGCTCATTTTTAATTGAAAAAATGAGGATAAGCCTTTTTCTATTTAGGTTGTAAGTGATAGAAATTGAGTTCAAAGAGACATAAGTAAAAATGGGGATTTATTAGCTCACAATACTTAAATGTATCTGGTTAATTGGCTTTAGATGTAGCTGGTACCAGGTGCTCACAGGCTGGAATCAGAAATCTGTTTTATTTCTTGGTTCTAGTTTTCTTTGCTTCATCTCTAGACAGACTTTCTCTGTAATGGGAGGAAAGGCATGCCAGCAAGTCAGACTGATAGCTTCCCACTTGTCAAATTGAAGGAAGAAATTTCTCATTCTCATTATTTCTAGGAAAATCTCCAGACCTAACTAGCCAGGAGGATATAAATATGCAGATTAACCAGGCCGAGATCAAATGTCCACCTTCAGTGTGGCAGGGATAATCTGAGGAAGGAAAGAGATGGGATATTTGATGCTGGAAGGGCAAACATCCCAGATGACCATGGCAGGCTGCAACAGCTTTTGGCATGGAGTCAGTGCTTGTTCAATATTAACTTACTATCATTACTATCATCATTATTATACTAAAAACACAGTAACTACTGCTACTACAACTCCTTTTAGAGTTCTGTTTATATCTTATAGAAATATTTTAATAAAAGGATGAAAAGGAAATGATTTGATTGTTGGTTTATAAATGAGGACTAAACTTTGGACATGATAATATCTGTCACCAGTTAGACATGTATTATTAGGTTTTAAGTCAATTTGGCCTTTTCAAACCTGGTCTGTCTTTCTAGACAGGGCTGAACATTGACCTGATTTTACTTTGTGACATCTGGGTTCTCTACATACTTCCAAACCATGAAGGGATTTTTAAAAAATATTTTCTATAAAATAAATGCTTGTAAATGCAGTAATATTTGTAGGCCAGGTTGATGAATAAATAAGAGAAAATGTAAATGCTTGATCAGCACCCACATTTCTGAAACTTTTATTTTCCCATGTCACCGCCATTACAAGTTTGGTATTATTACTTCTTGTCTTTTCAGATGAAGAAACCTCAATATTAAAGGACTTGCCTTAGTTTATTCATTAGCTATTATGTATTGAGCTTATTCTAGATGTCGACAGTAAGCTAGTACTGCCTCTAGAACTTTCCACATACATTCATCTCTGCTAAACTACAAAAAATTTATGGTAAAACTGTGGATATCCTGACACCTAGGCCTCCGTTCCTTTTCCCAGATCACACTACCACTGAAAACAAAATGTAGAGACTGTTACATGTTAATGAAAATCACTATATTCCATAGAGAGGCTAACTGTGTGTATAGCACTCTCTGACAGTGTCCCATAGGTATAATTCTTACCATAATCTCCTTAAGAAATTAGCTTCAGTTGACTTCTGTGTTTGTTTCTTTCATCAGGGAACTAATACAGAAAATTAGTTAACAAATGTGTTATTGTTGAGCTATGGAGTCTCTGAGTACCAGATGGAGAACATATCAAGCAGTGTACCCAATAGAAATTGGGTAGGAAGGAGGGCAGCTAAAAGGCCTTGTTTCTGACAGCAGCTGTCCTAAAGAGCACCATCGGTTATTGAAAATTTGTCTGCAAAATTAGTACAAACTGTAAAATAATTCATAAAATGCAAATATTGCTCTCACATTATCTTATACGTGGAATATGAATAATATCTAAAGCTGTGTGCCTTGCTCTGTGCTGTTTTCCATGCCTTAGTTTATTTATCCCCACAGCAATCCTATGTAGTAGATGCTATATTCATCCTATGAGCTGAACATCACTTTGCAGATGAGGAAATTAGTACACAGATGGGCTGCATAATTTACTCAAGATCTTCTTTTATAGATATATAGTAGAGCTGGGGATCAAACTCAATAAGTTTACGTGTATAGCCTGTGCTCATACACCATCCTGCAGCCTGCCCCCCTGCTGGAAGAAATGGCATGTTTCTGTTGTGTCAATTTCTGCAGACTTTATTTCATGCAGTGTTTTGAGTTTTCTTATAATACATTAAAATCTCTCACATTAACAAAGGAGAAAAAAGGCAAAGTGTTAGATTCTTTAAATAGACTCAGTTTTAAAAGAAACTATATATGGCCATGACGATGTTTATCTTAAACAACTGTGTCTTTTCTGGGCTGTTGTAGAGAATTCTGAGCATCTTTGGTTCAAGTTTAATTTAGAAAGAAGCTGGGTGACTTCATAAAACTACTCAATTGTCTCATTTATTCAGCAACTATTTGGGGGGGCATCTTCTATATTATATGTAAATCATAGTCATGACAGAAACAAAAATTCATAAGTTCAGTGGCTGCCCTTAAGAAGCTCAAAAGTCAATGAGTGGAAAAGGCTGTGTCTGCACTTCTTAAATGTATATATAAGTACATAATGGAACGTGTGCGTAATCTCCCTGGGCATATCAGAGGGGTCATGTTTGCTATACTTTGAAATCTGAATAGGTTACTCTAAAAGGAAAAAAAAAAACATTGCTGAGTGAGGGAGAAGGTGGGAAGGTGTTCGTGGTTTGTTTTGTTTTGTTTTGTTTTGTTTTTGTAAGATGGTAATATCAGCAGTTGACTGATGAGTGACCATGCTGTTTATCTTCAGTCAGAGAAAATGCGAAGTGTCTCAGAGGTACAAAGCAGAGGACACAGATAATGTATTATTACCTCCTTTTTTTTTTCCTTTTTAGTCTCCTAAAACCAGACAATGCAGAGCTAGAGACAGGGATAAAATTGAAGCTCTGAGTTTGTGGTGTCTATTAATAGCCCATGCTAGAAAGCTTATCTTGAAAGAAAATAAATTCCCACCTTGTGGTAGTCAAAAGAATTGTGAAAATAAAGGTGTGTGTAACTAATAGTGAGACAGTATTGAACAGGAATTCATTTATCTTATTCTTTCCCTGACTAAATATAAATGTGTTTGTAGGATACTGCTATTGCTTTGATATGAAGAGAGTAAATTGTCATTTGAGTGTTGAATCCTTGGTTCATACAAAGTGTAAGTTATAAAACACCCAAGGTCAGCATAGGGCATTTGAAGTTTGGGGTCAGGAAAGAAGATAAATCAGTTGAAGTGTTCCTGGACTTGTCTGTCAAGTGATGGTATTTACAACTAGCCACCTGTTTTTTTTCTGGTCTTCTGCCTTAATGACAGGCCCCTGCATGTGGTAAAAACAGCAAGGAACAGATTGGTCATCATGTCTTCTTTTTCATTATTTTACTCCTGCCCTCAATAACCTGACACTCTCCAGAATTCTGCAAAACCGTTAAGTCTAAATCTTTATGAATTCATTATTAGTCCTAAAAACAGCTCAACTGATAACTGATTTGTGTAGCTGGGGCCTTCAAAGTCAGCAGCTTACCAGTTGCCTATTCTCTCATCCTACATTTAATGTCACCTCTTGGTTCAGGTGATTGTCATCTGAAAGAAATTCATCTCCAGACAGAATGCATATATGGTTTGAGGCTCTTTACAAATGACAGGTCTTGCTGCTGATACATCATGTATATTGTTCAGACCTCTAAATTAGATCTCATCTCTTACTACCAAGACCCATGACACCTGATTATTCGTTTTCTCAAAAAAGATCTCTGATTCCTGTATCTTAAATTTCTAGACTTTGCTTACAATTACAGTAATCATACTACCATTGATGCTATTACTGAACTTGACCTCTTTTCTTTGACACAATTGCTCTTTATAGCTTTATGTTCCTACAATTCAACCTACATCTTCCTTTGAAATGTTTCATCCCATATGGAATCTTGAATACCTTGGAATGATTCTAAGTATAAACAACATGGCAATTTGTTATAAATTTGTCACATGTAGTAGATGATTAAGGAATGGTTGTTTAATGAATGAAGGATTGATAAATGCATGGATGAATGGGAGAAACTAGTAGCAAAGAATTGAACTAAATCTAACAATGCAGAACAAATAAAAAATGTTGATAAAGGAAAGAAAATGAAAAAAAAAAAGCAAACAAAAATGCCATAAGAATTCTGGAGTACAGAGACTTTTACATCAATAAACCTATAATGGTAAATTCATCTGAGTGTGAAAACTTGGTGTTACCTTTTTTAATGTTATTACTTGACTGTTAGATTTCGGGTGATTTTTTAAACCTATTCCCCAAGAGATTCTTATGGATGCAAAAGTTTGAGATGTTTTTTAGTGAGATATAATTGACATGTAACATTGTATTAGTTTCAGGTATACAACATAACGATGCAGTATTTGTATATATGATTACCACTGTAAATCTAATTAGCATTTACCACCATATATAGTTATAAATTAAATTTTTTCTTGTGTTGAAAATTTTTAAGATCTACTCTCTTAGCAACTTTCAAATATGCAGTACTTTATTCAAAACTATAGCCATCATGTTGTACATTATAGCCCCATGATTTATTTGTTTTATAACTCAAAGTTTGTACCTTTTGACCACCTTCACTCATTTTGCCCATCCCTTGATCCCTGCCTCTGGCAACCTCCAACCTGTTCTCTGTATCTGTGAGCTTGTTCTTTTTTTTTTAGATTCTACATATAAGTGAGACAATACATTATTTGTCTTTCTCTGACTTATTTCACTTAGCATAATGGCCCTGATGTTTATCCCTGCTGTTACAAGTGGCAAGATCTCATTATTTTTATGGCTGAATAGTATTCCATTGCATTTATATACCACATTTTTTAAATCTATTCACCCATCAATGGATGAATAGATTTAAAAAATGTGGTATATAAATGCAGTGGAATACTATTCAGCCATAAATTGGCTATTGTAAATAATGCTGCATAGAACATGGGTGTGCATATATTTTTTTGAGTTAGTGTTTTCATTTTCTTTAGATAAATACCCAGTAGTGGAATTGCTGGATCATATGGATCATATGGTAGTTCTATTTTCCATAGTGGCTGCACAAATTTACATTCCTATAACAGTACACAAAGATTCTCTTTCTCCCACATGCTTGCCAACACTTTTTATCTCTTGTCTTTTTTATAATAACCACTCTAATAGGTGTGAAGGTGCTACCTTGTTGTGGTTTTGATTGACATTTCCCTCATGATTAGTTATATTGAGCATCTTTTCGTGTACTGGTTGGCCATCTCTGTGTATTCTTTGGAAAAAATATCTATTCAGATCTTCTGCTTCTGATTTTTAAATGAAATTATTTAAATTTGATAAAATTTTTATCAAATTTTATCAAATTTAACAATTTTTAATAGAAAAAATTTTTATTGTTAAATTGTGTATTCTTTTTTATATCATGGATATTAACTATCAGATACATGATTTGCAAATATTTTCTCTCATTCAGTAGATTGCCTTTTCATTTGGTTGATGGTTTTCATTTTCTGTGCAGAAGCTTTTTAATTTGATGTGGTCCCATTTGTGACAGTGTTGATAAATCTATAACAGTAAATTCATCTGGTTGTGAAAACTTGGTGTTACATTTTCTAATGTTACTATTTGGCTAAATTTGGATTCTGGGTAATTTTAACTTTGCCTATGACAGTGGCTTTCAAAACAGCATATATATGTTTATGATGTTTGAAGAGTTGTATTTTACAGTGACTTAATGGGTATTTCCAACACAGAGTGGTCCTTAGAGCTGTGGTAATTTTTGGCGATATAATTGAAGTTGTGAAGCCTCAGCAAGGAAATAAAGGGAAGGGATAGTAACTGCCTAAATAATTCTAGAATAGCAGGAGAGAGGACACAGTATTTGCAATGAGAAAGGAAAGGAGAAAAATTATTAAAAAATTTACATTTATTTTCAATATCAAAGGGGATTAGCATGTGATAAAGTCAGAAAGTTAAGGATATATGTAATATACCTTGGAAAATGTATGCTACGATTAATTAGTGGATTAAACACTGATTAAAATATTAGTGCTTCGTTTAGATGTTTCCCCATTTGAGATGGTTATAAAATATATATATACAAACACACACATATACATACACATACACATATTTTAATCATATACCTATATAAAAATGTATACTCTAACTTGAGAATCAGGAGTTCTGAGTACTCCTGTTAGCCTTCTGCTCTCAACTCAATGAGTGATCTTGAACAAATCAACTCAATATTACTTTTCCAGATAAAATCCAATTTTTTTAACATGGTGTATGAGGTGTGTCTTGTCTTGTCTGGTTCATCCAGCTATATAGAATTACATGTGGTTTCCAGAGTGTATCATGCTCTCTTATGCTGCCATGTTAAGCATGATGTGTGTGTGTTTTATTTTTTTGATTTTGTTTGTTTGTTTATCTGCAACACTCTTTCCTCATATTTTCAACTGTATCATTAACTCTTCCTTGCCTTTAAAGGCAACATGAATATCATCACTTCTTCTGGTACTATATTCCTCAACCTGTATTTGTAGCCTTTCAAAATTATTCTTCTTCTTTTTTTTTTTTTTTTTTTTTTAGAAAAGATAGAGGAAGATCTTTTGGGAGACTTTATTGATATTGAGAAGCATCCTTGCTTCATGAAAAGATGGGTAATACAATGTCCCAGCCCAACTCAAAGACATTAATAAAGAGGTTATAAATAATCTCTTGCCCATTATTTACATGTCATGCCCATTCACCTTCCATTACCATGACGACCTGCCTCCCAGGATGAGTAGCTGATAATTTAATAAAGGAGACAGAAGGGGTGGACTCTGGTAATTGCCTTTTTCTATTATTTCTGACTGCCAGTGAAGTCACATCCAACAATCTCAGTATTATTTTAACTCACTGCCACCACCACCCACACCAAAAACCCTACAAAGTTTTTACAGGTAGGAGAAGATTTAATTATTTTTTTGACCTAATCTATTGAGATTTTGAGAGTTTATGTCATTGCAACATAATCTAGGCTAGGCTGACAGATGCAGCAGAAGAACCCTAAAGGGTGAGGTCCATTCATTTGCACTTTTAAAAGCTCACAGCAAGTTTACAAACAAAATAACTGACTTTCTTAGAGGCTGACTGGCTTGCCCACAGATAAATACCTACCTCATCATGGCATAAAATGAAGGAAAAGTTTATTATCTTCATTGTTTACATATTTGACATTGGAACATAAAAGTCTTAATGAACAGATCGGCTTTTCTTTTTCCAATGAGAGAGACCTACAAATTGATGTTTAAAGAACAAGAACCCATCATGCATTTAGGGTAGGAAGGACAAAAGATTTGTGAAAAGCAGCAGATCTTAATTTTGGTCGCACATTATAATTACCTTAGAAGTTTAAAAAAATTCTAATGCCCAGGCACAGATTACCAAAGATTCTAATTGATTTGACCAGTGGTATGACATATTATTCAATTATTGTATGTACTCTGTAGGTCATAATAGTTGATTTATAACTTCTCTGTGCCTTGGTTTCCTAATTGATAAAATAGTGATTAGGTTCAGTATACACTTCAGTTTGAATTTAATCTCATCAATCAGAGTGAACATTAAGGTTTTTGAGAGCAGGAATGATGGTTTACTCATCACTGTGTTTCCAGTGCCTAGCCCAGTGTGAATACTCAAAGTCGTCGCAAGATCAAATGAAAAAGAAAATAATTACAAAGCGTAAAGTGCTACATAAATCTATATTTCTTTGGTGGCCAAGGCAGCTATGGTGGTGGATTCTATGGCAAAGAATCACTCTGATCTTCCTTTATGTACAAGGAGAAAAGAGAAGGGAAGACTTTTATTCTAATATTGCTTATTCTGGTAAGGACTCGATCCCTGAGAGAAAGAGGCTTTTCAGAAAAGTGTTTAGCAAAACAAATTCTTCTTGTAAATAATCTAATGACTTTTCATAGTTCCTAGATATGCCAACCCATAAAAGAAGGAATTTTTTAAAAAAAGGAAAGGAGATGTGAAAATTAGAGAAATCAGTAAGAAAAATGAAATTGCAATATTGTAGATATAATCTATAATGAAAGCAATCATCATTAATATTTAAAAACTCAGTTTTACATCCAAAAAACAGAATAGTTGCTTAAATTTAAGGAGGACTGTCTATGTATCTATGACTAATCCTTCTTCAGTGTTTATTAGTTCAGCTGTTATAGCTTTCTTAAAATTTCAATGATATATATTGGTATACATAGATGTATCTCAGCATCCTGTATTTTTTATTTTCTCTTATAAAAGGTACTTTGAAAAATAAAAAGCAATCTTCCAATGACCTAAGGGCTGGTGAATAAGCCTATGAGCTTTAAATTAAATCTTACTGAGCAAACAACTGAGCTTCTTTCTGTTGCTAAAGCCAATTTAGTTTGTTCTGTCAGAGGATATGTATCTGACTGCTTTCATGAGATATTATGGTTGCTATTTTGCTGAAGAGGAGAATACCTAAATATACAAATTATGAGGATATTTTAGGCACAGATTTTGAGATTCAAGCTTGAGAAAAGAATGAAGGGCAGACAGCCAATAGAATAGACCATATAATCAAGTGGAATCAAGTATAACAGATAATTCATTATGGAACACTTGAAGGGCAAACATTCCCAATATTTATTGTTTCTTAATCAAATCTAATTTAGGTTTGAGTTCCTACTTCCCAGAGATGGCACAAGTTTAGTAGCAGCTTTTTTAAAAAATATTGTCATTCAGCTGAAATCGATTTAGGCCATTGTGATATTGTTCTATGATAATCAAGTATACATTTTATTAAAGAAAATTATTAGTAATAAAAATATAGCCTCAGTTATAATAAGAAAGCATAATAGTCATAATTATAATAAGAAACTACAAGGTGATTAAGAGCTCAGATTTTGATATTGGAGTTCCTGTCTTAACCTTGGTACATTTACTAGCTTTGTATTGTTGGAAAGGTCTCTAACTTTCCTAGGACTCTGCTGTCTCTCTCTATAAATAATATAAAACACAGAAATATGATAGTACATGGTAATTTCTTATAGCATATTAGACATTGTTTCAATTTTTACTTGATCTACATATGACATTTCATCACAAATTAAAACGTTTCTATTTTCATGTGTTATTATCTTTAAGAAAGCCAAAGAAAACAAATACATTTGTGAGACTTCTGTTCAGATACATAGAAGCAAAAGTAGAACTAGCTCTTTGGTGCTATTGCTTTATTTGGAAGGTGCTAACCCAGAGCATTGAGAATGAGATAAAAAAAGAAAGGAAACAAGGAAGGATGGGAGGCAACACCAAGTAACGTGTTATTTGCTGAACACTGCATTAAAAAAAACCCCATAAAAATAATAATGGAGTTCACCATTTAATTATACAGGCGCAGCCTCATGGTATGTCTTGGGGGAAGTTGTAAAAAAATACCACACCTAAAAGTCTGTTGAAGGAAGGAGAAGAGAAGAAAGTTATCTCATTATTTCTCTCATATTTCTTACCTCATGTCAGTCAAACTTTGCAACATGGGGAGGACACTTTCTCTAGTGAGCAATCTTTTCTAAACACTCCACCTCTAAATTATTTTGATAAAAATTCCAAGTATCATCTCCAGCATCTGTAAACATTTTAGTTATATATCTAAAAGATAAGGATTATTTTTAAAGTTACATTGGATATATCCAGTTTGGCCATGAAAGAATATTTCATAAACAACAAGTACGAAATCTGGACAAAATATATGAAATAACTATTTAAAAGCATTAGTGAATTACCAGTGGGAAGGAAAGCATCTTTACCTCAGATTTTTCCATGGGCGTTTTGTAAATCACAGCGTTTAGACCAGAACCCAAGCAGAAGCATCAGTCATATTGAGTCTGGAGTTCAGGGATTTCAAAGTTGCTGGGAGCAGGAGAGATCTTGGAGAGGAAAAAATAAACATAGAGAAGGAGGACCAAAACCTGCATACAGATTACCACTGAGTAAATATTGTTTGTTCCTAAATTATATATGTTCCAGAGCAGGGCTCTGAGAAGTCCAACAAAATCTTCAACAAACACCCAACATCTCCAGAAGCTGAAGAGAGGAACAGAGCCTGCAGCAGGTGTGCAGTGCTAGGGAAAGAGATTGGAAATCAAGCCCCACCGAAGCACAGAAGTAATGGTGAAAACTCAGGCATTCAGTTCAGACCCCAGAAGGGTCACACTGTTAAGAGTAAAGACCACAGCTTCAGAGAAAGACATACCAAGAGTAAGGGCAAAACTGAATAGAACAGAGCTAACAAGCCTAACACCAAGCTTTACTAAGACCAGAATAGTCCAATGGCACTCTGTATCCCTGCCAGAAGAAAACACAACTACAGCTGAAGATAGCATAATTTAGAGTTTCTATAATTGTATTTTCTGATATCCTGCATCCAATGTAAATATATGAGGCATGCTAGGAAAAAATAAACAAATGGCTAAAAACTGAGATAAGAAATAGATAGCAACCAAATCCACCAATAAATCAGATGTCGATATTAATAGGGAATAAAAAAATGTATGATTGATATAAGAAAATGTAGCAACAAATATAGCAACAAATAAACAAAGCAGATGGGATTTTTAATTTTAACAACAAAAAATCATTTAAAACTAAAAACAGTATCTGAAATTGAGATCTCATTGGATGGGTGTAGCAGCAGACTAATTGCACTAGAATATAGGTTTGAACTGACAGAGACCATCAGAAGATATTCACACTGAAACAAAGAGGAAAATAATGGGAAAAAAGAGTGTAAGATTATATATGTATATATGAAATTAATTTAAATTTACAAAGGAGAGAAATAATAGGGAAGAAGCAATATTGAAGAGATATTAGTTAAAAATTTTCCAAAACAGATGAAAGGCATCAAATCAGTTTCAAGATAATCTGTGAAACCAAAGGAAAGATAAATGTAAAGAAAAGTATGCTGAAATATATACCAGCATCACAGGAGCAAACTTCTAAAAAATACTTATATAATTATATTCCTCATAATTACATATGAAATTATATATATGTATATATATGTTAATAACAATGTCTGGCACATGTGAGGCTTTCAATGAATATTTACTGAGTTAATTGCTAAGTTAAATTCTGTCTCGTTTGTCAAATTGGTAAAATAGGAGAGGAGGAAGAGGAGGAAAAGAGGAAGAAGAAAGTGAGGCTTTTGTGTCCTTCAGCTCTAGAAGGAGAATAAATCGACTTTTGCGATGAAAGTTCAAGTCTATGGAGGCAATGTGGATGGTTTGTCCAAGAAAAGAAGGAAACAGAAGCTGTGTTTGGAGAGTGAAATAGGCCTTGAAGTGAATTGGTATGGCCGTGAGTCCAGAAGGAACTGCTGTCTTGAGAATAGGAGGGGACTGTGACCTTCTTATTCATGATGTGCCCTCTTCCCAAGAGCTCTTGCATTTGTTATTGAAGAAGTGAATGCCACCTACAGAGCTGTCTTGTTTTAGTATACCACGATGGTTTGGTCAACGAGTATCTCACTCATGGTCACAACAGACCCCTAACCAAAGAGCTTTTTTTTCACCTTTGTTCCTTTGGTCTGTGTAAGTAAGGAGAACTGTTAAAACTCAAGGGAGGAGAAAGATGCTGTCAAAAGTAATGAAAACCAGTAAGGAATATTCCTTTAAACTGTCATGGCATGAACTCCAAAATATATTGTTAAATAAAAAAAAAGTTATATGTGTACAGTATAGTACTTTTCATAAAAGAAATATAAGGGAATGTAAAGCTTATATTTTATTGGGGTATAAACAAATAGGTATATAAATATATAATTTATTAATTGTGTTGTGGGAGGGATTATTCTGAAAAAATAAAGCAGAAGGATAAAGAGATGCTTTGATTTTAGATCTAGGGGCCCAAGAAGCCACTCTGAGGATGTGGCATTTGAGCAGACCCCCAGACTGAATGAGCCAGGTGGATAACAGAAGAGTGTTTCTGGATCAGGGCCTGCTGTGTGTGCTTGGAATACACTGAGGGGCTTTTGAGGCTGTATGGGAATGAGCAAACATGGAAATGAAAGAAGTTGAAGAGGTGGGCATGGTTCAGATCACTTAGAGCCTTGTGAGTCAGACTAGGCATTTGCATTTTATTATGAATGTATTAGACTCATCCATTGGAGAATTTTGAGCAGATGAAGGACATGAACTGATTTAAGTTGTGAAAAGATCACTCTGGCTTCTGAGTATAGAAAGGTCCACAATGCCTGAAGTTACAAGCAGTGCCCCAGCAGGTTTCTGCTACAATTTCCACAGGGGACATGATGGTGGTTCCCTAAGGGAAGGTTGGGGTAGAATTCAAGGCAGAAAATGATTGAGTTTTGAAGATGGAGCTGACAAATCTGAAATGCAGTAAGAAAAGAGATAAGGGATCAAAGAGAACTTCATTTTTTTTCAGGAAGTCAGATATCTGGATAAATGCAAATCTCTTTTAGTGAGATGGGACAAGAGCAGAAGACCTGAGAAAGGGAATCAGGATTATCAGTATTCACGGAGATGTTTAGTACCATGAAAGTCATTCCCCCCAAAAAAATCTCTAGTGAGGTGAGTTTTTTTTTTTCCCCTAAAATTAGTGTTACGATATAAAACTTTTATTATAATCATGTAACATTTTGAAAATACAGAGCCTTCTCAATTCTACATGATTTTTGAAAATTTGTTAATTTGCTCATTCTCAGCACTGCCTGACAGCCTTTTCAAGTTCTCAAAATTTCAGTAGTGAGTTTTTAAAATAACAAGAAAGTCTCTTTAAAACATTTCAATAAAATATTCAGGGCAGGCTTTTATTTTTGGAAAATTCCTGTTCTATTTTTAAAAAATAGAATTAAAGCACTGGTTTAAGTTTTTTCATTTGTTCTGATTTGCTTTTGGATGACATCAGAAATATTGCATGTGTATACTTAGTAAGTTATTTTTGAGTTCAATTTGATAGCCACAAAACAATTAGGAACCTTCACAAAGACCCAAATTCAGTTTTTTCCCCTTTTTTAACTTGTATATTGACTGTAAAATCCTTACTCTTCTCCAGAATAATGGTATTTCATTATTCACAGAAACTCTTGAGAATGCTACACCTTAAAAATAGGGTTTCAAACCAAGTTAGCCTATTATAAGGTACAACATTCTCAAGATTCTCTGTGAATATCAGACAGGAGAGTGGTATGTTTGTAGTATGGTAACAAATGATGCCAAATTGTGTGGCTTAACACAATATCCTTAATACCCTCTAATAAAACACCTCCTGTAGCCCCTGGTACTATGCTTTTCCAGAATAATTTTTTTTCTGTTGTTACTTGGGAATCAAGGGTTTTCCATGCTTTGTTTCTTTCATCTCAACAAGTCTCCAAAACCTCTTGACAGGAGAAGAGAGACACTGGAAGGGCCTGTTGTACCACCTATTACTTGTGGCCTGGAAGTGACAAGTATTTCTTCTGCATATAACCCATTGTCCATACAAATCTTAGTGGATTAAGCAACAACCACTACTATCTTTCTTGTAATCTTTAATTTGAACGAGACTTGAGGGAAGGAACTCCTCCTTTCTCCATGTCATATCAGTTTAAGCTGTCTTCAGTGTAGCTACTTACGTGGCTTGCAAATTTGTGTTGATTCATAGCTAATGATCATAGTTTCTCTTCATGTAGGTCTTTCCACATGACTTCTTGGACTTCCTCACAGCATGACAACTGGGTTTCAAGAGTGAAAATTACAAAGACAGAAGATGAATGTTGCCATTTTCTTAAGACCTGAGCCCAGAAGCTGTCACTGCATTACTTCTACTATATTATATTAGTCAAAGCAATCACATAAGCCACTCAGATTCAAGTAAAGGAGATATAGGCCCCAAATCTTGATGAACAGAATGTCAAATGTGTGGCCACAATAAATGTAGGTTTTAAGAACAGTTTTCATGACTCTAAACACAAGGATAATAAAGGATTATTACATGAGATCTCTTTTATTTTATGTGTATTTATTAAACTATTAAACATAAAAGTTAAACAAATTGTTGGATAAGCAAAGATCTATTCAGTCATAAAATTCACTCTAGTAAATATATTCTAGAAACTAATTAGGGACAAAGAAACTTTTAGTGAAGTTGGGGGCAATGAATTAGGTGGTCTCAGATAAGGTTTCGTAGAGGAAGTGGCATTTAATACAGGCTAAAACAATGTTTGAGATTCAGGAAACTAAAAATCAAGGGGAAAGAATTTTATTTGGAGTGAATATGTCAATAAAGAAATTTGAAAAATGCAACATGAGCTTAAGCTACCCAATGGCAAGAACACAGATCTGACAATAATACAAAACACATAAAAGAATGTTGGAAAGAAAAACTGAAGGAGATATATTTTTGAAAGCCTCACATAATTTTCAAGATAATTAGGGATAAAAGTGGTAATACTATGTCTTCTTTTCTGTGACTAGGACTCATTTCCTCTCATTCTTTTAGCTCTGAAAGATGTTACGTGGCCGGACTTTCCTGGTATTCTCATAACTAACTCTTCCTGCTATGGTACAAAATTCCAACCCTAATTCCAAAGAAAAAAGTGAAATTCCTACTAAAATGTTTAAATAAATCTCTGTGTTATTGATTTAATGGAATTGTGAACATTCATTATAACTAATATTGACTTATCTTACATGCATTTTGGTCTGTTTGAAGAAATAGCTCGACAGAATTATTGGTAAAATTCACAAATTATATAGAAAACATAAATGAAGTTTCCTTGGTCATCCTTTAATAAGAGTCTGACAAACTATAGAAGACATATTTATATCTATAATTTTTGTATGTCCCTTGAACTCTAAACTCGCATAATGAGCTGACTACTTGTTATCTTCTCTTGATCTTCACAAAGGCACATTAAATTTAATATGTCCAAAATCACACCCAAGATCTCTGTCAAAATTTTGGTCTTTTTCCAGTGTAGTAGGTTTTAAATGGCAGCCATTTTTGGTGGCCCAAAAACATATGACCATGTCCCAATCTCTGGAACCTTCGACTGTAAGCTTTTTTAGGAAAGAGATCTTTGCAGATGTAACTAATTTAAAGATCGAGAATTGAGATCATCCAAGATTATCTAAATGGAACCTAAAACCACTGACAGGTAACTTTATAAAAGACAGAAAAGGAGAAGACACAGAGAGGATGATCACATGAAGAGGGAGGCAGAGATTGGAATTATGCTATTGCAAGCCAAGGATTACCTGGAGCCAACAGAAACAAAGACAAGGAAGGATTCTTCTCCAGAGACTTCAAAAGGAGCTTGGCCCTACTGACACCTTGATTTTGGAATTCTGGCCTCTAGACTATGAGAAAATAAATTTCTGTTGTTTTAAGCCACCAGTTTTTGGTCATTTGTTGCAGCATTCCTAGGAAATTAATATATCTGGACATTTCTATCTCAGTAAATGTCCCAAGGAGTCAAAGTGTGTACACTGCTTACCTTCATCTCACACTCCTTCATACAATATATCACTAAATCCTCTTGGTATTGCCTTCTTTTCTCTGTCTCATCCGTTCATGAACTCTGACCTCACCCAGGAATACTATAATAGTCCTGTAAGAGACTGATAGTTATTTGCCATCTGTTTGTCTTCTTTGGTGAGGTATCTGTTTAGATCTTTTGCACATTTTTAAGTGGAGTTATTTGTTTTCCCATTGTTGAGTTTTAAGAATCCTTTGAAGATTCTGGATAAAATTCTTTACCAGGTATGTGCTTTGTATGTATTTTCTTTTGGCCTGTGGTTTGTCTTTTCATTCTCTTAACAATGTCTTTCAGAGAAGACATTATTAAAATTTAATAAAACCCAAAGTATAAAATTTTTCTTTCATGGATCATGCTTTTTGTGTTTTATCTAAAAAGTCTTCACAAACTCAAGGTCATCTAGGTTTTCTCCTTCGTTACCTTCTAGAAACGTTATAGTTTTACATTTCACATTTTGGTCCAAGAACCATTTGAGTTCATTTTTGTGAAAGGCGTAAGGTCTGTGTCTGGATTATTATTATTATTTTTTGTATGTGGATGTGCAATTGTTCTGGTACCATTTTTTTTTCTTTTTTTCCCATTGATTTGCCAATGTTGTTTTGTCAAAGATTAGTTGATTTTATTTGTGTGGGTCTATTTCTGGGCTCTCTATTCAGTTCTATCTATTTGTCTCTTCTTTCACAAATATATGCTTGTATGAAATACTGAATTTAAAGTTGGAATACACTATTGAATGGAATACTGTTACTGTATATAGAGTCTTAAAGTCTAGTAATGTCAGTCCTCTGACTTCGTTCTCTCTTTCTACTACTGGGTTGCCTATTCTGTGTCATTTGCTTCTTTATATAAACTTTAGAATCAATTTGTTGATATTCACAAAATAACTTGCTGATATTTTTGTTAGGGTTGTACTGAATCTTTAAAATAAGTAAAAAAAAAAATGACATCTTGCCATTATTGAGTCTTCTTAATTATGAACATAGAATGATTCTTCATTTAGTTAGATCTTTGATTGTTTTTCATCAGTGTTGTAGTTTTCCACATGCAGATTATGTACATATTTATTAAGTATATACCTGTTTCATTTTCTGTGTGCTAATTTAAATGGTGGTGCATTTTTAATTTCAATTTGAATTGTTCATTACTAGTATATTGGAAAGCAAATGTCTTTGTGTATTAAGCTTGTATCCTGTAACCCTGCTCTAATCTCTTAGTTGTAGAAGTTCTAAGGAGGAAAACACTAGTTTTTCACCATTAATCATGAGGTTAGCTGTAGGTATTTTGGAGATGTTCTTTATCAGTTTTCAGAGGTTCCATTCTATTCCTAGTTTGCTGAGAGTTTTGTTTGTTTGTTTGTTTTATCATGAATGGGTATTGGATTGCGTCAAAAGCTGTTTTTGTATCTGTTGATAAGATCATGATTTCTCTTTAGACCATTGATGTGATGGGTTTTATTAATTGAAATTAATAGTTGAAATTGCCTTGCATGGGATAAATCCCACTCGTTTGTGGTATATAATTCTTTTTGTACACTATTTGATTTAATTTGGTAATATTTTGTTGAGGATTTTATATTTGTGTTTATGAGTGATATATTTGTCTATATATATAGTTTTTCTTTCTTGTAATTGTCTTTTTCTGGTTTTGGCATTAAGGTAATGTTGGTCTCAGAATAAGTTAGAAATATTCTCTCTGCTTCTTTCTTCTAAAAGAGATTGTAGGTAATTGGTATCATTTTTTTTCCTTAAATGTTTGGAAAAATTTTCCATTGAAACTATCTGGACCTGCTGCTTTACCTTTTGGAAGTTCACTCATTTTTGATGCAATTTCTTTAAAGAATATTAGCCTATTCAGTTTTTCCATTTCTCCTTGTGTGAGTTTTGGTTGCTTGTTTCAAAGAATTGGTCTAAGTTATCAAATTTGTAGGCATAAATCTGTTTGAAATATTTCTATATTATCCATTTAATGGCTATGAAGTGAATAAATTTTCCTCTAAGCGCTGACTGTGTTGTGTCCCACATATTTGGGTAAGTATATTTTCATTTTCCTTTAGTCTAATATTTTTTAAAATTTATATCGAGATGTCTAAAATTTATATTGAGCTGTCACATGTGTTTGTTTACAAGCATGTTATTGAATCTCCAAATACTTTGTGATCCAGCTATTTTTCTATTATTAATTTCTATTTTAATTCCACTGTGATCTGAGAGCATACTTTGTGTGATTTCTATTCTTTTAAATTTGTTGAGGTTTATTTTATGGCCCAGAATCTGGTCTGTCTTGGTGAATATTTCATGTATGCTTGTGACAAATGTGTATTTTATGGTTGGTGGATAAATTAGTCTATAAATATTAACTAGATCAATTAATTTAAAATGTTCAATTCAACTATATACAGATTGTTTTTCTGCCTGCTAGCTCTGTCAATTACTGATAGATAGGTATTGAAATCTTCACTATAATGGTGGTTTTGTCTAATTTTTCTTACAGTTCTATGAATTTTTGGCCCACATATTTTCACACTCTTGTTAGGCACATATACATTGGTGCTTGTTTTGCCTTTTTAGAGAATTATCCTCTTTCTCATTATGTAATGCTTCTTTTTATCCATGGTATTTTATCTTCCTCTGAAGTCAGATTTGTCTAAAATCAATATAGCTACTCTAGCTTTCTTTAGATCAGTGTTAGCATGCTATATCTTTCTCAACACCTTAAATTTTAGAGTATGTATGTCTTAATATTGAAAGTAAGTTTCATGTAGATAACATATAGTTATTTTTAACTATTTTGACAGCCTCTCTTTTAATTGCTATATTTAGACCATTCACATTTAAGGAGATTATTGATATAGTTGGAATAATATCAATCATTTTTACAGCTGTTTTATCTTTGTTACCCTTGTTCTTTGTTTCATTTTTGTCTCCCATTCTTTTTTGGACTTCTCTGTTTTTTGTTTGTTTTTAATATTCATGCACTTTTTGTTATTGCAGTAACATATACGTAACATAAAACCGTTTAATCATTTTAAGTGTGCAGTTTAGTGTGGCATTAAATACATTTACATTTTTCACATTATTGTGCAATCATCTGCTAACTACCTCCAAACTTATCAACCTCTCAAACTGAAACTCTGCACATGTTAAATAACATCACCCTACCTTCCCCTTCCCCCAGGCCTTGGAAACCACCATTCTACTTTCTGCCTCTCTGAATTCGACTGCTTTTGGTACCTCAAATAAGTGGAATCATACAATATTTGTTCTTTTGACTGGCTCATTTCCTTAGCATAGGAAATTTTCATCCATGTTGTAATGTGTTTCAGAATGTCTTTTTTTAAGGTTGAATAATATTTATTGTACATATATACAAATTTTATTTATCTGTTCATTCATATTTATACTTGGGTTGCAACTACCTCTTGGCTATAATGAACAATGATGCTGTCTATGAACATGAGTATATAAATTTGTCAAGATTCCTAATGTCATCAAACTTTAAAGATCTTAAAATGAAAACTTACTCTGATATAAATTATATAATTTGAAGTGAATTACCTCAGCTAATCAGCTACTACTCCTTTAAAAGAAACTCATATTAGGTAATTTAGATCTGGTGTCACTGAAGTCCATTTTTCCCATTCGCTTTTACTTTCATTGGCTATTTTTTATTGTAGTTTTTTTTTTTATGAACATGAAAAATGGTAATGATAACTAACATTTCTAATATCTATTATCATTCTTAGAAGGCTGAAAACATTTAGAAATGTTTAACCATTCAGTTTAACTGTTATTCTAAAATATGTTACATTTTTTAATAGGAGAAAATAGGTTTAAAAGACACAAAATAATGTTAATAAAATCTGCCCAAACCTTAATCTCCACTACTGACAATCTGGGTCAAACCACCAGGACCTCTGCAGTTGGTTTCTCCTTTTCTGCTTTGGGCCCTTTATAAACAATTGATGTTTTAAGGGGACTAATTAATAATACTCCTTCCTTCTCATGTGTTCAGAATCAAATAGAAATTAGGAGACAGGCATATATAGTTGACCCTTGAGCAACAACTTATATGAGAGTTTTTTCAATAAATATCTGCACTGTTTTCAGTCTGGAGTCAGGAGTTTGCTGATGTGTTTTTGTTTGGGAAAGTATTTCTCATTCATTTTTGAAGGATCATTTTGATGAATATGTAATTCAAGGTTGATATTTATTTGTTTTCCTTTCAACACTTTAAATATTTTATTCCAAATTCTTCTTGATTACATGGTTTTTGAAAAGTAGTCTAACTCATTCTTATTTATCTATAGGTAAAGTTTAATTCACTCTTTTAAAATTTTCTCATTGTCTTTGAATTTCTGCATTTGCATATAATATGCCTAGATGTAGATTTTTTTTTTTGGTTATTGATCCTGATTGGTGTTCTCTAAGCTTCCTAAATTTGTACTTTGGTTTCTTCTATTAATTTTGGAAAATTCTGTCATTATTACTTCAAATATTTTCTCTGCTCCTTTTTTCCTTGCTTCTCCTTTTGAAATTCTCAAATAGCATATGTTGTACCTTTTGTAATTGTCTTACAGTTTTTGGTCATTCTGTTGTTTTTCTTTTTCTTTTATTATTCTTTTTTGTTTTTTTCTATTTTCTTTTCAGTTCTGGAAGAACTACTGACATATTTTCAATCTCAGTGAATCTTTCTTTGGCCAAGAACTTATCAAAGGCATTCTCCATTCTTGATGTGATAATTTTGATCTCCAGCATTTATTTTTGTATTCCTTTTTTAGAATATTAATTTTTCTGTTTACATTATGTTCTTGCATGATGCCCCCTTTTTCCATTAGAGTTCTAACCATATTAATCATTGTTATTTTAACTTCTTAGTCTGATAGTTCTAAAATCTGTGACGTATCTGAGTCTGGCTCTAATGTGTCAAATTAAACAAGAAAGGCATTAGACTGAGGTAGCTTTATGCTTTGGTAGCCTACATAAGCAAACTAAAACTTAGGTCAAAAGTTAATGCACTTGAATCTAAGAAAAATGAAACTTAAAAACAACCAATTACAAATAGCCGACTAATCTTTCTCAAATCAAGCAGCTGATTAAGCTATAGCCAATCAAATAATTTCCTTGCTTCGTCTCTGCCTTCTCTATAAAAACCTCTCTCCTAGCTCCTGTTGGTAGAGTAGCCCTAACCACTGTCAGTTTAACCTGCCTGATTCAAATCAATTTACACTCAAATAAACTCTTGATAATATTAATGTACCTCAGTTTACCTTTTAAAAGATGCTTGTTGTCTATGGCCATGCTACCCTGAACAAGCCTGATCCCATCTGATCTCCGAAGTGGGAGCTAAGCAGGGTCAGGCCTGGTTAGTACTTGGATGGAAAACCACCTAGGAAGACCAGGTACTGTAGGTATAAAAAATAAAAAAATAAAGGATTGTAAGCTGACAAGGTCCTTGCAATCATTGAGGTCAACCAAGGGTTGTCTCACCTAAAAAAAAAAAAAAAGGAGAGAGAGAGAAAATAAATAAATAACAGATGCTTGCCCTCTCTGTTCAGACTGTGTTATTTATTTATTATTTTTTATCGTGCTTTGAAATTTGTGTTAAAAGTCAGACATGGTGTATTGGGTAGAAATAACTGAGGAAAATAGGCCTTTTGTGTGAGCTTTAAGTTTACTTGGATGCTTATTCTTTGTTATACCAGTAAGTTTTGGAGTATCTAATTTCTTCTACATTCTTAATCTTGTCTCCTTCACTGTCTTTGTGTTTCCCTAGATAATTTTTCCTAACTAGAGTCTGAGCCTAACAGAGTGTCTGTCGTGTGATAGGCACATAATAAATATTTGGCAAATTGGGCTCTTTTTGGTTTATTTATTTTTTATTTGAAACTATAAATGTGTATATTTAAAGTTATGTAATACTTAGCATCCTTATTCATTGCTACTCTATTTTAGTGCAAGAGATCTTAATGTATGCACTCCAGTGAAGCTCCCTACATTGCCATGCCAATCATGGCTAAGAGCTTTGAAATTGCAGAGCTCTCAAATAAATCCATCACTTCAGTTTAGGGTGGTCAGTAATTGGAATAATATTTTTCCAAGTTGAATATATGTGCAGTGTGACCTCCCTTTTAAAGGTTAATGAAGTTTTCCTTTTTGACTGAACCGTGAATAATTTGGGGTATAGTTTATTTGTAGATTTAATGCATTAAAATTATCTTCTAATTTCCATATGAGTAAGCATGTGTCTCTACCTGTATGTGGATTTATTTTTCCCCTGGGCATTTTTTTGAGAGCTGTAAACAATCCCAATTCCTGACATGACAAAGTCTTAAATAGCAATGATTTGGAGATTTATTAAGTAGAAAAAGGATTAACATCAATCGGGCCTAATATATGAAGTAGTTACTCAGTCTCTTTTCTTTAATTAGTAGAGTAAAAAGGAGACATCTCCAAAGTGGAGTGGTTAGTATGTATGTAATTTCAGAAGATGTTCTTTCTCATTAATGTAGAAAAGAGATTTTTCAGCAAACGTTAGTCATGGATTTGCTTCCAAAACACTGTCTCTTTACTCTTAAATTGTTGGTACTGGAGGAACAAAAATGGTGTTTGTATCACATATGAGTCAAATAATTTGTGGTATTGTTTTACTTCCTCTGTGGGAGGTGGGCAGAGATTTGTTTGGTGAGACCAAATTTAAAGACTTGTGATGAACTGTGAGCTCAAGAAATAGGTTTATAATTCCCTTCCTTTATTTTTTCTCTCTCTTCGCCTATAAAATATTAGAAATTTATTGACAGGAAATAATAACTAAACTATTTTCTGTTTAGATCTTATTTCTTAATTCACTTTATGTATTATATAATCAAATGATTGCACTTGTTATAAAAAGTTATCTTGTGAAATGTAGAATATGTTCTGATGACCAGTGATCAAAAGTCTTCCTAAATTTTATCAGCAAGGTGGAATTAGAAAGCAGATAAATGTAGATAATTTTTTCCTATAATTATTTTATAACTTTAGGAGTTGATTACCTTTTGACAATATTGCTTATTTCTTATAGCAATGAAACAAAGTAGATATGGTTGGAAATTCATCTTCTCTTGAAGGGCTTTTAATAGATGGTGGCAATAGTTAGGTATTTTCCTACTTTTGCTTTTAAAATCATATGGGCAAATTATAGTTGTGAAAAAGGTCTGAAGTTACTTTTAATCTTTTCAACAAAATGGAAGTTGTAGAAAAGGCTCAATGTCCGGTGCTCTTTGCTTTAATCTGAAAACTAAAACTGGCTTCTTTTCATGGGTCATGAAGCTATTCATGCAATTTTATTAAACATAATGACACTTTGTTCTGATACTGCTTATTTCATCTGAACATCTGTGAAGATTTTACACACAAAAGATTTTGAATTTTATACAAAATACTTTATTAAAAATTTGTGATCCCATATTCATTATATAGTCAGCACTACTATTAGAGAGTAGTGAGAGAGGCTTGGGAGGGGAGTTTGGGGGAAGAGTCTGTGATGCACCCCATCAGGAAATCTTCAGGCTCTGAGGAGTCCTTGAAGTCAATGTCCTTTGCTATTTTCCACCCTTTCATGTATTTTTCTTGTCTTCCTTTACCTTTTTCTTTACTTACAAATTTGAAACATATATACAAAATAAATGCAAACAAAGACATAAATCAAATGAAATTCAGATTACCACCACTAATAAAATGTAATAGATGATTTTGTTTGGATGAAAAAAAAATTCACATTTGGGTTAATAACAGAAATATAGAAACTTTGGTCTTTTTTGGTACTTAATTTATTTGTGTTTTTCTTTGAGCGGTACTAATGCTTGTCTGCATATTATGTTGTATAAGACAGTATTAATGATTTTAAGATTTTTGTTAGTTAGGTTCAGAATATTCATATTCATTTCTAACCTAAGCTTTGCCACTGATCAGTCCTCAAGTGCCATTTTAAAGGTTATAATTCCATAAAGTGGTCTTGTTTAATTGAAGACATGATTCATGTTACAGTGCTATTAAAATCCAAATTAAATTAATGAGTAAGATAAAGAGTGAAAATTCTTCTTTGTGTATTTAATACCACATTTTCTATTTTCTGTAGTAAGTTGGTACAAATTTAAGACACTCAGTTTATCTGTTGCTATATGAATATGGTACTGGCTGCCATAGTGCAGGTTATTAGGTTCTCATTATGTCTATACTATTGTGCTTTTATTCAATTTCCCATCACTTTTTCCTTTTTCAATTTACGATGGTATAAAAACCACTATAAACATAAATGCAAAAATAAGCCTCAGGTGTCCATCTAGACGAGAGATCAGCAATTTTTTTTTTTTTCTGTTAAGGGCCAGATAATAAATATTTTAGGCTTTGAGGGTTGTATACCTCTATCACAACTACTCAACTTTATCATGGTGACACCAAAGCAGCCACAAACAATATATTAAAAAAACTGGTCATGGCTGTATTCTATCTAAACTTAGCAACCGATGGCTGTAGTTTACAGACCTCTGATCTAGATGTTGTGTTGTCCAATTAGGCCCGTGTCTATTGACATTAAATTTAAATTAATTAAAATTAGATATAGTTATTTTTCTTCGTCTGTGCATTAACCATGTTTCAAATTCTTAAGAACCATATATTCCTAGTGGCTACCATATTAGAATAATGCAGATATAGAATATTTCCATATATAATATTTCTGTCTTTGCAGAAATTTCTATTAGACCACACTGAAAGAGGATTTTAAGCATGCTTACTTGGCCATCTCTAGTTATCATTGAACTGATAATATAAAACATAAGAAAATATGTCTAGGAGAACTAATAAACTTCTAGAACACATTTGTAGACCGCCCAGAGGTAAATTAACTCTGCTTTTAGAAATATTTTAAATAGTAAAATGGGTTAAGAGTCTTGGCTCTAGTAACACATTTTTGATCTTAGGAAAGTCTGTATCTCTGTCATCTTATCTTTTATATGGGAAATACAATGCCTGCCAACTTTGCCATAATGTGGTTTTGAAAAGGGATTAATCTCTTGGAGGCAATTGGCAAATATTTTAGAACAAAGTAGAAGCACATGGCAGCAAATATATGTTTGGGAAAGCAAATTGGTGTGATTACTAAGATTATGGGAAAAGACAGTTGGGAATTCAAATCCCAGTTTTGCTGTTTTTCATGTGAACTTGAGTCAGATCCTTGATATTTCATGGCCACTATTTGCTCATCATTAATTCCCTGAGGTTGTTGTGAGGATCAAATAAGATAAGGTACTTAGAAGTGCTTAATGCAGTGCCTGGTTCATAGTAAGTTGGTAAATGATAGCTATTACTGTTGCATGTTGAAGAAGGAAGGAGAAAGTATCGCAGCACTAGGTATAAAGGCTTCCTACTACAGCAGAAATATCCATATGTAGAAGCACATTACAAAAAATAAAGGTAAGAAAGAAAGATGGTCTAGACACGTTAAAGGAAAAAAAAAGAAGGAAAGAAAATAGAATTTTAAGTATACATTGATTGGAGGAAGTGGAACTTGTGCCAACTTAATGAGAAATGGATAAAATAGATAAAATGTTAATCTTTTGTAATACAAAATATGAGAGGGTCAGTTAAATGTGACAAACTACCTGGAAATGCTTTTATGTATTAAGTACTATCCAAACATAATGGATTATTACAACTTTCTTCTTTACTCATAGGCTTCTATTGACACCTGCAGGCCAGACCCTCTAGAGACCTTCAAATGAAGTGAGGCAGCTGATTTCTGAGCTAAAGTGGCTCATCCATCCAGGTCCCTCTGTTCTATGAATCGGGTATACCCAGAGACTGTAAAGTGAAGTTATAAAATGGAGTGGTGCCACTTCTATCTGTCCGCTAGTCACAGGGTAACAAATAGTCCCAGTATGACCAGGACTGAGGTTTCCTGGGACACAAGACTTTCAGTGCTAAACAGGGACAGTCCTGAGCAAACAGAGATGGATGTTTTTTAGAAGTTATGAGGAATCTAGAAAGAATGCTTATCTTAAACATATAAACCAGGGTGATTAGCATTAATGTTGCTTCTGGATCTACCCCTTTCCTCCTAATATATGGTGAGAATATTGGGGAAAATTAGGGGCCTGCAAATACCAGTTAAATAATCCTAACCTTGGAACAAGTAAGTTGATTAGTTCTTTATCAAATTCTGCAATCCCTGGAAGTTAAATTTTGAAAAAAATCTTAGTAGTTTTCCAGACTTGCAATTTTAAAACTTTAAAAAGAAATGGCATTCTGTCTTAAAACAAAAGTTCAGGTGAAAATATTTTATGGAAAAATATAAAAATTAGTAAAGATCCCTGACTCTTCTCTGTCTCTCTTCTCTTGCCCTTCTCATACCCTTCAGAATGTGTTTTCAGAAATTATAGAAGTTCCCAAGAGCACAGTTGGAAAACCTCTGACCTACTCCAATTTTAACAGGTTAAAGAGGAGAAAACAGATCTCAAGATAGCACTTTGAGCTTAAGTTTAAAAGCTGACATGTGGTAGCACAGGAAATCAAGTTTGGGACATGTTTATTGAAAAACAGAATTCAAAATTTTTGCCAAGGCCACTGGTTCTCCAGTTTGGTTGCATACCGGGATCATCTGGGATGCTTTAAAAAATTACGGATCACTGGGTCCTATCTCCAGAGATTTTGAATGATAGTTCTGCCCTGGGAATAGAGATTTTTAAAGTCTCCCCAAGTGATTCTAATTCAAGCCAAGTTTGAAAACCATTGACTTAGGCTAAGGAATAATACCAAACAAACATACTCCCCTAACACACACACAAACATAAACTGGTATTGCTGTCAAAAGACATGGATTTGATCTCAGCTCTAGAAATGATTGGTTTGTGACTTTTGACCTGTCATTCACTCTGTGCTTCCGGAGATAAGGATCAGTTGATTTCAAACTTTATAGAGCTATAGAAACCTTCCTTAGGTGAAAATCTTGTGGGAGCCTGATACAACACACAGGTAAAAGCAGAGTTGCTTTGTTTAAAAGGGGAAGAAGGCCAGGCGGTTTAACATCCTATCTGAATGCTACCAAATGCTATGGAGGCACATTTCCAGAGGGTTCCATACTCTAAGGAACCCACAGGGCATTATGATTCCTAGAGCTCTATTTTGTTTCTAAATTATCATTTGATTGGCTAAAACTACATACTTGTTAGGTTTGCTTGCACCTGATTCCATGTGCCCTGACCCACAAGCAAGTTCTATTTTTGTTATCCAATAAAAAGGGAGTGTTGACTTACCAATTTTATGATGAATAAAGTTTTCTTCTCACCAGGCAACTGCACTGCTATGACAGATTTTGCTCTAAGGTTCTATGCTTCAAAATAGTAAAACAAATTATTTTTAATTGAAAGAGCCTCAGTTCCTTTCCCTTAGCTAATCCCATAAATATTTTATATCATAACTGGAGCTAAAGGGTGGGCTTTGAAACTTTGAAAAATTGGGTCACAATTGGTTTGACCTGAGTAAATTCATGAGAGGCTACATCATCATGAAATAGTCCTCCTTCATTATTTATAAGAACACAGAGGCAGATGTGCAATTGTTCCCTGTATAATTTTCATACATAAAATATAATGTACATGGAGAACACTGTCAGCTAGCATAACACGTTGCATTTATTTCAGAGATGTAGTCTTCTCTTTGTCACTGTGTTCAATAAACACACTTCCATTATAGTGAGCGGATGTCTGTCAGTTCTGTTTCCTTTACAAATGTCCAGTAGCTTTCAGAGTCTTGCCAGATGTCTTGTTTTATTTTCAGCAAGTTGCTTTTATATTTATTTATTTATTTATTTTGATGAACTTATTTTTTAAAATAAATTTATTTATTTAAATTAGTTTCAAGTATACCGTACATTGGTTAGACATCTAGAATGTTTGTAAAACAATCCCCCCAATTGCTCCTTCCTTCTCCTGGCCTTCCACTCAGCCATCATATTAATGCTAACTGCATTCCCTCTGCCATGCTCCCCATGCCCAACTATCAACTACTAATTTGTACTTCTTTAACTTATTCTTGACATTGCAAAAAACTCAAAAAACTTTTCATCAGAAACTATTTCTCATCTTCAGTTTTCCTGAAATCCACCAATCTCATGGATTCACATCACTGTGTGTATGCTGAAGATGCCAAATGGCTCTTTGTCCCATTTTCCCACTCACTCTCATTTGAAATAAGCCCCCAAATACTGAGTATTTGTATAAACAGGTTAAGTTTTAGTTCATAAAGTTCTTATCTGTTAAAATATGGAATCTATATCATTAGAGGCTTTTGTCCTTTGAGAAGGTAAAAATACCCAGCTCACAAAATCCAATATAAATCATGCTCATTGCTCAATTTAATCTAAAAGAGAAAGCCTTTTAATAGAAAAAACAAATAAATAAAGATAGTCTCCCCTAGTTGAAGGCATTGAGAAAAAATTTAGAAATGTAGAGCTCTAGCTTCCTTTATTTATAATTAAAGAGGCACTCTTGCCTTATCTTTTACAATTAGAGCTTCTGGAGAGATAATGTTGTCTTTGTTTTTAAGAGACGTCAGGACTGAGTTACATAAATAATATATATATTCCTGATAGGTATCTTCTTTTTTCCTAAAATTGCCCATGCAGTCAAATATCTCTTCACTGTGGCTTTCTGGATTATACTAGAAGAATAATTTGCTACCTATACTATATTCCCATAGTATTTTTAAAATAAATTTATTTCCCATTGCTTACAGTATTATTTTTGATTTGCTATATTAAAATGTGAAAAAGTGTTTATCTCGATATATTGTTATGGAAACATTTTTATAATTCCTTTGTTCATTTAACATGGTAGTGTTTTTTAGTATCCCCAAGCTTTTATGGAATTGAGGGTCCTTACACTATAGAATATGTAGTATTCATAATGTTTATCTTCCCTCAGAGAATATGAACTTAATTTTTTTTTCTGGTTTTATTGAGATATAACTGACATATAACATTGTATTAGTCCAAGGTATACAACATTATGATTTGTTATATGTATAGAGAATATGAGTCTCTCGAGGGCAAAATGTGTATATTCTTAGCATCTGTTGATAATTCCTAATTATCAAGTAATTAGAAATAAATAGTTTATGGAATTATTGACTAAATGTAAACATTCATGCAACACCTTTAGTTGGGTCTAACAATCCCGAGAAGAAATAAATGAATTAGAATGATTGCTTCACTTAGTTATAGTGGATTAATAGATGGCTAAACTTTTTTCATCTGCTTTTCCCAGATGATTCTGGAGGTTCTTGGTCACATGACCAAGGATAGATCTTCTGAGATTCTGTCTTTACTGAACACAGTGCGGGCTCCTTCTCAAGCAAGAGTAATCAGCATCCATTTTGCCAGAATTGAAAAGGTCTATCTCTTTCTGAGGCCCACGCTGTAAGAATCATATAATCTTAGGGCTTGTGGGAAACAAGCTATATGTGAGGGGCATGACAGTAAATCAAATGAAAGAAAGGTAGGCAGGACAGAAGGGAATGGAGGTAGAGGAATGGTGAGAGGAACTGCCAAAGCAGAGGTCAGAGGAGAGAAGGAGGAATTGAGAGCTACTCGGGAAGTGGTTTGAGTAACTCAGTCAACAATGTGGTTTATTTAGTTGCATTAGTGAATAATTTCTATTCTCTTTCTCTTCCTCCCTCCCTCTTTCTCCATATTCTCCTCCACTTTCTGTTCTTTTCCTTCTCTCCCTCTTTTCTTTTTCCTTTTTTTTTCAAAGAATGTGGTTTGCATTTCTGACCCCGAAAACAAATTAAACTTTATAATGATAAAATATTTAATTATGGAAAAAATATGAAGAAAGTTCACATTCTGTTTTTAAACATAGATAATAGCATATTGTCTTGTAAAAACTTTGATAACTTTACCTGTGATAGTGATAATGATGAAAAAAGTGGCATATTTTCAAATGCTATTTTTTTCTGTCCTTGAAAACTATTTCAATTTTGTTTATAGAGAAATTTAAAGTCATTGGCACAAAATATTTGAGCATTATCTGAAGAGACAAGCAGCCAAACAAATGACCTTGACCATTAAAATGGAAAGATAACTATTTTCTTTATGCTTAGAAAGTACATACATTTTTCTAGTTTATTATCTCTTCTTAGAATGGTTAATAACTTTCTTGAACTTCAAGGGTAATTTATTTTTTGAGATAATCATACTGGAATTATAAGATCTGTCATCTTGCCAACTAATTTTTAAAAATAATTTTAATATATGTGAAGAGTGTTTTCTTAATTCCACTACCTTCCCCATACTACATGATCCATGAAGAGCTTCATTTCTCTGGAATCAAGTATTAAATCTCAGCAAAAATTATACCTTGAGAAGGAAACCTGGTCAAATAAGTTAAGGTAAAGGTGTCTTTTTGGTGTCTCTTGTCTTCTCTTCACTCCCTTTTGTTTATACTAGCACTCCTTAACATTTTATTGTTTCTCTAGGAAAGAATTTCTTGCTTTTCAGCAGGCAAATGGGAGTAGTTCTTCAATTTCCCCCTTAATCATTCCTTAGACAATGATGTTGGGAATAGGAACTGACACACCCTGCTGATGCCTCAAGAAAAACTTAAATCCAACTCTATACATCCCAGAATGCATAAACCTGGCTACCAAAGTATGCAAAAAGATTGGTCTAATTCTTAAGAACCAAATGGTTCTTTAAGCAGAAGCCCTCTGTAATTCACTGGATCTCTATTATATGCTTGAGTGAGCCCTGAAACAATGCTGCTCTACTTTATTCAGTGAGTTATGCATGATCACTTGGAGAGCAAGTATCAGCAATAGCCTCTGCATTAAGTATTACTGCCTTATTAATGTATCTTCTGGATATATGCAAGGCATGAATGATTTAGCCCCAAGGGTCTTCTGGGGAGGGAGATGAACACTCTAAAAATGTACTTTGAATGCAGTCAGAATTGGGTCAGATAAAGACTTCCATTGCAGAGCTCACATATTTGGCTGTAAGTAAAACATTCATAGTCTCTGAATAGATGGGGAAAACCTCATTTCCCTCTCTGTTGTGTTCAGACACCTTTGGACTGGCATATTGTTTTCTAGATCTTTGTACTTTAAAAAGTTCCCTGGACAGTTCAGTGTGTAGTGATCAACATTAAAAATGCAAACCACATAGTCTGCTGTTTGAAGCTCTCCATGATATTATCACAAACCCCCTTTCAGCCTTATTTTGACTCCTTCATAGACCCTATACTCCAGCTATGCTAGATTGCTCTAAATCCTCTCTACTCAAGCTTTATTCATTGCATTACCTTCCCCTAGAGTGCCCTCTGCTTGCTTTCCCATTTGATGAGATCTTGTATTTTTGAGGACTATCCTAATGTCATCTCTTTCTTAAAGCTTTTTAGAGTTCTATTTTTAAAAAAATTCTCAGGTCAAAACTGGTGATATTTTTATCTTGGCTTTGTCTTATTACCCTCTTAATGCATACGTATTTCTCAGGGGAGTTCATGTCTCCTTTATATCTTTATTTCCCATAATGCCTACTACAGTAGAGTTGGTGGTAGTACTTCTCTAATCATTATAACAAGAAAAAGACAGATTGCAAATTTATGACTTTTCTTGAAAGTATTGAACTAAAATCTCAGGGCATTTTACTAACAGAAAATCTAGAGAGAGACAGGCATCTGCAGGGAAGTATGGGATAGAATTATTTGTTTACCTAGGGCATATGGTCTATATATATATTTGCAGAGTCCATTACCATTTTTTACGATGGTCAATCAATATTTCTAAAATTTCAGGGGTAATTTATCTTTTGAAAATATCACCCTAGGGTTATAGGGTTTGTAGTCTTACTGACTAAATTTTATTTTTTTTATTAATAGGCATAAAAAGAATTTTTATAATTTCATTGTCTTTTCTATAGCACATGATCCATGAAACACTGGATCTCAGAAAATATTACACCCGGGGCATAAACTGTTACCTGGTCAAACAAGTTAGGATGAGGATGCCTTTTTTGATGTAACTTCATTTTTTCTTTGTTCCTTTTACATATACGTGTTCCCAAATACATTCCTCTTCTTCAAAATAAAGTAAAAAAAAAAAAAAAAAAAAAGTCTGCTTAACACACAGAAGAAAAGAAATGGCTACCAAGTTGAGAAATGAACAGTATAGTTTTTCAGAATTCTAGTCTCAACTTCTGTACTCTCAACTAGTTCTGAGGTCCATTGCATTTCCCCTTTTTCAACACTGAATAAATTGAGAATAGTTGAGGAATGGTGATATGTCAAATGTGGGGATCTGGGAATATGTTCAACCCCTAAGAACAGTGTACTTACAGAGGATGGGTCACATCATCTTGCAGGTGTTTTTACCTAGCACTCCACAAGCTGCTCACAGGGAAGATTGTGGTGAGTTCTGAGAAAACTTTCCTCATGTTCCCGATTAAAAAAAAAATCTTAATCTGACAGGTAAAGATAACAGAAATCATTGCCCTTAAGGTATTAGGGAAATGAAATTTTTAAAAATATTAAACAAACAAACAAACAAACAAACAAACACTTCTATTCCCAGGGGAGAGGCCAGGAATATGTGCAGAAGCCCTGAACAGGCCACACTGTGATACCAAGACATAGTGCCTTCCCATGACTGAAGGTTAACCAGATCCTCAGAACTCTCCTCCTTCTCCCCACCAATAGGCTAAGAAGCATTAATAACAAGCAACAGTGGGAGACTACTCAAAGAATTGGAAGAGATAGATTCTCACTGAGGCACAGAATAAATGAAGACCTAAAAGTGAAATTGAAAGAGACATTAATTAAAACTCTCTGGAAAACCAACTCCTACCCTAAACACAGGACATCTCTACATGTCTTGAAGCCCTTGGTATGCTGAGGGTAACCATAACAATAACATACCTTACCCTGACTAATTTTTGACCAGGAGTTAACAAAACAAGCAAACACACACACAAACACTAAAGGCCTAGCAGAAGAAAAGGCATGATGCTTTCCAAGTATAAAAACTAATTTCTTCAGTTTGTACTTACTGGCATAATCTGCCTGACCTAAAACAACAACAAAAACATACAAGGCACAGCCCCAGGCTTATGTTCTCTGCCACACAGCTATCTGACAACCTTTCAGCCAAAAGAGCCCAGCCCATCCCTCTTTGCTGTTTTTGTTCAGGACTTCATCCAGAATTCCATCCAGGAAACCTCATTATGCTTAGTAGTCATGTTTCCTTACAGAGTGTGAACTGTAGTGAATTTTCAAAATCATCAGTTCAAGCCCAGCGTGCCTTCTGAGATACCTGAGGCAGAAGAGGGGTCTGTAAGGTGCTTCCACCTCTCAGGGGCTCTCTAGGTTTCTACTGTTGTCATTGTGTATCTTTAATGCATGTGGTGTTTATATTTTAATTTTAAAACAGGTAAAATATATGTTAAAAATAAGTGCTAAAACAGTTTTTGGAACCTATGAAAAAACCATAGGGTTCCATGCAACAGGGTCTAAAAACTGCTGAGTTAGAGAATCTCTGTTCTTCCAGTTCTCACATTCTAGGATTCCAAGACATCAGATAGGTAGGGGAAATAGGTTTTCTCAGTGTGTGTTTATATTTATAGACAAACTCGAGAGAATAAATCCATTACAAAAAAGCGAAGGAAGCTCAAAGTAATCCAGCTGTAGTGTGTGAACAGTTAGCCCTCCAGATATTCTGATTATGAATTTGTGGAACAAACCTACCAGTAAGAAAAGCCTTTACAGCTACCTTCTCAATTAGAGTTTGCTGCAGTTGCTCTTCAAGTTTTTGTTCTTTTCTTTTCCTATGAAGCCTGAGAGCATTATCCCCACAAATAAGGTAGAAAGTTCTACTTGTTAGAAGTAAATAAAGAGATTACCTGCTTGCCTCTGTGGTATCTAAGCACCCTACAAGTTGGGGAATCGAATACATCCTTGTACCAACATGCAGTTTGCTCTATTTACCCACTTTCTCTATTCTGTTCTCAAAAATTAAATTGTGGCTGACTTTATAAAAAAACATAATGGTTGCTGAGATTAGTATTTTACTGATTCTTACAGAGTAGATTGTAATCAAGCATGACCTTTGATTTTAACAAAGAACGCACAAAAGCCCATTGAAAGGAAAAACAATCCAAACTTCCCCTATGACTACGACTAGGGATTTAGACAGTAATTAATAAACAGCCCTTGGGGGAATTTTGTGTTGCATTTATATTTCTTTTCTCAAACAAACCACACAATAACTCACAAAGAAAGAGTGACATGTATCTCTGGTGAATTATGAAACCTCAAACATGCCGATTGAGAAAAACTTAATGATTCGAACATGTATTTAATTATGTATAGTTTTTCTTTTTAAAATTTGATTATTAAGACTCTTGTCTTTTAGACTGACTTAATGCCTTTCCAGAAAAACAAACAAACAAACAAACAAACAAAACACCCTAATTACCCCACCATGTTCTTTTGCCTGTTTGCCTGTTTGCATTAGAAATAGAAACTGTAAGGACAGCACTTTAGCCAGAACTTTTTACCTGCCCTTTTCAAGTTTACAAAGTATGATCTAGATTATTTAGGGCTACATAATATATTGCCCCCAACCTTAGCGGATTAAAATAACTTATTTTTCTTATCCTTTAGAGGGGCAGGAATCTGGAAAGTTTTAGAAAGCAAAAGTGCTTATGTGGTGTTTCTCATGTGGTTCTGGTCAAATGTTGCCTAAACCTACCATTAACTGAAGGCTGGACCAGGCTAGAATGATCAAGATGACTCAGTCCCACAGCCAGAGTGCTGTTGGTATGAACACCTATATGTGACATTTTCCTGGGTCATGGACGTAGCCCAGCAAGACAGTTTGGTTTCAAGATATGTAGTCCCAAGGGAGAAAATCTGGAGAGCAAGTATTTAAAGAAACCAAAAGAGAAGCTACCAGTCTTCTAATCTGAACTCAGAAGTCTCGCCTCATGGTTCACATTCAAGGGAGGAAGAGGTGGTCTCCTTATCTCAATGGGAAGAATATGAAAAAATTTAAAGCTATCTTTAATGCACCACATACAGTGTTCCTTAAATGACAACTTGGAATTATAGTATTTATCAATTTAGTTAAAGAATTATCAAGGTACTATCCACATTTTCTTATAGCACTGTCAAAATTTTTTCTATGACCACCCCCTTTCTAGTTTCTCAGCTCATTTTATATACCTTAACATAAATATACTTTGAAAACATATATATATGATCTGTAATGCTTATTATAGAAAATCCAAAACAGAAAAATATCAATAGAGAATACATACTGCTTTTAACCTGATCATCTAGTGATATCTATATTTTGCATTTTTAGTGTACATACTCACCTTATATAATTTTGTAAAATTGCTTCTTTTAATTTAACAGTTAAACATTTTATGACATTAAAATTGTTTTACTCTATTTACATATTTTAAATATTTACATTATTATTTTTTAATCTTGCATTATCTTTCTAATTTCTTAAACAGTACACAAAGCAAAATTTAACCTGACTCTCTTTAAGGTTCACATCCATTATTGATATGATATTAATATTGATATGGTCGAAATGCAAATGCAGATAAAGATGATGAGGAAACTAATGATTAAATGAATCAGATTGTCACAGAAACAGTACTGATAATGGTGCAGGGCCAATACCAAATTCTAAAATTGAAAAAGATTCTTAAAACCAATTCTTTTGTTTTGTTTTTATAACTTATTTGTCAATAAGAACTGATCTAACCCGGTAAGAGACTATAATCTTTATATAAGTTTAGTTTTAGAGTTTCTTTTTTCCCTATATTATTTTACATTTATTTTTATTTTTTAATTTCACCTGTTTTTTTACTTTATTTTCAATTACAGTTGACATATAGTAATATATTAGTTTTAGATGTACAATACAGTGATTAGACATTTATATAACTTATGAAGTGATCATGCCAGTAAATCCAGTATTCATATGCTACTATTCATAGTTATTAAATACTATTGATTATATTCCCCATGCTATACTCTATATCTCCATGACTATTTTGCAACTACAAATTTGTACCTCTTAATCTCTTCTCCCTTCACCCATTTCCCCTTTACCTCTCAATCTGCAAATAATCATGATGCTCTCTGTATTTATGAGCTTGTTTCTGTTTTGTTTATTTGTTTATCCTGTTCTTCAAACTCCAACTGTAAGTGAAATCATATAACATTTGTCTTTCTCTGTCTGACTTACTCTACTTGGCACAATACCTCCTAGGTTCATCCATGTCATTGCAGATGCCAAGATTTTACCCTTTTTTTATGGCTGAGTAATATTTCATTGTATATATGTACCACCTCCTCTTTATCCATTCATTCATTATTGAGCACTCAGTTTGCCTCCATATCTTGGCTATTGTAAATAATCCTACAGTGAACATGTGGACACATATGTCCCTTCAAAGTAGTATTTTGGATTTCTTCTGATAACCAGAAATGAGATTATATAGAGTTCTTCTTTGTTTCTCGTTATAGTCTTTTTTTAAAATCTATTTGGTCTTATATAAGTATTGTAACCCCAGCTTTTTTTTTTTCATTTTCATTTTCATAAAATCTCTCTTTCCATCCCTTTAATTTCAGTCTCTGTGTGTCTTTTGATCTGAAGGGAGTCTCTTGTGGGCAGAATATGTAAGAGTTTTGTTTTCTTATGTATTCAGCTACACTGTGTCTTTTGATTGGAAGATTTAATCCACTTACATCCAAAGTAATTGTTGATAGATATGTAGTTATTGCCATTTTATTATTCATACTTTTGGTCTTCTGTTTTCTTCTTAAAGAAGTCTCTTTAACTTTTTCTTATCTGGGAAACTCTTTATCTGTCCTTCAATTCTAAAGGATAGCTTTGCGGGGTAAAGTAATCTTGCTTGTAGGTAGGTCCTTACTTTTCATTACTTTGAATATTTCCTATCAATTCCTTCTGGCCTGCACAGTTTCTGTTGAAAAATCAGCTGACTGTCTTATGGAGGTTCCCTTGTAGGTAATTAACTGTTTTTCTCATGCTACTTTTAATAGTCTTTCTTTGTTTTTAACCCTTGGCATTTTAATTATAATGTGTCTTTGTCTGGACCTCTTTGAGTTCATCTTGTTTGAGACTCTGCACTTCCTGGGTTTTTATATCTCTTTTTTTTTTCCAGGTTAGGGAAGTTTTCTGTCATTATTTCTTCAAATAGGTTTTCAATTCTTTGCTCTCTCTCTTCTGCTTCTGGTACTCCTATAATGTGAATGTTGGTACACTTGAGGTTGTCCCAGAGGCCCCTTAAACTATCCTCATTTTTTGGAATTCTTTTTTCTTTTTGCTGTTCTGACTTTTTTTCCTGCTATTTTATCTTCCATATCGCTGATTCTTTGCTTCATCTAATCTACCATTGATTCCCTCTATTGTAGATTTCTTTGCACTTATAGCATTTTTCATTTCTGGTATTTAAAATTTTTTCTACCTCTATTTTTGTTTTTTTATCTGTTAGTTGAAATTATCACTGAGATCACTTATAACCAGTGTTTTGACTCTGCATTTGGTAGATTGCTTGTCACCATTTTGTTAAGTTCCTTTTCTGGAGCTTTGTTCTGTTCTTTCATATGGGACATGTTTCTTTATCTCCCCATTTTGGCTACCTCCCTGTGTTTGTTTCTATCTCTTATTAGGTAGAGTTTCTATTTCTTTCAGCCTTCATAGAGTGGCCTTATATAGTAAGTGTTCTGTGGGGCCCAGTAGTAGTCTCCCTGGTCACCTGAGTCAGGTGCTCCAGGTATGTCTCTTGTGTGGATTGTGCATGCCTGTTGTAGTGAACTTTGGTTGCTGTTTACACATCAATGAAAGGAATTGACTCGTGGGCTGATTTTGTCATAACAATTGGCCATGACTGCTGTCATGCAGGGGCTAACCCTATAGAGCAAGATTTGCTTTAGCAGGGCTCTGGTGCCTGCTTGGTCAGCTCTTTGGGTGAGTCTTTTGTGGAGGTGGTTGGGTGGTATTCTAGTATGGTATGAAGCTGGCCATCAGGTGTGTTGGTCCTCGGGCCTCTTGGAAGGAGCTCTGTTGCAGAGCTCCATGGCTAGAGCTCAGCTGCCTGGTGCCACTTGTTATGATCTTCAGATGGTTGTCACTTGTGTTGGGCTTGGAGGTGACTGGAAGAGGCTAAGCTCTGAACTGAGGCTGGCTACCTCTAGTTCTGAGATTAGAGCTGCTCAGCAAGAGGTATGGGTCATGCCAAGGCCAGATGCTGTTTGTTTAGGTTTGTGAGCTTTTGAGAGATTTTAGGAAAGTTCACTGCATGGACCAAGACAGGCTATATGTATGTAAAAATCACTGAAAGCTGCTTGGGTGGACCTGCAAGTTGGATGGGGCAAGGTCTCATATAATCACCAGGATTGGACCAACAGTGTTAGCCAGGTTGATAGAGACTCGGACATGATGCCTGCATATGCATGCATGCTGGTTGAAGGGAGAGCTCAACAAAGTCATAGTGGCTTCTGCTGGCACTTCTGTCTTGGAGAAAGCTGCCCTTCTAGCCCTTGCTATGAAGCCAGACAATTACATTCTTTCCTGCATGCCCCTGGCACCTTCAAGCTACTGCTCTAGCACTGGAGCTCAGAACGAGTCCATCAGTGAGTAAGTCTGTGAGTGAGCCTTTGCAAAGGAATGTCTGGCTCTCTAGCCACCTTCTCTTTCACTCGGCCACAATCTCTGATGGTTTTTATAGCCAGAAGTTGTGTGCACTTCTCTTCCCAGCACTGGAACCTTGAGCTGGGAGCCAGGTATGGAGTTAGTACCACTTGCTCCTCAGTGGGGATCTCCACAATTGATATACACCCCTCGAATTTTAGCTGCCACACATGGGTGTGGAAGTAGCCCCATTCAGCATTTCTGTTCCTTTTGTAAGTCTCTACATGGCCTCTACTGTGTATCTTTAGTTATTGGACTTCTGTTCATCTAGACTTCAAGTGGTTCTCAATAGTGTTTGTTCTGTAGTTTAGTTGTAATTTTGATGTGATTGTGAGAGGAAGTGAGCACATTGTTTACCTTCTCCACCATCTTGATCAGACTCTCCCACTGGTGATATGTGTACTATATTCATTTTCTAAAATCTGAAAATCTGAATTCTGATAAATATCTGTCCTCATGTTTTCTGAAACAAAAACAAAAACAAAAACAAAAACCAGCAATTAACATCTATTGAGCTAGTGTTAAAAAAACTATTCTAAGCCATTAATACGCATTTTGTTCCTTTCGTTCAAGTATGGATCATTATTCATCTCTCAGATGACATTAAATAACTATCAGCAAGTTTGGAAGAACTATGATTCAATCTGATCCCTAAGCTTCTGTGCTTATCTTTTACATTACATTGCTTAAAGTAGTCATTGTCAAATGTATTCCAAACTATACTGAAATGCCTTTAGCAGGGCAAAATGATGCCATTAGCATTTCTCTCCTCCACCTCTTAAGTATTTTCTAAATTTCTACTAATTGAAAAAATTCTGTCACAGAGTTTTGCCTTCCTGTTACCCTTCGAAGTTGCTCTATCCTCACTTCCTTTGCTGTTTTATTTTCTCTATTGAAAATTTCTTAAATTCTACCCTACCACCACCACAGACATTGCCAAATTCTATCTTCTTTACTTTGTTTTTTGTTTAAAACAAATATGGCAGGTCAACTTAATGTGTCAAGTCCAAAAATAAATTCAATAGGAATTTAAAAGTTCTTGCAAATAATGCAAGTATTGATAAAGGCATTCTGAAAGAGATAACAAATGAGAAATTGAATCCTATAGCACACAGAAAATCTTTCTAAAAATATCTTTCTGAAAAAGCATATCCTTCTCCAGTTGTACTTCTCACAGTAATTGCTCTCTCCTCTGTTTGTTTCTTTACCTTCCTTTGTTTATAGTCATCTGGCTTTATTTTTTTGTCAACTTCCCACCTCCTTTTATACTTTACTTCCTCTTTTTGCATTCTGGACCTTTTGTTTCCTTCTCAAGGTAGCTCTATGTTATTTCTATGTCAGGTAATATGCACATCTTCACTCCTCCTCTCAAACAAAAATTTTCTTAGAGAATTGAAATAGATACAGGGGGAAGTTTGCTTAGGTGTCTTTGTTTCAGACATATATTTTTCTCTTATATTGTCCATGCATTTCAGTTTATGAAATAGACAAAACCAATGCACATTGATAGTCATTTAAAGTATTCAAGCTGTAATTTCTGATGATTTTTTTCTTAAAGACTTGCCGTCTTAGTGTCTGTTCAGATCTATAATGCTCAGCAAAAGTGTTCTTTGCTTGTTTTATATATAATTATTCTAGTTCTACTGTGATTAAAATCTCACTGATGATAAAGAGGGAGATATAGTTATCAATTTAGAAAATAAAAAGTTGATTTATATAGAGGGATGTGACCATTCCCAAATCTTTTTTTACTCTTTGAACTACTCTCATCTTGGCCCTTTTTGGAGTTTCCACCATACTTTTCCTAGTCCAGGTGCTCAGCAAATATTCGAACAGATACCACAGAGGATTAACTCTCCAATAAAAGGATATAGGCCCATGCAATCTGCTAGCCAGTTTGTAATTCTTACCAATTTTTTATTTGCTCCTGTTTTCTAAAATTTTTAATTCTTGGAGGCAAAAATGCCACAGTATCTATAATGGACATCTCCAACACTACCCTTTACAACATAAAGGCTGACTGAATATGATACTTGTGTCTGAATATGATACTTATATTGATAGAAGTCTGCTAAAAGCCACATTCCCAATTGTATGAAATATTGGTGGCCATAAGTTGACCTACCAAGGTGATTCACTTAACCTTTGCTGGAACAGTGTTTCCTGGCAAAAAGGAGAAAACATAAAATCTGTATCAGGATCTGAGTTCTGACATCATTTCAAAATTTTTTTACCCTAACTCCTGAAAAAAAAATTGTCAGTGTTCCATCGTCCTTGATTTTGATAAACTAATATTCAAAACAAGGTTTAATTTGTGTTATATAGCAAGTTTGGAGTATAACAGAGTTGGAATAATGCCAACCGACTTACATGTGCAGAACCCAGTTTTGAAGTAAGGGGAAGATTACATGAGATTTTTCTATCCAAATCATCTGCTTTATAGTCAATACATTCCTCTTGCATCCACAAGACACTTCCAGTTATTTTTGGAAATAATAATGAAAAGCATTTTCCTGTATTCAGGGCCAACTACATAATATATGGGGCACAGTGCAGAATGAAAATGCAGATCTTATTTTTAAAAGTAGATAAAAATTTCCATTAAAGACATAATCTTTAGTGGTCTGTCTTGTCATAGTTATTTGATATTTTAATGTCTTTCTACATAAAGAACAATTAAATTTATACATTATTAGCATGACTTTTACCATTCATCTTTATATTGGGCAATGCTAGTTTTAAATGAAAATATAGGAGCATTTAATACATCATCAAAATTACACAATTCCCACTTTCTAACTCATATATGCTTATGTATTTCATTTTTAACAGAACAATAGAAGCACTGCACAGACCAACTCTACTGTTTTTACTTCTCTTCTTGATAGGTGCACATTCTACCAACACTATCTTTGGCTTAGAGTAAGTTAGGAGGAAGTGAAAGGAAAAGAAGCTATGGGTTGCCCTATGTTTCTCTCTTCTACAATGTCACTATTTTTTGCATAAGTGGTTGGCTGATGCAGGAAATTAAAGAACGTATATGATAAGTTTCCTGAACTGTTCATGTTTTTTTAGAACAATGTTGTCTACTTTCTATCTTCAAAGCATGTTTTAGCTTAAACAGAAATTATAGTCTCTAGAGCACCCCACTAATTTAGTCATTATCCTGTACTATCTTTGAGTCTTGTGAAACTCCCAAATATCATAAATCCATCAGAATTTTATGTTTATGGTGTATTAACACCACTATACACAAATGAGATGACAAGGAATAGCAGCAGATATGCATATCATGTGTATCTCCTCTGCTCACATGCATGTTCGTTATCCTGTTGAACCTCACTCACAAAACACAAGTGCAAAGATAAAATTATTAATAATTTCAAGATGGCAACAACAGAGCATTAAATTAAAAGTGAGGCCCTTCTCAGTGTGACTGACCAGGTTGCACACCTATGAAGTCACCACTGTCTACATTTCACTCTTGTTTTTTGGAACAATTCTAATTCAAGAGTGGACAGTGGGGGAACGAAAGGAAACAACCTGACCCCAAGGCTTAGGTCTCATGCAAGGGTTTTTAAATAATATGGACACATGAGTTCACTACTGGACTTATATTTCATATTCAACGGAACCCTACTTTGAGGAAAATCTGTCTTGTCCTGGAGAAGAATAAATAAATAAAAAGAGATACTTGGAAAATACATGGTACATAAGCAGATATTGCCTAAATGAGAAGCTTAAAAAAATCATTATAGAGGGACATCAGATGGTTTCTAAATGACAAACTTAAATTCAGAAGATGCTTAAAATTTTTATTTTTTTCTTCTCCCTAGTAATTCCTAGTTCCTGCAAGAATAATAATCATGTACCATAAATCCTGACTCACAAAACTCCTTTTACCCTAGATATGAATTATATTTTACTCAAGGAGGTGCGCTCATTGAATGAGGGAAGGTTGCAGGAAATATGCTTAGAGCCATGAATGTCTAACCAGATTGTGCCTGCTTATTTTGGGCATCTCCGATCCATGATTCTGAAGATGGATAGTAATCCAGAAATGGATTTGTACCTTTTACACCTCATTAGCTTACGTTCTCCCTGCCTGTCAGGCAACGCCAAGATTTATGATTCAGGAATTCTCTGCCTCACTGCTCTCTTTCCTACCTAGGGATTGCATATTTATTTTCACCTTCCACCTTTGACCATTGAATGTGACTCAGTGAAGCATGTATAACTGAATCGTAGTACTGTACTTGTATAGTGCTCCATCTATGTACCATCATTAAGGGGGCAAAGTGGCAATACAAAAATTAAATGGCATAACACAACCACTTCAATAAATTTAGGAATTTCCTCTTCTTGGAAGATATATCAGTGTATTTGGGAGACTTTATCTTGCCTGTGAAATCAAAGATAGTGAAATGCAGGTGCCTAAGTAATGGATTAGGACTTAAATTTCAAACATTCAAGCAATTTTCACATATTTCACTTCAGGGAAGTCAGTTTTCTTAGCTTACTAAAAATGATAAGCTATTTTGAATAACTTCTTCAATTTTCAATGAAACATAATGTAGGGGCCATTCTATCAAGTTTTTGATATGAAATATTTATTAGATGTATTAAAATTATTTGTTGCATTTGCGTAAATAGTCAAAGGAACTTGATCCTGTTTATTGCCAAACGTATAATATATATGTGTGTTTTTTAGCTATAGTGTAATGGCAAAGGGATAGGGTGTGATTTAGAGACAACGTTTGAGACCTAGAGAGTCATTATGTTGCATCGGCCTTTCAGGGCCTTAGTGGCCTTGTGTGTAAATGTTCATAATAATTCAAACCTTTGTTCTGAACATTGAAGAAAGATTGTTGAACATTGAACATTGAAAAAAATAGAGGCTCTGGCATATGCACTCGGCTGTCCTCATGGGCTAAGGCTGGTGTGTGCAGAAACATATTAGATCCTCACAACCATCTCTTGAGTTTGGTTCAGTGTAGATTGCCTTCATTTAAAAAGGAGACTGAAATACAGAGAAGTTTAGTAAATTTCCCAAGTTCACACAAATAGGAAATGGTGAAATTGGGGCTGAAGCATATTTTATTTGATTTCGGAATCTATGATTATGCCTTTCATATTATAAGAAATTAATAATATACAATTATTAAATTAATATATGATATAATACACAATATGCATGATATAATAATTTTTTATAATATAATACATATAGAAAATTAAATGCTAAATTGTCTTCAAATCTTCAGAAGTAATTTTGGACTCATTCCAAAGACATAGCAGTTCTATTTTTCATGAATATTTGCTACTCATTTCCTTCAATAAAATGTGATGATAAAATAATTTATTTCTTGAAAAACTATAAGGGGGAAGTAATAATAATTCAATAAATTAGAATTCCAAATATAGCAGAATACTAATTACAAATGAATTGCTAGTTGTTTATGTATATACACTTAAGATTCAATATAACTTCAAGAACACGATTTTTGGTTCATAGATGTGATGTTTTAAATTGACTTTCTCACTTCTAAAAACGGCCCTGAAAATAGGCATACACAATGTTGCAAAATAAATTTCTCAAACTTAAGCCTTCTATCACACAAGTGCAAACTTCTTTGAAGACTATATGAAATAAATGTTGGCTGTTTTTTAGAGTTGGAATGAAATAGTTAGAAAGGACTCATTTGATGTGATATTTTGGCATATTTATTTTAGCATAGAAGTATGTGGACTATAAGAGAGGCTTTAGAAACAAGAAAGTTCGCTTGAATTCTACTGCTTTTCTCTATCGTTGTCAATAGCATATCATTCATTTAGCAAATTTATAAATATATATTGAGCCAGACACTACACCAGAAAATGGACTAATAGACATAAATCAAGTACATGTGGTCTCATTCAGTGGTGTTTTAAGATAGGGGACATGATAAGCGGTGGGAACAGTTCACCCAGGTATAAGCAGTAAGTAGGTACATTGCATGTAGAGAATTTAAAAACAAGAATAAAACGTAAGATAATCAATCTGCTTTTTATCATTGTATTCCAGCAATTCTATACAATGTCAGTGTTAAAATAGCTCTCCCTGATTGGACAGACTTTTCTATGCACCCATGCTTCCATTTTTGCAAAGGAATGTTGATGGTTTTGTTTAAAGAAAAAAAAATCCTGGTGCAGCCCAGTTATCAAAAAACAGGCGAATAGAGAAAATGTGTTATATACATACAATAAAATACTACTCAGCAATAAAAAATTATTATCACATACAGTAATATGGATGAAAGTGGAAAATAATTGGATTAGGAAAAAAACCTTACAAAGGAATACCTTCTTTATGATTCCATTTATATAAAGATCAAGAATAGGAAAACTAGTCTATGGTGGAAAATAATCAGAACATGGTTGCCTCTGAAGTAGCATGGGTGGAATTTGACTAGGAAGAGATAAGAGAAATCTTTCTTGGATGTTGGTCATGTTCAACATCTTGATAGGGTTTTGTATTACAGAGACATATGCATTTGTCAATATTGTACTTAAGATTTGTGTATTTTATTGTCTATAAATGTTATATCAAAAGAAGAAAATTCAGTTATAATCGAATAGTTAAATTATATAAATGTATATTATTTATGGTAAAATTCATTGACCTATGAAACTTATTTTGAAATACATCAAAATTAAGATAGATTGATGGATAGATAGAAGAATGGATAGATGATGTAGTAATAAGATATTAGTGGTAGAATGTAGGTGGTAGATATACAAGTTTAGTATAAAATTCTTTCAATAGTTTTTGATGTTTGATAATTTTAATGACTCTGGAAAAATAGATAGATATAGATAGATAGATAGATAGATAGATAGATAGATAGATAGATAGATAGATAGATAGATGATAGATAGATAAAAATTATCTGGCATTCTGGTTATTATTAAAGCTGCTAAAAATTACCTGGCCAGTGAATTCCATGTATTGATTGTTTAAGGGTTTGAACAAGTTGTTATTTCCAAAGAAAATGACTTACATTGATTGACCCAGGCCAACTGTCATCCACTCCAGAAACTGAAGGTGATATTCCTCCAATGCCCACTGTAGTCCATTTCATTCCTGAAAATATTTTTTCTTCTCTTTTGTAGCATATTTTTCCTGCCTTTATTAGTAACTCTCATTCACCTCCAAACCCAGGAGACAGAAGGATGTTGAACTTGGTTCTCTGCATTTGCAAGCTGAGGAGTCATAGGTTTTTAGGGCAGGATCATGCACTGAACTGAACGTGTTCTCTAAAGATGTTGATTCTCTGACTTGCCTTTCGACTCATTGAGTCAGGCAGCCCTTGTGGGTGATAAAGAAAGATTTTTCTATTTTTTCCCTTAGTTTTGAGAAAACCTTCACGAAAGTACCAGTCACTGATTCTTGATCTTTGCATTTTTCTCTTTCAGCATTTGTTGTATGTAGCTCAAGGTCTAGAATGGAAACTCAGCAATCTCCAACTCCCTAATGACCCCTTCCTGGCTTTTGTTCATAGTAATAAGCCTTGTCATTCAGCAAATCACTTCTTGCAGGCAGAAACAGGCAGGCTTCAGGATAAGTAGATCTGTTAGTTTTCTCAAGATGTCCTTTAGGTAGCACATACTCTAAAATATATGTCTCAGTATATTTTCTAAACCTTAAACCCCAAACTACCTTTAGCCAGTTCACAGTAATATTTTAAAGTGTGCATGACATATTTGTTCCATGGTTGAAAGCTTTAACTTTACTAAATATAAACTACTTATTGACAATATACTTGGAGAAAAGCTTTAGGAAAATAAAGAAATAAAAAAATAAAATCTAGCTCTGCTGTCCTTTTCTTAACAAGAAATTTTTCTCTTGTGTTTCAAGAATATTTTCCTAATGTAGTGTATAAGAGAACATAAATGTGCCCCGTTTTTTTTTCAACGGACTATATATTTTTGTATGTACTCTAAGATGCTACATTTAGTCAAGTCCTCCAGTGGGCAGGAATTTGGAATTAAAGACAAATGGAAAGTTGTGCTGTTCTGCTTATTACATTCACAGAGGTTTGGGGCTTTGGAGTTTCATTTTTATTCATTTATTCTTTTAAAATGAGTAAATCCTATGGGCATTTGTTAGTGAACTAGAAATCAGCTGAGCAATCCGTACTAGATTCCATGGGACAGGGGTTAGAAATAGCCATGAGCAATAGCCTATAATAACAAAGGCTTTGAAACTTAGCAGAATTGTCTGGGAAGTTAATTAAAAAGACAAAAGTTTAGGCCTCAAACCTCATAGATTTTGCTTCAATAGGTCTGGAGATGGGCCTTGAATCTGAATTTTTGACAAGTAGCACATGTGATTTTAATGCAAGTGATTTCAAGGGCTCTACTTAGAAGAATACTGCTTGGGGTCCAGTTCAAAGTTAATATCATAAAAATTCATACAAACCTAAGACAGGTGTTTGAGACAGAGCTAAGCCTGCATTCTAACTTTTTCACTTATTTTTTTGAGAGACAGTGTCCAAATGATTAACCCTTCTGAGCCTTAGCTTCAACAGCTTTATCAAAGGAAGAATGCCGATATTTGCCTCACAGTCTTCTGAGATGATTAAATGAGATTAAACACATAAAACAATGACAGTAAATGTGTGCTGTTAGTTTTGTACACAGAAATTTCTTTAAACCAGAAACATTTATCTTCAATTTGTGAAGATTTGCCTCTGTAGAATCTAACCTGACTAAATTTCTAGGATCCTGAGTTGTGAACTGACGTGGGAAAGAAAAAGAAAACTATTGATTATTAGGCACATCATTATATTTTATACATTATGCTAGACATTCTAGAATGGTTACCTCATTTTATCATCACAATGTTAACCATATGTGAAGGGTACAAGACATAGAGAAATTAAGAAATATGCTCAAGATCTCATATCTAGTAAGTGGCACAGTCTGTTTCACTCTACATCTATATGATTCCCCAATTTTTCAAATAACAAGATTCTAGGTATTTTAGTGATTTTGGAGAGGTCGTCCTAAGAAAGGAAGCCCCATAAACTTGAGACAGTGATACAGTATAGTAGAATAAAGAAAATCCAGGATAGAGAAACAAGAGTGAGAGAACTGTACTGAAGCTCTATATGATAACATGTGTCTACAGCAATGGTTTGCTTCATCATTCTTGCCTGGGGTGATGCCCATTTTGTCTAGCACCAGTCAGGGAGATCTGGTATACCAGTAGACTCTATGCCCCATCGTGGATTGATGACAGTGCTTCAAAGGGGGCCCTTACCTCTCTCACAAGCCAGTCTGAGTCTCAAGTGGAGATAATGAGACTAACTGACAGGACTTACATGGAATGGGGTAGCCCTTTCAGGAGGTATTCTTTAGGGTCATTTCCAATCCACATTCCTATGATTTATCATGGGAGTAGGGAGCTGAGCAGAAATAATATGATTCATTTGAGAGATAAAAAATTTAAAATTGTCATGTTTCTGTGTTTTCTTCTTAGACTAATACATTTTGTTATTTCATGTTTATTTCTAAGAGTAAGCCCAGGTTCCCTGTGCTAATTTTTCTTGGCTGAAGTAGATTACATTAGGAAAAAGTCCTGGTAGACTATAGTCTCAAGTCAGTGAGCTCATTTACGAACTGATGTCATCTTATTACTGGGAGGAAACTGATTTTTGCCAAAATGTCTATTTACGTCCCAGTTTTCATGTCTTAACTTTCAGGATTGAGAACATATATCGTTTCATAGGACAATCGCAATACATTTTTCTGCAATGTCAGTTTTGCTTGAATATTTTGGAAGAAATTTATTTTTAGAATCAAACAACTAGAGATGTATTATGGAGTTAAATGTAAAATTTAACTGAACTGTAGTAGTACAGCAGGCTGACATAGGCTGTGTATTCAGATGCTGAGGGCTTAGTTTATTTTTATAGCAAAGTCTTACTGGGACCTCTGTGGCAAGCCATGTAGCAAATGCTCTGCCTTCCTCATCTCATTTTGCCTTCATTAGAAAATAAAGTAAATATTATTATTATCATTATTTCATAGATGATGAAACAAGCTTACAGGCTAAAAGAATTTTCTCACAGTTTTGTATGAAATATCAAAGCTTCACCTTAATCTCAGACCTGAGTTTGGTAAAGTCTCTGAACTACTGAGTTATAGTGAATGTTGATATGATCAGTTATCCTGCACCTGTAAATAAGCTTCAGTGGACATATTTAAGAATTAGCGACTTAATTAATAATGAACTAATAGCTAGCTATATAAGAAGTTTCACTTCTGTGTGAAATAAACCTTTTAATTTCCAGAGGCTCAATTAATATATTTCTTTGTTTAGGCTTCGGTAGGCTTATTGGGAAAATTAAAGAGAAACAGCATATTTCCTATTCTACCTTAAAAATTACTTATTTTAGGAAAGATAAACAATGATAACTCTAGATAGTACTGTCTTATTTTTCAGAAACTGAGATATACAATAGTTTATGGTTCATTATCAATGCATTACCTGTGCAAAGAGAATTTAATGATATTTCACAGTGGAGGATTTCAAAGTTAAAACATATTTACTCTTATCAGCAGATAGCTATTATTTCTGCATTTTTCCCAAAGTGATTCTTTGTGTCCCTCTGGTTTTAAATTTCATCCAAAATCCATGAGAGTCAAAGATAAGTAGTTAGCTCCTCTGTTTCAAAACTAACCATGCACTGTAATTTTCCAAATTATACATATGAGATCAAGGTGTGAAAACTCACAGTTGTATCTCAAAAGTGGTTTTAGTCTCAATTATCTCTGGGCAACAAAAACACCTCTTTAGGTCTGCCTAGAGTTTTATCATTCATTAGGAGGTTTCAGGTAAATTATCTCATTCAGAACTCACACCCCTGGGAGGTCTGTTATGATTATGCACATTTTATGCATTCAGATAGCAGGCAGCTAAAATGTGTAGGGGCAGTCCCAAAACCAAGTCTTCTGAGTCCAAGTATAATCTTTCTCCTAAATCATTGCTGTCTTTCATTGCTCCTTTCTGCCTCACAGAAGTAGACAGGGTGTATTGTGTGATGAATGCTGTGAGTGATAAAAAGTCTACTTAGCCTAAAGTTTATAAAGAAAGAAAGCTTATATAAGAAAGAGTGTGATGGTTGATTTTATGTGTCAACTTGGCTGGACTAAGGGATGCCCAGATAGTATGGTAAAGCATTATTTCTGGATGTGTCTGTGAGAGTATTTGAAGAAGAAATTAGTGTTTGATTCAGTATACTAAGTAAAGAGATCAGTTGTCGTCAAGTGGGCAGGCTTCATCCAATCCTTTGGGAGCATGAATAGAACAAAAAGGCATAGGAAGGGTGAATTCCCTCTCTTTCTACTTGAGCTAGAAAGTCCATCTTTTTCTGCCTTTGAACATTGGAATTTGTGGTTCTCTGTTCTTTAGACTCTGGAACTTAAACCAGCAACCCTCTGATTCTCAGGCATTCGGCCTCACTCTGAATTATACCTGGCTTTCTCGCTTCTTCAGCATGCAGATAGTAGATTGTGGGACTTCTTAGATCCATAACCACATGAGCCAATTCCTATACTAAGTCAATCTCTTTCTCCCGCTATCCCAAAGCATTCCTGTTCCTATGAAACTTTGTTTTCATAAGCCAAAATGCCATAAAGTGAAGAATATTCCCCACTTTCCACACAACTTCGCTTTTATGAAAGACCTACGTTAGTGTGATAACTGCTTTTTTGGTAAAAGCAAAAATCGTCTTTGGATTTCTTTTGGCTAGGAACAACAGGTACTAATGTAGGTCTTTTGCTAAAGTGAAATGGCCTTGGATTGTAAACCTTCCGAAAGTAGGGCATACCCATTGTGTGTGTGTATCTGTGTGTGTGTGTGTGTGTGTGTGTGTGTGTGTGTGTGTGTCTCTATTGATTCTGTTTCTCTAGCAAACCCTGACTAATATAAAGAGTTATCAGTGATTTGTCTTTTTTAATGTTTTAACTCTCCTCCTTCCTCTTTCACATTTATCCCTGTTCTCAGAATCTCATACTGGCCTTAGCTGTCCTGAGGTTGTAGTTTGTTTGTCATCCCTTCCCTCCACCATGCTAGTCTCAATTAAAGAGTGTTGTATTTACTGGTATCCATCTTACTAAGATTCTTGTCAACACTAAGAAATCAGATAAATAATTTTTTTAGCAAAGTCTTTGCAACTAATGGTATAATCACTATTACCTCTCAGGATTTATTTCAGTTTTGATCAGAAAATGCCTAGAGACTATAATGACTTTACCCAAAGGCATAAATCATGGCTTTTTTTCCCTTTCTCCCTCATTACAGCCCTTTATTCCTTCTTTTCTTCTGTTTTTCCTTCTTTGTCTTCCCTTCCTGCCATCTTCCCTCCACTTCTACCTCTCTTCCTTATTCCTTCTCTCCTTTGGTCCCTCCCATTCATCCAGAAGTGAATGAATTTTGCTAACAATGACTAAATGTCCTTAATGTGCCAGACAATGTGCCAGGCACTATGAAAGAGTGAAATGGCACAGTCACTGCCTGGAAATCTGACGGAGAAGGCAGACATGTTTGATAACCATAATACATGTAAGTGCTCTGGTGGATGAGCACTTCATTGGCTTTTATTAAGAGACAGTGATGCAAGGATCAAAAAGAATGGAGGAACAGAATATGAACATCAGTTCTGTTCCTGTCTTATTTGCTCCCCTGACCTACTGATGTGAATGTGAATTGGAATAACAAAACAAATTTGAGTTGGAACTCCAGGAGTTCTTTTGCAGGGCACCTAGGTCTGAGGTTAGCATTGAGGAAGTGAGATTGCCTTCCCTTGGAGAATCAGTGAATATTTATGTGGGTTTCAGGTCACTGAAGTGTAACCTCAGTAGTGGACCCTCCTTTCTGGGGCTGAATAGAGCCCATAGGCAACAGAAGGACATTGTGGCAGCAAAAAGCAAAGCAATAGAGGACTGAAGATATACATATTTTTCCTGATGATCTATAGAAACCTATTTGACTGCTGTCTCATACAAAGCCTGTAGAAGATTATTTAATTTAAAAAGAGAGAAACCCCAAGAGGGATATAATTATCCACTGATAAAGCATTGATATGGCATAGAGAATTATAAATATTAAAATTAAAAAAATAATATGACTGGCTTAAAAAAACAACTTGTGGAATTGAAGTCAATTCCATAATTTATATCTTCATATCAATTACCTTCAACATGATAGTCAGTGACTTCTACTACGAAAGACAATAACTAGTCTGGGAGATAGTGAAGCAGGTGATAATATCTTCTAACTTAATATTTTATAAGGGAAAAATTACATTTCTTTTTACACAATTTGGCCCTCTACAAGCCTGGCATGTATCGTATAGTTAAAGTATGAAAAGGGCCTAAGGAGTTGAGAACACCTAATCAAACAATTATGATCTATAGCAATTACTTTTAAATGTTAATTTCTATATAAGTGGCTGTGACTAGAGATATTCATCTCTGCCATTAGCCCTCATTATATGCAGTAATGAGAAGAAATATGCTGTGCCATATTTCGCTTTCTGATAGGCATTATTTGATTGCCTCATTTCTCTTTCATTGGTTTAGGGCATTTCATTTCAAGATGGATGAAAATGTGCAGTGCCAAAGGGTCTAGGGTGAGAGTTGGACCTGTAAAATTTAGGAAGAAATTTTGAGAGTCATCATTCATAACAAACACAAAATGTCCTTCTTGGCTAGATGTTTTGGATTCACAAAAGGAAAGCTTTGTACAAAAACAAAACAAAACAAAATATAAAAACCCCTTACCCTGTTCTGAACAAAATGAATATGTAATTAGTTATCTTCTCAATACAAGTGTTTGTCCTGATGTATCTAGTGTATGGCATTGTATAGCAAAGACCTATTAAAACAGAAATATCTGAATTGCTTATCTATACTCAAGGCACTTTTAAATAGATGGGTATATCCCACCTAACTCAGGCATGCTGATTAAAGAGCATGACAAAAGTGATTATTATATGGACTTTTGCTAATTTTTTCTGTCTCAGTTATTAATGAGACTTCTTGCTTTGTTGTTGCATTTTCTTCCCCTCACCCATTCTTCACAGATGGCCCTTCCTTGACAGATTTGTTATTTGGAGTTATTGAGAAATTGATGATTGTGGGTGGAAAACAGGATCAGATAGGCAATAGAGAAAGGGTAGGACTTGACAAAATAAGTTTCAGTCTATTAGAGTGGGAGAAAGATTGTTAAAAGTGGAGGAAAGAGATAAAGAGGAGTTAAAAGCATGGGAGCAGAAGACAGAGAAAGAATTTTTCAAGAATTTGAAAATAGAGCAGTGATAAAGCACCTGCAATGTGAATACAAAATAAAAGGAAGAGATATCAAAAATTTGCTGTGCTATAAATCTTCCTGTTATAGTATTAAAATTTCAAGTTAAGGATTTATTATTTTAAATTTACTTTTTGGTTTCTGAACTCTTATCAATTGCAGCATGGCTCTTGGATTGAGCCAGGTATGTGAAACTTCTTAAAGGTTACATATAATTATTTTTCTAGGGATTGTTTAAGTAAGACAGGGGTTTGTAAACCACAGGGTGTAGGTCAAATCTCTTCTGCTGTTTGTTTAGGTGAATAGAGTTTTATTGAAACACAGCCATATTCATTCATTTACTTGTTGTCTATGCATAGACAAGGTAAGTAATTAAAAGAGACAATGTCCTATAAAACCAAAAACATTATGGCTTTTATCTTTAAATTAAACTTTTAATTTGAGATAATTCTTAATTCAAATGCCATTATAAGGAATAATACAGACATATCTCAGGTAACCTGCACCCCATTTTTCCCACTTGTAGTGTCTTTCAACACTATAGTACGATATCACAACCAGGACAGTGACAATATCACAATGAAGAAAAGTTCTGTCACCAAAAGGACCCCTCATGTTGCCCTTTTATAGTCAAATCTACTTCTATCTCAGTCCCCACCCGCTCCTTCACCTCCGAAAACTACTAATCTCGTCTCCCTTTCTATAATTTTGTCATTTTAAAAATGTTATATATATGGAAACATTCCAGATGTTACCTTTTGGGATTGGCTTATTTTACCCAGTATAATTCCCTGGAGATTCATATAATTTGTTACATGTATCAAAACTTCATTCCTCTTTATTGCTGAGTAGTATATCATTGTAATATATATACTGCAATTTGTTTAACCATTTACCCACTGGGTTGTTTCCAACTTTCAGATATTACAAAATTAAGCTGCTTTGAACATTGATGTAAAGGTTTTTGTGTAATATATGTCTTCACATATCTGAGATGAATGGCCAGGTGTGCAGTTGCTGGGACATAAGGTAGTTGTGTGTTTAGTTTTTTTAAGAAACTGCCAAACTGTCTTCCAGAGTTTCTGTACCATTTTACATTACCATAGCGATGTAAAAATGCTTTTGTTTTTCTGCATCCTTGACAGCATTTGTTGTCACTATGTTTTATTTTAGCCATTCTGATAGGTCATAGTGGAATCTCATTGTGGTTTTAATTTGCATATCTGTAATGGTTAACTATGTTTGATTTCTTTTCATGTGCTTTTTAAACATCAATATATTCTCTTTGAAAAATGATTTTATGTCTTTTGCAGATTTTCTAATTAGGATGACTTTTTTACTATTAATTTTTGACAGCTCTTTATTCTAGGTACTATTGCATTGTCAGATATGTTGTATGAAAATATTTTCTCTCACTCTATAACATCTTTTCATCCTAACAGCGTGTTTCACAGAGCCAAAGTTTATAATTTTGATGAAGTCCATTTCATCAATATTTCTTCTATGGATCATGCTTTCGGTGTCAAGTCTAAAAACTCTTCATCCAGCCCTAAATCCCCCAATTTTTTCTTATGATTTGCTAAAAGTTTTATATATTTATATTTTACATTTAAGTTGATTCATTTTGAATTAACTTTTGTATAAGGTGAGAGTTTTGTTCAGTGTTTTTTTTGTGGTCGATTATATGGTTGATTGATTACTCCAGAGCCATTTGTTGAAAAGGACTATCTGACATTTTACAGAAAAGGTTTGCTGACCCTTGATCTAGGATATTATGAAACATGTTTTATAAAGTATACTACAGAAAGAGACCTCAATCTACTACATATCAATTTAGACATATATTCAATAAACCTTAAAAAATATTATGAAGTTTTTATAAAAATGACTATTCCTTTTTCACTAATAAATGAGCAAAAAGAGACATTGAAATCAATAGAATAGTGCCTGATTTTTTCCATTCCATATTTCTCTACCAACATTGTTTTGTTCACTTGAACTACTTCTGAGGACTCTACAGGCATTTTCTTTTATATTGTGCAAGACTTTGTTGTTTTATTGTATCAGGATCATTTTCAAGACTTGCAAACACTTTTTAAAATTTTTCTATACTTGTTTGTGTTCAAAGTTCACTTTGACCTCAGAGTTTTTATTGCCAGATGTTTAACTGAGTACATGAAGCTCTCTGAAAAATGCAACCTACCTGCTTCATTTATTTATCCAGAATGGCTTCACCCATTTCTAATCTGAGTATTCTGACATCTTGCATCCTTATCCCCCTATTGCACTGCAGTGAAGGAGAGGCATTTAAAATATTTTGATAAAATGGATAGCCCTTAGATAAAAACATGGACATCATGACACTTTCTGAGTAAACATTATTAATTATTAAGTTCTTCCCATCTCAGCTATAACTCTCCAAAAGATATTTCACATCAACACTTTAATAACTAATTTATGAAGGTCATAGTCTGATTATCAAGTATTTTATTTATCCCAGGAAAGCAGATTTTTATGAGTGAGTTTTTCAGATAACCAAGGCTTTAAGCACCATGACTTTCTTTCACTTTAAACATTGATAGAAAAATCTTTTCTAAAGGAATGTGACTGTTCCATCTTCTTCAAGAGAAGATGCTGCATGAAGTTTAACTGTCCCATGAGAACCGTAAATCATTCTTGTGTATGTCAGTTATTCTACCTGACACTAACACGAAGATTTTCTCAATAGCAATAGAAGTATAAACAGAATGTTTACCTCTCCTCTAATTATGCCCAGAGTGCTGGAATTTTGAGATCTGAGGACTGATTTCAGTAGTTTTATCATTTCCACTTTCATTGACAACTTTTTGCTGTCTTTACCCTGGCAATCCAATATGTTACTTCTGCACTGCTGCCAGGGCTGGGTGCAGGGGGCCAGGGGTGGGGGAGCAGCTTAGAATAATTGCAACTAAAATTAAATTAAATTTCTCCTATAAAGTTCATGAGAATTTTTGTGAAATCTTGCTGTCATCTTTTGGAGCCACCAAATGAATAAAAGAAAGAAACTTACATTCTGTTAAATAGTATGGTTATATAAAAATTAGAGTGCCTAGTTTTAAAGAATTTCCAATTTAGTAAGAGATAGAAGTATGAACTGCCACTAGTTTTCCTCTTTTCCTTCTTTGCCCACATCAATTTATTTTGTTCTCCTCTTGGGGCTTGCCTTGGCATTATGTGCTAGTCTTAAGTAGAACTCAAGAATAGGTCCATGAGTCCCTTAGCAATTCAAAAGAAGTTCGTGTCACTTCCTTTTATTGAGACAGATAATATTAAATAAATATTAATTATCAAAATATTGCTATCAAAGTTGATATGATTTAAATGTTTACATTTAACATATAAACAATTTTAACATAAAAATACAATACATAATGATGACTATGCAAGTCACAGGGTAATTACATAATTCTTAAAAATTATTGCTAGTAATGTGATGGAGTCAGGTAATGGAACACATGTTTAAAGATATATGATAAACACATTCTTTATTTCTGCAAGGGTATATGTAAGTAAGTATATATGTAAGTCCAAGTTTGAAGATAATGTCAACATCGTAAATTTGAAACCCTTTATGAGTGTGAGGTCCAAGCTGGTGGCTCTCCCTTGACTTGTTAGGAGGATTCAGTTCGGCTTCTACAGAGCTGAGGGTCCAAGAGTATACTATAAGCAAGTATATCCCAAGGGGCACAGGGATAATCCAACCCAGTCATAGGTAAATACAAAAACAGGTTCAAAATTCCTAGGAAAATAACCATGGGCCTCTTGAATATATGACTGTAGCAGAAGAGGAAAAAGTCATCTAAGCAGATGGAGAGATTGAATGACTCAGATGGAATCCTTGCTGCTGTGTGTGATTCTAGGGACAAGAAGACACATCTCTAAAGGGCCAATTTAGGCTTTCTGGAGTTGCTACTTAAGTGACTTCTGGAAGATAAATCCTGAGAGGGACTTCTATATCAGGTTTCTCAGTAAGTACATATTCAAATAGAGACTATTACAAAATGATATGGAGGGTGAGCATTAGATTCAGGTAGACCTGGGTTTATATTCCACTTGTGAACTAATTCACAGTGGATTTAACATTTTTGAGCATCTGTAAAATGGGTACTTTAATATTGCATCCTACCTTATGATTTTTGTGTGAATTAAATGTGATTTTTCATAAAGAGCATTTAGCACTGGGTCTGACACAAAATAAACTAGTAAGGTATAAATTATTTATGATTATTATTAACATCTCATTTTAACTGTTGGCATTTTAATAAGATGGATCTTTGCTGAGGTGTAAATAAGCATTACAAAGACTATTTTTAATTTGGTAGAATTTTGCAGTTCATTGATTGATGGGTACATTTATTTAACAAATACTCATTTAACATTTATGACATTCAGAAACTACACATGTAAAAGAAAAAGTTTTTAAAAAGTAGTTCTCACTTTTTTTCAAATTCCTTTGCTTTATTCTATGATGTTTATTTTTATATAAATGTCCACCTTTGTATTTCTATTGGTTTAGGAGATGTTCAAAGTTTTAAAATAGTTCAGTTTTCCTCAAAAATGAGGAAGACCTTAATTTTAGTGGTTGATAAAAATATCAGTTGAAGGTAATAATGTCCTTTTCCCATATTGTAATGTTTCAATTATGATAATATAACTATGATACAAGTACCCAAATCAGATTGTGCCTACCACCTCTTGGTCATCCATCATGGCTTTGTCTTAAAGACATATTTTTGCCTATTAGATACCTTTATTGATGCCTTCCAAATTACTCTCATTTTGCTCAGTCAGTGTTGCTTAGAGTGTGAGTCTCAATGGAGGAGATGGAAATCAACGGGGAAATGTCTTTCCCTGATAAAGCCTAAAGGAATGGAAATGCAGGAATGCCGTTTGCACCTGCTCCCAAAGTGACAGAACCACAAGGTGGCAATTTCCAAGATGTGGTGCTGCAGGAAAACAGGGTGCCTGGAGGTTTCCAATGGCTTGTGTAACACACATTTACATAGCAAATTACTTTTTTCAGAGCAACTGTGCAAATAGAAGCAATACTCTCCAAAAGGAAGGAATTTAAGTTTATTTTCTGAGTAGAAAGTATCAAGTTATAAAATAAATCTTTCAACTAGAGCATTTTAATGACAAAGAACCTGGTCAATGTTTTACCAGGTCAAATACCAGTTTGACAAGTTGTTGCAGAAAGGCAATGTTTAAAAAACACCTTGAAAAGAAAAGCTAAATTGAAAACTAGGAGGAAAAAAAAGCTAGAGACAGTATAGATACAAATACAATGGACATATTCTTAAATTTGACACTGACAAACAACTAAGCCTAGTAGAAGAAACAAGTCTTAAAGACGTGAAGAGCTTTAGTGAATTAGACTTTTTCAACCTCAGCACTGAGGGCTGCCTGTATAATGTAGGATATTTAGTAGCATTCCTGGTCCCTACCTCCCAAATGCCAGTAGCAATGCTTAACCTCAAATTATAATATAAAATATGATTCCAGACATTGCCATATTCCCATGGGGGAAGAGCACAATCATCCTCATAATGATGAAAACACCTAAAAAATATTAAAAGAAAGCCCATTGTCATAGCAAACAGCATAGTAAAAAATAACTTCGAATTTACTTAGATTCAAGGCCTGGCTTGACCTCTATTCAAGCTAAGAATCTTTAGTTAAGTTACTCAAAATTTTTGAGATGTAATACTCCTATATGTATGAGGATTGTGATATATCCCTAGTACATGATTTTGATAAATTGATAAATCAAATACTACATAAAAAGTATTTCATATTCCATATAGCCTGGCATATTAATATTCTCTCTTGCTTCCTATGTATGCATGTGATATACATATGTACATAAAAAGCACATACATATACTCCCTTGTATATCCATCTATTTGTGTTTTTGTTTTGTTTTGTTTGTTGTTGAGTTCTAGTATTTAAGAATGCCATTTTTGGAGGGAGGCACTCGAAATCTTCCATCCTATAAATCACCCATTGACTCCTGTTCTGACCTTTGAAACTGCTTAGAATGTCTATTCAACTCTCCAATTAGATAGTTGATGTACTTCTAGAAGACAGCTTTTCTGTGTTGGCTTAATTGTTGCTTTTATTGCATGCACACAAAACCTTCAATTGCCAAAAATTTATATCTTATTTAGTTTCATGTAAATGTGTGGTTAGATTATTCTCTTGATGAAAATGACCCTGAGGGATGGATATGGACATGGCTTCTATTAATATTAATATGATATATATATATGATATATGATATATATCATATTTTTACTACTATTAATATTAATATGATATATATATATGATATATGATATATATCATATATATATCATATTAATATTAATAGTAGTAAAAATAATAATCATTGACTACTTCATTTCAGTCACTAAGAATAGCACTTTTCATGTATGAGCATCTTTTTTCATAGAAATCTTATGATATAGGTGTTCATTCTCCTCATTTTGTATTTTATTGTTGAAGAAAGTGAAGCATAAGGTTGTTATTAAACCCTTTCAAAATAATGCCTAAAATAGCCAAAGCTGGTAATGAAACCCATTCTGTCTGCTGCTGATGTTTACCCTGTTAACCACTCTTGCTAGCTTGTCCTGTCTGATCGGCCTCCCTAAAGAAGCGGGCGCTAAAGCCAGAACCAGGAGGGCATCATATCAAGATCTGAAGCAAGAGCTCTCTTGTGCCAGTCACAGGAACAGGATGCAGTGCAGGAGAGGATGCCCACACCCAGACAGCACTAGTCTTCCAAATGGACTAGATTTTGTCTCAGAAGCGGACATCAGAGTTGTTTTCCATGTTCCTTGGTTATTTCTCTTTGAGGATAACTTTGTTCTCTCTTATTCCTTAGTAAAGGTGGTTTTTAAATTAAATGTCAAGGAAGTTTCTGTTGAGATGATAGATATTGTTGTTGTTCATTGGGTTCCTTGGGTTTCGTCCTTGATTTACCTATATCTAAGAATGCAGAAAAGTACTCTAGAGAACACTGAGAAGCCCTTCCCTAAAGGCAAAAATGTGTGTACACACAGATTCCACAAAGGGAAGAATTCCTTCTGTTTTTCTGATCCCCAGAGCAATGCTTCTCAATTTCTGTTGGAAACACTTTTTATTATATTTAAAATTTCTAATCTGTTGCAGACTGTTAATTTATAAAATATAATATGCATAAAATAATAAAACAATGAACTTGAAATATGATACATAAAATAGAAGCCAACATTTTTATTGCTGTATTAGAGACATAAATTTACTCTGTCAAGTTGCTATACAAGTTTCTAAACATGCTCAGTTTCTTTCCTATCTTATAGCAAATACTTTGTGTAGCATTTCCCCAGAGGATTTTGCTTCAGAGAAAGACATGAACATGTTTGTGTATAAAAAATCTGGAGAACTACAGAAAATCACCCATGAACCCACCCTAGTTTTAAAAATTTTCAGTTTAATATACATTTTTATGATATTTTGAGAAATAAAACACTTTATATGGAACAAAATAGTTTAAATTCCTTTTCATACTTTCCTTGTAACTACTATGCTGAAGTTGAAGTTTCCTTCTTGTCTAAGAGTTGGATTTCACTCTATAGGAGCCTCTGAGAGACCAATAGATACCACTGTTTTATTATTTCTAATTATTGTTTAAAAATTGGTGGCATGATATATATCATGAAAATTTCCTTTTTAAAAATCAACATTCTGTTTGTGAATTATTCATGGGGACACATGTAGATTGCATTCCTTCATGGTTGTTACTACATAATATTCCGTTATGGTATGACACTATTTGGGTATTCAGTTCCTATTTCTCCTAGGTGAATATTAATATTTTAAAAATTTCTGCTGTGATAAATATTGTCGCAGACAATATCTTTGTACATGTCTCCATTTGGAATTTTGGAACAGTTTTTCTGGCACAGATAACAAACATGAAACTAGGTATTGGAAAGATATTCTCTAAAGAATTTGTGAAAACGTATATGACCTACATGATCATTATTCCCTCATTTTATGCAAACTTTGGTGGTGTCAGTTTCCTTAAAATCTTCACAATCTAATGAGAGAGAAATGTTACCTTTTTAAAATTTGCATTTTTTTGAGTACTACTGAAATTAATGTTGTTTTTTTTTTTTAATTGCTGAAACAGGATTCTTCATCTAAGAATTTCTCATTTACTGTTTCTCATTCACTGCTTTTTTTTTCTTTTGGACTATTAGTCTTTTTAAATTAATTTGTGTGAGTTTTTCAAACATGACAGTCATTAATTGTTTGCTTGTGATATGGATTACAAATATCTTCTCCCAGACTGTTGCTTGTTTGGGGATTTGGTCCTTTGTTCTAAAGAAAAGTATTTAATTTATGTAGTCAGATTTATCAAAATTTTTGTTATTTTGTACTTTTTACGGACACTTTAGAAAATCTTTCCCTATAGTGATATCTTAAACATATTTTCCTATATTTTGTCCTAAGAGTTTTAGAGGATGTTTTTAAACATTTTAAGGTATAATCCATCAGGAGTTAATTTTTGTTTTCTTCTGTTTTCAATCTTCTATTTTATTTACTGTCTTTTACATTTCCTTAATACTCTTTCATTTCTTCTCTTCTTATTTCTTCATACCTTTCAAAACCTATCCCCCTATTAGGATATTTGTTAAGTAATCAAATTTTGCCATGTTTAATTATTTTTAAAATTTTTCTAGAATGTTGTTTCAAATATTTTAAATTTCTTTATTATGCTCGTAGTGCCAGTTTCTTCTTGGCATTATGAGGCTTGGCCATGCCTGTACAAAATAGAAATATGAAAGGTGAATAATTGAATGAAAAGTTAGTGTTGAAAAAATTTCTCCTTCCTTTTTTAATATTAGATAAGATTACCTTACATAGTATTCTTCTATTGGCAGATGAAAAAATGAAGTCCTAAACATACATTTACTGCCCTCTTACTAAGTAGTAGGAAATTTAACTTGCCTAATTTGATTCTTACAACAACCTTATGAGAGAACTATTGCAATTCCTATTGTTTGACACATAAACTTCTGGTCCCAATTCCCTATACACTTGCCGTTAAGTGTTCCCTTTCTGTCCCACTCAAGAAAGCAAATCCATGAATAAGAGAAATATGAAATGCAGTGGATTAGAATTAAGATGAGTTAGAAAAGAGAAACCTTCCCTACTTACCATTTATAAAATTGATACTTTTTTGACAAAGCATGTCTTTTAAAATCAAAATTCAAAAGAAAATCATTCTCCCATATTTTACAAAAATATTTCAAAGACTGATTTTGAAACATAAAAAGCAACACAAATTGCTCTAGTACTTAGAAGTTGGTTAATGGAAACAAATTTCTGATGAATCTGTTATTTGGTAATGGTCCTCAGTAAATTGATTGCATAAGACTAATCTTTGGAGAAATGGTCATTCTGTTCCTTGCTATTTTCACAAATGGACGTTGACTAATTGCTTTTAATACACTGATTATTTGCTGTAATAGTCAGGTTTTCTCTACATGAGTATAGCATACTACCACTTATCCCAGTCTCCAATGAGTTAGTTGTGTTCATTTATCTTACCTTCCTTTTCCCTGTCAGCACTGAGCTTGCAGTCCTTGTCTTATACTATTTTAAACATGATGAACTGATTTAGATTTTTAAAATGTACTTTATTATTGTTCAAGAATTAAATACATTATAATAATTTCCAAGACTTCGACGGTTGAAAGGCATTTAGAGAGAGTGCTATAGTTAAACCCATTTTATAGAAACGATGTCCTAATCTCAAATTGAAACAATAACTTCTTTGAGATGGAAGATGCACTGTTCTTTATAAGATGGTTCTAAGGTGCACTGGGCTTTGAAAAGAAAACAGTTTATTTTTGAATACTTTAAAATTTATGGTCAATTAAACCTCGTTTTCTTTTTTTTTTTTGTATTCAAATAGATTGCTACCAAACCACGAGGTCTCTTTGTCCTGCACTTATTAATTTTTTTGTGTGTTATAGAATGAAATCTGTTTTGTTCTACCTCTTTTTAACTTAAATCGCTTATCTGGTGAAGATTTAGTCCATTTACAAAAGTTTTGTATGATTCAGTGGAATACAGTTTTGGCAATTCATAATGTATAAGATATTTTATTCATTTATTCACAATGTAATAGAACATTAGGGTTTGCAAGAATCTTTTGAGACCATTTTGCTCAAATTCTTCCTACATAAGTATTTCCTGTAAATTCCTTATGAGTGGTCAATATTATTTTACCTCACTTAATTCTAGCATCTAATAAGGCAAAGCTTTTAAGGAGAATAAAGGGTTTGGACATGAAGTAGCTAGGCCTGATTTGGATTCTGTTTCCATTACTAGTTTCCTTACTGGTTCCATTCAGTCTCTTGGCCTAGTTTCTTTATTTTTGCGAATTAACAGAATTAAACCCCTGGAGTATTACTGTGAAACTTACACCAGATAAGGATGCAAATGCTGTACATGTAATTAGCAATCAACAAACATTAGTCTTTACTTTTATATCTTGATATCTGCAGTTAGTGTGATGCAAAAGATCAGCACGTATAGGACTGGTGAGCCTGTTCAGATGAAAAGATTTCTCTGAAAAACAGTGTAAGGGTGGGAGTGAACAATTTTGGTGTTCAATGGTACAGCAACAGAGCTGCCTATGAGTTAAATTAAAAATAAATGTGAAAATTACATATACCTCTTGCTATCCTCAGCCGTGTTGTCATAGAAGACTGTATGTTTAAAGAGTGAATTTGTTTGTCAAGGGTAATCAGTGATGAGAAGCAGAAGATCAATGTTGAGAAGCTGAGCATCAGTATTGAGAAGCTGTATTGTCTTTGCTCAGTGTCTAGAAGACATATTGACAGGTTTTTCCAATTTGCTGTGATAGGAAGAAAAGTGATACAGGCAATGCCCAATGAAGATTGCTCAGGAAATAAATTAGGCATCAAGTAGTCCACAGGTAGATGATGACTTGCTGAACTTCTCTATGCTTGAAATACTAAGAAGATAAATTAAATAGGCATTTTCAAATTGTAAAAATGATCATATTTTCTCTGAACTCTATCTAATGGGCCCTATTAGCAAAACCATTCTCCACTGTATAGCCTTAGGCCTTCAGCCATGAGCCAATCACCTTCGAGATTAAACTGACAGGAGAAATCTGCCAATGGCAGCACACCAAAACTAGATCATACAGTGGTGTATAAACTTCTGTACTTTGTTCCTCCAGGTGTGGTCTGTGGACCAGCAGCAAGGCCATCACCTGGCAACTTTGAGAAAGGCATCCTCTCATAACCCACCCCAGACCTCCTGAATTGTAATCTGCTTTTTAAACAAGATTCCTAAATGAATCCTATGCATGTAAACCCTTAAGAAGACTTTCTGGACACACACACACACAACACGCACACACACACGCATACGCACACACTTTTGAGTCTATAATTCTAGCATAGGACTCAGGAATCTGTACTTTTTACAATGAAAGCTGTCTTCTAAACACACTTTGAAAGAGTCTACACAATTCATTCACGCTATAGTATGAGCATTTCCTCTGGGAAAGTTTGGAAGACTGGAAACTTAAGGTTTATATTTACTGTTCACCCCAACAGCATCATTATGTGCACAATAGATAAATGTGCTCTGATATCTAGCCTTGAAAGTAACAGTGGTATATATACTTGTTTATATCTGTTTGCACACATACACATATCTTCGCTTTGGTTTTATTTTGTAAATTCTCTAGGTACCTGAAAAGAATACACTAGAGTAAGAGAAACATGATGTTTCAGAGAAAATAAAGCTCTGTTAAATAAATGGACACATTTCTTTAAGTGTTGGAAGCTCCTTCAGAGTCTGCAAGTGCCAGTAGAAGCAGTGCTTATCTCTGCAAGGTAAATTGAATGTGGTTAATCAAGTTACTCCAGGGAGATTCAACAGCTAGAATACAGTGAGAGGTGACCTTATGACAGGATTTCCATTTGCTTTGATGTTTGCTTGTGTGTGTGTGTGTGTGTGTGTGTGTGTGTGTGTGTGTGCGCGTTTAAAGAGGAGTGGGAGAAAACAATTGATTTTGGAATATCCGTGCCAATCTTCATTCCCTGTTAAGTCTGAAAGGAAAAAAGAGCAGAATAAGAATTAAAGGGAAAGAAGAAATGAGTTATCATAGGAAAACACCTGGAGGAATTACACTGAGAAAATACGTAGAGGGTAAGTTAACTTTTTGAGAGAAATATTCAAGTTTTGGAAAGGGCAAATGTGTGTGAAAGGTTATACCCCAATATGCATATGAAACAAGAGAAATATAATTTAGAATTATAGAATGTCAAAGGTGGGAGGGTGCTTAGTCAGCACTGAGTCCATCTTTTTTTTCAGAAAATAAAGTAAGTAGGGCCCAGAGTGAAGTGATCTCACTAAAGATATCTAAGAATTTAAAGAGCTAGAAATTTAATTCTCATCTCCAGTTTCTTCTAGAGACCTGAGAGTTATTATTGTCTCTTTTCTCTCCCTCACAGCTATTTAATCCACAGGTAAGTCCTGGCACTTGGATTTCCAAATTTATCTGTGGTTCCCACTCTCTATGCTGAAACCACCCAAGTTCAAGCTGCCTTCCTTGTATCTACTATAAACTCCAGCCACATAGACTGCCTTTCATTTCCTCAAGCCTGCCAGACTGTTTTTAACGACAGGCCTTTGCATAAACTATTTTTTTTACCTCCTTGTCTGCTGGCCACACTTTCTCTGGTGGTTTCTGCTTACTTTAGCTTACATGTCACTTCTTTATGGAGGCTAACACGAAAACATCTTACTGTGTCTTCCCCGTTACTACTGTCAATGCAATGCACTCTTACCATTTGTCATTGCATTTATTACAACTTATACATAATTTTCAATCTGTTCTGCTACAAGAAATTGCTAAATAGCAAAATAATTAGAGTGACCATGTAATTTATTATTTAAACCTGGCTATTTTTGAGAGTAAAGGAGTACATTTAATACTTATGCTAAGGCAGAAGGCTTAAGCCAGAACGAGCTGGGACATAAAGAGAGGAGGATAATCTTAGTAATATTCTAATGAGGAAGTAGTGTTTGTTCATATGTAATTTTTCCTAGGCAAGAAGAGCCAGAATAACTGAAGTAGAGTTTAATACTTCACCAGGAAAGAAAAAAGCTCTAAGCTTGACAGCTACGCAAAAATGTTTCAGCTCTATGTTAAGGCCAAAGCTTTCTGGCTGAAGGGCTTTAAGGAAGATAGAAATATTTAAAAATAGATGCCTGCGTCCAATCCCCCTCTTCACAGAGATATACCCCCCAGCCTTGCATGGCTCTCTGCTAAAGGCAGGTTCTACTTCCTTCAATGTTCACCCTCAGTCAAGTGAAAAGCCCAGCTCTCTCGTTTTGTTCATCAATAACCGTGTCAACAATTTATGATCGTGTGGTGGTGTGTGTGTGTGTGTGTGTGTGTACATTTAGAATTCGCTAAAGTAGCTTCTCTTGTTGAAGCTATCTAACTTATCAACCAGGGTATAAGTTATTATTTTAGTTATTGCTCTGGTTACAAAATTGTATAGGTTTTGAGTGATCTGGTCTGATTTTTAGTCTTCCTATAAACTACCATTTTTGTGCACATATATTCCATTGCTTTTCATGTATTTTTGACCACAACTCATAGAAAATATTTTATACCATGACCTATTTCACATGTGTATATGTACATATGTCATAGATAAAATATGCACATATATACATATGTGCATGTACGTAAACAAATGTTCATATAAACATACATGCATATAGAGATAGAATTGGTTTTACCACAAAATTTACTCTTTCTATATATAAGGAGTCTCAAGGGAAGAGGGGATGAAGGATTGTTTGTTTTTTTATTACATATGTTAAGTTTGAAGTTATAGAGGGATATCGAAATGTAATTTTCTAGTAGGCAATTGATGAAGGATTTAAATTGGGAGAATTTGGGGTACAGTTTAACTTGTAAGAATTGATGAGATCTCAGTGAGAGCAGAGCAAGGGAAGAGCAGACACATGACAACTGATACTTGGGAAACACTTATGTCTAGGGGTGGAGGTAGAAATAGGAGCCAGAAAAGGAGAGATGTTATTGAGAGGTAGAGCAAGAGAATATGCCTTATAAAGAAATCATTTTAGAGTAAAGGAGGAATTGGCAGTATTGAGTGTTTATTCATTCAATTTGTACTGAACATATAAGCTCCCTGAAAGCAGGGCATTTGTTTTATTCCCTGTTTAATCACTAATAGAAATTATCCAGCACAAAGTAAAAATTCCCTGTCTCTATCTGTCAGTTTCTGTCTTTGTACACACAAACATAATATGTTCTTTTTTTTTTTTCTGAGTGGAAGAAAAAATTGTGTGCCACTTCAAATTTGGCACCAGGCTAGATACTTTGGAAGTAAGAGTAAATAAGAAATATTACTGCCATGAAGTCTTCTTTATCAAGTGGAAAATGAAAATATCAAGGAGGGTGTCCAAGTTACTAAGCTACACTCTCTCCACTCCAAATTCATGCTTCTACACTCTGCTCATGAAACTAAGGTTGGAAGTTTGCAAACTTTTCTGCCTTTTCATTGGCTCCCTCTTAGGCTCTATTGGGATGCTAGCAAGAAAAAAGGGACTTCTTACTTCTTTTACGCTTTTTGTTGTCTTCCAGCAGAATTCATGTCTGCCCCTTGCTCCTGAAACATGCTGCTGTCAGCATCACCCCAGGCTTGCTTCTTCACAGCAGAGTATGTCCATTCCTAGAGCAGCACTTGAACCCAGCTCACACTTTTTTAAAAATTATTTTTATTTTCAATTACAGTTGACATTCAACATTGTTTTATATTAGTTTCAGGTGACCAGTATAGTGGTTAGACATTTACATAATTTATGAAGCAATCTCCCCAATTGGTCTAGTACCCACCTGGCACTATACATAGCTATTACAATATTTTTTTAATATTCTCTATGCTGTACTTTATATCACCATGACTATTTTGTAACTACCAACTTGTACTTATTAATTTCTTCACCTTTTTCATCTAGCCCCCCATCCACCATCCCATCTGGCAACCATTAGTTTGTTCTTTGTATCTGTGTCCGTATCTGTTTCGTTTTTTATTTATTTAGTTATATAGATTCCACATATAAGTGAGAGCATGTGGTATTTGTCTTTCTTTGTCTGACTTAGTATAATTCTCTCTAGGTTCATTCATGTTGCCACAAATATTAAGATTTTGTTTATTTTTATGGCCAAGTAATATTTCATTGTATATATGTTATACAACTTCTTTATCCAATCTTCTACTGATAGAAATCTTAGGTTGCTTCTATATACTGGCTATTATAAATAGTGCTGCAGTGAACATAAGGGTACATATATCTTTTCAAGTTAGTGTTTTTTTGGATAAATACTCAGAAGGGAATTGCTGGGTAATAAGGTAGTTCTATTTTTAGTTTTTTGAGGAACCTCCAAACTGTTTTCCATAGTCGCTGTGGCAATTTGCATTCTCACCAACTGTACACGAAGGTTCTCTTTTTTCCTACATGCTCACCAACACTTGTTTGTTGATTTATTGATTATAGCCATTCTGACAGGTATGAAGCAATAGCTCATTATTGTTTTAATTTGCATTTCCTTGATGATTAGTAACACTGAGTATCTTTCTACATGCCTATTGGCCATCTATATGTCCTCTTTGGAGAAATGTCTATTCAGGTCCTCTGCCCATTTTTTTAATTGGATTATTTGTTTTTTAGGTGTTGAGTTGTATGAATTCTTTATATATTTTGTATATTAACTCCTTATTAGATGTATCATTGCTGAATATCTTCTCTCTTTCAGTTGGTTAACTTTTTGTTTTGTTGATGGTTTTCTTTGCTGTGCAAAACTTTTTAGTTAGATGTAGTCCTATTCATTTTTTTTTTCCTTCTTTTCCCTTGCCCAAGGAGATGTAACCAAAAAGATACTGCTAAGAGCAATATCAAAGAGTTTACTGCCTATGTTTTCTTCTAAGAGTTTTATAGTCTCAGGTCTAACATTTAAATGTTTAATCCATTCTGAGTTCATTCTTGTATATGGTGTAAGAAAGTGGTCTAGTTAACATTTTTTTTTTTTGCATGTATCTGTCTAGTTTTCCCAACACCATTTATTGAATAGACTGTTTTTACTCTATTGTATATTCTTGCCTCCTTTGTCATAGATTAAATGACCATATAGGTATCAGTTTATTTCTGGGCTCACAATTCTGTTCTTTTAATCTGTGTTTCTGTTTTTATGCCAGTACTATGTTGTTTTGATTAATATAGCTTTGTAGTACAGTTTATTAGGAATTGTGATACCTCCAAAATTGTTCTTTTTTTCCTCAAGATTGCTGTGACTATTCAGAGTCTTTTATAATTTCATATAAATTTTAAGATTATTTGTTCTAGTTCTGTGAAAAATGCCATCGATATTTTGATAAGGTTTACACTGAATCTGTTGACTGCTTTGGGTAGTATGGACAATGTTATTTTTTCCTATCAATGAACATTTATTTGTATCTTTTTCAATCTCTCTTCAATGACATAATTTTCCATGGACAAGTCTTTTACTTCCTTAGTTAAATTTATTTCTAGATATTTTATGTTTTCTTTTTTTTTCTGCTGCAATCGTAAATGGGTTATTTTCTTAATTTCTCTCTCAGATAATTCATTATTGGTAAGTAGAAACACAACTGATTTCTGGATATTAACTTTGTGTCCTGTTACTTTACTGAATTCATTTATCAGTTCTAATAGTTTTTTAGTAGAATCTTTAGGGTTCTCTCTATATAGTATCATGTCATCTGCAAATAATGACAGTTTTACTTCTTTCTAATTTGGATGCTTTTAATTTTTATGTATTTATTTTTGTCTGATTGCTGTGGCTAGAACTCCCAATACTATGTCGAAAAAAAGCAGTGAAAGTGGACATCCTCATCTTGTTCCTGATCTTAAGATAAACACTTTTAGCCTTTCACTGTTGAGTATATTAGCAGTAGGTGTGTCATATATGGCCTTTATTATGTTGAGGTATGTTCTCTAAATTCTCACTTTGTTGAGAGATTTTATCATAAATGGAGTTTGGATTTTGTCAAATGCTTTTTCCGTATCTATTGATATAATCCTATAATTTTTATCCTTCATTTTGTTTATGTGGTATATCATGTTAATTTAATTGATTTGAGGACATTTATTCAACCTTGCATCACAGGAATAAATTTCACTTGATCACGGTGTCTAATCTTTTCAATGTACTAATGAATTCGGTTTGCTAATATTTGTTGAGGATTTTTGCATCAAATGTTCATTAGGGATATCAGCCAATAATTTTTTTTTTCTTTTGAAACGTCTCTGGCTTTGGAATCAGGATAATGTTTGCCTCATAAAATGAGGTTGGGAGCCTTTTGTCCTCTTGTATTTTTTGAAATACATTGAGAAGGATGTGTTAATTCTTCTTTGAATGTTTGGTAAAATTTACCTGTGAAGCCATATGGTCCAGGATTTTTGTTTTTGGGGAGTTTTTTGATTACTGAGTTGATCATTAGTAATAATCAGTCTGTTCACATTTTTCTGTTTCTTCTTGATCCAGTCTTGGAAGATTGTATGTTTCTAGGAATTTATTTATTTCTTACGGATTATTAAATTTCTTGGCATATAATTGTTCATAGTATTTTCTTATAATCTTTTGTGTTTCTGATGTCAGTTATCACTTCTCTTTTTTCATACTTAATTTTATTTATTTGCGTCATCGCTCATTTATCCTGATGAGTCTGGTTAAAGGTTTATTGATTTTGTTTATCTGTTCAAAGAACCAGATCTTGGTTTCATTGATCTTTTGTATCTTTTTTAAAAGACTCTATTTTATTTATATCCACTCTGATCTTTATTATTTTCTTCTACTCACTTTGGGCTCTGTTTGCTCTTCTTTTTCTAGTTCCATTAGGTGTATTTGAGATTTTTCCCTTGTTTATTTGAGATGTTTCTGTTTCTTGAGGTAGGCCTCTATTGCTATGAATTTCCCTCTTAGGATTGCTTTTGCTGTGTCCTGTAGATTTGGGGTTGTTGTCTTTTTATTTTCATTTGTCTCAGGGTATCTTTTCATTTCTTTCTTGATTTAATAGTTAACCCATTCATTATTTAGTAGCATGTTATTTAGGCTCCATGTGTTTGTGTGTTTTTTAGATTTTTTTCTTGTAATTGAGGTCTAATTTCATATCATGTGGTTAGAGAAGATGGTTGATATGATTTCAGTCTTCTAAAATTTATCGAGACTTGTTTTGTGGCCAAAGTCTGGAAATTTTTTCATGTGGACTGAAAAGAACATATATTCTCCTGCTTTGGTGTAAAATCCTCTAAAATATTAATTAAATCCATCTGGTCTAGTGCGTCATTTAAGACTCTGTTTCCTTGTTGACTTTATGTCCAGAATATCTGTCCATTGGTGTTATTGTGGTGTTAAAGGTTCCTAGTGTGACTGTATTATTGTCAGTCTCTCCCTTTATGTTGTTTAATATTTGCTTTACATATTTAGGTGCTCCTGTGTTGGGTGCATAAATATTTACAAGGGTTATATCCTCTTGTTGAATTGATCTCTTTATCATTATGTAATGTACACGTTTGTCTCTTATTATACCTTTTGTTTTAAAGTCTGTTTTGTCTGATATACCTACTGCTACACAGCTGTATTTCTTTAAAAATTTCCATCCACGTTAAATATCTTTTTCCATCCCTTTCCTTTCAGTCTGTGTGTGTTTCAATCTGAAGTGAGTCTCTTAAAGACAGGATTAGTATGAGTCTTGTTTTCTTATCCATTCAATTACTCTATGTCTTTTGATTGGAGTATTTAATCCATTTACATTTAAAGTGACTATTGAAGGGCATGTAGTTATTGCCATTTTATTATTCATATTTATGTCCTATTTTTTCCCCTTCTTCTTAAAGAACTCCCTGTAACATTTCTTGTAATACTTGTTTAGTGGTAACGAATTCCTCGAGCTTTTTCTTGTCTGAAAAGTTCTTTATCTTTCCTTCAATTTTAAATGATAGCTTTGCTGGGTACAGTAATCTTGGTTGTAGGTTGTTACTTTTCATCACTTTGAATATTTCGTGCCAATCCCTCTGGCCTGCAAAGTTTCTGTTGAGAAATCAGCTGACAGTCTTATGGGATCTCCCGTGTAAGTAACTAGCTGCCTTTCTCTTGCTGCTTTTAGGATTCTTTCTTTGTCTTTAACCTTTGGCATTTAATTATGATATGTCTTGGTGGGGGCCTCTTTGAGTTCATCTTGTTTGGTTCTCTCTGTACTCCCTGGACTTGAATATCTACTTCTTTTGCCAGGTTAAGGAAGTTTTCCATTATTATTTCTTCAAATAGGTTTTCAATTCCTTACTGTCTCTTGTTTTTTGGTACCCCTATGATGCGGATATTTTTATGCTTGATGTTGTCTCAGAGGTCTCTTAAATTATCCTCATTTTTAAATTCTTTTTTCTTTTTTCTGTTCTGGTAGGTTGTTTTCTGTTATGTTGTCTTCTAAATCACTGATTCAGTCCTCTGCTTTATCTAATCTGTTGATACCTTCTAGTGTATTCATTTCAGTTATTGTATTCTTCATTTCTAATTGGTTCTTTTCTATGGTTTCTATGTCTTTTTTTTTTATGATTACTATCTCTTCATTGAAATTCTCACTAAGTTCCTTGAAAATCCTTATAGCCAGTGTTTCGAACTCTATCTGCTAGGTTGCGTTCCTCCATTTCATTTAGTTCTTTTTCTGGAGTTTTATTCTGTTCATTTGGGACATGTTTCTTTGTTTCCCCCATTTTGACTGCCTCTCTGTGTTTGTTTCTATGTATTAGGTAGATCTGCTACATTTCCTAATATTGGTCTGGTGGCCTTATGTAATCGGGGTCCTCTGGGGCCCCATAGTACAGTCTCCTTGATCACCTGCCCTGGATGCTTCAGGAATGTCCCTTGTGTGAGTTGTGTGTGCCCTCCTGTTGTAGTTGAGCCTTCATTGCTGTTGGCATGTCAGTGGCGGAATTGCCCCTTGGGCTAACTGTGAAGCTTGGCTAAGCCAACAGCATATGAGCTGCTGTGTGAGAGCTGACCTCTGTAAAGCTGGACTCTGGTGCCATCCAAGGCCACCCTTTTATGTGTGCTGCTTATGTGGCGAAGTGTACGGCACTCTTGTTGTCTGAAGCCAGTCTCTGGGTATCTTGGTTCTATGATCACTTGAGAAGGGCTCCCTTGCAGTCCAAGATTAACCACTGCATGTGACTGACCAAGGACTACCTCGTAGGAGCTACAAAGTGATCCACCATTAGTCATTGCCTGTGCTGGGACTACCTGGTAGGAGCTACAAAGTGATCCACCATTAGTCATTACCTTGAGGTGCAATGGGAGAGTCCATGCTGTGAGCCAAGACTGGCTGCCAGCATTATTGGGCCAGGGCATCCTGAGTTTTGCTTCTGCCTACCAGCTGCCCACAAGACTCAGCTGCCGACAGAGTCTTGGGCAGTACGCAAGTTGGGTGGGGCATAGTCTCAGGGAGTTACCATGGTGGAGTGAGTGTATTTTACCAATGCAAATTCAGATTTAACCATGAGAGGGGAGAGCTCAACACAGGGATAATGGCGACTGTCCCTCCAGCCCTTGCCCTGAAGCCACATAACTCATTCTCTTCCTGTATGTCTCTGCCACCTCCTGAGACACCATCTATCTGCCAGCACCCAGGGCGAATACCTGCAGGTCCACAGATCCAGTCTCTGTTCAGGTCCTTTAGAATACGCTTGGATTTCCAGCAGCCTTCCACCTCACCTAGATGGACAGAATCCTCACTATTTTTCACAGCCAGAGTTGTAGGGGTTCTTCTTCCCAACAATGATACTCTGGCCTATGGAATCCAGTGTGGAGCTGGGATCTGTCACTTTATAGGGGGACTTCTGCAACTGAGATATCCCTCCTGATTCTTAACTGTCACACGTGGGTGTGGGGCCAGCCCCTTTCATGTCTCCACCCCTCTTACCAGTCTTCACGTAACTTTTTTTTAATATTCTTAGTTATAGGACTTTTGTTCAGCTAGTCTTCACATCATTCACCAGGTTGATGTTCTACGATTTAGCTGTAATTTTAATGTGGTCATGTGAAGAGGCAAGCACAGCATTTATTTACTCCACCATTGTGACTAGACTTCACTCACACTTGTTTTTAAGATGTGCATATTCAGCCTCATTGTGCATTTCTCAGAGGCATCAGCATTAGCTCCTGTCCTATCCTCAGGGAAGTGGGTCCCAGCCTCATGGGTCTCATCCTCTGAGCTCAGAGGCAACAGCACAAACTGAATGGTGTATCCTCTTCAGATGTCTGAATTTCAGCTCCAGAGGCCTCTTCAGCAAACTTCAAAATTTTACAGTTTCCATCCACCTTCTTTTTTCCCCAGTTCTAAGGATGATAGCTATTTCTGACAGATGTTATCTCCATGATATTTTGATGTTTTTTTTTTTTGCCTTTTCAGTTGCTTAGTAAACAATTGTATCCTTAATTATAATTTTTTATCTTATATTATCTCTATCAAAATGACTGGTGTTCTTTGCACCATGATTGGACCTTGACTAATAGGTAACAGGAGTGGTCCTAGGAAACAGACATTCACAGGTGTCCCAGAAGAGAGGTTCCTAGAGAGACAGGAAGTAAATTTCCCAAATCAATTGTAATATTTATACAAAGGAAAAGGGCATGAGTTTTGAATTTCTAGATGTATCTCTTTAATGTATATGTCTGCAAAGGTAGTGTTAATGTTCAGTACTATACAGGATATACTGAAGGGCAAATTAATCCCAATTCAATCAAAGTAATACGATTGTATTATTAGCAATAAGTAATACCTATCAGATTTTTTTGACTAATGAATACATGGTACAATTTTCACTGCCTAAGTAGAATCTAATTCTTGGATTTAATTAAAATGTAACAATTGTTCCATTTATGTAATATTATTTACAACACTCTCTAATTATTTTCAGCACTATTATTTTCAGAATCATTATTTTAGAAAAAGAATCATATAATTATTTACACAGTTGAGCTGCGCGTGTGACATAAAATGATATGACATAGCTAGTGATTAGCGATCACTCTAGAAAGAGGAAATTGTAATTTATCCCTCTGCCTAAATATCCAGTCCTCTCAAATCTCTCTTCACTTATATAAATGGAATGCATGTTTTTATTGTGAATTTTACCCATATATTTTCAGCTACTGATCAATTTTTTTATAATATCTGGGCAATCTATTCTGGCTTTTGCTGCACATGCCCAATAAACATGATTAGTATCTGTTTAGTTGCTTTTGTACTTTGTCTAATGATAAAGAAAATAGTATTATTCCACTGGTAGATTATAGAGACAAGTACTATAGCAAGAATTTTGTTACTAGATTTTTGTTAATAGAATTTTCTATTTTATCTTGCTTTTATCCCTGATGGCTTGGCATTAAATGACCTTGGGTATATAATTTAACCTGTAATTCTCAATATTGTTATTATTTTTAATGTAAATATTAACATTACCTTATGGTTTTATTTTTTTATTAACTTATTTTCCAAGTACAGTCGACATATAATATTATATTAGTTTCAGTGTACAACATAGTGATTAAACATTTATATACCTTACAAAGTGATTAAACATTTATATACCTTACAAAGTGATTACCCAGATAAGTCTAGTACCCATCTGACACTATACATACTTATAACAATATTATTGACTGTATTCTCTATGCCATACTTTAGATCTTTGTGGCTATTTTTATAGGTAGCAATTTGTACTTAACACCTTCACCTTTTTCTTGAAGGATTCATTCAGAAGATGCATGTGAATACTATGCACCAAACCTAACATAGAATAGGTGCTCAATTATTAAGGGATAATATTATATTATTTTGGCACTAAAATCCTGAGAAGTTTATTTTCTTATAACAACTTAGATCAGCCAGTAACTAAAGGTTTGGTTCATACGACAGAATACCACTTCATTTCATTTATTCGACATCTATTTTTGTATTTAATATGATCTTTAATACTTAAGAAACTTAAAGTTTATTAAGATAAATTTACTCAAAGAGATGATAAAAAGAAGCTAATAGTCTATATGTTCTAGGATATTAGAAGAAGAATAATTATACAGGAGCAATCAAAAAATTTTTGATGAAAGAAGTAGCATGTGAGTTGAATCTTGAAGGATAGATAGAATTGTATTAGACAATTAGTATAAACCACAAAGAATTATTTGATCAAAGTAAATATACAGGAAGAAGTATATAAATTGCTCTTTTGTAACTTAAGGGGTACTATGAGAGGTGGTACAAGATCTCGAACACTTTTTTAACTGAGTATTTTCCATTCTGGTTTATTACATATCTATTAAAAATTCAACTAGATAGACAATGACCATATAAACTCATGTCTGAAAGAAGTATAATAGTAGTAGCAAAAGTAAACATTAGTTTCTATATCAATTTTATTAATATTCCTTTCAACGAGAATACTTATTTAATAACTGTTTCAGGGAGGCTCCATAGTGTAGTGGTTAGCATGTCTGCTTTACAACAGAAGGTTACTCCATAGTGTAGTGGTTAGCATGTCTGCTTTACACCAGGTGGAGCCATGGACCATACCATACCCCAGGTGTGCTGGGCCCCCCCGGTGTGCTGAGGGCACCAGGCCCTGGGTGCACGTGGTGAGTGTGTGGGAGGAGACACCCTGCCTTCAGAGATCCAGTTCTTAAATAAAGGGAAAAGGCAACATCCATAGGTCAGGGGTGGAAGTGGTGGGGTGGGTGGGGAATTAAAGAGGGGGGAAAAAACCACCAAACTCTTTCACCTTCTGAGCAACCCCAGTGGATTAGAAGGTACTAGATGTGAAGCTGTATCGCGGCGGGTTCGGGGGATAAATAGGGAAGAGCATTTTTAAAAATAGTAACAGCTGCCATGTGCACAAAAAAGGGAACACTGTTCTTTGTAAATCCAGAAATCTGAGTCCAGTCGATCGAGCCACTAATCAACAGTGATATTGGTGAAATTATTTTTCCCCGCCTAAATGCATCACGTGGATCTGAGACAAGCAATACTCACAGTGCCCTGTCTGAATTCTTGACCCACAAAATCATGAATAAAATTAAGCCAAATTTAGAGTACAGAACTGGGACTCTATGGGTTTTAAAATAAAACTTTCCCATTCTCAATTTTATCTAGCAAAAGACTTTAAAATTAAAATGGGTTTAATGCAAATATCAACTACAGAGTGTTGCCAATAAAAAATGTATTTTTAAGGTAAAGATCACAACGTTATTGTTGTTTCTGTGTTGAAAGCTCAGAAAGCTTTCCTAGCTAGACAAAGAGCTTTTAAGAATCTCAAAGGTTTACTGCATAGATACACTGGAAAAATAGCACTTCCTATAGTCTTAAGAACATTTTCCCACAGAACCCTGAATCAGAGCCAAAGATAGAAAAGGGAGTATCATGACTTTTTGCTAATGGAGTTTATTATAATTTAATACATAAAAAACAATTTTAAAATAAATTACATCAGCTGGGACTTAAAACAAATAAACAGAAACAGTACAAATTAAAAGAGATCATTAGCTTACAACTTTATATGGGGAGAAAACAAACTGAGAAAGCAATTCAATACAAATATGGGCCACTGTTTGTGGTAAGGTTGATAATTCAATTTCTTTAATGAATATAGGACTATTCAGATTTTTATTTCATTTTGTGTCAGTTTTAATAAGCATTTTTTCAAGAAATTTGACCAATTTCATCTAAATTATAAAATCATAACCAAAATGTTCAAAATATTCTTTATCATCTTTTTACTATGTGTATATTAGAAATTATATATGTTTTTTTCATTTCTGATATTGGGCATTTTGTTTTCTTTTTGTTCTTCATTAGTATTTCTAGAAATTTTCAAAAGCTTAAATTTTGACTTGGTAATTTTTTTCTGTTGGTCTATTTTATATTTCTTTGATTTCTACTTTTTTTTTTATCTCTATTCATCTAATTTACTTTGGTTTTAATTTGCTCTTGTTTTCTAGCTAATTAAACTGAAAACAGATAATTAATGCTAATTATTTCTTCTTTTTAAATATATATGTAACTATAATTTTCCCACTAAACACTGCTTTATCTATATCTTTAAAATTTTAGTGTGTTGAATTTTCATTATAAGTTAGCCAAAATATTTTTAAAAATTTTTTTATTGACCTCTTTTTTTATTTAGAAGTGTTTTGTTTAAATTCTAAATATTGGAGCTTTTCTAAAATTCTTATTCTGTTGATTTCAAATTTAGTACACTGTATCCAGAAAAAAAAAGTACTATGTAAGATTTCAGTCTTTGGGAATTAATTTAGTTACTTTATGGTCTAAGATTTTGTCTAATGAATTCCCTATGTCCCTTGAGAATAATTTGCATTGACTTCCATTACACCCATGAAGAAGTAATTGCTATGAGATTTGTCTCTCTATCATAAACAAGTAAAACATAAGACAAATTATATGATATAATGGTTTATCAGAAATTGACAACGAGAAGTACAACACTGTGATCTCTGAGAGAAGGAAAGTGTGACATGAGCCCTGAGACTCACCAAGCTTATATCTAGAGGCAGTTTCCAGTTTGCAATAACAGGGGAGCAAACCAAGGCAGAGTCAGTAGTCTCATTTAATTAAAGAGACAGAAACCAGAGTGTGAGGTAACAGGCTGCTAGAATTTGAAAGGCATAATATTCATGAGGAGGAAGTTCTACAGGTCTATTGAGGAATTCCCTTGAGCCACTGGCATGAGAGGAAACGACCCCAGAAAGCTTGGGCCAAATGATTCTTGACACTCACACAGTTTATATTTCCAGCAGCCAGAATGGGGACACTAACATACGGGGCATTGAGTAGCATATTAGTTTCCTAGAGCTGCCATAGCAAAGTATCACAAACTAGGTGGCTTAAACCCACAGAACTTTATTTTCCCAGAGTTATGGAGGATAGAATTAAAAAATCCAAGTGTCAGCATGCTCTCTCTGAAACCTCTGGGAGAGAATCTTTTCTTACCTCTTCTAGCTTCTGGTGTTTGCTGACAATCCTTGGTGTTCCTTGGCTTGTGGATGTATCATTCCAATTTCTGCTTCCAGTGTCACATGCAATCACCCTGTTGGCCTCTTCTCCTCTTCTTGTAAATATACCAGTCATACTGAGCAAAGGGCTGACTTCACCCCTGTATGACTTCACCTTAATTTAACTAACTATATCTGCAATGACTCTATTTCCAAATAAGGTCACATTTAGAGGTAGTGGGGTTTGGTGCTTCAGCATATGTTTTTAGGGAGGACAGAATTAAATCTATAACAAAGCTTCCTGAAAATCAATATTCCATACTAGTGAGGCTAAATTAGTCTAAGAATAAAGATTTCTTTAGACCAAACACAACAAAATATAAAAGCAAATCTCAAATGATAAAATGATTTGCAAATTACTTACTTGAGAGCCAAAACAAAATTCATACTCTTTAAAGAAATGGAACAAAATCAGAAGCCAAACACATAAAATTTATGACATCTGGCATCTAATCAAAATGTTACATGCTGTGCAAATAAGCAAGGGATATACTACCCATATCTAGGAAAATAAAATCAATCAATAGAAACGTCCTTTAATTAATACCATATAATTAGTAGACAAAGTTCTTAGAGAATTTATTATGAATATCCCCATAAATATAAAGAAAAATGTGAGCATAATGAGGAAAAATAAAAAGACACAAATAAAATTTTTAGAGATCAAATATGTGCAATAAAAATATGCTAGATGAAATTAACAATAGGTTAGACAATACAAATTAAATAATCAGTGCAGTTGAAGACATAGTAATATTAACTATTCAAATTGAAGTACAAAAAATTTTAAAAATTTGAAAAAAATAATAGCTGTAGTGAACTGTGGGCAAATACTAAGTTATCTAACATACGTAGCATTGGAGTCATAGAAACAAAATTGAGGAATAGCAGAAAAAATATGTTTGAAGAAATAATAGCTAACATTTTTCTAAATTTGATGAAAACTATAAACTGACATGTTCACAAAGCTCAATGAACCTCAAGTAGAAGACAAAATCACAAAACAATCAAAATGCTGAAAACCAGTGATAAACAGATATCTTAAGATGACCAAGAAACAGATATATTATGTACAGACAAATAAATATAAGATTGATTATGGACTTCTAATCTGAATCTACACAGGTTATAGAAAAATACAGTGAAAACTTTAAAGGGCTGAATGAAAATAAAAAGTCAATTTAGAATTCTTAAGACTTATTAAGGCAAATAAATGCTGGGTCAATACATTGTCATAAGACTTGTACCATAAGAAATACTAAAGAAAATTATTTAAGCAGGAGGAAAAGAAACAGGATAAAAATTTGAGTTTACACAAAGGAGTGAAAAGTCCCCCAAATAGTAATTATGTGCATAAATACCAAGTACATTTTCTCTCATTTTAAATTTATTTAAACAATAGTCATACTTTTAATTAAAAAGTTTTAAAATAATTTTATTATGGTATTTATAATACTAAAGTAAGTTTTATGAATTAAAATGCACAATAATAGCACAAGAGATGGGAAGGAGGAAATGGAAGTATACACTTCTAGTCTCTTCAAAAAAACATGAAAATATATAATACATGAATATGAAATTTGATAATTGTTGTATACTATAAACTCTAAAGGAACCACCTAAAACAACCCAAAGTAATATAATTAGTAGGCCAGTCATGGAGATAAAATAGAATCATAAAAATAATAATTCAAAAGAAAACAGGAAAAGAAAATTAAACAGGAGAAATGAGAAACAAAGAGCAATATGGTAGATTTAAACCCAAACATAGCAACAATTAAATTAAATATGGATGGTCTGAACACCCTAATTAAAAGGCAACAATTATCACAGTGGATTTTAAATGAGATTCATCTATATTCTGTCTATGAAAAAGACACCGATAGATTAAAAGTAAAAAAGTTGGGTAAAATAACCATACAAACACTCATCAATGGAAAACTGAGTAGCTATATAAACATTAGACCAAGTAGACTTTAGAATTAGAAATATTGCCAAGAAGAAAGAAGAATAATGAAAAAGCACAAATTCAAAGACAAGGCAAACCCAGATAAGCATATAGATGAGTGAAGCTTCAAAGTACATGAAACAGTACTAATAAGATCTAAAAAGAGAAATACACAAATGTATAATTATAGTTGGAGATAAACCTGTTTTTCCAGAAATTAATAGAACAAGTTAACAAAAAATCAGTAAGAATATTGATTTTTACTGATTTTTACTGGATTTTTACTGATTTTTACTGGAGCTACTTCACCCCAGCTTTCTTATACTTACTGTTCAACCGGCTCAGTTTTTTCCATACTTTGACTTTCAGCCCTCTAGTTCTTTAAATTGTAATTATTCTAGATAGCACATAAATGGGTCTCACTATTTATCCAACCTTTGTCTCTTTATGCAATGTGCATATTAAATTTATATTTATTATAATTATGAATATCGCTGACATTTTTCTAACCTTTTAAAAAATTTGTTTTCTTTTTATTAAATGTATTGGGGTGACATCGGTTAATAAAATTATATAGGTTTCAAGTGTACAATTCAATAATATGTCATATGTCATATGGATATTGCATTGAGTGTTCACCACCCAAAGTCAAATCTCCTTTCGTCACTGTATATTTGACCCCCTTTGCCCTTATCTACCTCCTCCCTCCCCCTTTTCCTTCTGGTAACAAATAAACTGTTGTCTGTGTCTATGAGATTTTCTTTATCTTGTTTGTTTGATGCTTTCAGTTTTATATCCCACATATGAGTGAAATCATATGGTTCCCAAATTTTTCTGTCTTGACTTATTTCGCTTAGCATGATAATCTCAAGATCCATCCATGTTGTTGCAAATGGCAGTATTTCATTTTTTTTTTTTTATGAATAAGTAATATTCCATCATGTATATGTACCTCGTCTTCTTTATCCAATCACCTATCGAAGGGCACTTCGATTGTTTCCATGTCTTGGCCACCATGAATAATGCTGCAATAATCATCAGGGTGAATATATCTTTACAGATAAATGTTTTCAAATTTTTTAGATATCCAGAAGAGGGATTTCTGGGTCATATGGTAATTCTATTCTTATTTGACAAAACTCTATACTGTTTTCCATAGTGGCTGTACCAATTTACATTCCCGCCAGCAGTGTCTGAGGGTTCTTTTTTCCCACAACCTCTCCAACACTTTTTATTACTTGTCTTGTTGATGATAGCCATTCTAACAGGTGTGAGATGGTATCTAACTGTGGTTTTGTTCTTGTCCCATTTAAGTTAGTTAATGTTCTAAGTTCATGTTTCTCTTTCCTTTTCTCTTTTTGGATTAATTTTTAAGTATTTTATTTAACTTTTATATTTTTACTTCTATTTATTTGTATGTTTTATTGATTTTATTGGTGATTTCAATATGTGTGACATATCACAGTCCACTTATATTTAATAATATCCTGGGTCTCATAAACATTAGAACCTTATAACATTTTAATTTATTTCTCCCATCTATGTACTACTGTTTTCATATATTTACAATTATATACATTATGCACCTCATAATAAATTTTATAATTTTTTTCATTTCAATAGCTACTTGACTCTAAAGAAATTAAGACAAGAAATTATTTTCTATTTACTACCTATTTATCATTTCTGATAATTTTTTTCTTTTTTTTCCCCTGTACATATGTGTTTCATTTTGTATTATTCTCCTTCATCTTGAAGAATTTTCTTTAGCATTTCTGAGTCTGCTGGTCTGCTGGTAATGGGTTCTCTCAAGTTCAGTTTTTCTAAAAATCTTTATTTTATTCTCATCTTTGACTGTTTTTTTTTTCTGCCCATAAAATACTGGGTTGATAGTTTTAGATTTTAAATATTCTGTTTCATTGTCTTCTAGCTTCCACTCTTTCTGATGAGAAGCCATCTAACATTTAAATTATTGCTCTGTATCAAATAAGTCTTCCCGTCTGGCAACTTTCAAGAATTTCCTGTCTATAGTTTTCAGCATTTTTATTTTGATATACTAAAGTGTACTTTCCTTTGTATTTATTCTGCTTGGAGTTTGCTAATCTTAGATCTTCAAGTTGATGTTTTCCACTAAAAATAGAATTTTTTTGGCTATTACTTCTTCAGATACCTTTTCTCTACTACTCTCATTTGTCTCTTTTTTGGGAAATCCAACCCATATATATTAGACTATTTAATATAATTAAAGTCACTGATTAATTGTTCATTTTTTTTCGTTCTTTTCTCTTTTTTACTCATGACTTAACCTTGATCTTTCTTGACATTCACTATTCTGTCTTCTTAATCTCCAACATGCTTTTAAGCCCATTTAATCTTTAAAAAATTTTAAATAATATACATATTATATTAGACTTACTATTTGATTCTTTTCATTATTTCCATTTGTTAGCTAAAATGTGATCTCTTATCTGTCCATGATTCTTTTAAAACTCTGAACATACTTCTAATCGTTATTTTTAAAGTTCTTTTCTGCTAATTCTAAGATCTGGATCATCTTAGGGTCCATTTTTATTGACTTTTCCCCCTCAGTGTGTCACACTTTTTGCTTCTTTACATGTCTAGTAATTTTTTATTATGTGCTAGATATAGTGAATGGTGTGATGACTTTGGATTATATTATCTTTCTCTAAATGATGGCATTTTGCTTTGTTTTTGTTTTCCTTTTTAGAATTTAATTTACTGGATAATTGCCTTGAACTAAACTTAGTTTTATTATTTTTGTTAGGGAACAGAATTCAAACTGTATTTACCAAAAGAGTATAATTTGGCAGAATCCAAATTGTGTACCTTTTCCTGCAGTAGTAAATAGGAGCTGAAATCCATGTTCTGTTTATTCAGGCTTCCCTCTGTTGTTTCCCATTGAGCATTTCGGAGCATCACCCACCCATGAACAGTTCAAGGGTCAATCAAAAATTTGAGGGGAGATTATACTTAGATTTTGGGCTCCCTTCAACTATATTTCCTTCTTTTCTTCTTACCAATAGTTAGCCACCTTGGCAGCACAAACTCCATGCTCTAATATCCCAAAGATTAAGCTGTTCTTTGCTGTGAGCACTGGGGTTTCTTTAAGGGAGAAAACCCTATATAGGTGGATCTCTCTCAGTGGTCTTCTCTTCTTACCAGGATTGAATACCTCCCAATTTTGGCCTCTTTTTATTCACTCTTCATTCACTTCAAAGAGAGATTTTACATTTTGTCCAGAGTTTATCATTGTTATCTGCAGTATAATTATTCTAATATAAAACACATTGCCATTGGCAGAATGAGAAGCAGAGGCTAAGTTTTCTCCATCTCCAATTCTCCAGTACTAGCAAGGTACTTCATGTTTAATAAATTATCAACAGATGTATATTGAGCAAATGGATATGTGTTTGTATAAAAAAATGACCTCATGTGGGAAGAAAGGATGGTGTGGAAGACATGATATGATTCCCTTTCACCGCCAGGCTCTCTTGCAACTCACTATAGGCTTAATGATACCATTATAGACCACTGATACTCTTTATGCCTTTGCATCTCCCAGTAGTTCCATCTTGGACAATTTCTCCCATTTTGCTTTTCAGTTAGTTTTATAAATTTGCAGACCATCCCTCTCTTCCACTTTGCTATCTGTGAATTGAAGAGGCATTCTAATTTTCAAATGGACCTTGGAGACAAACATAGAAACTGCTCTTCTTACTTGAATAACACTGAGTTTCTCAAGGGAGACGGAAGTGGATTTAGAAAGCCTTTGCTTCCTTTTGATTGCTTTTTCAATATCGTGGTAAATTTTTAATAAATTATTTGTCCATTACTTTGCCTTAGGTTTGGTTTAATGGAAAGGCCTCATATCATTTCTCTTTTCTTAAATGAATCAGCATTTTGGGGTGAATTAGGCTTTTAAGTTTTGTCAAAATCTGTTTAGAAATACAATTTTTATTTCCTCCTTTCCTTCCTCTACCATGACCCTTTAAACTCTTTTACTACATGTGAGTCTATATTATATATTTACCCAGGGCTTGCGAACAATCCAAATTTATATCATTGATTTCTATATTTATTTGTTTACCTTTGTTTCTTGCCAGTTTTGTCTATAGTGGATTTAAGGCTCCTAGAGATCAGAGAACATGTTAATCAACTTGCCTTGTGGATTACTTTGCAATTCAGTAATACACTGAACTTCATGAAAATTTTAATAATGGCTTTTGGGTTGTAAAAAAGATAGTTAAATTAAAATTAACATTTTTTTCTATCACTTCTCTCCTCTTTCAACCATCTGTACCCTGCCAATGGATTAAATTTCTAAACCAATGCTTTCATTATTTATTTATTATTTCAGTATTTATTGAATTATTCTTTAAACAAGTATTTATGAGGACTTATTCGCTATCAATCATTATTCTAGGTATAAGGGGTTCAGTAATGAAAGATACTGAAATAAATATTGTGATTCAGATTATATCAGGGACATAATCCCTGATAATGAGATCCTCATATGAAGGGAGGCAAGAAATTTGGAATAGCAAAGCATATAGAAATAAACAAGAATTTTAAGAAACTAACAAGAAGGGGCCTCAACTACGACCTGCTATACCTGAGAAGACTCCCAAAAGAGGCAATGATTGAGTTACAACTTAAACATAGATGAATATTTTAGTTGAGGACAAACCAGGTTGATTTTGGGTCAGCGAATCTGGTGAGCATATATTTCAATGGTGGCCCTCCTTGGCATTTTTGTTTATTGTCTGAAGTAGGAGTGAATGATTTGAAATGGAGTGGAGTGAGGATGGTGTTTGGAGGTCATTATTGTTCATAGTAGGATGAGAACAGAGACAAGATTAATAGTGTAGTGTAACATTTGTCCTCCATTTTTTCTTTTAGACAATTTGTTATTTTGATTAATTTCTTTGGAAAGGGATTTAGGATCTTTAGAAGTCTAGGGTTTATAGAATCTATGGAAGGGAAGCTTATAAGATAAAAGACTTTGAGAGACCTGAGCACAAATGATATTGCTTTGAAGCAATAGTAAATAGCTATTATTCTTGACTCTCAACATCCATTTACTAATTTTCTGGTAATATGTTCCCAGTTCTCCTTTTATTAGAAAGCAACTCTCTTGTAGTCTTAAGACAAAGGCTTCAGGAAGGGGACTCATCTATCCTTAGATCCATAGGTGGAACATGATACATTTAATCAATATATTCTGTCTCTACTATTCTTGGTTCAGGGATGGGCATGTGACACAAATCAGGTAAAATAGGACCATTTAGGTACAGTTTTTGAATGCCTGTGATAAAGGTGCTCTTCTGCAGCCAGTGATGCTAGCTGTACATATGTCTGAGCCTGAAGCAGGCAAAAGCAAAGCAAAGCCAAGATAGGGAATGAGTGAGCAAGATGAAGTCCTGATGACATCATGCAAGCTCTGGGACCCAGCCATGTCTGAACAAACTTTTTATACATAAAAACCAGGAATTATTTGTATGGTTTACTAATTTTGATTTAGGTTTCTCAAAGAAGACTTTAGGTGAGAAAGTTCAATACAGAATCAGCAAAAAGAACTGTCATTTCATAGCACCCCTTCCCCAACCCTACCCTTCCTATTTCATGATACGCTACAGAGCTCTGGCCTTTTGAGAACTCACCAGGGCCACTACTGACTAATTGCCAACGATAACTTACTGCAGCAGTGGAAGAGAGAATCCTTCCAAAAGTAGATGTCCTGTGGACAAGAGATCAAAATCAAAGAAACTGAGTGTTAGCATTTATCATGAGAACCCTTCAGAAATACTGAAAATACATTGATAGGGAGCTGATATCTAATGTCACATAGATGGGGCTAAGTACTCTGTTAGTTTGAGCTTTGATGTTGCATATTACATTGATGTTACATTTGTAATCAATGACAGGTTGCCTGGAATATTTCAATTACATAAACTATAGGTGAAGTCAATTACATAAACTATAGGTGAATGCTACAAAATTGAAAAAGGCATTCATTCCAAAGAATGAGAATGGCATTGATAGAAAAAAGCATGAGAGAATGTGGTACATGTGGGTAATAGCAAATAGTTGGGTATGACTGAAGCAATGGGATTATGTTTTTAGGGGAAGAGTGTGTAGTATTAGAGATATGTGAGGCTAGCTAGCATGTTTTCCTTTTCTCAAAATGTACTAATGCCTTAATTGTATTTTTTAGCCTGGCATCCCAGATTCATTTTCATATTAAACCTCCCTCTCGAACTTTTCTTCAGCCAAACTTCCCTCTGCCTTGTTCACTGAGATGGTGAGTTCTTTCTCTGTTTTTGCTGAGAAAGTGATTCTCCTTACCTAGATTGTCATTCTCCAGCAAATGCAACCTATTCCATCCATCTGATGCTAATTATAAATTGCTATGTATGGTAATTTACCTTTTTAAAATGAATCCATGTTATCTTATTAAATTAGTTTGTAAGCTCATTGAGGGGCAAAGGAGAGAACATTTTGTTTCTTATTTTCTATCTCCTAAAGGGCCTACCATAGTCCCCAGAGTGTAGTGTCAAATGAGCAAAAGCGTGATGTTTTGTGGATAAGAGACTATCAACATGAAGCTTTCCCTCAGCTTTTTATGTTCCAGAGGAATCCCAGGATCGGGCCATATGTCTGGATATCATGTCTTCTTAAAAGGGATTTGTAAGGTATCACACTGATCATCCTACAGAGACAAACATCCTTGCTTTCACCATCTCAGTATATCCCAGAAAGACTGCAAGTCTCCTGTCACTGTTCAATGGCATCAGCTGTAGAGCTTTCAGAGACTGGCAGCTATGGAGAGAGGTCCCATGGTGAGAAGCTTGTAGCCTGCCTGCTAGTGACTGTACTGAGCTATAGTGTTTCCCAGGCGTAGTTGTTTTGTTTTGTTTTGTTTCCCAGCATACAAAGGCATCACTTACCTCCCAGCAGCCTTGCAGATGACTCAGCAGTGTGACCTGCTAATGATCTCCAGCGACATTTCACCTCCTGGGACCACTTTCCAGCACACAACTGAACATACAGGGAGAGGGCAGTTAGGGAGATGCAGTGTTGCTGCCTGGATACCCATGAGCTGTCATTATAGAGGGCAACAGTCTTGCTTCCGTGGCTTCTGGGGTTTAAATACCCATTTCAGGAATTGGGTTTTTCTTTTTGTGAAAGACCTTATATTTTCAAATAATAAAAGAACACTTAACAACTTAATCACATGCAGTATCAAAAGGGAACTGTCTGACACCTCAATGGATAAGAATAACGTAAAAGATTGTTTCACAAATTATGTGAATTAGATAACTAGTTCTGTCTAAGGCTAATGGCTGTTATGGGACAAAGGGCTTCTGTAATCAAATGGCTTAGGGAATTTCTGGATTTTCTTACAATAAGATTTCTTAGTCTAAATTTGCCTATGCACCTGATGAATCTCTAAGAGGCAGTTATAGAGTACAGTATTTTCCAAATTTACTTGAGCACACAAACCTTTTTATAAAAAAAATACCAATTCACACCTTCCTGGAATTAATATTTATGAGAAAAGCCATTCTAGATGTTCTCAGGTACCACCAGGGAGGAGAAGAAGAATTACAGTTCCATTGCTAGTAAAGTCCTCTTAAGTGTTCTTAGGTTGTCTTCATGGGCTATAAACAAATAATCCCTTTCTATTTCTATCTATGTATCTGTATACATACTCATTCATTCATTTATTTCTTCATTTAACTAATTCAGGGTGGCAAACCCTCACTATATGGGGCTTCACTTTTCCTTCAGGCCCATTGTAAGTCCTCCATGAGGTTTATAACAAGACATTTTCCCTCTGGTTGTATTCTCCTCTATGTCATGGAAAAAGATCTGTAGTAGAGCTATACGACCCCTTTAAATGACAAAATTTCACTTGTATTTTTATAATCTGTTGATTGGGAAACTATAAAATTACAGGATATGTGGGTTTATTAAAATGTTAACTTTATGTTTATTCTAAACAGTATGCTAAAATACTATTTCATGTCTTTATGAGACAGAGTAACACTTGGGTTTACAGATAGTACTTGCTACTCATGTAAAGAATCTTTTAGAATAACTCCAACATCTCCAAATCTTTCTAACGTATAGAATGGAAAACATTGCTCTAGAGTACAGTTTTCTGAATCAGAGAGAACTGAGTTTGAATCTGAACTCAGATGCTGACAAGTGGTGAGGCTCTGAATAAGTTAAGTAATTTCTATAAGCCTCATTTATTAGCATGATTGAGAATTGGATGCATTAACATAAACAGACACACTGCCTGATATATGATGGATCTCTTAGCCTTCTCTTCCATTGAAAGCAGACATAAAAGAAAATTATAGTTAGAGAACACATTTTGATGCAAAAATATCAGTATTGTGCTAGTTGTCTTTACTTTTTGGAATTCCAAAGCAAAGATAGAAAGAGATAATTCTCATAATTATTGGTGTTCTAAATAAATAAACCAGATGAAATTAAATAAATGGTATTGAGTACTGTGTGTCAGATTTTACTGAAATAGCTTTATGTGGCTTAAAACATTCAATTCTCACAAAAGTCTTGTAAGACCCTTTGTTGTCCCCAATTTTAAAAGTGAGGAAGCTAAGGCAAATCATTGATATTATCTGCCCAAGTTTCTACATCTAGAGATTGGCAGTCCTAACTTTTAAACTCAAACAGTATTTTTCCAGCAATTATGTTCTTGTTTTTTCATATATGCATCATGTAGAGGCCTCATTTACCACGTTTTACTAACTCATTGTTTTCAAGGACCTCATAGCATCTGAATATTGGCCCTTCTATTTGCCTAGGAATAATAATCCTATCATTAGGAAATTAGTATATGTATTTAATTTTTCTAGTCTATTGCTATACCAAAATACAGAAATTGCTATGCATCATGCTAAGAAATAGTCTTTTTTCAGCTATATTAGATATAGCTGAAAAGTTGGATAATAAACTTTCCTAAGATGTTGAACTGCATTATTCCCGTGAGGCATTTCAGTGTTTTAAATAACTATTAGGAGGAATAAGTTCTCTATAAAAACTTGTGAAGGAACGATGAAAATGGAAGAAACTCAGGTCATCTTCTTTATTCTTAGGATTAGAAGCAAAATTTATTCAATAGTCATTTACTCAATGCTTCTAAGACTATGCTTTTAAGACTATGCTTCCAAGACTGTGCTAGTTACTAAGACACGAGAAGAATAAAGAACTATCCCTGTCCCTGGAGAGCTCAAGACCTAGAAGAAGTAGGTAGGTAAGCAAATCATGACCTTGCCTTGCTATTGGAAGCATGTATGAGAAAACCGTCAACACACAGGAAGACAATAATATCAAAGATAGTTCAAAATATAATAGACTTCACAATTTTAGTTAATTGATAATAGCATATAATGATGTATCTAATTGTAAGAAATTCATTCTTGAGCACAGTCATAGTCATTTTTGGTTTATTGTTGCTGTTTTCAGATCTCTGTTCTCATGAACATGATATTGTAGTACTTAATCATACCTGCTCTGGAATTGGATGGCATGAATCGAATCCACTTCCACCAATTAATAGCTCTCTGTTCTTGGGCAAGTTACTTAGCTCCCTCTGAGCCTTAGTACCATTATCTTTACAATGGGGATAATAAGTAAGATAAATCATGTAAATATTCGATACATATTACTTGCAGCTATTACTATTATTGTTGTTAAGAGTAAAATAATGAAGTATGAGATTAACAGCTACATACTTGTAAATTCAGATTTAAAATTTATCTTAATAGACAATAACAAAAGGAAGAGAAGTTTTTGATATATAAACTCACACATACATTCGAGAATATCTGTGGAACTTCTTTCACTGATGCCAATCATATATATGTGGTTAATAATTCACATAATTGGCTATCTAATTGTTCACAGTTCATTAGTCAGAATCACTGTTTGAGACAGACTAGTTAAGAAAGCGATTCATTCTTCTGAATGGTGGATAGCTGGCCTGAGACTGAAAGCCTGTTTCTTGGTTTGCTCTCCCTGCCCTTGCCATGGTCCAGCCCATCCACAAAGTAACCAGAAAAGACTCAGTGGTTTTTAGCAATATATTCACTTGTTCTAATAGCTTTGTTTTAGTTTGCTGTACACAGATATGGGATATTACCTAGATAATTTGGACTTAAATATTTTTGTTGGTGCTAGTTCACTATTCTTACCAAATGAGAAAAGGGGATAACTCAAGCCATTTTAGAAATTTTGGGCTAGCTATAATGACCCAAGTATGGTTATCGGTGTTCTTTAAAATAAAATTGGCAGTTTGAATAATGGACTCAATCAAATTGACCAATGTTTTGCATTTGGTTAAATGCATTGTAATTAGCCAATCAGTACAAACAACTGATTAAATATTTTGCCAAAGAATTTTCATTAAACAAACAACAAAACAGTTCATGCAAATTTACTTTGTTTTGTCCCTGAAACCAAGAAGTTGTGAAGGGAAACCACAGGTGAATAGCCACCTTTAGTCCTTGTACAGTCTCCAGATGACCTAAAACATTTTCCTACAATAACTTTAAAATTTTGATAAAAAATGAGTTTCAAATGGATGGACCATGGTATTCATTAAACTTAGTAATGACTTTGTGTGCACTTTATTCTCTTTTGCACAATAGATATAAAAATAGGGATATTATATCTTAAACTTGCACAGAATATTATATATATGATGTTATTATATGACCATATGTAATAACCAAGTTCGATCAAGTACTATAATAATTAACCTACTATATTTGATGCAGATGCATTCAGATAAACTTTGTATTTAATCCTCATAACATCCTTAGGAGCTGAAAGACAGGAATCATTAACCCTTTCTTACAAATGACAGATTTCTATAACAGAAATTGAATGACTTATTCAATGTCATCCAACTTGGTAAAGTTAGTACTAACCCCAGGTCTCTCAGATCTTAGCAAGTAATCCTTTCTACTTGTCAGCCAGATAACAGTAGAATCTAGATAAAATGTTGATCTACTTAGACTATAATTAGAGATGGAACTCTTTTATCTTGAATATTTATTAATTTCACAAAGTTTATTCATAAGTAATATGTTCTATATGTAGCTCAATAGCTAACATCAACCTTGGTATAATATTTGAATCATGCAGGAATCGTTTAATGCTCTGCTCAATTTTTGTACCTTTGCAGACTTAGGCCCACCAATAGGAATTTGGGTTTCCTAATTAGGCTCTGTTTGGAATGTATATTTCTGCTTAATTATTAAACAAACAAACATAACTAATTCTTGCTAAGTGTTAATATATACGAAAATAAAATTAAATCAGAATGGAAAAAGTTGCCATGATTTTATGATGACAGACCTTCTGCTAGAATTCAAGAATTACTAGATAAATCTGTCATAATCATGAACACCAAACTTAAAGTCTGGTTTACAGGAGTTTTCCTCTTGAGAGTATATATATTGAAGCATTTTCACTGTTATGTTAAGGAAAGAAAAATAAAAACACATTATCTGTGCATAAAAAATAATAACTTATCTTTTGGTGGTGGAAATATATGTAAATTTTGTTCAACTCCTTTCTATTTTCCTGTATTGTCCACATTCTATAATAGCTGCCTATTAAATTTATTATTAAATAGTCAACAAATTTTATTGTTATGGAATAAGAAGCTCTGAACTGGCTACTTTGTGACTTAGCCATAAAGCACACATACTATATTTATTTATTCTTGCCTAGAGGTCTCTGTAGCAGAACTAACTGATCCCTTTGCCAGGAATGATCTTTTGCAATATCCTTTTATGGTTAACTTATCTCATCTCATTGTTAGAAGTCATCCTCATGAGTCCTCCCAGGCCACTGTATAGTAATTATTCAATTTCTACCACATCACTACATATTATATACATCATAATTACAATCAATACATGATATTTATCTTTCTGTTTGTTTTATTTTTCTCTAATAGAATTTAAGCTTCACAATAATGTAGACTATATACTGTTTTATTTATTACCACATCCCTAATACACATGAGAGTGCATGGTATATAGTAGATACATAATAAATATTTGTTAAAGAATTGTGTTGAAATTAATTTAATGAGCAAATGAATTAATTGAGCTAAAATAATGATCTACTAACTTATTGGTCTGTATCTCCTACCCAAACCCCAAATCTGCACTTACAGATGATTAGGTTACATATATGACACCTTCACACAATAGAGTAACAGAGAATGTTGTCTTGCATAATTTGACTCCCCTTCTTGTGATAGTGAGGGCTTTACTGGCATGAGTTTTGTTGTTTTGTTTTGTTTTTTGAAGGAGACAGTGACCACCCCAAGCAGACATATGATTGATAACCCGTTTCACCTGGGAAAAATGGAACATTTCATAGCTTATAAAGCTGTTGGATTGATAAAAGCCTATAAACTAGTCTATAGCTGTCAATCTGCTAGAACATATTTAGTGTAATCATAAGGGATTTTTCCCAAACTCAATTCACAAGAAGGAAAATATGCAATGCAGCCAATTTTCCACTTCAGGTTCCATAACAAAAGCTTTCAGAACTGACAGCTTATACTTTATTAAACAGAATATAAATTAATAAATACACATACACAATCTTGTGACTAATTGTATTTTCTAGCATTTCAGGGTCAGACAAGAGAGAATGTTTCTATGAGAAAACCTCCTGATTCTCTTTCCTCCAGCAATTTTTATATGCCTGCTTACTTTTGCACTCTTTAAAGAATGTTAGCATATTTTTAAAGTCAAAGATATGTATTAAAAACCTACTATGAGCCAGGAGCTTTTCAAGACGCTGAGGATACTGCATTGAAAAATAATATATAAAAATTCCTGTTTAAGAGTGGCTGCAGGGAGATAAATATATAATAAAAAAAAGTACATCATGTGGTGCTAAACACTAGGGAGAAAAATAAAGCAGAGATGTGGGTTATAAACTGTCAGCAGGGGATAGGCAGGAGGTACATACACCTGCAGTGAACCTGAGGTCAAAACATTTTTAGAAGTTCAAACCAAGAACAGTATAGCTGGAACAGATGAAGCACGGAGGAGAAAAGTTAGAGGTGAATCACAGAGGCATTATAAACCAGATCATAGAGAGCATTACAGGCTACTCTAAAGACTCAACATCTGAGAGAAGGTATGAGAGAAAGAGGACCAAGGTAAATTAAACATTTTTGCCAAAGCAACCAGATGGAGAGAGTTTCCATTTTCCATGATGAGAAATATTATTGGAAGGATCATGGTTCGAAGGAGGATGAGTCAGGAGTTTAATTTTGGGCATAGAACATTTTGAGAACCCTGGAACGGTTAATTGTATGAGTCTGGAACTCAGAGGAGAGGTCTGGAATTCATAGGACAGAGATAGTACTAAAAGTAATGAGACTACATGAGATGACAGAGAGAGAAAGAGAAAGAGAGAGAGACAGACAGACAGACAGACAGACAGAGGAGAGACAGAGACAGAGACAGAGAGAAGAGAGCTCTATGAAACAAGTCTGAGGTACACTAAAATTCTGAGGTCAGGGAGAGAAAGAGAAATAGCCAGTAAAGTAGGAAGAAAATCAGCAAAATGTCTATTGTTCTAGAAGCCTGCCAAAGATAGAGTTTGGGGAATAAAGAGATTTACTCTAAGTGCTGCTAATAGATCAGGTTTGAAAAGAAGAAGAATTTTAAAAAGCTAAAAATTGACCATTGAATTTAGCAAGATGGAGATTCTTGATGACTCTGACAAGAGAAATTTCAATTGAATGTTGGAAATAAAAGTCCAATTGGAGTGAGTTTAGGAGAGAATGTAGAAATGAGAAGCTTCTCAAAAGCTTCTTCTGAGAAGTTTTTCTGTAAAGGAGAAATAAAAAGTTAATCAATAGCCGAAAGGAATTATGGGAGCCAAAGGAAGAAATTCTGAAGATGGAAGAATTTACAGCATATTTATATGCTAATGAGAATGATCCAGTAAAAAGGGTAAAATGGATAACTTAGTAAAAGAAAATGATAATTGGTAGAGGAACACTCTTGAGCAGATAATAGAAAAGACCTAGAGCAAATGTGAAGACATGTATTTATCTGTAGTAACAAAATGGAAATTGGCAATCAGAATTGAAATTGTTGATTATATTGGCATAGACACTAGTAGATAGAAAGTGAAGTAGGGGTAACATGTGGATCTTCTATGCTCACTGCTTTTTTCCTAAATAAAATAAGAAACAAGGGCTTCAGCTGTGAGAATCAAGGAGATATTGTTGAAAAGTTGAGAAAGAGAAGATTTGAAATTGTATTTTAGAAGAATGGGAGAGTGAATAAGAGAAGTTGGCAAACTTTTTCTGTGAAGGATCAGATTATAAATGTTTTAGGCTCTGGGCCGTCTGGACTCTGTCAAAATTTCTCAACTCTGCCTTATAGTGAAAGCAGACAGTATATAAACAAATGGGCATGGCTGTGTTCCAATAACACTTTATTTGTAAAACAGACATTAGGCCGGATATGATTGTTGGGACCACAGTATGCTTACTTTGGGAAAGCACTAAGGATCATCTAAGATTTGTGGTCATGAAAGAGTAAGGCCGTTTATTACATTGTGTATTTTTCTTCAACTAATTTTTCTGTGCTGAGTAAATGGAAAATCTGGCTTAACCAATGTTATGGTTTTGCAGCAAGTGGAGTGAGGTAAAAGGGAATTGAGTGCACAAGCAAAGGAACTATTATGATAATAGTGTAATTTAACTAGGCTCGTTAAAAAAATAAAGTACAGGAGGGTGAGAAAGAATAAAAATTCGATAGGCTCAAAGGATTGTGGTTGTAGTTGCAGAAATATTGGAGTGAGCAGCATATTAAAGAAAGTAAATTTGAAATGAGAGGAAATATTCTCACCACCAAAAAGAAATGGCAATTATGTAATGTGATGGAAGTATTAGCTAGCTCTATGGTGGTAATCATTTTGCAATATATAAGTGCATCAAATTAACACATCGTGCACCTTAAACTTACACACTGTTATATGTCAATTATTTTTCAATAACAAAATATTTTAAAAATAGAAAGTAAGTGTTAGTTGGTGAATGAGGTGGTTAAATTGATATTGAAGGAACTCAATTGCTAGTAATAATAAGGCTCAAGAAACATCAGTGAAAGTGAGGGACTGGACTGTGTTTGGGAAGGATAAGATCTCTGCAGTAGGAATCGAGAGGCCATGGAGTTAGAAGAATCATTCACAGGCATACTTAATTCACACACACACACAAAAGAGGTATAATTTTAGGTAGCGAAAATAAACCAAGTAATAAAATCTCCAAGGAATAATATTGTGGAATGACCAAGAAAAGGTTGGGTAACAGGTGATGTAGTCTAATAGATGAAGCTTCAAATCTGTGAATGTTTTTTGGAGAAGTCTGAGAGCAATAATGAGGAGCAAGGCGGACCCTCACACACCTTCAGGTAGAAACAGGCAAGTGGAAGGAAGAAAAAAACCACCACTGAAAGAACTGTAGGGAAATAGCATCCTCATAGGAGAATCATGTCAAAGAGCAAGAAGGTGAAGTTAATGTTCAAAGAGAGGTTGAGCATTTAAGAGTTTTTTCTTATATCCGACCCTAAGTTCCAGTACACACTGGAGAAAGGTTTTGGGAGTTGGAGACTGGCAGGAGAGGACACAGAAAAGGAGATGCACAGAGAAAAATTAGAAATGAAACTGCGGGATTTTGTGTGATTCCTAGTGACAGGCAAAAACAAAAATAAAAGGCGTGATGAGATTAGTTTTGATGCACAAAGCAGATGGTGGCGAGGTGGTGCTTGCTGGAGAGGAAGGAGGAATGTTGGTATTGCCCAGAAATCTCTAACCAAGGGCAGGAATATGCTCCTCTGTCTTGTCCAACATTTAGTTCCCAGTTCTGGTTGGCTGCTTTGTGTCATAGGATTTTTTCCTTCTGCTCAAAACCTTTGAGAAATTTTAAAATGTGAAAAATTATTTGACTTCAATTCTCAAAAGGAATCTAATGTTTAAAAGTCCTTCTCTCCTCCCAGACTAGGGCTGGTCTCCTCCCTCACTCTTTTTGGTTAACTCTTGGCCATGACTTTGCTGTCCCCATGGATTTGTTGGCTTTTCTTATTTTTTAATAGGCAGATGATCTTCAAGTTGAAAGCTACTGTAACTCTGTGATGACAATACAGTTCTAAAAGCCATACTTTTCAAGAATAAGGATTGTTATAAGCTGCTGTTTTTGTCCTATGACTTTATCTTCAAAGGCTTTGTAGTGTTTGTCCTGTTTCACTTTCAAAACCTGAAAAAAGCATCAGTCTCTGCCCTTCAAGCTGTTCAAAGGTGAGAATACTTTTTATAACAAAAAGTGTACTTGGATGATAACGCTTATTAGGGCAAAATATTTCTTGAGTGTGAGAGTGAGCTCACGATATAATAATAACTTCTATATGTTTAGAGCTAGGGTGACTACGTCATTTGTCATCCAATCCAGGACACTTTTTAAAGAGGGTGCTATGAATAATTAAGCTGGGACAGGGGGTGCTGTATTAGTGCGCTGCTAAGCTGCTTTAACAGACATCCCAAAATATAGAGGCTTGAATAACAAAGTTTATGTCTCTCACATAATGTTCCAGAAGTGAGAGTTTGAAGGATGTAGAACAGCTCTGTTATTATTTTTTTATCTCTATAAATCTAAGGATTGATCCATTTGTAATAATTTTGCAGAAAATAGGAGGAAGACAAAGAGAGTAGATGAGAGAGGCAAGTAGCAACTTTTTAAGAATTTGATTCAAAAATTAAATATCACTTCACTCATGTTGAATGGCACATGCCATTGGACAGAAGGTAGCCATATGCACACCTAGCTGCATAAGAGACTGATCTCTAACTAGTGAACTCTTATCTTTAGAGAAGATATTGTTTGACATGGTTGTCAACCACCTCTAAGTTGTCCATTTACACATGTGTGAGGTAACTTTTGTCCTAAAATACCAGTGCTAGAAGAAATCTGGTCCAGGGTAGGCAAGTTTTTTCATTTAAAAGCCAGATAATAAATATTTTAGTTTTTAGAGGTGATATATATGGTCTCTGTCACAACTACTCCAGTCTGCTGTTGTACTTCAAAAGCAGCCATAAATAATACCTAAACAAATGGATAATGCTATGTTCTAATAAAGCTTTATTTACAAAAACAGGCAGCACCTCCCTTTGGCTTGCGGGCCATAGTTTGCCAACTCATGATATAGTCAAGTCTCCTTCAATATATAGATGAGGAAACAATCCAGTGTTTGAGTTATGCCTTCAAAGGGAAAACTTTTATTCGCACACACACTAACTTTTCATTTTACCTTCTTTCCAGGCCTCTATATGGCATAGTAAGCCTCTATTTAGTGTTGTTCATTCACTTCAACCAGTGGATACCTGTGGTAGAATGTAGTAGTTAGTCACCTAACCAGCAAGCATGTTGCCAGCTAAGGCAAAAATACTAAGTACTACTCTCTACATGCTTGGTAGATATACATGTGCATATACATATCTATAATGTCGTATTTACGTTGAAATTTAAAATTAATGTCTTTACACCTGTTTTTGTTCACTGGAACATCATAAGAGCACTGAGATTAGTAAGACCCATGGAATTATTCTCATTTTAACTGTGAAGACACTGATATTTGAAGAAATTATCTTAATCACTTTGCCCAGGGTCATACAGTTTCTATAGGGCATAAGAATATCCTATCCGATAAAACCTCTTTCTTCTGAATTTTAAATTAACGTTTCCCATACTGATAGCTTGTTTGTGTTTCCTGGGTACTAGAAACAGATCACAGACTCATAGAACTCTAATATTGGAAGGGAATTTAGATATCACTTGGTCAATCTTCCTCATTTTATAATTGGAGAAACAAAGGCACAGACATGTTAATATCTGACCAAAGTTTTTGAGCTAATTAATCCTAGAAGCAGGGCAGAAATTTATCACACAGGATCCCCTAGCGCTTTCTTATTTATTTCTTTTTGAAGTCAAAACACTGACTGAAAATACCATAGTGACTTCCAAGTTGGCTGGCTCTAAGTGTTGCTCTGTTTTGTACACATGGCTTCTCAAATTGGCATCATCAAAGATACCAACAGGTACTTTAAGCATTAAAAAAGAAAGAAAATGCCTTATGCAATGTTCTGCAAACCTAAATAGTATATTTATTTCAACATTTTAAAAATTGAGATCAAATATACTGCCTATTCTTAACTTCAGATTTCTGTAATAAACTGGCCAATGAAAGAAACATGGCTTAATGGGTATTTTATATGTTTTTTTCCCCTCCTTTATTTTCTCCTATTCAAGTAACATTTGCCTTCATTAACTCCTAGTACTATGTGATTTACATGGATTATCTCTTGGATCATTACAGTTCATGAAAAAGATTCTATTGTTACCCCCATTTTACATTCTAAGAAACTGAGGCTCAGGAAGACTTGCCCAATATGATGAAGTCAGGATTCAAACATAGGTTTGACCACTCCAGAGCCCAGTCGTTCATTGTTTGTGTTCCCCTTCCTCACATATGTGGAAAAACGATGTCTAAATCCAAGGCAGCCATTCTCCACTCTGCTATCCATCAGGGATCAGAAAATCTGTTTGCTTTGGCATTATAAGAGCATTTCAACTCCTTAGCAATTTTCCAAATGGCAAAATTTTAAATTACAATTTGCTGGCTTGTTTTTGACCCCTGATCATTTAGGTACAATGAACCTTATTCCCTGAAAGGATAATTTTTCAAGAAAAAAAGTATCAGAACCCCGTATTCCTATATGTTTGGTTATAAGCGTCACACAAACAGTAAATCATTTTAATCTAGTGGACAAACATTAACTGACCTTAAGAGAACTGAAGAGTGAGGGTTACTTTATAGCTGTGCCCCAGATGGAATTGATAAGGCCTCCTCCCCAAATAACAGAATCTTCAATTCTTCTCACTGACATCCATAGTACCACTCTCAAAAACATCACTCTTGAGACTTAATTAGTATTTTTAAATGCTCTAGGGTCTTCACTTGGAAAACCTGGTGCAAATACCATTGCATGTGTTAGGATGAGCATGGACATTAGTAGCGACTATTCTGTATGTAAAGTTATTCTCCTAACAAGTATATTTTAAGCTCTATGTGCCAGGCCTAGGAGTGTAATGAATGAGGCATAGACTCAACCCTCTACCCCCACAGAAAACACAATAGAGGAAGAAAGGTAAACCTAGGAGAAAATTACAGTAGAGTATGGTGAACATTATGATAGATAGTAATATGCTAGAGGTGCTAGAGGCATGTGTAGCAGGGACGTCAACCCAGTCTCAATGTGAAGAAAGTGCCCATGAAGAGTGATGGGAGCCAAAGGATGATAATCAACAGCTGGGCAAAGAACAGTTGTGATTTGAGACCTTCGTTTGGCAAAAAGAAAGGGTCCCAGATCTAAGGGGATAGGGCTGCAGGGCATGGGGCCGGCCACCACTAATGCACAATGAACACATAAGACTGTGATTTCGTTTGCGGGAGTTTAACAGTCGCCACCTTCTCCCCACCCTTCAAAATTCTAGAGTATTTGAGAGAGAAATTTGACCACATCGTTGTAGGACAAGGCGAATTTCCCCAAGTTGGGGGTAGGGGGAAGGGAGACCAAGCCCTGCACTGAGAGGAGGGTCCCTTGGTGGAGAGTGTAGAAAGAATTCAATACACACGCCAAAGTTAGAGTCAAAAGGAAAGTTTATTAGAAAAGGGATGACACTCCACAGACAGAGTGTGGGCTCCTCTCAGAGGCAGAGAGTGAGAGGGACCAAGAGAGATGTGGAAAGACAGTGAATAGGGACTATGCGAGGGACCCGTTTTATATGTTTTAAAGTGAACACATATATGCGAACACAACACAAATACCCACATATAAATAGCCTTTATGGGCTTCTGGAATAAATAAATGAGGTTGTGTTTTCTTTGCCTTCGTACAGTTTTAAATTTTCTGCTGATTTTCTGTTATTTCTTTCCAACGTGAGTTATAAAGCACACCCCATTTAAACCTTTCGATAGTACAAACTAATCAATAACACTGCTTTGAGCCAGAAAGTTCATGCAGGGAACCAGCACAGGCCCTTTAAGGAGAAGTGCTATTCAGAGACCCAAGAACAGCACTACAACTTACCAAGATAACGCTGAGCTTAATCTCAGGTAGGAGTGAAAAATCACTTAATGTGTGTGGCAGTGAGAAGTATTTGCCCTCAAGTGGAGGCCAAGTCTCTACAATCAAAGCCACGTTGAACACTGAGAGTGAAATGAGAGTCTCTACCTCAAGTTCCATGAGGATCATTTCTACCCAAGTGGAGTGTAAGTAGAATGGCTTCATGGAACATTTACTGGAGGTGGCTTTGAGACAACTCACAACAAACAGAAACAGGCTCAGAAAGCCTTTCTGGAAGAGAGGAAAGCTTTCGTTGTCTTTTAAAGACTAACTCGAGGAAGTGAAAACAGGAAGAATTAAAGAAATAGAGCTGAGTGACAAAAATCAGCTCTTATCTAAATTGTTAGATAAGAGTAGTAGGGTGGAGGCGATGTGATACATAGGTACAGAGGAAATGAGAAGCATGTCAAAATTAAGTGTTTAAGATGTTAAAGAAACTAAACCAAACCTAAAATATGCTGTGGATGATGAAATTACACATGATTATTTTTCTTTTATAGGAAGCTTGTCTACATTTTCTGAGTTTTCTACAATGTAAATGAATATTTCCATAATATGAAAAATGCAGTGGAATTTACTTTATACAAAGGGGCAAAAATATGCTGTAGAATGTAAGAATTTTGATTAACATTGGAAGTCTCACTAACATGAAAAGTTCTTGCAGTGATTATATATTTTAAACCCAAACTTAGAACATGTAGTTTAAAACACACATGCGCGCGCACGCGCGCACGCGCGCGCGCACACACACACACACACACACACACACACACGCACACAATTTTTCTCTAATTTGTCAGGTATTTACCTGAAAAAACTTCAGATATTATAAAAATTAAATTAATTTGGTTCTATATTCAGAAAATTGCATGTATTCTGAAAATTTTAGTACAAATGGTAGCTATATGAGCTCTGTCTCTATTTAGTTCACTGATTTCAATAAACATTTTATGACTCAATAATTCTGACGGTATGTGGTACACATTAAAAAATATTGTGTAAGGATAATAATATAAAGAAGACTAAAAAAGTTTAAGACCTTGCTGAAATGATAATACAATGCACATTTGAAAGTGTTGCTAATAGACTCATTAATAATTACTTCTTTAAAGATGCTGATTTTTTAAACTTGTATCTTTTTTATTTTTATTTTTTTCAGGTTTATTCAGATATAATTTACATATATTGCTACATATATAAGTGCATAGCATAATGGCTTGACTTACATATATTATGAAGTGATTATTGCTATAAGTTAACACCCATCATCTCACATAGCTATAACAAAAAGAGACAGCAAAAAAAGGTTTACTTGTCATGAGAACACAGGATTTACTCTCCTAACCTTCGTACATATCATAAAGCAGTGTTAGCTGTAGTCATCATGCTGCATATTGCATGCTTTGTACTCATTTATCTTATAAATGGAAGTTTGTACTTTTTGACTACCTTTCTCATATTCTCCCCTCTCTCAATCCCTGCCTCTAAGTAACTACAAATCTGATCCCTTTTTCTATGTTTGGTTTTTGTTTTTGTTTTTAGATTCTACACATAAGTGAGATTGTGCAGTATTTGTCTTTCTCTGTTTGACTTATTTCACTTAGCATAATACCCTCTAGTACCATCCATATTGTCACAAACGACAGGATTTCCTTCTTTTTCTGGCTTATTAATATTTCATTAAAGATATATATATTTTTATCCATTTATTCATCTATCAGTAGACATTTATGATGTTTCCATGTCTTGGCTATTGTAAATAATGCTGCTAGATACGTGGGGGTGCAGGTATTTTTTCTTTTTTCGCATTCATATTCTTTGCCCATTTTTTCTTTAAAAAATTATATTTACATCTCCCATACCCTTCCCTTTGGCAGCCATCAGCTTGTTCTCTATACTTATGGGTCTGTTTCTGTTTTGTTTATTCATTTATCTTGTTTTTTTCAATTCCACATATGAGATCATATGGTATCTATTATTCTGTCTGACTTATTTCACTTATAATACCCTCCAGGTTCATCCATGTTGTTGCAGATGGCAAGATTTAAATCTTTTATTGCTGAAGAAAATTCCATTGTATGTGTGCGTGTGTGCGTGCATGTGTATACACACACTACATCTTTATTCATCTATTGATGGACATCTAGGTTACCTCCATATCTTGGCTATTATCAGTAATGCTGCAGTAAACATAGGGGTGCATATATCTTTTCAAATTAGTGTTTTTATTTTCTTTGGATAAATACCCGGAAGTGAAATTGCTAAATTGAATGGCAACTCAATTTTTAAATTTTGATTAATCTCTGTTCAGTTTTCCATAGTAGTGGCACTAATTTACAATCCAATCAACAGTGCACAAGGGTTCTCTTTTCTCCACTTCCTTGCTAGCACTTGTTATTTGTTAGAGTATTAATGATAGCCATTCTGACAGATGTAAGGTGATATTGTGGTTTTAAGTTGCATTTCCCTGATATTTAGTGATATTGAGTACCTTTTCACATATTTATTGGCCATATGTTTGTCCTCTTGGGAAAAATGTCTACTCAGGTCCTCTGGACATTTTTTAATTGGATTGTTTCTTTGGTGCTAAGTTGTATGAGTTCTCTATATTTTGGATATTAACCTCTTATCAGATGTATTTGCAAATATCTTCTCTCATTCAGTTAGTTGTCTTTTCGTTTTGTTGATGGTTTCCTTTGCTGTGCAAAATCTTTTTAGTTTAATGTAGTCTCATTTGTTTATTTTTTCTTTTGTTTCCCTTGCTCAAGGAGATATAGCCAAAAAGATACTGCTAAAAACAATGTCAAAGAGTTTAGTTGCTATGTTTTCTTCTAGCAGTTTTATATAGTTTCAGGTCTAACATTTAAGCCTTTAATCTATTTTGAGTTTATTTTTGTATATGGTGTGGGAAAGGGGTCCAATTTCTTTTTTTTTTTTTGCATGTATCTGTCCAGTTTTGTCAACACTACTTAATGAAATGACTGTCTTTACCTCATTGTATATCCTGACTTCTTTTGTAGTAGATTAATTTACCACATAAACAAAGGTTTATTTCTGGGGTCTCAATTGTATTTCATTGATCTATATGTCTGTTTTTTTTGTGCCAGTACCATACAGTTTTGATTATTATAGCTTTGTAGGATAGTTTGATATTAAGGAACATGATACCTCCCACTTTGTTCCTTCTCAGTATTTCTTTGGCTGTTCAGGGTCTTTTGGGGTTCCATATAAATTTGAGAACTAGTTGTTTTAATTCTGAGCAGAACAATTGGTAGTTTAATAGGGATTTCATTTAATTTGTATATTACTTTAAGTAGTAAGGATATTTTAACAATATCAATCATTCAAATCCATGAGCAAGATATATCCTTCCATTTATTTGTATCTTATTCAGTCTCTTTCTTCAGTGTCTTATAATTTTCAGAGTATAGGTCTTTCTACTCTCTGGTTAACTTTATTCCCAAGTAATTGATACTTTTTGATCCAATTGTAAATGGGGTTGTTTTCTTAATTTTTTCTTCTAATTTTTTTTTTATATATATAAAAAGACAACAGACTTCTTTATATTGATTCTGTATCCTGCAAGTTTACTGAAGTAATTTATTAGTTCTAATAGTTTTTTGGTGGAGTCTTTAAGTTCTTTGCTTTAGAGTATCATGTCATATGCAAAAAATAAGAGTTTTACTTCTTCCTTTTCAATTGGGATGCCTTTTATTTCTTTGTTCTGTCTGATTGACATGGCTAGGACTTCCAATACTAGGTTAAATAAAAGTGGTAATAGTGGGCATCCTTGTCTTGTTCCAGACCTTAGAGAAAAGGCTTTAAACTTTTCGCCTTTGAGTACCATGTTAGCTGTGGGTTTGTCATAAATAGCCTTTATTATTTTGAAATATCTTTCTTCTATGCCCACTTTGCTGATAGTTTTTATCAAAAAAGGATATTGCATTTTGTCAAGAGCTTTTTCTGCATCTATTTAGATGATTATATGGTTTTTATCCTTTATTTTATCATCGATGGATTTACAGATGTTGAACCATCCTTGAAGAGACATGTGAATCCATGTGTTCATTGTAGCATTATTTACAATAGTCAAGATATGGAGGCAACCTGGGTATCAATCAGTGGATGAATAGATAAAGAAGAGGTGGCACATCATATATACAATGGAATATTAGTCAGCCATAAAAAAAGAATGAAATCTTGGTACCTGCAACAACCTGGATAGACCTAGAAGTTATTGTGCTGAGTGGAATAAGACAGACAAAGACAAATGCCATATGATTTCACTTATATATGGAATCTAAAGAACAAAATATACAAAGAAAAAAAACAAAACAAATGCATAGATACAGAAAACATTTTGATGATTGCCAGATGGGAGGGGTTTGAGGGTTGGTGCAAAATAGGAAGGGATTAAGAAATACAAATTTGTAGTTATAAATATTCATGTGGATGTAAAGTATAGCATAAGATATATAGTCAGTAATATTGTAATAACCATGTATGGTTTCAGACAAGTACTAGATTTATCACGTGATCACTTTGTAAATTATAGGAATGTCTAATCACTAAGTTGTGCACCTGAAACTAATATAGTGTTGTATGCCAACTGTTATTAAATTTTTTTTTAAATTATTTTAAAATATGCCTATTACCAATGGAAACATCTTTAGCTCTCTTATCATTTTGTACTGCCTAGTTCTCCAATATTTTTCATATGGTCAAAGTTGGTTACTGCTTTGACATTTTCTAATAATGTACATTATCTGACAATCATATATTTATATATTACAAGAAAGGTATTTAGATAGTTCTAAAGATCTATTACTAATTTTCTAGTTTGGAGAATTCTGAATCATTTTCTTTTATATGTGTCAGGTAATAAATATTTTAACATATTCAGCTGTTCACGGACCTAGTTCAGGTACATGTCAAGAAACCTCACAAATACACCCTATATTGTTTATCTTTTATTGGCCCAATGCTAAATGGTGTCAAATTTAACCAACTATTAATTTATTTAGTTTTGTTGTGTTCATAGTTGGTCATCAAAAGCATAATTATCTTTTTTCTGGCTTTATATGTATCATTTTATAGCATCTTTTGTTGTCATTTTTTCCCAACTCTAAATTTTTAAAATATATTTCACATATAATTTGAATATAAGAATTCTAGAACTCAATTTCACCTTTCTTTTTTTAGACCCTTTCTCCTTTCCTTCAGTGATTTGTACAGTGTTTAATTATAGGTGCTAATCCCTTTTTGCATGCTTTTTCTTTTAATCATTTATTTGTCTGTGTTCCCAGTTTCAAAACGAAGACTTTTTTTGTTTCTGAAGGAGGGAGAAAACTGTCTTTTATAAAGTGAAATGAAATTCCCTCCCTTTTTCTTATGAAAGAATTTATACATACATTCTTTCTCTTATGTTAATATTTTTTACAGGAACGGTTATGTTTTTGACTCCCTGTATTTGAAGACATTAAAAGTTTTCCATATAGACTGACATCGCAAATGCTTTTTTTCTTTCATTGCCTTTTAAAATCACGGCTTGGTCTCTAGAAAGAGTAATAAAAGGGGAGGTAGGAAGTTAATTTACCACATTTGGTAATATTAGACACATAAGAGACTGTCAGGTAAAAGAGGGTGCTTTATTTTTAAAGATAATTTTTTTGCTAAAGGAAAGACTATTAAGCAAGTTTCTTTCCTGCCACCCCAACCCCCAACACTTTCCAACTGTTGTATGTTTTTCGGTGGATGACGTTGAAGTTCTTTTTTCCTGATCAATTTCAAGGAATTTTCTTGACCTGCTCCTCTACAGATGTTCTTATCTGACAATGCTGACCATCCACATACAAGATAACCGTGGGTTGCACGTACCTTTAGTCTTCATTATGGCTCTATTTTAATACGACAATTTGTTCAAGAAATTGTTTTTAAAGCTTGTTTCTTACATAATAAAATTGCACAGAATTACTCTCTCCAAGAAATAACATTTTCTTAAACTGAGCACAGAAATATCTTTGATGTTTTCATGAAGTTTTTCCGAGGGGAACTAATGTTGATGACTTCTAGCATTTTAGCATTTGATTGCTTCTGTGCTTCAGGAGTTGTAGTTTTGTTTTTGTTTTTTAATTATTATAATTATCATTTTAACCTATTTTGTTGCATATACTTTCTACAAGTTCACCAGATTTTTCTCATGTAATCTGTAAGGCTGAAGGAATAGATTTTTTTCGTTTCTTTCCTTCTTTTCTTTTTTTTTCTTTTTTCTTTTTTTTCTTTTTCTTTTTCTTTCTTTCTTTTTTCTTTGCATAATGGTTGAAAAAACTCTTTGCAGGCTTAGAGATATTCAGTTGACCCTGTGTGACAATTTTAGCAACATGCTTCATTTCTTCCTTTCCTAAGCTGCTAATTAATATTTATTTATTAGTGCATACTAGCTGCCTTAGATCATGAAAGGGATGTAGAAGATGTTCCATTTCCTTAAAGAAATGCACAATTTAATTGAGAAGATAAGGTGCCATCGTGTGTAAAGAAATCTTTGGCAAAAAAAATCTGAAAAGACTTCCTTTTCCTTGTCAGCCTCCACATTCAATATATCCCTTCGATGAGTCAGTGAGTGGTGGGTGGTTAAGAATGCTCAAACATTCAGCAATGATTTTCAGAAAATTTTTGCCAAGTTACTCAATAATCAGATATTATTCTTTATTGGTGACGTTTCTCTGTCCTACTCCTTCAAGTGTTGAAGTATACAATCCAAAGAAGAGATCCTTTCCGCTGTCACTCTAGATAAAAACAAATAGTGCATGAGCCTAACTTTGTTTAATTTATACATAAATGTGATGGTTAATTTTATGTGTCAGTTTGACTAGGCCATGGGGTGCCCACATATTTAGCTAAACACTATTTCTGGGAGTGTTTCCAGATAACATTAGTATTGAATTGGTGAACTGAGTAAAACAAGTTGCCCTCCCCAGTGTGAGTGGGCTATAGTCCATCTGTTGTGAGCTTATGAATAGAACAAAAAAGCAGAAGGGTGAACTTACTTCTGCTTGACTGTTTGAGCTGAGACATTGATCTTCTGCCCTCAGACTGGAACTTACACCACCAGTTCTCCTGGTTTTCAGACCTTTGGACTCAGACTGGGACCCTACCACCGGCTTTCCTGGGTCTCCAGCTCACAGAAGGTAGATTGTGACACTTCTCTGCCTCTATAATCACATGAGCCAATTTTTTTTATTATAAATCTCTTTAAATATATATATATATATCTCTAGAGAACCCTGATTAATACAGTAGATATATAAAATTTATCATTTTTACATTTATGTAGAGAATATACTTACATATTATTCCTCAAAGTTTTATGCACATATCAAATTTATATAAACATTTCATTTTTTTATAGATGATAAGATAGTCATTCTATGGTAATATGTAAATTATGTGAATGTTCTATATTTACATATATCTAATTATAGTCTCCCTTTATATTTATATATTTTAATTTTGTTTGCAGATTATGTGAATATCATATCTGTAGAATATTATATGTATTCTATGTATATTACATATAAACATAATTTATACCTGGTGATTTTAAATATTTTCTGAAGATAAAAATTGCTTAAAAAATTGTTAAAAACATAAAAACACATTCCCACTAAATCACAATTTCCAAGAACAAATTTTGGTTATCTGCATATTTAATAATTTAATAATTACAGATGATTTTTGTCAGAAAGATTGACAGCCAATGTACTCTGGTCAATGCAACTTGCATACTGTTCATGGGCCTTGCAAGATGGCTACCACTCAGGTTTCCAAGCTTTTCACCTGTGACTCCCCTCTTCTCATCACATTGCACAAGACCCCCATGGTATCCATGTTTTCAAGTCTTTTTAGATGATATTTCCTCCTCTAGAATGGTCTCCCCTCTCTCTTTCTTTTCTAATCAAATTCCTCACAATCTTTAGCACTTACCAAATATCAGCCCCTCTGAGAGACTTCCCTGAATCTATAATACAGAGTTCATATTACTAATAATAACCAACACCTTTTTAAATTGTCATGGACTACGTACTTGGCTAAGTACTTTACTCACATTTCCTCATTAAGCTGTCTATCATGACTCTCTGTGCTTAGATATTGGTATTGTCTCCATTTTGCAAAGAAAGACACTAAGGCTTAGAGTAGTTAGTTTACCAACGTCATAGAGCTATAATAATAAACAAAGGATTTAAACTCAGATCTACCAGACTGTAGCGTTTGAGCTCTTAATTCTGCCCTTTGGAATATGGTAAAACAGCCACTCAAATTTGGAAGAATGAGAAACACTGTGTTGATATCATTATTGACTAAGACTTACTTGCTCAATATCTGATGAAACTTAACTAATGGGACAAATACTGTTCTATCTGATATCAATATACTGAAAAACTGAATGTCCATTCTGTTCCTGTTCTGATGTGCTAATGAGAATTTTGAGGTGGAAACTGTCTCCTGATTTATATATTGAGCATATGATGTTGCTCTTGCTAAGTGTTAACACTGTTCATTGTGAAATCAGAGAGACTTAGGTCTAAATTCTACCTTTATCACTTGGGGCTTATTTTTGACTTTGACTAAGGCTTTAAAGTCTACCAAATTCAATTTTCTTATCAGTATAATGGGGGTAATAATTTATAACTAAGTTCACTTATTTTTCATAATTTAATTTTTGGAAAATTTTAAACATATATGAAATTAAAAAGAAAGATCTAGTATAAGTTTATCTACTCATCACCTGGTTTAAAGAGTTAACTCATTCTCAGTTTTGTTTCTCTATATCCTCAAAATTAGGGCTGTTTGAAGATTAAATAATTCTCATAAAGTTATTTAAAACAGTGCCTGGTACATGGTAGGTACTCACATTGCACAAGACCCCCATGGTATCCATGTTTTCAAGTCTTTCAGGTTGAATTAATTTTATTTTACAGGAATGAGCATTGCATAGTATTTCATGGCCCATTTTTCAAACCTATTTTCTGTTTCTACTAAAAAAATTTACTTTGAACATTGAAAAGAGTGAAAATAGAAAGTAAATGTCTGGGTGTCTTCTATGTGTTTTTTTTTAATTCCTTCTAGCCAGAGACCAGAGTCAAAAGCAAGCTTGGGAACCCCACATAAAACTGGCTTAAACTAAATGAAGATCATCCGTCAGAACTACAAGATTTTTCACATGGGTGTCCCAGTTCTCCTCTGAACATGTGTTCTTGATCTTCGTCCTCAGTTTCTCTGTTAGGACTCTCAGCTTTCTATATGTAGCTATATTGTATTCTCTTCATGCTCCTGGCATGACTCCCAGCTCTTCCTACTATTCCTCAGGGCCTCTCTATGCTGTTGGTTTCCATTTTTTTCCTGTACTTACATTGTGCCCTAAACTATAATGTCTTTGTTATCTATAGTGTTTTTTCTTACTTTTGCATTATAAATGGGGCCCAACTCTCCAACAAAAACTCTCCAGTCATTTTTAATTTTCTCATCTACTTTCTTGGCAAATAGTACCAAGAGTCCTACATGACAAATACTGTCCCTTAAACAAAATTTTCTTTTGTCTTCTAAACATACTGCTCATCTTCATAATACACTGAATATTATAAAGAACCAAATAGACAAAAAGCTGTTTTATGACTAGATGCCAGAAACAGTTTGCTTGTACATGCGTAATGAATGTCCAAAGTGCATGCCAGTAGTTACTGAATCAGGATATGAAATTACTAAACGGGAAAAAAGTAATTTGACTGCACTTAACCTTCTTTCCTGTGTTATTATTTTGCTTTAGTTCATAAAGCTTTGACATACATTGTATACATCTGCTCTGAGTATTGAAAAAGTCTCACGGCAGTGTTTCACACAATAGCATGATTATGTTCTGTCTTTTTTATACTCACATTTCTTGTATAATGGTGTCCACTTCAATTGTTCATATGCTGAGATCACAAATCTGAATGAACCTTAAGCAAAATTTTGCAAAATGCTTTTATTCTCAGCCTCTAACCACTCCTAATTCCTCTACATCCCCTAATTTTACTCCATTTGAGATACTTACTCAGTAGTCATAGGTACATCCATATATTTGAATTTTTTACCTTCTTATCCACAACTCATCAAAACCTGAAATCAGAATGGAGCTGATATCAGAGTGTTAGCTTTGGAATCAGATACTTCTGGTTTCAACACCAAGCCCTGACCATTGGCATGACTAATAGTAACTTACCTACCCACCCCACTCCCCCCCGCCCACACACACACTCTATTTAACTTATTTAACATTCTTTATCATTTCATTTTCCTCCTTTATAAACAGGGACAATAATAGTACCTCGTTCTCAGAAATCTTTTTGAGGAATTGCATGAGATGTTATATGCAAAGTGCCAGATGTTATGATTTGGTGGTGATGGGGGAAGTTTGATTCTAAGTCAAAAATCTTTCTTCTCTCAGAATATATATATATGCCTATATTATGTATATAGTATTAGAGTATGCAGCCAAGAAATCAAGAGGAGGCTGAGACTTAGAAGGGCAGCAGTGGAAGAATTAGGAAAGATCACCAAGAGCAAAGATGTACCATTAGAAACAGTGGCGAAAATCATTCATATCCTGGTATTCCCAATTACTATTGTACAGATGTGAGAGTTAGACATTGAAGAAGGCTGATAGAGAAAAAAATTAAGTCCTTTGAAATATGATGTTGGAAGAGAGGTCTACACATACCCTGGACTGCCAGAAAGATAAACAGGTCCTAGAACAAATTAAGCATGGAACATCACTAGAGAAAAAAAATGACAAAACTGATGCTGTCCTACTTCGGGCACATCATGAGAAGGCAGTGTTCTTTGGAAAAGGTAATAATGCTGGGAAAAATAGAACGCAGCAGGAAAAGAGGAAGACCAAATATGAGATGAATTGGCTTTATGAAACAAGCCATAGGCATGAGTCTACAGGAGCTGACCAGGGCTGTTGAGGATAAGACACTGTGGATATCACTCATTCATAGAGTCACTAGGAGCCAGAATGAATTCAACAACATGTGAAACACATGTAATATATGTTATGCATATATATACACACATTTACATATGTGTATATACACATACACACATGTGTGTACATATACATTTGTAGTGTGTATATTGTATGTGTCTAGTATACAGTATATGTTATATATACATGTACACATACATTTGTGCATGAATGTGTGTGTATATATATACATATATACATTCGTTTTTGTTAAAATAAAAGGGCTTGGCATTTCTCCTCTCAAAGATATTGATGGGTCATTATGTGAATGGGACTTATTTGATATCGTTATTGAAAGAGATTAGTTCTGTTTCTAATATCCCTAAAAGCACACCTTGTAAATCTTTATTCATTTTTTCTCTAAAGGAGCTGTCTTAATTGTGTTGTTGTTGCACTTAATTTGTTTATTCAAAGTAAAAATGGTATTTTAACAATGCGTGAGAAAAATTACTACCTTTAGAAGGAAAATTATGGAATGGAAAAAAACCATTTAAAAACAAACGTGTGAGTTTGTTCTTAAAAATATTAAGTGTATCACCTATAATACCTCTCATAGCTAGATGCTTACTCTCCAAAATGGAATTTTGAGACGTTTCTAAGCTGTACAATCAAACTGGTTCGAAAATGCATCTGATAGACAGCAAGGGGAGATGGAATTCTCTAGCCTATTTTTAATCAAAACCTTATATTAATTAGTGGTTGTGGCTGGAAAAGAAATTTAATGATTTGGTAAAAACAATCAACAAAGACTCTTTCCACAGTGAGCCTATGTCTCCATGATGTAAATTTTATGTTTCTAACAGTCATTAAGACCAAGTATTTGAGCATTGTAAATTCAAACTAGGGCATCTCAAAGCTTTATGACAAAGTTTTAAAGCAAGATTTAAAAAAATTATAAAACACATACAAGCCCACTAAATATAGCTCACACACACATAGTCTCACTAAAAATGCTATTATTAATACTATTTTATATAATATGTTCAGTGAGAAAAATAAATTTATATTAATAAATATTCTTGTTCATCATTAATTATTATTTTCATTTTATTATAATGTCTAACAAATGTTACTATATTAGTATATTTATTTATTGTATGTATTGTATACATAGATGAATATACATAGATGGCAGGTATCTACTCAAATATTTATATGCTGATCAGTTTAGAACACCAAAAATGTTTCAAAACAACCTGTTGACATAAATGCTACTGATATTGTTGTCAATGTGACATCGAAAACACTTTATGAATTCCTTTGCCGGAGAAATAGATTAATAGTAATAGTCAAGTGGAGGAGAATGCATTTGCATTTTTATGGTGGCGCCTTGAGTCTGTCCTCCATTTTTTTTTCTGCCTGCCCTCCCTCTCCCCTTGTATTAGTTTCCTAGGGCTGCCATATCAAAGTATCACAGACAGGGCAGCTTAAAACAGCAGAAATTTATTCTTTGACAGTTTTGGAGGCCAGCCACCTAAAATCCAGGTATCAGTAGGGCCATGTTCCCTCTGAAGGCTCTAGGAAAGTATCCTTCCTTGCCTCTTCCTAGCTTCTGGGACCTTGTGGCATTCCTTGGCATTCGTTGGCTTACAGCTGTAACACTTGAATGGCTGCCTCTGTTGTCACATGACCTTCTTCCTTGTATGTCTCTGTATCCAAGGCATTAGATTTAGGGCTAAACCTAATCCAGTATGACCTCATATCTTAATTATATCTTCAAACACCCTATTTCCAAATAAGGTCACATTTCCAGGTACTGAGGATTAAGACTTAAACATATCTTTTGAGGACACACATTCCCCCCATTATACACTCTTTAAATCCTTCCCTTTCTCCCTGCTCTACCTCTCGTTGCTTTACTTTTATCTTACTAGCAATAGGGACCACTGATTTTTCTGGGAGTCCTCTATACTCAGTGAGCCCTTGTGAAGCACCAAAAGTCCATGGATCAAGTGGGACATGAGGCTCTCATGTGAAAGAGGGGTTGGGCTAGAGCAGGTCATAAAAGTGTTATATGGTATGATTTAGGGATCACAATTTGCTCATTCATCCTCCACAGTTCTCTGTGCTCTAGCCTAAGTGACAGCAATTGAATGTCTCTTCTTTTCTCTTACTCCATTGTGGCTGCCCCCAAAAGCACAAGAAATTATGCCATAACACACAACACTGACCAGATATGAGACACTTGAATTTCAACTCTAAAGATAAGATAAAGCAGTCATTCATTCTGGATCCATGCAGAGGGCAATTGGACTGACTGCATCAGTCACAATCACAAGTATCCTTTAATCCAGGAGTCCCCAAATCCCGGGCCATGGACTGGTACTGGTCAGTGACCTGTTAGGAACTGGGCCGCACAGTGAGAGATGAGCGGTGGGAGAGCAAGTGAAGCTTCATCTGTATTTGCAGCCGCTCCCCAGCACTAGCATCACTACTTCAGCTCCACTTCAGATCATCAGGCATTAAATTCTCTTAGGAGCACTGGTCCCTGGTGCCAAAAAGATTGGGGACTACTGCTTTAATCTAGTGTCTTGAAAATCCTACCATTCACCCAAACCCATCAAATAGAAGTGTTCCCATTTTCCCTGGTAGTCTGAAGACATTTTTTTTTTCTTCAATTTAGTAACATTTCCAAGCACTTCAGTCATCCAACACTTATTGTGCAAATCACAGGTACAGGCTAGATATAGATACTACACAGAAATATATGCCTCAATTATTATGTTTAAGTCGATGAGTTTTATTGTTCAACTTTTATAGTCCTGTACTATATTCTTTAACTTGCCCTTTTTTTTCCCTCTCTAACATGATAACATTCCTGATACTCATTCTTGGCAAATATTGTATTTCCCTTTTTCATGATTGCTGTGCCTTCCTCTCTATCTAACAGTAGTCCTTCCTAGCCCCCTTACCCCCACTTTCTGTCTTACCTCTCTAATTTATATCTTTTCATTATATGGAATCTATCTAGCCTAGTACCATTGTCAGTTTGTCTCATTTACTTTTTTTTTCCTTCATTGATGCCCAGTCATTACATGTCTAATGCTTTGTTTCAACTGATACATTAGATTTGAACATTTCAGTAACACCAAATTCACATGTAGATTATCTTTCCAGAGTAGGCCCAGAGGAAATTACTTCTTTGTCATCCTTATCTTTGAGACTACCTCACTGTTAATGACACTCTTAATAACTGAGCCTACTGGCCCAAAGAGATAATTTGAGAGAACCAATTGGTGGCAGACATTTGGTTTCATGAAAGGCAGAATTTTTTTTCCTAGGGAGAACACAGAGTTCTTTTAGTAGAAAATAGGATGCAATTTTACTTTTCAAACACTAAAGGACATATCTGTTATTCAGACTGATTGTCATTCATGCTGTGATAAATTCTACCTCCTATATTGTAATAATGGTTGAGTTTTCACAATACCCTGATCCTTCACACATTTTTTTCTGTGAGCTCTTTCATGAGAGATGCATATATTTCTAAGATTAGTATTCATAAGATAAATTTCTTTGAGGCCTCTTAAATATATTTCTCTATATTTTCAACCTTTAAACCAGAAGCATTAATAATAATTATAACTTACTTTGCTGGCCTCCATTATTTTTACTTTTTGCCCACTTGCTCCAGGAAAGGATTAGTATCTTTTTTCTTTGTTTCAGTTCTCTATTTTACCTTACCTTATTCTAAGGAATGATCCAGTGGTTGAAATACTTACTTTTGCAACTATTACTAGTGTTTTATTCTTCAGCTTACTTATTGCTTATAGCCCTTAACTACTTTCTTACTTTTCTCTATAATCCTCAAATTTTTTTCTGTCTCTCTACTTTATACTTGGCATACTTCTTTGGAGTGTAAAAAGAAAAGAAGAATGTGCTTTGTTTTTGTTTAAAGCATTGCTCTATTTGTAGTCATTCTTTTAGTGACTACCATATAGCAAATCTCTGTAAAGGCTTTATAGTTTGAGTTTGGCAGCAGGAATATTTTCTAGTACCTAGTGTTTCCCAAATCTTCATGTAGTTGATCGACTTTGTCTCAAGGACCTGCTGCTTTCCTTGTCTTCAAAATCGCCTGCCGTGAGCTTGCTTAAACATTACAAGCTCTGTACAACTTATGGTAGTCAGCACATTTTTTTTTCAGTGGTCCTGCCTTGCCTTAAAAGCTTGATTATTTTTTTCCTTTTCTCCAAAATGTGTGCTTTCTTGTATGTGATGTTTCCACCATTATAACAATAAGAAAGTAGGGAACTGAGGTCTTGGGAGTCTGACAGACTTCTATGTGAACCCTAGCTTTGCCACTGATTGGTTGGGTCACCTTCAGCAGACATATTTATAATAATCATCCTTTATATGAATAATTAGTGCCCATTCCTGAGTGTTAATTAGTGTCATTAATTAACTGCTCTTGTCCTTAGATTCTTCACTTGTGAAATGGGAACAGTAATAGAGTCTCAGTCCAGGATTAGCTGGATTACTTTATGTGACTGTGTTTGTGACTATGCCAGACACATGGGGAGTGTGCAATAAATGTTGTTTATTAATCTTTACAAGTGAATTTGGAGCTTTCTCCAATATCTCAGAGTCTATTCCTCTAAGCAAATGAAACACATACTCATTTGTATGAGTGTTTTATTCTCTTAACTTACCTATTTAGGTTTGGTGGTTTGTTCTCATCAAAGTGTATGTGTATTTTTACTCTTTATAAGTAGAGCTTTATATAATGCTTTATCATTCTTCTTTTTTAAAAATAAAATCTTTAAAAAATACAGAAAAACACATAACAATTAAAATACCCGTAATTTCATCAAATATATGTATCTCTATAAGTTTTATATGTATTCATGTGCGTATATGGCATATGTGTGTACATATTTGTGTATACATAATTATACTTATATTTTCATTTATGTAAAAGGGTATCATTCTACAACTCCACTATCTCGCCAGTATTATCCCTGACAGAAAACTATTTTTCACAATTTGATGTGAATCTGGCTAGTCATTTTGCTGTGTTTACAGGTATGTATTATTTGCACCTGTACTTTTGTTTTAAAAAACATATTTATAATAATCATCCTTCATATGAATAATTAGTGCCCATTCCTGAGGCCCTTTGCCCCTTCTTTTTGCTTTATATTGATACCACTCTTCTGTAGGCCTTAAGCAATTAATTACTAATACTAAAATTAAACATAATAAGGCATGTATGTTTCACTTTAGAATTTTCGAAATGTTTTTCACATATGTTATCTTGTGTAGTACCCACTCTCATGCTGTGAAATGGGTAAAAATAACCCTGTTTAATAGATGAAGGTATTGTAGTGAGGAGACTGTAATCCCCAAGCTAACTGTGGTTTCTGGACTTCAAACCCCAGGCGCCCTCCTGAGGGAGGTATATAGCAGCACCCAGCTGTATGTTGTATGTCTCCTCACCACCTCCATCAGCCTTCTATGAGATTGACACACCATCTTTTTTACCACCTATATCACTTTATATTGAAAACTATGCTCATTTAATTTTCATAGTCTTTCCAAAACGTCTCTGTTTTCTCGAAATTAATTTCTACTCTACCAAGATGGAGTCTGAAATGAGAGCATTACCTCATTTTTTACATCTAAAAGTAGCTGTATTTTCTCTGAACAGAGCTCATTTACATCATTTGCATTTTTCAGATGTAATATAGAAATCTAGGAGTAGGCAGTAAAATAGTGTAGCAGTTAAAATGGCGAGCTCTGGAGCTACTCTGTTGAGTTCAAATCCAAATTCTCACACTTAGCTGTGTAACTTTTCTCTGGTTCCTCAATTTACCTGTCTGTAAAATAAAAATGATAACACTATATCCTGTGAATCTAGAAATAATTAAAGACTAAAGGTTTAAAAACATGTAACAGTTTTAAACACTAATATTAAAACGTTAATAGTATTTGGCTCATAATAAATGCTAAGAAAATGTTAATCAAGATTACTTTTATGACAAAAATAGCACACATAGTAATCAGATAGCTTTCCTAGATGGTATTAAAATCAGCTATAAAGATCATTTCCTGACTAAACCAATGTGCTTTCCACTAAACAGTTCTGTATTATCTGTCTTATAGTAACCAATGATAGTTCTGTATACAGCGAAAGTCAAAACTTTTACTGTATTTTTCTAATGTTTCTATAACTATAAATGAATTGAGAAGTCTGCATACAGATATTTAAACAAAATGAATCATAGTTACATTGATATTGTCAATGCAGTCTAATAAATAGCCTACATGTTATCTATGCTTCAACACATCAATTCTTGTGATTGTTACATTCTTTAGAATGTTTGATAAAGCAATTTTTGATAGACAAGTGATACTATGCTATAATAAAAGCTTCTTATAGAATAATGAAAACATATAGAGTGGCATGGGTTTGTGAAAAGAGCTGAAAGCTACTAGACACCGGGGTTCTAGTTCTGTTTGCCCCTAAATGTATGATATAGTTGATACACAGGTATCAACTCCTAGATGGCAGTCCTAAGAGTAAAGAGGCAAATTGGTAGGTAAAAAGTATGCCACACCACATAAGGAATGATTAATTTCATTAACCAGTGCAGTTTTTCATTGGATGGCATATTTCCGTGCCGTCTGCTCTTGTTAAAGTACTGTTTTCATTGGTTGTATTGTTGAATAGTGTTTTATTCATGTCAGGAGGATATAGGATTTATAAGTAATTGGTCACCTATGCAATCTGCATTAATCACAAATTTTCATCTAATTTAAATTTAGAGCATTTATATTGAGGAACATATAGGTATGTTAAAAGAAATATCCAGAGAAGCATGTCTGCCTCTCTAATATCATATTTCTGTTTTTAACAGCCTGCATACTTAGCTCATTTCTTCCAGGAGCTAAAAACGACCTAATGAAATAACTAGAGAAAAACTAGAGAGTAATCAGGTAAAATACACAGGGTTCTTCAAGTCCCTTCTTTTGAAAGAAGAAAGAAAGGAAGTGATGATCAGGTGTAGCGGCAGATATTCATAATATGCCTTTTAGATTACGAACAGGTAACACATAATTATTGGAATTCACAGGTTTAAGGTTAAAATAAACGTTAGCTATTCACATACTTGTTACTCCACATTTGTTATTGAAAGCACTAAAATAACTTTTTTGAGTATCATTGGCTTTTTTACATAATAATGAGTTTTACTTATTGGATGTAGTCAGTGTACCAGACATAGCACTCAATATAGTGCATGCATTATCAGTATTTAATTAATACCATGCTGCAGTGGATATCACCATGCCCATTTTACAGATGAAGCAACAAAGGCTTAGATGAGGTCTGCCAGTAGAAGAAATGAGGTTTATTCCTAGATCTTTCTCAAAATGAAAGCAGGTACTCCTAGTCATTATTCTATACAGTCTCCAAAATCCATTTTAGTGGAGATACTTGAAGTAAAGTGAAAAAGCGTAAGAAGATAAATCCATGATTTACATTTCACCCAATGCCAGATTAAGTCTGTCCCTACACTATTCTTGTTTACTTTTAGAATATAAAGTTATATTTTAGCTCCCTTAATCTGTAGTAGCACAGATTTAAACAATATTAAAACTTCTAGATGTATCAAGTACACAAATTGTACTTCTCTTTTGGTAACAATGATACCATTTCGTATAGAAACTTTTTTTAATTGAATAAAGATAATTGTGGCAGCAAAGCTTGAATTTTGTAAAACTCCAATGGCTTTTTCTTTTAGAGAAAGGATCCTTATTTTTGAGCATGGTATTCTTCATATTTTTCAGGGGAAGCTATGTACCTACTCCCCAGCAATACTCATATGCACATCAATTTTGAGTACATTTTAGAAATTTTAGGCAAATAGAAATGTTTAAAATAATGTTGAAAACAAAAATGAAGACTATAATACACTGAGCATGTATTATATGCAAAAGAAATAGAATAAATTTCCTGAATATTTTCTTAATCTACTTTAGAAGAGTTTAGTAGCGTATGTGATCACATGTTGTACTAACCATAAGTCACAATATTAACAAAAAATAGACTGTTTTGAACCAGGGCTTCTTAACCTGGGGCCCATGATCTTTAGGGGGGAATCCATGCATCCTAGAAATATTACTCTCTCTTTATGTACCTTTGCATTTTTCTGGGGGAGAGAGTCCTTTTTCACAATATGGTCAAAGAAATCTGTGATTCTCTCCAAACTAAGAACTAAAGATGAAAGAATTAAATTATGCACTGCCACTAAAATTGTGGGAATAGGTAATAACATTGGAAATAATGTCAATTAAAAAAAATGAAGAAAAAATATATATTGAGAAATCTCACCTCTAATAAACAGAATTTATAGATTTAAAATGTCTCATTGTATTAACAGTAGTCCGTGTTCATAGATGATTATTATTCTCTTCTACATATTTAAGTTTTTAAAGTTTTTAAAGTATAATTTTTAGTTTCTAAAATGACTGTATTTTCATATTATAGTAGAAAAATCAATATCTTAAAGATAGCTAAATAAATGATATAAAATATCTTCGACATGATTCTTACCCCCACCAAATTTTTCTGAAGGAAATGGACTATCCTTTTATCCAACAAATTTGGTTTTAATCAAAAATATCTTTGATACATCTGTTGTGAACAGGTATTCTTATTCTGTTGGTGCTCTGGGGATCCAAATATTCATCATTAACACACAAATTAGGTTTAATTCTCCAATACTTTACACTTGGGGAAAAGTGATCTTTATGTCTTCAAAGTTCTTTGATGAAAGGGAATGTTTATTGTATGTTTTTTATAGACAACCTAGTTTGTGAGATCCAAATTAGATTTTGAAAAGCTTTCTTGTTCCAAATTGGCAGTTATTTAAAGACTCTAGGAGCAGAAGATTTTGATCTCTCACATGTATCATCTCCTGTGAGATTTTATTCCTTTTTATAGATTTTATTTGATTTAAACCTGTGGAAATTTTTGAGAATAAAGTTGTTTTTCTATAATGCATCTTTTAAATGCAACAGAAGCTGCTTAAACTCTGGTTATGCATTTTTCATGACACCGAGTTTTTACATTCACTTTATTTTGGAGGAACAATTTAAAGATATAATACAGAATAACTGTTTGCTGACTTTATATTAATCTTTTTTAAATGACAGGACAATTGTTTGATCAGCAAATTGTTAACTGCAATCACAGATCTTTAGAACTGGATGGGACCTCAGAGATTACCTGGTCTATTTCCTCATCTGATGCATAAGTTATCTCCAGGTTCTCTAACATCTCCTTGAACACCGTAAGTGACCTAGAACATATTATCTCATTTGGCAGGATTTTATGAGTCATATAGCTTAAAGTTTAGATAAACTTCTTTAGTTAAATAAATGCTAATTGTTAGGATAACATGAAATAAGTCTCATTTTTTTACATTCTAGATGGAAAGGAATCGCTGTAAGCAACAGTAAAGGAGTACAAATTAGCCTCACAAAAGATAATTTATTGGCTCAAGGTAGGATTGACTAAGTGGAGTTTAATCCTGTAGTGTATGACATAATTAAGGGTTGGGCTTTCTATCCAGAAAACTCTCTCAGTGCAGAATGACAGTCTTATTCATAAGAAAAATAGTTATACTTAACATAATTTTATCTGTTTTTACACTATTGAAATATATTGAATTAACAGTCAACTAAACCCTTAAGTTGGTATTTTCCTTTCTGTTTTTCTCTTATATCAATCTTATCTTTTGTTTGGGAATTTCTTTTTGAAACCAAATTGTGGTGTTTAAAATTATTATATTTTATCAATGTTTGATATAGAGTATAGTAATTGCTGATAAATATCTTCTGGTATTCTCATGCTGCCATTCAATACATTAGTCGTTTCTCTTGATATTGTCTTATATATAAATTTTATGAATATACAATTATGCCATTAGATGATATAATACATATAGCTCACCTAACATTATACTTGATGCATACATGCTCATAGAATATTTGAAGCAAATTATACTTTTATTCGAACCATTATTAAAGAAGTAGAATGGGATAGAGCACAAGATAAGACTCTGTTATATAACTTTAGTCTTGTATAATACCAATCTGATATTCAACTAATCATTGCACCATTAACCTTAAATCTCACCTAGGCTTTGTTTTGTTCTGCCAGCATGGGATTAAGCAAGGGACTTATCAGATACCTGGCTGATACACACATATACCCCCCACACACTCATTTATACATATATATATATATATTTCTTTTCCATTATTATTTTACTTTACTTTTTAAGTAGAAAATATTATTTATTTTGTCTTGGATTTAGTATTATTTATAACTCCAAGTTTCTTATTTGGAATTAATTCATTGGTAGTAGAAATTAATTAATATGATATTCTAGTTCTCAGTTATCGCTTTCCATTCTAGGTTCTTAAGAAATGTCTACTTAGTAATTTATTTGCTGAGAAATGATATTGACTTCCTAGTCTGTGGTTTGTAGGATCTACCTTCTTGGCATCTCTCTAATTCTTCTAGTATCTACTTGACTTTCTGTGATGACAAAGAGGTTATACTAGGATGCTGTGATGTACAACCCATATGCCCCTTCAAGACAAATGTACTTATTTCTCACAGCTATAGTACTTGCTGCTGGTAAACAGTCCTCACTTGTCAGCCCTGACTGGAAATTTTCCTCAGCTGAAGAAAGCTGCCTCTCCCAAAGCCATACCCTTTTTGTGGGGGCAGCCTTCATTTTCAGACTCCTTCATACAGGAGTACAAATACACACCCCTATGATAAGGGGATAATGCTGAGGGGCTGGCCATCCTATCTCAGAGCTCTTCATGGGATTAGCTGAAGTCTTTGTTGTAACTGCTTTGCAGCTAACTCCCTTTTTGACTTCTTTCTTTCTATTTTACCTATGTTGATCCCAAGAATACATTCTAATAAACTTAGTTCATGTTACTCTTCATCTCACAGTCTGCTTGCCAGGACACTCAACTTGGACCAGTTGCCCAAACCAAGTCTGATTTCTCATCTCTAAATTCTCAGAACAATGACGATTCATTTTCTATCCTTTAACTCTCTCTACTCTTACTTGAAATTTAGTTTTCTTAAATGTGTTCCCATTTCTTAGTCATATCTGAGCACACAAAAAGTGATCTACAGAGGATCTTTACTGGCTGGATAAAGAGGAATATTACTGAATGTTTTATTATGTCAACCTTCGGAATGTTATTGAAATGTTTATATAGCAGCATAGATGAAGATAATGAGGCATAGGATAGAGAGAGTATGGTTCATAGAACATACTATTTTTTAGTGATATTATTTACAGTTGACATTAGGCTTTTTTTCCCTCTCAAATCAATGCCATGTAGTCAGTTAATAAAACTTCTTAACGTAATACTACTTACTCATTAAATTGTTTTTAAACTATTAGAATTAATTAAAACTCCAATAACTAACTGCTTATAAAATAGAATAATGTATAATTTCCTTAGATAGCAACAATAACCAGTTTGAAAACAAAATGGCGGTAAAAGATCTTAGCCAAAGTAAAATCCAAATTTAAAATTTCTAAAAATAGATATAACAAAAGTATAAAGGTCCTATAAAAAAGAAACTATAAAATTTTATGAGGTACATGAAGAAAGACATGTAAGGAGACAAAGGTTATGATTGTGAGGGTTTCATTTTGGAAAAACATTAATGTTCCTTTTCATCTGATCTATATCTGTACATTTATCAGATACTGATAAAAATTTATGCATTTTTTTATTTGACAAATTTCAGTTAGATTAATATCTGTGCAAGGGCACTCAGACATCTTCAGGAAAAGGAAAATCATAAATAGAGATTTTCCAAAACATATATTAAAATGTTTTTAAGTTGATTGATTAAAATGTAGTATTGATATAAGAAACATACATTGAAAATGATAGCTACTAGAAAGATAATAACCCATACACGTAGCATTTCAGATTGGTAAGGCAACTGGTTTAGGGACAGTTCTCTAGTCATTCTGAAAACGCTAGAGTTGATTACTTAATTTTGTTTCTTAAACCACTTCTATTCAATGCTACCATTAACCTGTGGAAGAGACTGAGCATAGGAACTTGAAGTGGGCAGAAAAGAGACTACTGGGGACCAGGAATGTTTTGTGTCTTAATCTGAATGCTGGTTACATGTTTGTTCGTTTTTTTGATAAACTTTGAGCTGCATCATTATGATCTGTGCTCTTTTATCTATATGCGATATAATTAATAAAAAGTTGTTTAAAAAGCTAATTTAAAAAGTTTGAATACCCATGATATACCCAGTCCTGGGAACATATCAGTATAAAATCAGGCAGATTTTACACTGAGGACATAGTGTAACACAAAAGCAGACAAATTCAAGGCCAATGATTTCTTTCTACATAGATACACTCTACATAAAGTCAGATAGTTTCCTTCTCCCAACACTCTTATCTGAAATCAAACTAAATAATATTTTATCTTTGAGAAAAATTGGATTAATATTGCATTCATAAAAAAATTAGTTCTATAATCTACATGATACAAGGCAGTTTATATATTATAACCTTTTTTATAGTTTAAAGTGATGCACTGGAAAGAAAAAAATAGCATGTAGAAAGTAGAATTTTAGATTAAATATTTATGATACATGTACTATATGTTATATGACAAGGAAAATCACAATATAAATTATATATTATATGGTAGCTGTAATATAGTAAAAAAAAGAAAAATTAGTGAAAAGTTTATAAAGTAAAGCTTTAATTTAACAAGTAAAACTTAAATATCTTGGGTTTTATATTCTGCTTTTAAAATTGTGATATTATGAAAAGGAAAATTAAATTCTATTACTCCAAATTGTAGAAAGTAATTAGTATATAAATATTTGTTCAATCACACCTTAATTTAGAAAAGATTTGTTGAACCTAACATTCCACTGTAACATTTAGTTTCTGACTTATTATATATTAATTCTCATAATGTGAATGTGGTATCAAACAAAGTAACTGTAGACTTTTTCTACCTTAATAAGTTGACTATTGTTTTTGTTTGGTTATCTGTTTTTTGTTTGGCGCACAATCAGACTGAATCTCATTTACCATGGTAAATCCTGATGGGTTTAGAGCTCTTCAGTCTCTGAATTTACATGACCCATATATTGATGGATGATATGTCTATCTTTCCTGTATGATTATAACATTCTTAAAATCTACATACAAATTTTATATGTGTAATTTTCAGAGAGTTGAGAAAAGTTCTAGGCACACATCAATATGTGAATACTTAGAGACTGGTTTTTGTTTATTATGGTAGGAATTCTACATTATAACTTTAAATTAATTAATAGCTTCCTCTATGTTAAGGTTTTGGGTTGAGTTTCATCTCTATTCCTGGCTTTGTAATACCCAGAAACATCTCCTTGAAGTATATAGTTGGATGTCTACTATTATCCATCAAGTCCTTATCTCACATCACTTCTAATCTTCCTGCCTAAATTGCTTGCAAATAATTCCCTGTCCTAGACTTAAGACTGAAGTTCTTTTCTCTGCACTACCTCACCCATGCTGACACTCAGGTTCCTAAATTCTGTCTTATTGCTTATTTTCTTAGTCATTCATTAATTACTTGCTTTTGAACACCTACTACTCCATAATTACTATGTTGCTGTGGATAGCCAGAAAACAAACAAACAACAACAACAAACAACAATAAAAAACAGACTTAGTCTCTGGCTCCATGAGGTTTACAATGCAAATATTAATAAAATAATAACATATGAATATATAAAGTATAATGTGTTCTCTAAAATAATAGCACAGAGTTACATGAGAGCAAAGAGCTATCATTAACTGTATAATTATGCTAGATTTCTCTAGAAGACTGTGTGTACTAGAAGGGAAATCTAATGGAATTGATGATTTAACTGTGACAATTTAATGGCTTCTTATTCTTCACTTCCTTATCAGCTGTTAAGGATATGGGTGATATAATCTTTACCAAGAACCAAAGAAAATGGGCATAGAAAAACTCTACAGGTAAAGAGAGACCATTTGAAGTGAAAACCATTACTCAAGCATTAATTCTATTGTCATTCTCAACAACATTTGTTTTAATAAAAAAAAATAAAAGTAAAAGTGTGAAATAATGTGATCCCAGAGCGGCAATATGAGAAATAAATAATATCTTCGAAGATTATTTATAAAATATTTTTTAAATTTGTAAATGTGCTTACATTAATGTGTTCAAAAAGAAATATAATTTAAAGTTTCTTAATTTAGAAAAATTGTAATTCTTACCTGAGATAAATAAATCAGCAGAAAGTCTTTTTTTTTCAAGTTGAACACCCCAAATATTTTTTAAATTAATTTTTAGAGATATGCGGCTCAGAGTTAGGAAGTTAAAAATCATCCTGCACATCTTTTTATGTTGGAATCACATTTCTTTTTTCCTGACAAATGCTCATTATTGAAAACAAACGGGTTTAAGAACAAAATAGGCTCTGGAGCCAAATTTCTTAGTTAAATCTTGGCTCCATCAGCTACTAGTTTTGTGACCTTGAGCAAATTACATGATATCTTTATGCCTTGAATTTCTCATCTATCAACTTGGGTAATAATAGCATGTAGCTCAGAGAGAGTTTGGTTTAAATTAGCTAATATATGTATAAGTGCTTACAATAATGCTTAACACAAAGTGAGTGCTCATTAAAGGTTAGTTATAATTTATTGTTATACAGAATAAGTCATCTCATGCAAATAGATCAATCCAATTTCTTCTGACATTCTGTGCTCGATAGAAAAGGCTAACGCCCACTAGTATGACTGAGATATAGCCTCCTAAATTATTTATGTACTTCCTCTTTCATCCCTTTCCTACATACAGCCAATAGCCATCATTCCAAAATTTAATCAAGTGAGGTTGTTTCCTTGATTAAAAAACTCAAATATAATTTGTCAACAAATTATTATTTGAGGGAAATACAAATACCATACCATGTCCTACCACAACCTGCATGCTATGACCTCTGCCTAATTCTCCAGACTTTCCCCCTTCTCCACTGTGTATGTCAATCCAGCCACACTGGCAGTTCCTTTTCTCTTCTCTGAATAAGTGTCAAGCAAGTGGCATCTGTTACCTATTAGGAGCAGCAATCTTAGCACTTCTACCCACTGTATTTTGGTATCATAATAATGAAGGAAAATGCAACACAATCAAGCACTGAATGAAACAACTCTTTACTCACACAGAGGAGAAACAGGGCAAGATCAGCTTCAGTAGTGGTTGATGGTCCCCCATGGCCAGCAGGTCCCTCCCAGCAGTCAAAGCAGAGTCACTGGCCTGCATGTATTCCTCTTATGTTACAGAACAAAAGACTGTGTGACCTCCCCACAAGAGATGTAGTACTGGAGTTGTCTAGGTATCATATCACATATATGCTTAAGCAGAACAAAGGATACACACTGAGTCTGAAACAGATAAAGATATTTTCATATAAGGCGACAAGCCCAGCACAGGCTGTGAGGTCTCTTTGTCTTGGTAAGCAAGAGTTCCAGGCCCAAAGCCCATTCTTATGAATATTAGAGACTGTATGTACAAGACTTTTTTCTATAATAGCCCTTTTGCACTTGCTGTTTCTTAAGCCTGGAAGAGTTACCTATATCCACAAAGTATATAGGAATTGCAGCCATGTATTAGACAATCAATGAATATAGATTGGGTGAATGGATTCTATTTCTAACCTTTTTTAAATTTGTTATGGTGATATTGATTAACAAAATCCAGAAAGTTTCAAGTGTACAATTCAACAGTAAGTCATATATATATTGCATTGTGTGTTCACCATCATAGTTAGATTTCTTTCTGTCACCACATATATGACTCCTTTTACCCCATCTAGTTCCTCCTTCCCCCATCCTCTGATAACCATTAACCTCTATTCTTGATGATAAGGTCTGTAGTGTATAAAAATACCTGTTGCCATTCTCTGGAAACGAATTCTTATAACCCCTTCATGTATTGGTTTTCTGAGTAAATCCTATCTTTTATTCAATGGATACAGTTAGCAAAATGCTTTCTCATTTATCAAGTGAAAAGATAAGGCTCTGGAGAAAAGCAATCATGTATTTATTCTTTATCTATATCACATAGGATCTACTCGATGTTAGACAAAGTCACTTATTAAACTGCATTTTAATGTATGGATGCAGAAAAGGACTTCTGGCCAAGACTGTTGATAAGTGCTCTCAAGATCAGTAAAAAAGTGGCAAACCCTATGATTTATATAGAGATTATTTAAGTCCTATTTCTCTTAAAAGAAGTTATTTTGGGGGTACTTGACTTAACATAAAAAGCTTTTTTAAAAGGAATGTCGAAAGGCTTCTGTTCCCAAGAATATAAAGTAGATGTACTTTTTCCTATTTCTCCCACTAAGTATGTAGTTATTAAAAAGCAACATGAGGGATTCTTTTGATGATAAAAGTGTTCTGTATTAATATTAATATGCTGATTCTCATATTTTTTTATAGTTTTGCAAGATGTTACCACTGGGAAAAACTGGGTGAAGGATGCATGAGATCTCTCTAAATTATTTCTTACAAGGTCACATGAATCTATAATTATCTCAAAATAAATGTTTAATTAAAAAATTACTATGTTATGAAATAGTATTTAGTATACACAATTAATTAAACTGCTTTTTAAATATGCAAAGAGCTCCAATAAATTAATGAGAAAACTATCAGCACATCGGATAAAGTAGGTGACTCCATTACTTATTAACTTTGTGTCACAGGGCAGAGTACTCAGTCTTTCCAAGCCTTGATCTCCAGGATCAAATGTAATCCAAAATATCTACTTTATTGCATTAAGAGAGGAACAAAAGAGACAGCACAGCCTCTAAAACGCACTGCTTGGTTTACTGGATTAATAAAGGGTGTACTTAGATTTCTGGTAAAAATTGTGAAGTAGACAAATGCTGTGCGTGCGTTCTCTCACAACCACATCAAAATTACAACTAAATTCCAGAACCACCATCACTGAGAATGGCCAGAAGTCTAGATGAGCAGAGGTCTTACAACTAAGGACATACAGACAAAGCCATATGGAGACTGATAAGAGGGGCAGAGACATGAAATAAGCTGCTCTCACACCCACACTTGGCAGTTAAAAATTGGGAGAGTTATCTCGGCTGTAGATGTCCCCCCTGAGAGGCAGCAAGGGGGCCCAGTCCCACACCAGGCTTCTGAGACAAGGGTTCCAGTGCCAGGAAGAGAAGTCCCCACAACTTCTAGCTGTGAAAACCAGCAGAGATTGTGCTTGAGTGAGACAGAGGGTAGTTGGAGTCCCAGGAATTCCTTTTAAAGGGCTCTCACACAGACTTATTCACTGATGGACTCCCTCTGAGCTATAGCACTGGGGCAGCAGCTCAGAAGTTGCCAGGGACATACAGAAATGAACAGAATTGTCTAGCTTCAGAGCAAGGCTAGAGGGACAGCTTTCTCTCAGAAGTACTAGCAGAAACCATCGTAACTTTTTTAAGCCCTCCCCTCACTCAGCATGCATATACAGGCAGGCATCATATCTGAATCTCCACCAACCTGGGTAAAACTGTTTGCCCCACCTGGGTGATTACATGAGACCCCTGCCCCACCCAACTTGCAGGTCCTCCCAAGCCGCTTTCAGTGATTTTTACATACAAACAACCTGTCTTGGCTCATGCAACAAACTTTCATAAAATTTCTCAAAGGCTCACAAACTCCCAAATAGCAGCATTTGGCCTTGGCATGCTCCATACTTCTTGCTGAGTAGTTCTAAGCTTGATACTAGAGGCAATTGGCCTCAGTTCAGAGTTTAGCCTCTCCAAGGCATCTCCAAGCCCAACACAAGTGATAACCATCTGAAGATCATTTTATAGTTCATAAGAAGTGGCCCCAGGCAGGGCACAGGCAGCAGCAGACCTTGAGCTGCAACAGGGCCCCTCTCAAGAGGCCTGAGCACCAACACACCTGGTGGCCAACTTCAAATCCTACCAGAAAACCACCCAACCACCTCCACAAAAGACTCACCCAAAGATCAGACTAGGCAGGCACCAGAGACCTGCTAAAGCAAATCTTGCTCTGTAGTCATGGCCAGTCTTACAACAAAATTGGCCCATAGGCCAATTCCTCCTATTGATATACAAGCATCAAAAAAGGTTCCACTACAACAGGAGGCACATAAGACCCACACAAGAGACACACCTGAAGCACCCAGTTCAGGTAACTAGAGCAACAGTGCCACTGGGCCCCACAAGACATCTACTATATAAGGCCACTCTATCAAGACTGGGAGATATAAAAGCTCTACCTAATAATAGATAGAAACAAACACAGTGAGGCAGCCACAATGAGGAGACAAAGAATCATGTCCCAAATGAAAGAATGGAACAAAGCTTCAGAAAAAGAACTAAACAAAATAGAGACAAGCAATCTACTAGATACAGAGTTCAAAATATTGGTTATAAAGAGGCTCAATGATCTCAGTGATAACTTTAAAAGATAAAACACATACAAATAGAAGTAGAAAACTGTAAAAAAAAAGTCAGAAATGAATAATACAATAACAAATAAATAACAATTAGAGGGAATCAACAGTAGTTCAGAGGAAGCTGAGAACTAAATCAGTGATTTGGAAGATAAGATAACAGAAAACACCCCATCAGAGAACAGCAAGAAGAAAAAAAGAATTTAAAAAATCTGAGGATAGTTTAAGGGGCCTTTGAGACAACATTAAGAGTATCAACATTTGCATCATAGGGGTACAAGAAGCAGAAGAGAGAGCAAGGAATTGAAAACCTATTTGAAGAAATAACAGAAAACGTCCCTAACCTAACAAAGGAAATAGACATACAAGCTCAGAAAGCTCAGAGAGTCCGAAACAAGATGAACCCGAAGAGACCTATATCAAGACACATTATCAATAAAATGCCAAACGTTAAAGACAAAGAGAGAATCTTAAAAGCAGCAAGAGAAAAGCCATTAGTTACCTGCAAGGGAGCTCCCTTAAGAAATCAGCTGATTTCTCAACAGAAACTTTGCAGGCCAGAAGGGACTGGCATGATTAAAAGTAATGACCTACAACCAAGAGTACTGTACCCAGAAAAGCTGTCCTTTAGAGTTGAAGGAAAGATAAAGATCTTCCCAGGCAAGTAAAAGCTAAAGGAGTTCATCACACCAAAACAATACTACAAGAAATGTTAAAGGGACTTCTTTATGAATAATAAATATGAATAATTAGAATGGCTATTGTCAACAATATGTGTATTAATGAGTGTTAGAGAGATTGTGGGGGAAAGGAACTTCCGCTGTTGGTGGGAATGTCAATTAGTGCAGCCACTATGGAAAACAATATGGAGGTTCTTCAAAAAATTAAGAAGAAAATTGCCATATGACCCAGCAATCCCTCTTCTAGGTATCTACCCCAAAAATTTGAAAATATTTACTTGTAAAGATATATGCACCCCAATGTTCATTTCAGCATTATTTGTGGTGGCCAAGACATGAAAACAACTAAAATGCCCTTTGATAGATGATAGAATAAAGAAGCTGTGGTACATATATACAATGGAATATTACTCAGCCTTAAAAAAAAAAAAAAGATGAAATACTGTCATTAGTGACAACATGGATGGATCTTGAAACTACCAGCTAAGTGAAATAAGTCAATAAAAGTTGAGAACCATATGATTTTACTTATACGTGGGATATAAAACTGAAAGCAACAAATGAACAAGAGAAACAAAAACTCACAGACACAGACAACAGTTTAGAATTTACCAGAGGGAAAAGGGGTTGGGGGGAGGTAGACAAGGGTAAAGAGGATCAAATATATGATGATGGAAGGAGATTTGACTTTGGGTGGTGAACACACAATGCGATATCCATATGACATATTAAATTGTATATTTGAAACAAATTTATTATTAACTGTCACTAATAAATTGAATAAAAAAGAATTAAAAAGTACAAAACCATTTACAAAATATATGAATAATAAAATGGCAATAACTACATGTCTATCAAAAATTATTTTAAATTTAAATGAGTTAAATGCTCCAATCAAGAGACACAGTGTGGCTAAATGGGTAAGAAAACAAAAACCTTACATATGCTCCCTGCAAGAGACCCATTTCAGATCAAAGACACACACACAGACTGAAAGTAAAGGGATAGAAAAAGATATTTCATAAAAATGGAAATAAAAAAAAAAAGCAGTGGTAGCAACGTTTATACCAGACAAAACAGACTTTAAAATAAAGGATATAATAAGAGATAAAGAAGGACACAGTAATTCCTCATCTGTGTACTTATCTAAAGAAATCCAAAACACAATTTAAAAGGACATGTGTATCTACATGTTGATTGCGGCATTATTTACAATAACCAAGCTATAGAGGCAACCTGGGTGTCCATCAATGGATGAATAAAGAAGAAGTGGTACATATATACAGTGAAATATTACTCAACCATAAAAAAGAAGTCTTGCCATCTACAAAAACATGGATGGAACTAGAAATTATTGTGCTTAGTGGAAAAAGTCAGACAAAGACAAATATCATGTGATTTCACTTATATGTCAAGTCTGGAGAACATGGTAAACAAACAAAACAGAAACAAGCTCATAGATACAGAGAGCATTTTAATGGTTGCCAGATTTTGCGGGGTGGGGCGGGGCGTGCAGTGAGGGATGGATGAAGGGAGAGAGAATTAAAAGTTACAAATTTTTTTTCATAGTTAAAAACATAGTCATGCCTATGTAGAGTATAGTATGGGGAATATAGTCAGTAATACTGTAATTATTTATGGTGTCAGATGGGTACTGAATTTATTGGGGTGATCACTTCATAAATTAAATAAATGTCTAATGCCTGTATTGTACTCCTGAAACTTATATAATATTGTATGTCAAATGTAACTGAAAAAAATTTGAAAATAATGGCTGTACTTAAACTTCTCAAAAGATATATATAACAAGGTACCAGTTTTACTGATAAAACTGGCAAATTTTAAAGGATATTAATTACAACATTATGTAACATAGCAAAAAGTTCCTAAATGCTCAAAAAATAGTGGAATTATGGGATCCTGTATGTTGGTATTTTATGACATTAATTTAAATATTTCATAACGTAGAAAAACAATGATATGAAAAATATTCACCATATATTGATTAAAAAATTTATAAAATATTATATGAAGTATGATTTTAGACATAAATATGGATACCAAGACTGAAAGAAAGTGCAAAGCAGTAAACAAAAAAGAAATATATCCTAATTTTGATAGCAGAGTAGTAAATTAGGTTCGAAACTATGGAAAGAATAATTGCCATTTTGTGTTTGAAGGAATAAAAATATAAATCCAGCGAATAGCAGCTATATAGAACTATAACTATTGTGTTGCATTAGGCTAAGGAAAAATAGGTATGTTAATAGGATTACATAGAAAATCATGTTTGAATTGTGAAGTGGAACCATGTTTAAAATAATGCCAATGGGAATATATTCTGTGTGTTAACTGACACTTTTATGGTATATTAAGCAAGCTTATATTATATTACCCCATTTCCTAAAAATCTCTGGATACTCTCTCTATTCAGTCACTGCGAATTATAAATTTCACTGTTTATTTCCCAGTATTTATTTCCTTCCATGGAAGGTTTTTGTTAGTTGGTTGGTTGGTTGTTTTTGAGTACAACCGAGTAAAGGGTAAGCATTTTAGAATGTTACTGAACTTTGTCAAGAACAATAGCTGAAGAGATTTGTTAGAAAAAAGAGCATAGTAATTTCACTTAAATTCACTAATGCTTGGTGAGATCATTTGTATAATTATGGGTATTGATTGAAGAAGTGTTCTTATTTTTTCTTTTTCATTTGTAGCAAAAGATCTTTGTTCCATATTGGTTATGACAGTAATGTAGAGAATTGTGTATTTCAACCTCAAGTCAGTTTAAGTTATAAGAAAAATTAAGTAATCAAGTAAATATCATGGAAAAAAAGTAATTCCCCATAAAATAACTTTGAACACAGAGAAATATTTAACCCTTAACTAGCAGAAACATTAACCAGAATAACTAACATTACTAGCAGAAAAATACCTATCTCTGAATGTAAAATAACCATTATAATATCATAGCAGTGATATGCTTCACAATGAAAAATTCAATGAAAATAAAATTATTAAATGTTTTTAAGGGAGGAAAAGCATTCATTTACTAAAATGTCTATTATATACAAGTCCTGTCTCCCCAATTCAGTGGATTGTAAAACATTTCCTTTTTTTTCAGTTGCATGTATATTTATATGAAAAAAATATTTTGAAAAGCATTAATGAGAACAGAACCAGCCATACCCTTTATTGAAAAGACTCACAGTCATGTCCACAATTTGAAGAAATTGTTAAGGCATATAATAGAATTATATATTTTCAATCCACATTTTAGAAATCCCTAAAGATTATTTAAGTCAGTTTGTCCCAATCAAAATTATTTTCGTAGTCAGAGAAATAAACAGAAAAAAGAAGAGAAGATATAGTGAGAAATAGCCTTAATCAATGCTTACCAAGAGGGAAGGAATGAAAGTTTGTGAACCAGTAACTTCCTACTACCATCTCCCATATACACTGCATCTTTCAGGAAAGTGTCTCAGTAATCTCTGAATTTATACCCGTGGGAATGGGTAAAACTTTTATTTCCATAAATTCTGATATATGATATAATCATTACAATTAAATAGAAAGTAACTTAAACAGTTGAAATAGTTTTCTCCCTCTAATAAAGTGTACAAACTTTTACATGCAGAAAATTCCCTTTCCCTTACTGAGAAAAGAGCAAATTAAATTTCAATTCATTGCATATTAAATATCGATAATTTTACTTCCTTACTTTATTTTATCCTTATTATTGAGCTTCCATTGACAATTTAGGGTGTATATTGATATTTATCACTATTAAGCATAGTGGTATATAATATCTTCCTGTGCTAGATTGACTTTTTACTTTTTTTGCATCAATTGCACAAGACAAACTTATTTCAGTGGTCTGAAAGTTGTTTGTTTCCAGGAAACAAAGAACATAATTTGGCTTACACTATGACCTATCAATTAAAATGAAACAAAATGATTTCTTTTGTGTTCATATATATGTGAAAGTAAAGAACAAATGAAACTAAACTGCTTTGGGCAGACCAATTCCCTCTTTTGTCTCAAGCATGCTCATAGAATCTTCAAAAACACAGAATTTACATTGTAAGAGTCAATAAATTTTTCAGTACAAGTGCCTTGCTCTGTGCTTCACACAACATAATTAACAAACTGAACACAGTATGTAGTGAATCCAGGTGTCAAGTTGATGTTTAATTAAAAATGGGACTACTTCCAATGATTTGATTTGTTTTGAGTTATAATTTTGAGACTTTGCACTGTTGAACACTAATCTAGATTTTCCACAGTGAAATTAAGAGGGGTTAATTTTGCTTCTCTGAGAGTGAATCATTTTATCTTGTTCTCAATGAATGATATAAATTTTCTTTTCTGTCTATTTCTATCTCTATCTCTGTCTCTATCTCTATCTCTATCATCTCTATCCCTATTTATCATCTCTACCATCTCTCTCTATATCTATATCTAAATCCATATAATTTATATCTATATCTGTATCTATCTATATCTATATAAATTATTTTGGTCTGAGTTGCATGATGTGCTGTAACAGTTCCATTTTATTTGGATGTGTATAATGTTTCTATAAATCATTCTCCCATTAATTATTCATTACTATATGCCAAACAATGGGAGATACAACGGTAAGGAGGATCTATGTGATATCTTTCCTCATGAAGCTTATACTGAAGTAAGGGTGGCAGAAATGACATAAGTAAAAGTATGATTAAATATAAAACCAATCTGTGATAACTAATAATTTGAGGCAGTCACTTTAAATAGAGTAGCTAGAGAAAACCTCTTTGTGGGGCATTAAGCTGATCCCGATGGTTAACTATAAATTAATTACTCATGCAAAAGTGGGGTTGGGAGGTTTTCCTAGGACAAGAGTGCATACTTTGAATTAGGAAAAGGTTTGGCAAGTTCTATTAATTTCCAAAGGACATTGTGGATAGAGGATAGTGAACATAAAGAGAATGTCCTTTTTAAGTTGGTGATGTAGATATTAGTTCAGACACAAAAGACGTTATAGATCATGGTTAAAAATCTGGATTTTATTCTAAGGGCAATGAGAGTCATGAAGTTTTGTTTTTAACAGTGGAGGGGCATGCATTGGGTTATGGCTATGCATGGAAAATGCACTAGAAATCAATCATTCAAGTGAAATATGGCAGTGGCTTGGATAAGGATAGTGGTTATAAAAATGAAGAGAACTGAATATATTTTGAGCTATGTTATCAAAGAAATCATTTCAACTAATCTCAATTCCATTAGAAGATAGGATATTCAGCATATAGCTGTTATTCTGTGGTGGAATTTCTCAACAGCAGCACTATTGACATTTTGTATCTGACACTTCACTGCTATGGGGGGTTGTCCTGTGCATTATATCATTCTTGGCCTCTATACACTAGATGCCAACAGTACACACACACACACACACACACACACACACACGCACACACACACCTGTCTTGATAATTCAAAAATGAATTCAGGCATTGCCAAACATCTTTTTGGGGGCAAAATTTCCCCCAGTTGAGAATCACTTCCCTGTAGTGATAGGTTTAGTATCTAGCTTATTGAAGAGCAACAAACTGGTAACAAACAAAAATAAATGTTAAGTTTTACTCCATGGAAGAAGCAGAGAAAGTTTCAATGATACCACAGGCTGAGAAAAAAGTAGGGATATTTTTCTGCCTCCATGACTTCTGTTATGGGATCCGTATTACACTTTCTGATGTTGAAACATCTATCTCCATCTATCTATCTCTCTGTATAGCAGTGTCTTCCATTTAAGTTGAAGTGTCAGTTGGACTGAGCTGTAGTTTCCAAACTATGATACACATCAGAATCTCATTATCTTGGCAGTTTCTTTCATCCTTTCCTTTTTCCCTTCGTTTAACAAATATTTATCAAATGCTTACTCTCTGGCAAACATGGGTTAGAAATTGAGGAAATAGTAGAAATAAGAGAAAAAAAAATCTGCTCCTCTGGAAATTATCCCTAGCATGTAAAACCCGATAGAATTGTAAATTTTCAGGCCCCAGCCAGAAATTCTCATTTTATCAGACTGGGATGAAGCATAGGAATTTGACTTCTTATAAAGCATCTAAGCCTTAAAAGCTTTTTATGATTATACTTTGAGAAACATTGAATTTGAGTCTAAATAGAAATCTTTTTGAGATGTCAGAAGAGATTCAGAAATCATTTATTTAAAAATAAATATACATACAGGCATATGCATATTCATGTATAGATATACATATACTTACATATATAATATATTCATATATATATATACACATGCATACATGTATATATCTGTCTATCTAACATGCCTATGGTAATCTAAACAATTTGCTAAGTACTTTAGTTGATGTAAAGGTTTATAAGACAGTATATTTTTTTCTCAAAGTATAATAACGTGTGTTTGTATGTGTATGCATATCGATAGATACCACTACATAACATAATTATGTTTCTGTCCACAATCATCAGTTAAAAATTTGGGAAATATTTTCACCAACTATAGAGCACATGCTTGAGGTTGTCTGAATTATTGTATAATATGCACAATATAAGAAATTTAATTTGGAGAGTCTCAGGCAGCCATCTTCTAGTACAGTTTAAGAAACCGTAACAAAGAAAACTAAGATTGGCACACATAGTGCTGTGGAGAGAGAAAAACAAAAACAAAAACATGGAGCATGTTCAAATAGAAATCTCATAATAATTATCCCCAAAGGAGGCATTTCTAATTTCAGGCATTTTGGTTTTGTTTTTTTCACAGGAAATTCTAAAGGCTATGGCAGTGGTTCTCAAACATAATATATGAGAATCACCTGAAGAGCTAAGAAAGCATTCAGAGGCTCAGGTGTGTAGAAGTGGCCTGGCCTTGGCAATTTTAACAATTCCTCCAGTGATTCCCATACATACCAATGTTGGAGCGCATCTGAACTATAGGCAGAAAAACAGCAGAAATTATTTGTTTAACTATAGTAAGTGATACTCCCAAGTAACATTAGATGCTATTGAAAAATAGAGTACTAGTGTATTGTAGACATTTATAAAAAGTCCTATGTTATTAGAGGAACCTGTTATCACTTTTAATAGATATGAAATAGTAAGTCGGTGTAGTTTTAATTTGCATTTCTCCCATTATAAGTGAATTTGAGCATCTTTTCATATGTTTTAAGGTCAGTTGTATATCTTTCTGTGTAAATTGTTGACATATTTTTTAACTTTTCCAATATTTAAGAGTCGTATAGGTAGAGATATTAGTCTCTTATTCCTCTTTTGAACAAAAGGAAAAGATTGCAAAGACTATTCTCTGTTGCAGGACCTACATAGGAAAAGATAAAAGGGATGTAGAGTAGCAAATAACTGGTGTGTCGGACTACAGCAGTGATTCCCAGATGTGGGATTTGCCTTGAGAAGTGTGAATGATGATTTAGATAATATGTGGATAAGCTATTCTTATAATTATATCAAAAAGTCAATTTGGCAGTATTTAATAATCTCGTGTTTTTTAAAAAAAGTAAAAGGCCTTATTCTCAGAGCCTAATGCAGAAAATAATATCTACCCATAATTTAACATTATTTTATTGTGTTTATTTTACTGTTGCCTTCTGTTTATGGTAAGATTTTGTACTTATAAAAAAGAAATATAATATCATCAAGAACTCACTTAATGTCAGTAAAAATAGTATCAAGTTGAAAAGAAACAAACCAATAAATAATAATATAGGTGATGCCTGGACTTGGCTAAATCATGTAAGTGGTTCTGAAATAAATTTTGTGCTTAAGTTTACTTTTTATAAGTATTCAGCGAATAGCTATAAGCATTTTTAAACTTCTATTTTTCTCATTAAGAGAGTGTTATCTGAGATACTCTGGCTCAGATGAGACAGTGATACATCCAAATGAGGTAGTCTTTTAGCTCTTGGTTCAGTTTTATCTCAACATCCTTACCATTTCAAGAAGAGGGAGAAGGAGGAAGAGATGGATGAGGAGGAGAGAGGAGAAAGAAATCTTGTATTTTTATGTAGATAGGTTTGGCATATGCCTGACAGATGAATAAGATAACAAACATTTATGATAAATGAATGATAATCCAAGTCTCTGATCCCTAATAATTGGTTGCAGGATTCTCATTTCTGTAGGCCTTTACATAATCCCTGTGAGGGGTCCATGACTCCCTTCAGTTTTGAACGTACTTCTTGAAAAGTATTACTTACTAAACATTCTATATTAATTCTCACAATTTATTCTTATTAAACATAATTTTTTTACAATTTTTACAACCGAGATCACATAAAGAACATTAAAGAAAACATGTATAATTTTATACCCAGAATTGTTATCTTGTAGAATTTTGCATAAGTTGCTTGAATTTTTTTAAATAACATTTTTGATATAAAGCTAAATTTTTTTTAACAATCCCCTGTTCCATTTCCAACATTCTCCTCAGAGACATTTTCATAAATTTTAAAACTTTAAAATATACTCTGATACTTTCAAAAACAATTTTATAATAATTTAAAAAATTTATACAGCCATAAATAGTTTCATGGATGTTTTATATAAATTTCGTCAAACCATATACTCTAGTTTGTATCTTGAATTTTTCATTTAATATTATTTTGAGATATACCTATAATGAGGATATATAAAAATACTTGTATATAATATACATAAATTTGCTACATGCTCTATACTATATACAAATATATAAAAATGTGTATATATGTATGTATATATGTATATGTACATATGTATGCTTAGTAATTCAGTTAGTAAATGTTTTCTTTTTGACTGCTGAGTAGTATTCCATCTTACAAATTAACTATATTTAATTTTTTATTCCTGTTTTGATGGATAGTCAACTCCTTGATTTATTCCTATTTCGTAGTTAAGGAAGCTAAACCAATGTAAGGTGGTTTATTCAAGACTAATCAGCTAGTAAAAAGTGAAGCTAGGGCTTAATTACAAATCTGTCTGATTTCTAAGACAAGTATGCCTCACAGCTGCACTGTAGTCCCTTTATTTTCCCATGTCATAGTAAGTCATATATTCAAAAAGACACTAATGTAAATACATGCTAGGAATTTTTTAATAAACTGAATCTATCCAGAGTATTATTACATCTCTGTACTTTGAGAGGTAAAAAATAAATGAGGATAAGAGGAGATAAAATATTTTTAAAGGATGAGATTATTCATGAGAGGATTTATAAGTGGCCAAGAATGTTTGACATTCTCTCAAAAATGTTTCATTACATATTTTAAAGTAGCAACATTCTTTCCAAACTACCAAGTACTAGATCCCATGCTAAGTGCTTTGTAAATATTATTGCCAAATATCACAACCCCAAAGGAGAAATATAGATACTTGACATTTTCTGCGTGAGAAACTAAAGCTGAGTTTAAATAACTTGCCTACAACCACACACTGAATGAGTGGAGAAACTAGGATTCTGATCCTGTACTATCGTAAACCCTTGTTGCTACCCGTACACTGTGCTGAGATAAAAGGGATTAGAATTGGAGTTGCTAAACAAGAACTCTGGCACTCTTCTTTCTTTCATAGCCTCATGACAGATAATAATAGGCCAGTATTGTCAATGCAAAAAAAGCTGTTTTGTTTAGGTAAAATCAATCATCTCTCTCAAAATTACTTAAATCACAGCTTTTTTTTTTGGTCTCATGTCTTTGCTAACAAAGGAAGAATTAAAGTTTTTGTTTTACTAATCAAAGCATTATCATCCACAGTCTACTAGGTTTTTGTGTTGGTCAAATCTCCTGGACTTACATTTCATCTTTAACCTGCAAATCATGATGTAGAACTAGCATTTATTGGGTTTTACCCTCAAAATAAGGAGAGAAGAAAACAGTTCCCAGTACAGAGTAGTTATTTAATAAATGGTTTTGGAATTGGTTTGCCTGAGTAAAGTTAAATTATGAGTAGTTATCACATTTTCATTTATGTCTTTAAAGAATAGTTTCACATAAACACCTGAAAAATTCCAGACTACAGCCTTCAATAAAATATCTAGCTAATAAAAGCCAATTACTATACTATGTGTTTAGTCTTTCATTTTATCGTGACTTTGCAGCCTAAGTTAAGAGGTAACTGATGACCTTTCATTAGCAATGGGTGATGTGTAGCTCTGCTGAAGTCCCTTGTGGCTACCTGGTGACTCTCTGAAGGCTGCTATCTAATGACCTGGAAAATTGGAAAGGGATGGATATGCCGGCATCTTGAGACTAAAAGAGCTGCAGGTCAGAAAAGCAGAGAATCTGAAGCTCTGACGGATCAATTGAGAAGACCTGAGCTGGCATCCTGGGGTCATTTCCTAGACCTTCAAACAAGACACAATATTAAAAAATAAAAACTAAAAGAGCCCTTCTGGCTTTTTTATTTTACATTCAATTTTAGCTCTGAAACTTCAAAACAACAACAAAGACTTAAAATAAAGGTGTTAGAATGGGGAGAATCAGAGATTAGAAAATTGTCACCAGAAAATCTCACTCTGTCTAGCAAATCCCACTAGTCTGTGAGTCACAAATCAAGCTATGTGCTGGTCATACAATTTAGTTTGTCCCTAACTGGAAAAATGTATCTGCTTCTTCTCTATAAATTCATGTATTTATTTAGTAGTCATTAATTAGGACTTGTCTACCCTTAGCACTGTGCTAGATCCTATGGTGGTAAGGGGTGGTGGCTAGATATATACAGAGGCAATAACACATAATATATAGCTGAGAGTAAATAATGAGTTACAAAATAGTTTTCTTTACAGGTGCTCAAAATGTAGAGTCAAACTCTAAAATTCAACTAATAGAAAACAATGTACCTACTTTGGTTTTACTCCATCAGAGACTGGCAAAGCTGAGGAGTATAGAGACAACTGGAAACAAGAATGAAGAGCAGTGGCTACCATTATTAGCTATATAGCAGGAGTGACCTGCTCTGCTGATAACCCCAGCAGTTTTTGTCACTGAAGAAACTAATGACCAGCACAGCCACCAAGGACCTACTACAGGTTTTACTTGTTTTTGCCCATGTTTATTTACACTTCAAGATGCCAAACACCTGAGTCTCCTCTCACTTCCTCCCCACCCTTGCCCCTGGTAGAACCCGAGATTTGCACAGGCAGCCAGCCCAGAACTCTTGCAGGAATAAGACATCAGCATAGACTCTCTCAGCTGACTCCCAGGGCTGTGTATCTAGCTGTGCACTTGCACACTACTGGCCTGATTCTCTTCACCATCCTCTACTGCCATGTGTGTGCTATGGCAAAATCCTGTAGCTATAGAGGTGCGCACAGACAGCCAAGGACCACACAGCTGTGAACCCAGATTCAGCTGTATCTCTAGTCACTGGCTTGAACCAGAAAGGCTCATTTGCAGATAGACTTTCCTAGCTATACATATGCATACCCCCGGGCTGAATTTTGTCATTGGCCTCCAGTGCTGTGCAGACATTGTTGAGGTGATCCTGCAGCTACAGGAGTGCACACTGACAGCCAGGGTCCCAACAGCTGCTAATGAGACTGTATCTGGACCTATCTCTTGCCAGAAGTCTGAACCATAGGACTCACCTGTAGCTAGCCTCTCCTGTGCACCAGAACACTCTTGGCCTGACCTTTATCAACAGCAAAAACTGCCATGCGTTCAGAGATCGTGCAGTCACAGGAGTGCACAACAATAGCAAGGGCCTCTGCAATAGGTGACTGCTTTAAATGTGCAGACACCTACACTAAGCTACAGGAATCATTTAGAATCAGGGAAACATGATACCACAAAAGGAACACAGTAAACATCTAGTAAAAATATAAGAACAAAATGAGTAGTTGAACAAAGAGTTAGAAAATATAAAAAAGAGAACCAAGTGGAAATTTTCTTTTGAGTTGAAGAATACAATTACTGAACTGAAAAAAGAGCTATAATAATAGAGCTATAATAATCAAGCAGAAGAATCAATGACCTCTAAGACAGATCATTTGAAATTATTCAGTCAGAGGAGCAAAAAGAAAAACAAATGAACCATCATGAAGAGAAATGTGCTGGGCATTGTTGGAATCCAAGAAAGAGAAGAGAAAGAGAAAGGGAAATGAAGCTTTTTAAAAGAAATATGACAGAACTTCTCAAATCTGGGCAGAGATTTGTACATCCACATTCATGAAGCTAATGGATCATGTCAAAATTTTACCCCAAATTATCTTCTTCAAGATAAATTATAATAAGCCTGTCTAAATTTTTTTTAAAAAGAGAATTTTAAAAGCAGCAAGAAAATAATTTTTCATACAAGAGAACTAACATAAGGCTCTCAGCAAATTTCTCAGCAGAAACCTTGCAAGCCAGGAGTGAGATGATATATTCAAAGTACTGAAAGAAAAAAACAAACTACCAACCATAAATATTTTGTCAAGCAAAGCTGTCCTTCAGAAATAAAGGTGAGATAAAGAGTCTTCCAATTAAACAAAAGCTGAGGAAGTTTATCAACACTAGACATGCCTTACAAGAAATTCTGAAAAGAGTTCTTCAAGCTTAAAGCAAAGGACACTTATTAGAAACATGAAAGCATGTGAAAATATACAGCATACTGGTAAAGATTAAGTATATAGTCATATTTAGAATACCCTTAAACTGTAATATGATAGTGTATCAAAGTCTTAACTCTAGTAAAAATGTTGAAGCACAAAAGTATTAAAATAGATTTAGCTAAAATAATTTATTAATGGATACAAAATCTAAAAAGATGAATTGTGACATCAAGAACATAAACTATGAGGGGGGATTAAAAGGGTACAGTTTTGTATGCAAAGTAAGTTGTTATCAGCTTAAAATAGACTTATTTCAATGAGCTGTCTCAACTAGGCCTCAGGGTAACCACAAAACCAAAACCTATAATAGGTACACACGAGATAAAAGAAGAAAATAAAACTATACTACTATGGAAAATCATCCATTCACAAAGGCAAACAATGAGAGAAACAAAAGAACAAATGAAATACAAAATACCCAGACACAATTAATTAGATGACAATAGTAAGTTTTGACCTATTGATGATTACTTAAAATGTAAGTGGATTAACTTCTCCAATCAAAAGATACACAGTGATTGAATGCACACACACACACACACACACACACACACACACACACAAACCCAGATATATAAGTAGAAGTGACTCACTTCAGCCTCAAGGACACACTAGGCTCAAAGTGAGGGGATGGAAAAAGAAATTCAACACAAATGGAAACCAAGATAGAATAAGAGTATCTATACTTATATCATACGAAATAGATTTTAAATCAAAAACTGTGACAAGAGACAAAGATCATTTTATAATAGAAACGATGAATTCATCAAGAGTATGTAATAAAGATAAAAATGTATACAGCCGACATCAAGACATCTAAATATATTAAGCAAATACTAACATATCTGGAGGGAGTAAGAGACAACAATACCATAATAATAGGGGACTTCAGAACCCCACTTTTATCAATGGTTATGTTATCCAGAAACAAAACCAGTAAAGAAATATTGGACTTTAGGCCAGATGGACTTAACAGACATTAATAGAACATTCCATCCAACAATAGCAGAAAACATATTGTTCTCAAGCACAGATGGAGCATTCAGGATAGATCATATGTTAGTACACAAAACAAGTCTCAGCAATTTTAAAAAGATTGTCATACCAAGTGTATTTTCCAAGCACAATGGCAGAAAATTACATGTCAATAATAGTAGGAAAGCTGGAAAATTCAAAAATATGTTGAAGTTAAACAACACACTCCTGAAAATATGTCAAATATGAAATCAAAATGGAAATCAAAACTGTCTTGGAACAAATGGAAATGGAAATACAACACCCCAAAACTTATAGGTTATAGCAAAAGCAGTCCTAAGGGAAGTTCATAGTGATAAATGCATACACTTACAAATATATATATATATATATATATATATATATATATATATATATATATATATATATATATATATATATATATGAGTCCATGGTCAATAGACTAGTGGTTACCATAGGATAGAGGGGGAGTGGGGAGGAGGGAGGTAGATGAGGTAAAAGGGGTCAGATACGTGGTGACAGAAAGAAATCTAACTATGGGAGGGGAACACACAACACAATATATATATGCCTTACTGTTAAATTGTACACCTGAAACTTACTGGATTTCATTAATCAATGTTGCCCCCCCAAAAAAATTAAAAAAATAATAAAAAATAAAATGTGATTCTGGAATTCTAAAATATATATATAAATTGTATAAACAACACATTTTCCTACAATTCAGTAAGTCTTTTTTTAACTATATGTATATATCAAATTAGCAACCTAATTTTACACCTAAGGAACTAGAATAACTAAACTGAAAGTTAGAATAAAAAAAGACAGCAAAGATTAAACTGGAAAGAATTGAAATGTAGAATAGAAAAACAATTTTTTTAAATCAGCAAACTTTAGACTTGTTTTTTCAAAAATATAAACAATATTTACAAACTTTTAACTAGACCTGCTAAAAAGAGGAAGACTCAGATAAAAGAAGAGACATTAAAACTAATATCAGAGAAATTCAAAGGATTATGACTACTATGAATAATTATATGCCAACAAACTGAAAAACTTAGAAGAAACAGAAACATTCCTAGAAACATACAACCTATCAAGTCCGAATCAGGAAAAAAAATAGACAATCTCAGCAGACAAAATAATAATCTCATTTGACAGAATAACAAATAAAGGGATAGAATCAGTAATCAAAAACCTCCCAACAAAGAAAAGTCCAGGACCAGGTGTTTTCATTGTTGAATTCTACCAAACTTTAAAAGAATGAACTCAGTCCTCAAACTCTTCCAAAAAAATTGAAGAGAAGGGAACACTCTTAAACTCATTTTTTGAGGCCAGAATTACCTTGATACAAAGCCAGATAAGGATGCTACAGGAAAAGAAAACTATAGGCCAATATCCCTGACGAATATAGATGCAAAATTCTCAACAAAATACTTGCAAACCAAATTCAAAAGCACATTAAAAGGATCATATACTAATCCAAGTGAGATTCATCCCTGGGATTCAAGTATGGTTCAACATATGCAAATTAATAAATATGATGAACCACATTAATAGAATGAATGATAAAAATCATGTCATTTCGGCAACTACAGAAACAGCATTTGACAAAATACAGCATCTTTTTCTGATGAAAACTCTCAACAAATTGAATATAGAAGGACTGTACCTCAATATAATAAAAGCTACATATGACAAACTCACAAATAACATTATACTTAAAGGTGAAAAGCTGAAAGCTTTTCCTCTAAAATCATGAACAAGACAAGGGTGCCTGCTCTTATCTCTACTATTTAACATAGTACTGGAAATTCTAGCTTTATCAATTGGGCAAGGAAAAGAAGTAAAGATATCCAAATCAGAAAAGAGGAAGCAAAATTGTCTCTGTTTGCTGATGACATAATCTTGTACATAGAAAATACTCCAACAATACAATACGAAAGACTCCACCAACTACAAAAACTCTACTATAAAACTGTCGAAACTAATCAGTGAATGCATTAAAGTTGCAAGATACAAAATTAACATTTAGAAATCAGTTACATTTCTATAAACTAAAAATGAACTATATAAAAAGGAAAAACAATCCCTTTTAAACTGGCATTAAAACAATAAAATACTTAAGAATAAATTTAACCAAGGAGGTAAAAATAAATACAATGAGAACTAAAAGACACTGATGAAAGAAATTGAAGAAGAAACAAGTAAATGGCAAGATTCTTTGTTTGGAAGAATTGTTACAATGTTCATACTACTCAAAGTAATCTATAGATTCAAAGTAATCTCTATCAAAATTCCAATGGCATTTTTCAAAGAAATAGGAAAAACAATTCTAAAATTTATATGGAACCATCAAAATACTCTGAATATCCAAAGTAATTCTGAATTCAAACTATACGATAAAGCTATAGTAATCAAAAGAGTATGGTACTGGCATAAAAATAGACCAATGGAAGAATAAGGAGCCCAGGAAAAGCTCTGACATATGTGGTCAATTAATATTTAAAAAGAGAGCCAAAAACACTCAATGGAGGAAAGGATAGTCTTTCTAATAAACAATGTTGGGAAATCTGGATAATGACATGCAGAAGAATGAAATTGGACCTCCATCTTACACTACTCACAAAAATTAACTCAAAATACGTTAAAGACTTAAATGTAAAACTTTTACATTTAAAATTCTATAAAATTCCTAGAAGAAAACATGGGGGAAAATCTCCTTGACATTAATCTTGGCAATAATTTTTTAGATATGACACCAAAAAACACAAGCAACAACAGCAAAAATGAATATGTGGGACTACATCAAACTAAAAAGCTTCTGCATAGTAAAAGAAAATCAAAATGAAAAGGCAACCTACAAAAGAGGAGAAAATATTTGCAAGCTGTATATCTGATAAGAGGCTAATATCCAAAACATGTGAGGAACTCACACAACTCAATAGCAAAAAGATAAGCAATTTTAAAAATGGATAGAGGACCCGAATAGACATTTTCCAAAGAAGATATCCAGGTGGCCAACAGGTTCATGAAAAGATGCTCAATGTTATTAACCATCAGAGAAATAAAAATGAAAGCCACAATGAGATATCACCTCACGCCTTTTAGTATGGGCATTATCAAAAAGATAAGTGATAAGAATTATAGGTGAAGATGTGGAGGAAAAGGAACACTGTTGGAAGGAAGGTAAATTGGTAAAGTCACTATGAAAAACAATATAGAGATTCCTCAAAAAAATAAAAAAAATAAAACTGTCATATTATCCAGCAATCCAGCAGTCCTTCTGGGTTTAGGAAATGAAATCAGGATCTCAAAGAGATATCTACACCCCCATGTTCATTGCAACATTATTCACAATAGCCAAGACATGGAAACAACCTAAGTGCCCATCAATGGATGAATGGATGTGAGATATATATGCACATACATATAAAGATGTGATATATAGAGATATATAAAGATGTGAGATATATATTCAAATCAATAAATGTGATGTAGGAAATATTATTCAGTAATATAGTAAATATAGTAATATACTGAGTTATGAGAAAGAAGGAGTCCTGCCATTTATGACAACACAAGGCATTATGCTAAGTGAAATAAGTCAGCTAGAGAAAGACAAATACTGTATGATATTGCCTATATGGAATCTAAAAACATCAAACTCATAAAAATAGAGAATAGAAATAATGATTGCCAGGGACTGAGGGGTAAGGAAAATGGGGAGATGTTTATAAAAAGGTAAATATTTCAGTTATAAGATGGATAAGTTCTGGCAATCTAAGGTACAGTATGGTTAACAATACTGTATTGTATACTAGAAATTTGCTGTGAGAGTCGAACTTTATTATTCTCATCATTACAACGACAGAATGGTAATAATGTGAAGTGAAGGACGTGTTAACTAACCTTATTGTGGTAAACATTTTGCTATTTACTTGTATCAAATCATCATATTGTACACCTTAAACTTAGACAATGTTATATGTCAATTATATCTCAATAAATTCAGAAAAAATTGTTTGTTTTATATGTGCTCAAAATATATAGTCAAATTCTAAAATTCAGCTAAAAATATTAACATTAACAAGATGACAGGATAAAAAGTCAAACTGCCAAATGTTTGCTGCAAAATGTAAGTGGTCATTTGTTTTATGAGAGAGCTCACATGAAGATTCTATAGAGTCACTGAATATGCACAAAGGGTAAGGAGAGTGTGGTCATTACCAAGGTCAAGAAGAGACCCGCCTTCTGGCTTCATAGTTTACAAAGTGCCTACAAAAGTCTCCGTCCCTGCCGATACGCCATGATTCTGTTCGTAGCTGATAGTCACATAGAAACAGCTGCCTTCCTTAAGATCACAGTTGCTTTGTCCAATTTCTGCTCGCATATTCTTACAGATGAAGCCACTTAACCTCTGCATCCTGGCCCATCTGGGACCAATCCTGTGCTACTCACCAACTCTGCCAGTATTCTGATGGCTCAGTGTAGGGTTATGTCCATTTTATATTCCTTTCCTTTTTCTTGAATCTATATTTTAGTAACTGGACTTTTAAAATTCCACCTCATCTAGAATATTCCTGATATTATTGTTACAATATTACATTTCTCCTTTGTTCCCTTGAGCTAGAAATTATGTTTGTTCCAAGAAGAATCAAGTTCCATTCCGACCCTAAAATGCAGGACTTGAGCTTTAACTCAATCCCCCTCATCAAACATTCTTAACACCACATTCTTAGACCTCGGCCAGTCTCCCTTGATGTAATACTGTATCCCTAGGAGCCAAGTACAGTTCTAAAGCTTTGAACAAACTATCTTATTTAATCCATATAATAGCCCTATAAAATATGTACTCATTATCAACATCTCAGTTTTCTTTTTAACCTAGAGGTATTGAGGCGTGTAGAGGTTAAGTAACTTAGCTTGCATTGCTGGCTATACACAGCCAGTATCCTAGTCCAAGCAGTTCAGTTTAGTAGGCCAGGCTCCCAGCCGCTACTCAGCCTCACTCCTCTTTGAGCTGAGAGGAATCTACTGAAAGTACCTCTGGTGTCTTTGACCTCTTTGAGTCAGATGACCTCTCACCCCCAAGTGGCAGCCTAGTTTTCAGTCCTCAGAGTGCACTACATGTGTATTTGTCTTCCTCCTGCTATCTACTGCTGATTCTTTTTTGATTTCCTACCTGCCTTAGTACAAGGTTGGGATTTTTGTTTACTTTGGGCCCTTATAATTTCTCCTAGGTGTCCCCCAACTTGGTTTAAGAGCCACACTCTTTTTTTCCACCTATCATAACAACAAATTTACCAAATTATATTTTGTGCAAAACATAAATTGTTTAAACTCTCTTCTCTGAACTTTTTCACTTGATCGTGTACCTTGAAATCACATGTATTTACCAACCATATCATAGTTAGCAGCCACTAATCACCTAATATATATTATGCAAAGTCATATATGTTGTGAGGAGCTTCCGTGTTTGTGGGGAGAACATATATAGACAGAGGAAATAAACATAATAAAATACTACATGTGCAATGCCAGTAAATTTATTTTTAACTTATTAAAAATTATACTATTGAGATAGTAAAAGCACTCAAGAAGTCAGCAGTTGGTCATATTAAAATGGGCTAATGTCATCAATAAGAATGTGGTATATTTGGTATTGGTTTTCAAACATCCAATGGTCTAATTTCTGGATTTAGAACGCCTTAGCTCTGTTGGCCACAGTTCTCATTTTCTACTGCCAAACACAACATTTGTCAGTTTGGTAGTCGAATAGTGTTTATAGCACTCTTTATGCCAATGGAATCATTCCAGAATGTGTTCAGACCATGACTCCAAGACTGAGAAAATGACTCTAGGATACCTGGTAGACAATAGTTTATTATCCCAATTTATCCCAATGAAAATATGTCAATGAAAATATATCACCAATTATTTGGACTTTATATGAAAGTTAAGTGGCCTTTTACAATTTTCAGTTTATATTTAAAAGGCATGTTTCTTGGGAAGAAATAAAAAGTAAAGTTGGGATTTTTCTTAATTAAGATGATTTTTAATAGGACTTTTACTGTCTGAAATTGTATTATTATTGATTAGTTTACATTGTTATTGATTAGCATATACTCATTTATTAGCTATTTCTACTCACTAGAGTATATATAAGCTTAAAGAACATCTAGATTATTTCTAACAGTTCCCAGAGCCTAAAAAATGGACATGGGACACAATAAGTATTTGCTGAATTTAAAAAATTAGTGAACCTGTTGTTGTTTTTTTTCTAAATGAGGATTTCTTTCTGTGTGTTTAATATACTTTAGAATAACAGACATTGGAAATTTTTATTCTAATAACTGCAAAAATATATCTCATCTTTTCTAAGATACAAGGAGTGTTGCCTAAAAGTGTCTTTCCCAGTTGAATACTAGTCGGCCCTCCCCCCAAAAAATCTGAATATCAATAACATATTAAAGCAACAAATTGTTATATCTGGCTGTCAGGTTTATTAATGCTAAATTCAAATCAACCTCCAGGAATAATATAGAAATAAAATTCACATTAAGAAATGTGTGACCCATAATTGAAAGGGAACAGAAACCATGATCGAGCCTTTGTTCTCTCCTAATCTATACCATGGTCTATGCAGCACAGGCTTTGGCTTTATTACAGAGTGACTTAATTCACAAAATCTGACATAATTCATCATATTCTCTCAAGAAAAAAAAAAATATTTTTTATTCTGTGCTTTGCCAAAGCTTCATGGGGGTTGAACAGAAGAGTGCAGCTGGAAGACTCTGATTACTTGAGAAACTATGTTGTCACCACGCCTGTCTCCTTTGCTCACATCCTCTGGGCTCTGGCTTTCCATGGAGAAGATAATGTCATTTACTTAGCCTTGGGGTGGGGGATTCAACAAATGCCTCCCATCACTCTTTACCAACAAAACCCAATTTCCTTTACATTCAGATTTTTAAACACCTGGAGGGGGAAAAAATCTTATAATAAAAGACTTGGCTCATCTGTCATATGTTGCTTTCTTCCCGTGAATTTATGCTTTGTTGATAACCATCATTTTCTGCCACTCTTATGGCTTAAAATATTGAGAACTGGGACAGCCACAACCTGATTCTACGCTTTCCAGCTCTATGAGGCTTGGAATGGGGAAAGAGCAGTGTTTTACCTCCATGACCATTTCATTGTTTGTATAGTGTAGAGGAATTTTCCTTCCACTGAACAAATCTGCCAACACCTTCACTAGGCTGGCTTCCTCAATTCTTTCTCTAAGTTTTAGGCTGGAAAAATCATGGTGTTGAAAGTAATTGGAATCAGATGTAGTAGAACATGACTGGTAAAGAACATGAGCTCTGTAGTTCACTTGGCTGGGTTCAAATCCTGACTCCACCATTTACTACATTAGTCATGTGCCCCTGAGCAAATGGCCTAAGCTCTCTGTGTCTCACTTTGTTCATCTGCAAAATAGGGTATAATTCTGTCTGCCTCACAGGATTTCTATAAGCAGTAGATGAGATAATACCTCTAAAGAGTTTAGAATATTAACTGACATATTGTCTTTAGTCTTTAGTTAAGTGTTAGTAATTTTTCTTATTAATATCAGAAAATTACATAATAAAAATGCACTCTCTCTGATGTTCTTAAGCACTGAATCCCAATCCTACCTTTAATTCCAATAATGGCCTTTCTTTAATTCAGCCTTTAATATGGGATTTAAGCAGTTTTTCTCTTGGGTGGAAGGGTGGGGAAAGGAACAGAGAGTTTGGATATTGTAAATAAGCAAACAATGCAATGAGTTTTATATGTGAGTAGCTTTTAAATGAAATTCTGACCATAATTACTTCGAAATAATATTTGATGTAAACATATTTATTTTAAGAATCGATTTGTATTTTGTTTCCATCCAGAAAGGATTAATAATGGCTAAAGTGAAACAACTTATTTTTATATCCAAATATGTCTGTACTTTATATTTTTATTTTTAAATTACATTTATTGAGGTGACATTGGTTAATAAAATTATATAGGTTTCAAGTATATAATTCAATAATACATCTATATACTGCATTGTGTGTTCACCACCCAAAGTCAGATCTCTTTCTGACACCATGATTTTGACCCCCTTTACCTTTATTCACCTCCCCTCCTTCCCTCTTTCCTTCTGGTAATGACCAAAACTGTTTGTGTCTATGAGTTTTTTCTGTTTGTCTTGTTCATTTGTCGCTTTCAGTTTTATATCACACTTATAAGTGGAATCATATGGTTCCCAATTTCTTTCGTTTGACTTATTTTGCTTCACATGATAACCTCAAGATCCATCCATGTTGTTGTAAATAGCAATATTTCATTTTTTCTTATGAATAAGTAATATTCGATCTTGTACGTGTACCATATCTTCTTTATCCAATCATCTATTGAAGGACACTTCAGTCGTTTCCATGTCTCGGCCACCATGAATAATGCTGCAATGAACATCACAATGCATATATCTTTACAAATAAATGTTTTCAATTTTTATGGGTAGATACCCAGAAGAGAGATTTCTGGGCCGTATAGTAATTCTCTTCTTAATTTTTTGAGGAACCTCCACACCATTATCCATAGTGGCTGTACCAATTTACATTCCCACTAGCAGTATATGAGAGTTCCTTTTTCCCCACAACCTCTTCAACACTTGTTATTACTTGTCTCGTTGATGACAGCTATTTTAAGTTGTATCTCATTGTAGTTTTGATTTGTGTTTTCCTAATAGCTAGTGAAGTTGAGCATTTTTCATATTTCTGTTGTCCATTTGTGTCTTCTTGGGAGAAGTGTCTGGTAAGGTCCTATGCCCATTTTTTAATTGGAATGTTTATTTTTTTGTTATTGAGTTATATGAGTTCTTTATATTTTTTAGATATTATCCTTATAAGAGGTGTTATTTGCAAATGTCTTCTCCCATTCAGTTGGTTGATTCTTTGTTTTGTTGATGCTTTCTTTTGCTCTGCAGATGCTTTTTAGTTTGATATAGTCCCATTCATTTATTTTTGCTTTTACTTCCCTTGGCTTTGAGATCAAATGGATAAAATTCTCTCTAAAACCAACGTCCATAAGTTTAGTACCTACATTTTCTTCCATGCAACTTATTGTTTCAAGTCTTATATTTAGGTCTTTGATCCAATATTTTTAAAAATTTAAATGTAGAGTTTTAAAATTATTTTGACGCATTCTTCCCAATAACAGTAAATACATCCACAATGAATGTACTAGATTCCCTATTTTTCTTTGATTTAAGTCTCTTTTTATTTATTAAGTCCTCTTCATTTATAATATCCCCAAATCTTATTTATTCCCCATAAATATATTGTTATTTTTTTAGTAATGCAAACAAACATAATTAGATGATAAGACCTAATGAGCCTATCAAGTATGGCTAAAATATCTATTCCTGATTAAACAAAAAAATAAAAAGCTTTGGATATCAGACTGCATTTTATTGAAGAATGTCTTCAGACTCCATTGGAAAAGAAGCTCTTTTTTGAATCGGCAGTTCTTTTCTTTATTCTCACGTCTTAGTTTTGTTATTATCTTTAGTAGAGTTGTCATCTAGAAAATGAGAACAACAAAAAAACAGAAAAGAGTGGATGGAAGTGGGCCATGTGCTGTAGAAAGACCACAAAACTGAGTTAAGAAGTCTAGAGATTTTTTGTCTTAACAGCCCAATAATACTAGTTAACAGTTGAGTGTACAATAGGGCCAGGTGAGCCCTATTTATCATTATCTTATTTAACTGAAGCAGTTGACGCTAAAGTAATGCCTCAGGCACCATGAGCAGGGCCAGCCTTTGGCAATGGATAACTGCCTAACTGCCCCAACTTTGTTTATGCAATAAAATTAAGGTCAAACAATGTCTATTAAATGATTATTCTAATGATTAAAAGACATGATGTATGTAAAACTTTAAAATTTACTCTAATCATTGTTAATACTTAGTAAATACTTCTTTTGTGCCAAACTGAGTGCTGTTCTCCTTTATCCCATTTAACCTTTACTCTGGCCCAGTGAGGTAATTATTTTAATACTATCATTTCACAGATGAGGAACCAGATTCAAAGGAGTAAGTGACTTGCCTGTGGCATAGGGCTGCAGTAACAGCGGAGCAATCCAAGAGACTCAGATACATCTGACTTGACTCAAATTCGTAACCACTCATTTTTCTTATCTCTTAAAGACAGTAACAGTCTAGAAAAGTTAGTTGTATAGATTGCCAATTCTTTGAGGGTATGTCTTATATATTTAATGAGGTTCCAAAGTCCAGAAGAAAAGAGACTCTATTTCCTCAAATATTTAAGTGTCTATTATGTGCCAGGAGATGAGATATTTTATACCTCCTAAAATACCTCATCTTCTCAGTGTAAATAAGAAGATAGGCCTATAAGTAGTAGTAGTAGTAGTATTAGTAGTAGTAGTAATAATAATAATGATGATGATATTAATAATCAGCGAAGTGTATATACACATATATTTATATATTTATATAAATAATTATATATATATTACTTTTTGATAATTAGTTTTATTTATTAGTTTATATGTATGAGTTATATGTGTATGCATAGCAATTATCCCAAAATTTGCCAGCTTAAAACAACACACAATCTCTGTGGGTCAGGCAGGAATCCAGGTGCTGATTGACTGGGTCCTCAGGCTCAAGGTCTCTCATAAGGCTGCAATCAAGATGTGGAGTTGAGTTGCGGTCCTCTTTAAGCTCCATGGGGGTAGACCTATTTCTAAGTTTACTCACATAGGTGGTGGCAGAAACAATTCCTAGCAGGCTGTTGACCCTAAGTTTCTTACTATATGTGTCTCCCAATGCGGCAGTTCACAGCATGGCAGCTGGGTTCCATAAAAGTGGGCAGTGATTATAAATATCTTGTCACTTTTGCTGCATTCTATTCACTAGGAGTGAATCATTAGGTCCAGCCCACGCTCAAGCAGAATCATGAATACCTGGAGCTGGGGATCACTAGCGTAGAAAGCAGCCCACCACAAAGAGTCACTCATGCTTTTGTTGTTGGGATAGATGGCTTCAGCTGAAGGTCAGTGCTGAGTATTACTAGCACAATTCTCAGCTGATTATGTCTAGTAAGGATTCTATAAAGGATCTATCCCCAAAATAAATTAAATCCTGAGTGCCTATTGAGATTGGCAGCATCCCAGCCCATTAACTTCTCAAATGACTTATGTGCATAATATCTGGAATTCTGAGGAATCTGACAAGGGTTCTGAGCATTAATTTAGTTTGAAGAAATCCATACTATGTCATTAAACATACTCACTCTAGTATTTCATAGAAACTTCCAAACTTGAAAAAGAAGAAAAAATTCTTAATTCTCTTCAAATAAATATGTGTGCAGCGAAGATATGGATGGATGAAGAAATGAAACAATGAAAAGACAAAGAAAAAAATTCCAAATTCACAAAATGTCACTCGTTTCAATACGTCACAGATTGAAACCTCAATATAAATGACAAATTTGTACTGGTTGAGTGACAAATCATAAGTAATATATATGTTTATATAACAACATATGGCTGCACAGTAACTACTGAACTAGGATTAAGTTTTGTGGTGAAAACTTTGAGAATACAGTAAGGAAATATAAATTAGTGGAAGTTCCATTTTGAGAACAGTTAATCTTCACCTGGAGTAAGGGGAAGCAAAGAAATATACGGTAAAAACTATATACTATTTTTAAAAACGACACTGAATGGATTTAATATTGAATTATTTGATTCTAAAATTTAGAAACACTTTTAAAAAAGAAAAAAAATAAAGTTCAGAATTATAAGAATACTCAATACAATAACCTATTAGTTGAAATAGATGTTCTCTTTCTCCTCACTCTTCTCCCTACCTCCTTCTCTCCTTCCTTCTTTCCTTCCCTCTTTTATTCTTCCTCTCCCTCTTTTCTTTTCTCCCTCCCTCCCTTGCTCTTTATCTAAATTTTCATGAATATTAGAATCAATTTTAGAAATTGGAAGAAAGAATTGCGGATTTTTTGGGGGTAGGAGCAGTCTCTGCTGCCTTCTCGTTTGCTTTTCCTGCTCTCTCCTCCTTAGCTAATTTCTCCACCTTCACAGCTCTAACTACTGTCTTGGATTTCACAGCTATGCAGAGCTCTCTCACGCTTATTAAGATGAGGGCTAAGGCACTCACAGGAGAAATTGCTGGCAGAAGGAAGGACATTTTTCTGGCAGGCTGTATACAGGAAGGAAAAGCCAGAAGGGTGCTCTCATGTTACAATAGACACAGTATGTGTTGATTACTATGTAGTTGCAAACTATTGGTGCCTTTGATTCTTAATCCTTTAAATACTTGCTTTTACAAATATACTTTATTTCCAAAGTTAAGTTTCAAAATTTCTGAGATTAATGTTATTTCAAATTTTCTTCTCTGTGGGAATTTTAGGATACTGTTTTTATGCTTGTGTGCATTATGAACCTTCGAGGTGGATATAACATGTAGCATTTCCCTACCTGTTTCATTTATTTGTTTTTACTTGTTTATTGTTGCAAATTTTCCTCTCTGTGGGAATTTTAGGATACTGTTTTTATGCTTGCGTGGATATAACATGTAGCATTTCCCTACCTGTTTCATTTATTTGTTTTTACTTGCTTATTGTTTTAACTGAATGTAAGTTTATTACAACATTCCATGATTTATGAAATAATTCTATAGAGCTGTGGGTTGCAGGTGGTGTTCATTCTGAACTCCCAGGTTTTGAACTCTCTTCTATACGTGAGAAATTTTTCAACTTATGGGGCTTGGCGAAGAGAAAAGTTTAGTTACAACAAGAGCTGAGAATGCTTTGTACCTTCTTTCCCAGCCTGCCTTGCAGCTAGGTCATAGACATTAGTTTTAATCTGGAAGATAGTGACCCAAGATGAAAGTGATGGGAAAATATCTTTCTTCCTCCTCTTGTTCCCATTCCTCTCTCTCAATCTCTGTGTTTCTGTCTCTGTCTCTCTCCCTTTTCTCTCGGTAATAACAGCAGTTTTCTTTTCTCATCAATTATGATTTGAAATATAATCTGGGATATTTTTTATGGCCACTTAACCTTAAACATATTCTCTTGCTTTCCTAATATTTCTATGAGCTACCCAATGACTTTTTAGTAAATTGCCGTTCAGCTTTTCTTAAGCAGAGCTACCTTCTGTTGATTGCAACTGAGAACCAGAACTAATACAAGTATCGAAGCAGAGAATTTTGGCCCATAAGCAGTAAAAATAACATTTTAAAATAAGAATAAATATATTAATAAAATTGACACATGAGGATTAGTAACTATAGATAGTGATGACTTATTACAAAGAATTTGGCTAGCAGGGAATATAGATTAGTTTGAAATTGTCATTCAAAATGTTGAGAACTCCTGCTAAATAGGTAATTTCAGATGAAGTTAAAATAAATTTAATATGATTAACAAGGTTACTGGGAAATATGATTTGATTTATAGAAATCTATTTAGAAATGCATAATTTTATAAATCAAGGGAATTAAAATGGTTAAATTCAAAGGAAGGTACTAAGGACTATCAGAATTATATTAAATCTCCAATGCAATTGTTTTCATACTCTTATTTTTCAAGAAGTTCATATAGTTTAACCTTACTATTGTGTTTGGAAAGTTAAAAACCACTCTTTTATAGAAAATATCATTAGCTATTATCACACCTATTTAAATTAAATTCAGAAATTTTTATTTATTTTTTTAAGATAAAAATTTTTTTTTTGGAGAGAAATTAAAAAATGTGCTCACAACTTTGATATTTTACTTCCTAGCTAAAAATTTACAAGACATAAGCTCGAACATCAGAACAATAAAAACTTAACAAGGTTGTAGAAAGTGGCAAATAATTCTTAGCATGGGGCCTAATCTGTTGTGGTTTGGTTCATTTCTAATGGTGAAATAATACTAAATCAAATACACAATTTTCTGTCTATTTTACTAAGATTAACCTTATAAAAACAAAGTTATGTTTTCCAAGTGCTTTTCATTGGCCAAAAATGAATTTCCTCTCCAGTTCCTCATTAGGCAAAATGAAAAATATTCATCTAAAACATGGGCTTGTGTATGACTATCCAACCAAATAAAATTATTACTGGCAGGCATGAAATAATGACAAAGATAATAGCTGTACTGAATCAGATGACTTATGCAAATCTTTTCTCATTGGTAACCATTTGAGCCCTGTTCTGATTCTTTTTGCTTTCCAACGTTGCATTAATAAACGGAACTTATTTTTCAAAGGCCAAATTAGGTTTTTATTTACAAAGCTCGAAGTCCTAATCTTAACTGATTACTTAGAAATGTATATCAAGAGATTGTGTTGCTACATCAGATTTTGATACAAAATCATATCAATTTCAATCAGAATCTTATTTATGTTTTATTGATTTTCTATCAACTTTCATAGATTTTCAAAACTGAGTTCTTTAATATGTATGTATGCATGTTCTCAGTTGAAAGTAATTGCTTCCTCCTTCAGGACCTTTCTTATGTTATTTTTGGTTTCCACTTTGTCATATTCTTATCTTTACATATCTTAATTCCTCTACTCCAGTGAAATCTTCCTTTTTCATTTGTCATTGCACCTCCTGCTAACCGTAATTGGCTATTGATACAACATACTGCCTGACACATAGTAAGTGTTCAATAAATCTTTATTTGACAAATAGTTCAATAAATAATAAAATAAAATACCTACTAGTTTACATTTTCTTTTATATCCCAAGGGAATAGTCCAAACAACAGAAGTATTCATGTAGATTTTTGTCATCGCATTAAATCTTGCTTTTACATGGTAAACTTTCAATAATTCTAATTAAAAATATTAATGTATAGTGCTCATTTGATTTTAGCATTAAATATTGAGTTCCATGTTACTTCTCAGGTATGGGTCTAAGGGAGCAGGGATTGACTTCTTATTGCCACCTGTCTTCTTTTGATTCTGAGATATTGTTGAAGGTTGAATCGGCCTCAGTTCCTTCACTTCCTCACTCTCATTGATGTGTTTTACAATATAACTTTTCAGTCCTTCCCACAAAAGGCAGAGCTATACTTAACCTATCCCGTGTTTTTAGATAGGCCATATAGCTTGCTTTAGCCAATGGTATATTAGTAGTCATGACGCAAACAAATGTTTGAAATATGTTTGCATAGTTGGGCATACTCTTTTTCCATTTTCTCCATTGCCATGAGAAGAACATGTTCAGCTAGCCCACTGACCTGCAGGGAGGACAAATGATCTATAGAGCAGAACTGTAGTAGCCAACTGAATTATAAATCACAGCCATCCCAGATCCCGAGGTATATAGCAGACACACCCCATGCAGCCGGAATTTGTGAGCAAGAAATACATGCAAACAGTTGTATTACAAGGAGATTTTATAGTTGCTTGTTATGCAATAACAATGACTAATAGAGAAATGATTGAAAGGTACTGAGTCACAACATTATTAGCTCCAACTGCTCCTGAGAAAATTGGTAATAAAGACAATAATAATAAGAATTACCACTTATTAGTGTCTATCAAATGCCAGCAATCACTGGATGCTTTGCGCATTGTAATCCCATTTCATGCTAGGAAGATAACAACTCTATGAAGGGGATAATATTATTGCTATTTCATTCCTAGGAAATTCGGACTCAGAAGTGGTCTGTAACTTACTAGAAATCACAAAGGTAAAAAGTAGCAATTTCAAGCTTATAAGTCAGTGACTTGAGACCAAAATAATTCTACTTTTTACTTGGTGCCGTGGTAGCAGAATTCGCCTGTAATATTCTCAACCTTCCTTTTTGGTATTCCATCCTCCCCTTTTCATTTTCATCTCCCATTTCTCAGCCCTTACATCTCGTATTAAGATCAGCACCTTTGTGCTATTTAACTCTAGACTTTAAAAGCTCCAAATTTAGGTTGGTTTGCATGGTCCCCTAATTTTGGTAATGGGGAATGGGTACAGATAGATGAGGTGAGAGATTACTTTCATATATTAGTGGTGTGCTCATAGCCAAACAAAACAAAACAAAACAAAACAAAATAACAGAATTATTATCTAAATAGGATATTGTGCCAAATAAAAATTTAAGTGAATCACCTGCTTTATTGGATTGGATTTGTATGGAAGATAATTGGAAATAAAATCAAGGGTTGCATAATAAACACAAACTTAGGAACAATGGTGATATCTATTTCCAACCTTGGCATTGTAGAATTCTAATGTCACCTGATTAAGAGAACACAGAAATGTAAGAGCAGTCCAGGTGGTTATTTAAGAATACAAATCTCATGGTGTAACTTCCATTCTAGTAAACAGAGACAGACAGTAATCCTAAAAAGGAAAATAATGCATTTTAAAAAGAGATACAAGTTTTCGAGGGCGGGGGTGGGGGGTGGATAAAAAAGTATAGCAAGGTAGGGGAGATCTAATGTTCTGTTTACAATCTTTGGTGGGGCTTAGGTTAGGACACACAGAGAAAATGCCATTCAAAGGGAATTAGCCAGGTAGATAGATGAGAGAAGAGCATCCCAGGCATAAGGGGCATTCAGTGCAAAGGTCTGTAAAATGAGAATGCATGTAATATGTTCCAGAAGCATTAAAAAAGTCAGTACATATGAAAAGAGTGAGTGGGAAGAGGATAGAAGGAGATGAGATCAGAAGGGTAAGGATCAATTAGATCACTAAGGCCTTGTAAATTGTTTTAAAGACTTTGGCTTTACTATGAGTGAAATAGATATCTATTGAAGGTTTATGGATGAGAATAAACTGGGGGAGGGAAACACAAGTAAAAGCAGTGAGACAAGTTACAAGAATCTTGAAAGATACCAGAGGAGATAATGATGGCTCAGACCAGGGATTTGGCAGAGAAAGAAGTTAGAAGGTAGATGGAGTTTTGATATATTTTGAAGAGAACACTTATATGATTTCCAGATAAATTGACAGTGGGGATAAGAAAAAGAGAGTGGAGAATAACAGCAAAGTTTTCAGCCTGGACAATTGGAAGGATGGGGTTACCCTTAACTATGATGGGGAAGGCTGCTGGTAGATCAAGTTTCAAGGGAGGAATATTGAAATATCAGTTTTGGATATATTTATTTTACATTTTAAATAGAGATTCAAGGAAGGAGATCAATTCACTAATCTGGAGTTGGAAAGAGATAATTAAGGCTAAAGATACAGATGTAGGAGTCATTTGCATATTGATGTTTTAAGCCTGGAGACACATAAAGGAGAAAGTGTAGAGAATTATCCAAGGAATAAGGCCCAGGATCTTTAATAGCTCCCCACGTGAGAAGAAAAACAGGTTAGACTGAGAATAAATGACCAGCGAGTTAATAGAAAAGCCAGACTTTGATGTCCTTAAAGCAAGCAAAGAAAATGTATGAAAGAGTAGGAATTGATGAATTCTATGTTGATAGATTGAGTGAAGTGGGAATTGAGAACTGTCCAGTAGATTTAGGAACATGGAGGTCATTAGTATCATTGTGAAGAGAAGTGGTGATGAATGAAACCCTGGTGAGAGAAAAGGAATTAGAAACCTTAGGTTTCAATAACTCTTGCAGGAGATCTGCTGTGCAAGACAGCAAAGGAATGGAGCAGTAACTAATGGGGAAGTACGATGAAGAAAAAATATATGTAATAGGTGAAGTAACAGTCAATTGCATGCAGATGGGAGGACAACAAATGATGATAAAAAAAAGAAAGGTTAAAAATTTCAGCAGTGATATCCTCAAATGGGGAGAGTTGCTAATGATGTCCTCATCTGAGCAAGGGAAGATGAAAGCTCATGCACAAGTGGAGAATTTGGCTCTAGATAGAAGCATAGAAAATTTTGGTAAGTGGCTTGTCATCAATTGTTTAATGCATGTCCCACCCACAAGCTATAAGGCCCTTGAGGGCAGGGGCATGTCTGTCATCAACCAGTGTATGCCCATTGCTGCACATTGCTCGGCTAGAGTAGAACTCCAACATGCAGCTGTTGAAAAGAAATGGATAGATAGATGAATATAGGTAAATGACTTTCTCTCAGTGAGTAAGGCTCCTCCTTTTTTTCTGTGTGAAAGATCCAAGTTAAGTGTTTACTTGCTTTTTGTATGAGTCAATAACATGTTCTGAGCCTTTAGAAGTATTATATAAAACAAATTTTAAACAACTAGTTATCTGACTTTAACCAGTGATAGAGAAAAGCAACAACATGGTCCCATCCTCTCTGTTTCATAAAGGACAATATTGAAGTTGCTCATGTCATCTTAGATGACAATTATCATTTCTGATTTTTGAGTAAAGAATGGCCCTGACTTGTGTTTATTCATTAAAAAGTTCCATGAAGAAACATAAGTCTCTTTAAGAAACATAAGCTAACTAAGAAACAGAACCTTCATGTATCCTAAAATCATTCATTTGTTATTTTAAAACTGCTATACACTTAATGGCTTTTGCATCTTTCAGTGCAATCAGCATTCTTTGAGCATGATTGTTTTAAAAATAAGTAAAATGTTCATCAATCTATTGGAAATAAAGGAAATTTAAATTCTTATTAGTCATGAATTAGATTAGAAAAACATGAAGCTCTATTGAAATACCAATAATTTTCTCTTAGCAAGAAGATGAATAAAGTTAAAAATGCATAATGAGGTGAAAATTTGTCCAAGGTTACATTTTTATTAAAAGTTGAAATTAAAATATATATACACAGATACATACACACACAAACAGAAATACATGTACACACACAACAAGCAAACATGCACCCATATACATGCATAACTAATTTTTATCTACATATCTAGAGCTTTTACAGATCTCTATGAACAGCATTAGCAGAATTAGGGAAAAATAGAAGCTGAGAAAATTAGCATATCAAGTTAGTCAACAAAGAGAGACTCCCCCAACCCTCTTACTATTTTGTTAACGAAAAAAAAAAATGAAATTCTTCCCTTGTAAAAGAATTATCTGGTTAACTGCTTACCCAAGTCTCTATTTTAATATGCTTTTGTAGCTACAGTTTGATTTAAATACTTCTGGGGATAAAAATGAAAAACCAAAATAAAGGTTGCAATATATATTCTTTCCCTCTTAAACCCTTCATGATTTTTCACAAGAGTTGCTTAAAATCATATATTATTAGAAATACATAGATTTGAAAATTAACTCACTGGAATTCAAACTAGAGAAAATAACATTTATTAAAGACAGATTTATTATGCTATAAATATTGTATCACATTAAACTCAATTAGACTCTTTATAGTGTACTTTTCCATGTTACTCAATAGGCATACCATAAATGAGTCAATAGCTCTTATTTTTTTTCTCCAGATAAACATTTGCAAATGCTTATAAGAGGAAAAAAAAGTGTTTTTCCAAATGTTTTTCCTAACTGTTTTTTCTTAAACAAATGTGATACTATTAGAATGCTTGTAGGTCCATTATAATGGAAATAGAATTTGTTTATGCTAAAAATATACATTTTTAGAGTTGGTCAAACATCTGCTTGAAAGTGAAAATTTTCACCAAATTCATTAGGTAGTGGATTGGTAGGTAGTGGATTGGTCCGACAATTTTTATTATTCTGATTCCACATCACCTTGGTTAACCAATAATTTTCATAATTTCCCTTAATAAATGTTTTTTTAAATGACTCAGCTTTAATCTAAGTAAACATATCATCAATACTAACATTTTAACAGTGTTCAAAGACTAAGGTACAAATTTATGCCTCTTTCAGATAAGAAATAGGCACAGAAATCAAGGAAATATGTCTAAGGTGTATATCATGGTAACATGTATAACATTTGTATGACAAAAACAATCTAACTCAGTTGTTTCACATATGAACAAAATACTGGGAAGCTCTCTGGTGTCTGCAACCCCAGTTTCAGTCTGTAAAGGGTTGTTTAAATCAATTTAAAATATCTGTATGAAATTATAAATCAGAATATTATAGAATGATAATTATGCTGTTATTAATATGCAAGACAAGTCTTATATAAAAAGTTGTTCAATATTTTGTTTCAAATATACTATTTATATTTCTGTTAATTTTGAAACAACATTTTAGGTCAAGAGCAAAATCTACCCCTATCAGTAGGATTTGATTTGAGTAGATAGTAGTCAGTTTTGGGATTCTAATGGCTAAGTTTAAAAATAAGATTCAAATGAAAGGAATTTCAGAAAATTCTACTTAAAGGATTCAATAAAAACTTGGGTATCATGGAGGACATTGATCAGTCTATTAAAGTCATTATAACTATGTTACATTTAGAAATATTAAAATACTTTTAATTCTGAAGATATAAAGATGCCAACTAAGAGTTTTAGGCTTATATTTTTCTTCTAGTTCCTTCCTTTCATTGCAAGCTGATAGTGTTGGGAAATACCAATGATTCAGTGTTAGAGCATGAGCCTTTTAGATCTTTGAAGGATATTAAACTAAGAAGAATATAGTAATTGGATTTACCCAATTTGTATGACTAGATTGCAATCTTAGTCAGAATAATTTAGTTTGTCCGTGTTATGTGTCACTCTGATGACACCTACCAAAGGAAAGTGCTCATTTCTTTAGTTTTATTTTTGTTGCTTCATTGACTACATGTTGAGTGTCCAGCTGAGAAAGAACAACCTGAAATAATGCCTAAGAAATGGCATGTCTATCGTGATACACAGCAAAGTCACTCACTTTTTTGTGCCTTTGGCAAATTGTGATTGCTGTTCTGCTCAAAAAATGCAGGTCACTGGCCTTTCGGCAAACTCTCTTTATCAGCAGTCTGAATGCTTCTTTTTGAAGAACAAAGAAAAGCAAGAGACTATGTGTAAGTTTGGTTTATAAGCTGGCAGGTTATTTATTCTGACAATTGTGGAAAAGGTAATTTTGATAAGAGAAAACAGTTTGAAGAAAAGAGAGTCGCTTGAAGGTGAAAACCTATGTGTAATAAGTTAATGATGAGGTTAGAAACTGGGTAATGAAAGAACAGTGAGTATCGGATAACTGCGTCTTCACACAATGAGGGCTTGAGATGGACACTGCAAAGTACAAGAATGTAGTCTCTAGATTGAGCTCATAGATCTCAGCCCATATCTTATTTTCTCCCTAAAACCCTCTCTTTCAAACCAAGAGACATCTCCCATATCTGTTCTCCTTCAGCACTTAGCATAGAAACACGCACATGTGTACACACACACACACACACACACACACACACACACACACCACTATAAAATCCTTGAGTACATGGGCCCTTGAATTGTATTTACCTATTACAGTATAAGGCAGAAGATTGGACTGTCACATAAGGAATATATGATTCAAGTCAGATTTTTGCATTTACTACCTTAGTGTTCACAGATTAATTATTAAAACTCTACTGAGACTTTATTTCTTCTCACATGTAAATAAGAATTATAATTCCTACTTTATGTCATTATAAGGCCTAATTATTATGTGAAGTGATGAGCAAGTGCCAAATGGTCTGCTGGACTCCTAGCATAGCATAATGCTTAGCACACAGAAAACGCTCAATAAATTGATTTTGTTGGTGATATTGGAGAGATAGCATATTCTCTCCTTCTTCCATATTGATGACAGTTCATGAACTAAATATTTTACTTATTATTCTTCTATCATTTTACTCCTGGGAAAGGCACTCCTGACAAAGGAGCTACAGTTTTCTCTTCACTTTCTCTGACATTTCCCAATTTAAGATAATTTTTCTACTTAGGAATTTGGTGAGAGTCTGGCATCAATTAAAATTAACATTTCTCTATTGGATGAGGTTAGTGGATCAACAGCTAATACCTACATATGTCCTGACTTACCTATGGCTATCTTTTTTAAATTGCCTCCCTACGGGCTATAAGAATTTTAGTCTTAATTCTGTCTTCCTACCTTGCGATAAACTCTGGATATGCTTTTTTTTAAGAGTCAGATAGAGGTAGGGGAACTCTACTATGGACTTTTCCAGTTTCTCTGACTAGGAATGAGGGATAATCTTAATTCAGAGGAAAGCACAGTGTTATCAGCTATCACTACATAAAAAACTACCTCCAAATTTAAGCATCTTAAAACAACAACACTTATAATGATCATGTCTTAAAATAACAGGCACTTAATAGCTGTTTGTATCAAGTTTGATTCTGTTCCACTGACTAAAGTAAATCACATGTCTAAACCCTGAGTCATTGTGAGAGGGGGCACTACAAAAAGACAGAAATTCAGGGAGGCATGAAAAACTGGGTGCATTAAGTTAATAGGCATTGGGTTCATTGATTAACAGGAATTACACTTTGGTCACAGATTTGAGCATATTTTCCCAATTAACCTCCTCTGCATCTAAGCCCATATTTGGCTCTATCTCTAGTATCTTTTTCTCAACTGGTTCAAATCCCTCACCCTAACAAATGACAAGTACAAGGGACATTTGCATAACAAGGTATAGAAATGCTTTTTTGTTCTTTGTTTGATCTTCTTTGTTTGTTTTGTGCATTATAGGGCCAAGCTACTTGTGCTGGCACAATTTACAGAGACAGATATCGTACTGAGTAAAATTCAGGAAACCTAAAGATTTCAAGAAGTTCTGAAAGAGTAGAATTTTCCAGGCACGTCTTTTCACTAGTTTGGAATTCTGAAAAAAGAAAATGTTTAAACTATTACATTAATAACTTAAGACCAACACAAAGCACAAGAAGAAAGGAAATCTTTGTTGGAAATTGATTGGGCTACATTCTTGCATTGTGTAAGTCCCATGATCTCTCTCACTTCTACTTTCTAATTTGGAAAATTGCAACAAAAACTTTAATTTAGAGATATCTCTAGAGGACCTCTGCTCTTGAAGATGCTTTGTAAACTTAAAAATGTTGTAAAACAAAATGGCATGCCCTCCAAACACATCACAATTTTATTAGTGTCATAGAATTTTATTATACAAGGCAACTGAAGAGACAGTTTCAGTAATTAGCACTGTGCATGGAATAGCAGATTCTAGGGCAGTTAATCCCCAGTTTGGCTAATCAGTGTATACATGATCTATCAGTCACTTTTTCAATACCAAGATAACTATTATTTCTATTTTCCTGAAAACATTTTAGAACATAAGATGCTTTGGTGAAGATCCAGAGAGACGTTTAAATCTGCACATGTAAATTATATTCTAGAGAGGAAAAATGAAAGAACAAGTTACTAACAAACAATAAACTGTTTTCCACTGGTCAGTGGTAAAAATAAAGTTCCATTTAGGCCACTGAGCCAAGATAGCCAAATCCACATTAATTAAAATCCTTAGGTTTAAAGTGGGACTTGGTGAGAGAAGTGAGGCCAGGGAGTTATGTTTAAGGATGCCTCATTCTCAAGAGTGGACCCTGTACACTGAGTGAGTGCATCCTTCAATTTTACACCCTAAGTGCTTTGTTTTTCTTGCCTTAGTCCAGCCCTGGTTAAGATGCTTAAAAATGTTGCATACTATTCCACTGTAGACCAGGACTTTAAATCAATGAGCAGGTAAGCACACCAGATGTTACCAAAACAGGAGTGATTCATTTTATACATTTACATTCAAAGATTTCTAATCTAGGCTTCATTAGAATTCATGGTCATTCCTCTTTTATTTTTAGGGCCATCTAAGACATTCGAAAAAAAAAATAAAGGAAACCTTAGCATGGCAATCTTCCTGAGGGTACTAGATATGAGGTTTTAACCAGTGTGACCTTGGTTAAAAGCAGTTTTAAAGTTTGTTTACATGGTTTTGAATACCATCTCCACCCCTCCTGGCTCTGTGAGGTTGGACTAGATATTGAGCTTCCTCATCTGACAGATGAGGATGATTTTAATAGCACTCACCTCCTATATTTATGTGTGTAAGATAAAATTAAATGTAATAATGTACATAAAACTTTTAACATAGTCTGGTTCATAGAAGGAATGATAGATATTATTATTGATATTTTATTATTATCGTTATTAATTCTGGAGCAAAGACTTGCCAAATAAGCTGTCTTTGGCACTATAAATACAATCATAGGATTTCAAATATGTGTCCTGAAACAAATTTGAAAGTTCTCTCTCCTCTTCATCATTTCTTGAGAGAAGTCAAATGGAAGTTCTGGGGAAACGAAAGAGAAGGAAGTGAAGGGAAGCAGATAATACAGAAGAATTATGAGGCCTAGGATGAAATTTAACACAATTTGGATTTGCAACTTATTGAAGAGAAGTTTTAGAGCAATTAATACTTATTTTTTGTGAATGTAGACTTCAGCAAGATATTTTTTACCTCTGAAAATCCTGTTCTTTGATTCATGAATGGAGTGCAGCCCTCTCAGGCAGGCACTAAGGAATGTTTCCTCTAAACCTTAAAAAGTTTTTAGTATGTGGTTTGTGTTGTTACTTCACAAAATTTACTTTACAAATTATCTTCTCTAAGTAGATATTTTCAAAATGATAAGCACTTTCCCTCTCATTGGTAGATTTAATAAACTAAATTTAGATTCATAGAATAGAAATGACCCTTAAGTTTCAAGTTAATATTTTGAAATACAAGGTTAGAAGGTCTAACAATTAATATAGAAAATTATAAAAATGGTACAGAGCAACAGTGGTAATCACTATGAAAATAGATGGTAATAGAAAATAATGGGTCTGGGGAAAAATAAATTAAATAGGCATAATATATATGAAGATGAGGTGGAATTTTTTTATTTCAGGAGTTATATCTGGTCATCTTTTTACATAAGAATTAATTTGTCTATTTGTTCATTGATTTAAAGTATAGTTTGGACAAATCTATTGTCAGGGAGCCACATTTTCAATTCACTAATTTTGGTCCCAATACCTCAATACAAAAGATAGACAAAAATAAACAGTCCTTCTTTCTGTTGTATTTCTTGAGAATGTGTGGAAATATGGAGCTAAAGTATTTTAAAGTGAATAATTTAGAAAACTGCTAATAGAATGAATCACATATTATTTTTTATATTGCCAAGAAATAGGTGACAATATAAGTAGTATGAATGACTTTTTATGGAATGTCTTTGACACCTCACACATAGTCAAAATTATACATTAAGGCTGCCATTTTGGCATATTTTCTCAGGTCTTCAACCTCACTCCTTGCCTGATTCTCCATTGTACCAAAGGAACTCAAGGTGAATTTCTTTAAATTTTATGTATACCAACATATTGAAATAAAATATAACATAGTCTAAAAGAGAAGAATTCTGTGTTCAGCAGTCATGAGTTGAGTCCAGTTTAATCAATGTTAATTATCTGGTGCTGGGGAAGTTTTAAATTCTCTGAACTTAAGTTTTCCCTTCTAAAAACCAAAAGATAATATTTACTTCATAAAACTACTTTGAAGATGGATTTAGAAAAAGAATATAAAATATTAGGTAAAGTACTGGCACAAACTAAGTGCTCAATTTGTTGTAGTAGCTATTACAATTATTCTTATGTTATTAATTAATAATAAAAAACCTGTTCTCTATCAGACATTAAGGTAAATCTCCAAACCACAAAGATAAACAAGACAGGATTCCTACCCTAAGGGAGATCTCAGTGGAATAATGAGAAGGCATAAGAGACAGATGAATACACAATAATGAGTGTCTTTGGAACATAGAAAAGGAATACCAGGCTAGACCTGGATTCTCATCTAAGCTGAATCTTGAAGAATGAGCAAATATTACTCTGCAGAAGGAAATGGGAAATGATTGTGGTTGGCAGAGGAAAGAACATGTGTGATATACCTGCTGGTTGTAGAGCAGGTGGGCTGGAACAGAAGGTGAGAAATGAGAGAGAAGCAGGAGAATCAACTAGAGAGATAAAGAAGCTAGTTCTCACAAAGGATTTTAAAGTCAAGGGAAGGAGTCTAACCTATATGCCAAAGCAATAGAAAGGACCATTGAAAGATTTTAAGGTGGAAAGTGAGATGACCAAATTTTCACTTTAGAATGGTAACTGGAAATTGGAGAGGTTAGAGCAGTTAGGAGATGACAGTTATAACCTGAAGGTACCCTGGAATGGGGTATTGACAGTGGCCAAAGAAGTGGATACATTTCAAGGATTTTTAAAAAAGATGCCTTGTTAAAACTTAGTAAGTGAATGTGAAATGCAGTTCACCAACATAATAATCTGATAACTGTGATAAAACCACCCCACCAATTAGGAGGCTGAAACTAGTTATTTCAGCTTTTGATCTTGAATATATCTCTTTCTTAGTCAGATGTTAAAAGGAAATAAATTAATCCTTTCAGCCTTTCTCTTCTTTGAGTTTCCACATGAAATAAATTTTGAATTTGCTCTCTATATAATTTTCACCATTTTCTTACAGTTAATTTCTATGGATAAGCCAATTAATTCTATCTCATTTCTTCATGTCAACCATATTGGCATGGTTCACAGGTAATTGTATGGTGTCATCCTTGCCTACTAACATCACTGTGAATATTGGATTTGTAAATGTTAGCAGGCTGACTATTTAGCAGAAAGATACAATTTTCTTTTATTATTATTTTAATCTTGAAGAACTTTCACTGACCTAATTTTCTTCATGTTTCCCACTTCTATTTGGAATTTTATGTTGTCTCCTGTGCTATCCTACAGGCATCATTATGAATGGATAACTGATTAATTGGTACTATTTAAACTGAATTTTAGCAATTTCACTTCTATTTGATCTTGAGTCATTCAAGATTTCTCCTCTGCTTACCTCTCATCTCCTCTCTTAACACTCCATTCAATTCCCTTGGCTTTAGTCCAATCCATGTTTCCCCTTCTCCAAATCCCTACTCACTTACAGTATTTGTGTGTTATCTAATGTTTCTTCTGCCAATTATATCTCCTTCCACCCTCTCTTCATTTCGTTAATTATTCTTCTTCTCATCTTGACTTAGACATCTATTCAGAAAGTCTTCACGTACACACATGGCAGTTATTTATGAAAGACATACTTTCTATGGGTATAGGAAAGTTACAGAGTTGAGCAAAACAAATTGGGCTATGACCATGTAGAATTAAAGTATAGTTGGGAAGACTGATATTAATATACACATTCACACACACAAATGCATACATATAGATATATTTGCATATATGTAGAGGATATACAGGAAGAGGTAGAAAAGTATTTATTGTTTCTGGAGAAAGGAAATTGTATTAGCATGACAAAGCTAAGAAGAAGACTTTCAGAGAGAAATTTCCTTTGGAATTGTTTAAATATGTACCAGATGCCAATTGTCTCATAATCAATTAATTAAAAATTTGAAAAATATAGTAAGTACTATGAAAGAATACTACATAGTGCTATTAGAGAGGGTACCAGGATAATCCAACTTAATTTAGGGGATAAATTAGAGTCTTCTCTGAAAGAATGTTCTTTTTTTGAATGGGAAAGAATGTTCCATATAGAAATCAGCCTAAGAAAAGGCCTATGTCAAGAAAAAGACTGCCCTTAGAAGAAAGAAAGAGGAATGAAGAGTTGGCATGTTGAGAAGGAAGGAAAAGTTGGTGAGAGGTGAGACTGGAGGGGATGAGAGGAGTTACAGCATGCAGGAGCTTTTAGATGATATGGATTTCACATTTTAAATGTGAATGGGCAGGGGACATATAACTATTTTAAACAAAGAAAAGACAAGATCTGTTTTTTATTTTTAAAAGATTGTCCTGTATGCTCAGTAGAGAATGTATTGTAGCCAGAGCCAAGTGTAAGTTAGGGAGACTTTCAAGACTATTAGAACAATGTGGTATTAGTATAGGAGAAGTGCCAATGGTTTGGACTATGGTAGACAATGGCATAAGTTAAGAGATTCAGTAAATATTATGGAAGTGTCCTAGGCAAGACTAGTAATGCATTTTATGTGGATGTTGAGGAAGAAGGATAGCTAGGTAAGATTTGTTAGTTTTTCTATCCAGTACTTTGGAGGAAAGTAAATTTGCTTACTTAAGTGGGGATTAGTCTGAAGAGGTTGCATACTGTATGATTCCACAATATTTTGGAAAAGGCAAAACTATAGAGTCAGTAAAAATATTAGTGGTTTCCAGAGGTTCAAGGATGGGGAGGGATAAATAAATACGCACAGGAGAATGACAGCAGGTTTCTCATTACACATGATGTAAACCAGATGACAATGGAGCAAGATCTTTAATTTACTCAAATAAACAAACAAAATCCTAGAATTCCATATCCAGCAAACTATATTTCAAAAATAAAACTGAAATAAACTTTTTCAGAAATTCAAAAGTGGAAAGAATTCATCATTAGAATTATTGTCCTTTAAAACAAATTAAAAGAAATCTTTTGGGCAGAAGGGAAATGATAGCCAATGGGTATGTGGATCTACACACTCACACAAATGAAGAACACCAGACTAAATGAATAAATATAAAAGTTTTTTTCTCATTATTTAAGTTTCTTTAAAATTGACTTTTTAAAGCAAAAATGATAACATTGTATTGTGGAGTTTTGATATATGTAGAAGTATAATATAAAAACAACAACAAAAAGACCAAAAGGGAAGAAATGAAATTATGCTGTTGTAAGATATTTATAATATTCATCAAGTGATATTCGCATCAGTTAAAAGTAGACTGTGAGGGCATTTTTAGTGCAGTGAAACTATTTTGTATATTAGAATGGTGAATACATGACATTTATGCATTTCAAAGTGTGTGTATATGTGTATTTTTTTGGATTTCGTGTAGTGTGTGTTTGTGAAAGAGAGAGAGAGAGATAGAGAGAGACATATCTGGGTTAAAATATAGGCCATGTAATACAGTGTCAATCAAAATATGATTCGTGGACAATGATTACTAAGCAAAATCTTTGTTACTTGCCCATGATCAGGTAAATATAAAATTTTAGACTAATGTTTTAGAAATTTTCATAGTAATGTGTCATTGTTGCAACACTCAAGTACATGATTAATCGACTAAAATCACTGAAAATAGTGTAGAGACCAGTTTACATGATTCATATGTGGTATGAGCTGGATTATTGTCACATCCAAGAGACTACATATTGATCTGTGATGAAATAAAAATAAGAAAAAGTGATCTTTGATCATAGATGGTGTGAGAAACACTTATATAACTTATAAAAATCACTTTGTAGAGTCCTGGTGATAGGAGTATTGAGAAAGATATGAAGTTATCTCCATGGAAACTGAAGCTCAAATATAGCTAAAGGCCTATGTGACTGTTAAAAAGGAACAGTAGCATCACAAGAACATGTTACAGACTGAAGAAAGCAATTCGTGGTTTCAGATATAGGCCTCAAATTCAAATGACAGAGGTAAACACTTGAATTGCGGGTGCTGATTTCTTATTAAGCTGCTTCACCCATGGGCAACTCCAGGCGGCAAGTTCCAGGGTGAGAGGGGCATCAGACATTATTAATGCTGCAGATGTCAGGCTGTAGATGTGTCTCTGTTCTTTATTTTCTTTCTTATATTTTCACTTTCCATTATTGTGCTTGGACTCCATTGCAAAATTATACTGTTTTGTTTTGTTTTGTTTTGTTTCACATATGTTGCTGGTTTGGCAACATGAGTGTGTTTAAGGTGATGTCCTCATGTCTTACTCTAAAAACTAAATTATCATTTTGTATTTTGCTTCTTACTTTTTTTCCCCAAGATAAGACAGAGCTCTGAACTAAAAAGGGATATGAAGGAAGGAGGAGGAGGAAGGAAGGAGGGAAGGAAGGGAGGGAGGGAGGGAAGGCTGAGAAGGAAAGAAAGGAAGGGAGGGATGGGAGGAGGGAGGGGAGGGGAGGGAGGGGAGGGGAGGGAACGAAGGAATGTGAAGGAAGGATGAAATAGCTGAAGGTATGAAGGGTCAGGAAGGAAGGAAGGAAGGAAATAAATACAGGAAGGAAGGAAGGAATGAAATGTGAAGGAATGGAAAGAAGGAAGGAATGAAGGAATGGGAAGGAAGGAAGGAAGGAAGGAAGGAAGGAAGGAAGGAAGGAAGAAGGAAAGAAAGAAAGAAGAAAGAAAAAAAAGAAAGAAAAAGAACACTGAGTACTTCCTTTGCTGCTTACCAGTAAACTTGAACAGGCAGAATGGGGGCTGCCTGATACTGTCAGTTTTATTTTTCATTCTCCTCCACAGTTATATTTTCTTCACAGTAGGAAAAGAGAAAGATCTCCCCTGCTGAGACCTCCATTTCAGGTACCACAATACTCACTGCAATGTGATTAAACCAGGTGAACTGAATGCAGTAGAAGGGTGAAGAATATGGTGATTAAATCAGCAATGCTGAGTAACTCCTTGTTGGCCAGTGAAATAATTTTTTTGTTTTATTAATGGGATAGTTATTTTCTTTTAACCAAAATCAATTTGAATTCAACTGGAGTGTGGATTGTGTTTTCTTTAGAAACCAAATTAATTTAGCAGTAATTGTTGTGTTCTCTTGATAATAGGCACAGATCAGCATTTTTATTCTCTTTATCCACTTATTTTTCAAATCAGTGCCAGAGATGTAATGGCTTCTTAATTTAAGGCGTCATTCTCTTAACTTTTATTTCTTTTGTTTCTTCTCCTTTTATTGGATTATCAGAAGCACTCCAAAGGGTAAAATTTCTCTTATAATATTTACAGTGTGAAACACACCAGAAAATTTAGTGACGCCCCAGTTGTGCCTGTCCTTTTGAAGGAATGGGAATTTTGGTACAGAGTACTTCGTATTGTCCACCTTTAATTATTTATGAATAGATGGTTTAATATGAAATTCGTTTTCTGTAACAATTAAGCAGTGTGAATATAGAAGATTCTTGTTTCTTTTTATATGACTTCAAAAGCAAAATTGGAGAGTAAGGGAGGTTGGAATTCAGTGAATCTTTCTTTGAGCATATTCAAACAAAGACTTACAAAATGCTTTTTAAAGATAATATGCTAATATAATAATTTTAAGAACTATAATGAAAATATATTTGATGAGCTAGCAAATATTTGTTCTATAGTCTACATTTGGCTGATTGGTCTGCCTCTGAAGACATCTCTAAGGCACACATTTCTAAGAAATTCACAGCAAGTAATGAACAGTCAAATAGATGTGTGTATACGAAGGCAGGCTTTTCCTTCAGTGATGAAATTCTTGAAGAGGATAACCTTCAGTTTTGCAGGTGATCTGGTTAAATGAGGTTAGACAAAGCAAATTGTGCAATAATTCTTTTCTGTATCTGAAGAAATACTTCTGTAAGTGACATTTTGTCACATTAAATTTTGTACTCGCTGCTTTTTAAAGATAATTGGTTCTCCACTGTAGGGTATAACTGGATATTAGATTATGTTAAGAGTAAACATTAATTACCCATACAACATCTACGGAAGGTGACGCATAAAAGGTTTGAAAGAGAACAAAAAGTACTAACGAGAAACAAAAAGAATTCTTAGACACTTCAAGCCAGGCAGGTTCTTGGTGATAATTTAGATTCATTTACTCCTTCAACCATCAGGAGCTCGTTCAGTGCTTCACAGCTGTATACAGTGGTGAAGGTGTTTCATTAAGCACTAGTCCCATTAATTGAGAAAATAGGAACATAAATTAAAATTGTAGGTTTTCTAATGCAGCGTTACTAACCTCTTATAAAAATGTTCTCAGTGAGCATAGTTTTGTTTGAGGGGCGGAGCTGATGAGTCACTGCTGAGACTATGTTGTGAGCCATGTGGATGTTGAGACCTACAAGATCAATTTACTTAGAATTTACTTACAAGTTACAATTTACTTAGAATTCACTCTCTTTTCATTTTGGGGTATGTAAATGTTAGTTGTTTGAAGTATTGTTTTATTATTAATGATTACCTTTACCTTTCTTAAAAAGGAGGAAATCGATTCTAGAGTAATTCAAAGCAGCATATTTTATAGCTCTTAAAAAATTTGCACTCAGAGAAATGATTTGTATATTCTGAAAATGATCTGTCTGAAATATTGGACATTCAAAAATTATGTGAATTTAATATAAAAAGTGTTTAAATGCTCCATCCTGGCCCTCTGTGTAAGCATCTTTCTCCCTATAAGCCACTTCCATTCCATGTAGAGAATGAATGGTCCATTATAGATCACCAAAAGCTGATGGTTTGCCAATCAAAATAGTATCCCTTTAATTGTATATTAACCTCTGATCATCAAAGCACTAAAATATTCCAGGAACCTGAAATATTTCTTCTCATTTATCGGTCTTTCAAAATGAAAAGTCCCTTTAGTTATTTTGTTAAAGGCACACACACATTCCCTTCTGAATTAGTGAACAGTACCAAGGAGCATCCTCCACTGATGGGATTAATAATTTGAACTGGGTAAAAGAAATCATGAATTGCAACAGTGAGAAGTATCTCAAAGGTAAAAAAAGAAAGAAACAAAAAATGTGGTAAGCAGAGCTTCTCAACCTTGACACTATTGACATTTGGGGTGAGATAATTATTTGTTTGGAAATCTGTCCTGTTCATTGCAGGATATTTAGAAGCATTCCTAGCCTCTGCCCAGTAGCATGGTCCCCTCTAGTTGTGACAACCAACAGTTTCTGCAGACATTGCCTAATGTCCTCTGGAGGGTCACAATTGCCCATGCCCTCCCCCGCCCCCCAACTATAAACCATTGAAGTAAATAAGAACCAATAGGAATAATAAACATTTCCCCCTAACAAACATCAATTTCAAATGGGAGTAGACTAACTATTTAGGAGGAAGTTAGTGGATTTAAGTCTACTATATTTTCCTAGGCATTGCTCTCTTAGACACTTCCCTACTTTTCTAGCTGTATTACAGATTGTTTAAAATGCATAGAAAAAATGTATTTTGTAAATCTCTGCTATGGAATGGAACTGATATTAAGTTTATAGATTGGAATTGTAAAATTCTTAGTACTTCACTAACAGAGGAGTTCAATAGTTGTATAAGGGTTTGTTTGTATAGCCCTTGAAATATAGCACAGCTTACATCTTGATAGAAAACTGACCTACTAAATATGTAGGAATATTCATAGGGTTTGTAAGATCCTAGGATGGTCAATATCACACAGAAGATATTCTAATAGTATCACCCGCTACCCTCTGTTTTCCTTACTCAACTACTGGGAAGTGAGGCAGGAGCTTCAGATTAAAGAGGATAGAAGCCTATGATATAAAATATGGAAAAGTTCTTAGAGATAGTAGTGAACAGTAGCTGCCTTTGTCTACTGACCTTTTCTTCTATATACAAAAAGAACCTTGCTTCCTCTAATAAATCATCCCATCAATCTCATTCAATATGAGAATAAATACAGAGCAAAGGCTGTTAGAAAATATGATATCTCTCTGGCTACCAAGATTGGTGCAGTATAGGCTCACAACTCAAGCAATGTTCAAAGAGAAACAACCTCATGCCTTTTGTGAGACCATTTGGAAGCAGAAGTTATCTTTTCAGAGGGATTGGGAAGACCAAAGGATGACATTTGGAAGTACTAAAGACTAAGGCAGAAAGATGAAGCAGATTGTTCATGAAATTATTCGAAACTCTAGTGCCAGCTGAATCTGAAAGTAGTTGGACACTTGGAATTTTCTTTTTAAGAAGTAATTGATTCCCTCTATAACTCAAGCAATGTAAGTTTGATTTATTGTCACTTGCAATCCAGTGTCCTCACTAATATTAATAATAAAAAAACATTCACATCCTCATGAACTCTTTTACAGGTGGTGCGACTCAGTCCTAATGAATATAAGTGGTTTTCTCAAGATCATACCTTGCTAGTCACAATCTTCTGTAACTTAAGCTGATTCTATGCTTTAATTTTATTTCTTTATTAAATGCCTATCTATAAAGAAAGCAAGCATATTCTTTAGTTTACATAATACACAATATTAGTGTTAATTATTTTTCGTTTACTAATTACCTAAATTAATTAGATGTACAAACCTTTTTGAAACTCTGGCCTGCATTATTTGTCTATCACTTCATTCAGAATTAAATTTTTATGTTTCCATATAAATATGCAGAATAGAAATACATTTAAAGTATAAATTATTTATCCCAGGTCTTCTCATTGACATGTAATTTTAAATTGAATCCTGATTACCCTATTTATTGAGCTATTTAAATAGCTATTGTAGTTCTAAAAATGTTGTCAAGAGAATAAAGTTACAGTTACATGTTTTTCTTGAATAATTCACATGCAAATCTGTGATTTTAAATTTTTAAGTTAATTGCCCTTTTTTCTATTTTTTCATGAGTACTATAAATCATAGACTTTATAAGACACTTGCACCATTTTCCTTATGTCACATGCAAAGCACAATTATAATCAGAATATAATAGCATCAATATGTTTATACAGATGTTAAAGTAAATTCATCAACATTTATTCCATATGTCTGCAATCTAGCTTTCTCTTCTATTGTCAAACCAAAGAATTTTAAATTAGGGTATTTTTACCAGTATCTTTTATACGCCGATATGTAAGTCTGTGATGTATCTTGTTATTGACATTGATGGTTATAAAGTTAGAGCTTTGATTACTGTGGGTTGTTAGGGATGACAGAAATTTAGAATACAGTCTAAATTTTCTTGCTTTAGTACTTGTCGTAGGCAAAAGTTGTAGTGACCAGTAATGGGGACAATTTTATGTGATTCTACTGTGTTTGTGTGAACTTCTGATCCAAATCGTTCATCATTAGAGCTAGAAAAATCTTTTTTGAGAAACACTGTAACCTAAAATCAACTGAGAGTGTGCATGCCCATGCCTTACACTGTTCTTATGGCCTGAAAATGCACTGAATAAGTTAAAATAAAAATAGCTTTACTATAGTGAGAAGAGTGGGGCAGAAGAATTTTTTGGGAACACTGATATAGTCCTGGTGATTACCAAAGTGAATGGTCCTATGAATTATTGGGTCCCTGAAGACACGACGAATTTCACACGACACAAAAGCGTCTTTTGGCCTTTGGAAATAGTAAAAATAATCAGAAATCCTAAATATCATCCTGGATTATCTTTGTTCTTTAAGATTTCTTTGGCCATTCTTGGTATACTTTGTATTTCTATATAAATGTAAAAATCATCCATGAATTTCTTCAAAAATCCGATAATCCAAAAATTAATCAATAGAAGCTCTTCTTCTAGTTAGAGAAGGTTGATAGAGACCTTTAACCTTCTTGAAACATGAAATTACTGTATGAAACAAACTGTTAAAGACAACAAAGTGCTGTGTGCTCAAATAAACCTAAAAGAATTAAAATCTAGGGAGACAAAGCATTCCTATGTGAACAAAGGGAAAAGAACTCTTTCGTATATGCAGATTGTGTGCAGAGCAGAGAGGAAGTCTGTTAGAGAAGGACAACCAAGGATACAAGTGAAACCAGTAAAGTTTTTGATGAACCTGTGGGCTGGTCTGCTGATTTGAACGTGAAGGAGCCTTATATGTAAAGATAATCTTCACTGCCAAGCCATTGTCACCTGAGCATTTTTCTCAGTAAGAAGAGGCTGAGTGTTAACTGATCTATTTCAATCCTAGGGCCACCAATGGTCACTTAACCAATACTGGAGATCTCTGTGGGTCAAATCACTCTCGTTAAGGCTTGAGCTCTCTTGTCCAGTATGGTTAACCATGACCACCTTGTGTGGGGAAGCTAAATGTCAGCATTTGGACCATGCCATCCTCTCTTTCCATTGAAATTATGGCAGCAGTTACTGCCATCTCTGGTCTACAGGAAATAGTCACCACAGGGTGCTGGTTCTCCCTTTATCAATGTAAATCTCAACTACTAACTAAAGGGAGCATCACCACACTCTCCTTCCTGAGGGACATAATTTGAGGCTGGATGAGAAAGTCTTGCACAATAAATCCTTAGCATTTCAATTTCTGTAAGTCATGGGATACTAAAGAAGTTCTAGTATTTCCATTTCATTCAGTGTAGGCTACCTGCAGACTACTTCATAAAAATCCACTCCTTGCCACTCAAGGTAACATATCACATTGAATATAAAATCTCTTTCTAGTGCTTTGATACTAATAAATATGTTCTAGTCAAGCATTATATCCTTTCCTTCCTAACATAACTTCCTTAGATGTCATTATATATATTCTCCAGGTTTACGTTGCTATAAATTGGCAAAATCTTGCAATTCTTTTGGAACATGTGACACCTACTTAAAGGTTACAAGTTGTTGCTGATCCTCTGGGGTCTTCTAGGAGTTGAGTATGATTATAGGTCTACACTCAATGAGAGGTTATGTGTGTTTAGGGTAGGGACAGTAAAACTTTGAAAAGATCAACTGTCCCCCGCAGTACAACTACCTATTTCAGAGTCCACTACATATTATTCAGGCAAAGAAAAACTAACCTCCTCAGACAGTGGTAGGAGGACTACTTCTGCTGGCAAATAATAATAGATCAAATTTAGTGGCCCAAGTGTTCTCATTTCAATTTTTTAAGGCTCTACTCCTTTCTATTCATTACCCTAACTTTAACAAAAGAGACCCCATGAGGTTGCGAATTCAAGGTGCACTATAATTTAAGTATCTGCAAGATTAGACTTTGGTTTGGCTTTTGGAAATTTTGTCCCCAAAGCTACAGTAGATAAGTATTATTTTAGGGTAATCATAGATTTAATTTTGGTCCCTTACAGATAGTCCCCTGAGCTGGGGATATAAAACTCTAACCTCATCTTTTTCCCCTTACTTTAGTGAAACATTAGAAACATATAATTAACCCCATTATAATCTTTATTTGTCACTAAAATTTTCTATGGCAACAAGTACTTTGCCTTTTTTAAGCAATTGATTTTAGGTGATGATATAAATATTTTGTCACTTCATGCCACGATCTACCAGGATCTCCTTTTCTACTAGCAATCGGGTCATTCATGCCTTAAAATCTTTAATGAGATCAAATAGATAATTCCAGGTTTCCAACTTTTAAATTTCTTGGCCATAGAACATCTTTTTGTACCAATGCATAGATTGGTTATTTTTCATTCAGAAAAGCAAAGCTATAATGAATGTTAAGGAATAAAAAAACTTATTAGAAAATTGATCTTACATTATTGTAGGTGGTTCAAAGGCTCAAAAGCAGGAGTTAAAGGATCAGAAACAAATCACTATCCAGCCTTGGAGCACCTGAACAAATCAGAACTTGCAGGGAAATTTGTAAGCTATTCACATCCATCTGTTAGAGAATGACCATGAAAGAGGATTGTTTTGAAGTCTATAAAAGGCTGCTGACTTTTTGTGGCTACAGTCTCTCCAGTGGGGAGCAGGACCAGCAGCAGCAAGGGGAGGTACATTGTTAATTGGAAAGGCCAAGGTGGAACCTGCTGGCAATTCTGAAAGTCTCTTATAGGACTACAGCCTTCAGAGTGTCATTAAATCCTGTGCAACTTCTCTTTTGGCTCTGTCTAACTTGAAACCATACTGGAGAAAGTGATCTCAGGAAATTTAGTTCCCAATGTAACAAGTTGACCATAGCATAATTCGGCATGAATCTAATGCTTTTCTTTTTATAAGGAAAGTAACCCAGTATCATGGTTAAGGAAATGGTCTTTCTAATAAGACTACATAAGATTGAATACTAAGTCCTTCACTTAGTATATATCTTGGGCAAGCTTGAACACCCTTGTTGCTGTTTCCTTACCTGAAAATCAGGGATAAAAACAGAATCTACCCAAACTTGCATTTTCAGCTCCATCATATAAAGTACTCAGAAGTCATCACTCCCACTTTTACAAGTAAAAAGCTAAACAAACTGAAAACCAATGACTTTTCTCAGCTCCATCTAAGAATTGAGATCACAGCGCAAACCACCACCTTGATATCTGAAGAGAGAGGCGAATACAGAAAATCACAGCCAATATAAGCTTATTTAAGAAAGAAAACATCAGAATGAAGAGTTGGTAGGAACACTGAAATGGAAATTGACAATCACTAGAGCCTGAGTGTAGACTACCTTGAGAGATTAAAACTCCTGGGAGCCCAGTTTTGGAGCTTTGGGCACAATTTCATAGAATTATATTGGCTTCTCACAGTGAAGATGGGAGGGGGAAAGACCTGTCATTTTGAACAGAGGCAGAGTACAAGTAAACATTTTGAAATACTGCATCATGGATTCTATAACAAAAGGCTGTCCTCCAGGGAAAACCACTTGACCAGGGGAAGGGCAATTAGACAACTCCAACCCCCTCTATCCTTCCTGTTTCATTTAATGGAAGAAATTCAAAGGCAGATGCTTCTGAAGATCACAGATCAAGGACTCAGATGTATTAAAACACTGAAATTAATTATAAGATTATAAGATGCTTCTGCTCCCAAAATCGTTATCATCGATACATCAATAGGGCATTGATAACAGTGAATTACAACATTACAATGAGCTGCAAGATATAGCTTTTATTTTAAAAGGATTTTATTTTAAAATGGTTTCTTAGGACACTCAAAAAAAGAGGAGAAAAAATTTAAAAAATTAGAGAAAATTAAAGCTGTCACCTACAGCTATAGCAAACTTGAAACATAGCCCAATTCCTGCTAGCCAGACAAAATGCCTAGTTACCTAAGTTACTATTACTTGGTACATCATGCCCAGCTTTCAACAAACAATTAAATGCATAACAAGCAAAAAAAAAAAAAAAAAAGGTCTGAAGAGATAAAGCAAGTTCCAGAAGCAGATTAATGAAATAGATTTTGGAATTAATGAGGTAGGAATCTTGAAATAACTATAATTAATTTCTTAAGGGTTCTAACAGAAAATGTAACAATACAAGAACAGGTGAATAATGTAAACAGAAAAAGATGAAAGCTCCAAGAAAGTATGGAAAAGAAATTCTAGAAATCAAAAACTCTGTAACATAAATGAAGAATGTTTTTGGTGGACTCATAATAGACTGGACATGGCCAAGAAAAGAATCAGTGGGCTTGAAAATATGTCAATATAAACTCTCCAAACTAAAATACAAAGAGAAAATTGAATGGAATATATTAAATAAAATATCCAAGAACTATGAGACAATTATAAAAGTGTAATGGATACATAATGAAATGTAAGAAGAAACAGAAAGGAACAAAAGAAATATTAGAAGTAATAATGGCTGAAATTATGGAAAATTAATGGCAGACACCAAACCACAATCCAGTAACAAAGCTCAGAGAATACTAAGTAGGATAAATACCAAAATAATACACATTTAGGGATATCATATTCATATTGTAAGGTATGAGACAGAAAATTTTGAAAGAAGTGACAAGAAAACGATTTCTTACCTATAAAATAACAAGGATAAGAATTCCATTGAACTTCTCACCAGAAACAATCCAGTGGAGTGAAATATTTAGCATTGAGAGAAAAGTATCAACAAACTGGAATTCTGTATCCAGTGAAATTATATTCATAACTAAATGAGGACAGATTAATGAAAATCAAGGGAATTTGTTGCCAGTAGAAAAAAAGAAAAAAAGATAGTTACATAGGTCAAAGACTTAGATCTACATAAAGAAAAGATAAACATTAGAGAAGGAATAAATGATGAAAAAATTATCTTTTATTTTCATATTATTAATTGATCTAATAGAAAATGATAAAAATAGCATCTATATATTGGGTGATTACAGCATCTGTATAAATAAAATATATGAGAGCAGTGTCATAGGGAGAGAGAAATTGGAAAAAGTATGTTATAAGGTACCTGTATTATCTATGAAGTGATATAGTCTGATTTGAAAGTGGACTTAGATTAGTTTTAAATGTATATTACAAAATCTAGGTCAACCTCTAAATGTTTTTTTAAAGTATAAATGATTCCCAAACAGAGGAGAGAATATAGAATCATAGAAAATGTTCAATTAAAACCAGAGAAGATAAAAAAATATTTATTAAACAACAGCAACAAAAAGTAGTTTAATGAATAGTAAAAAGTTACAAGCATGGTAAATATTACTCAACCATATCAATAATAAGTTTATGAATGGGGTAAATACACAGATTAGAAGACAGAGAATGTCAAAGTGGGTAAAACAACCAAAAAATACGTTGTCTAGAAAAAACCCACTTTAATATACAGACACAGGTAGATTAAAAGTGAAAGGATAGAAAAATATATACCATGCTAGCAGTGAGAGAGAGAGAAAGAGAGCACACATACATTACTAATATTAGAAATGAAAAAGAAGTCATCATTACTGTTCCAACTGATGTTAGACAGACAATAAAGGAATATTATGAACAACTCTGTGCCCACAAATATAACATATATGCACTGACCAATTCCTTGAAAGACAAAAACTATCAAAATTTATACAAAGAGAAGTAGATATTTTTAAGAGGCCTATATCTATTAAAGACATTGAATCAATAATTATTAACTCCTCTCCCCAAAAAAAAACACTTGGCACAGCTAGTTTCACTGGTGAATTCTACCAAAAATGTAACGAAGAAATGATATCAACTTTTTAAATTCTCATTCAGAATACAGAAATAGAGGGAACAATTCCAAACTCATTCTATGAGGCCAGTATTGCCCTATTATCAAAACTATATAGACAGTACAAGCAAGGAAAACGCCACATGAATTTCTTTCACAAACAGAAATGGAAAAGTTCAAAAATTGTTAGCGAATTTAATCCAAAAATGTATAAAATAATTATACACCACCAGCAAGAAAGATTTATGCCTTGTCTACAAAACTGGTTCAATGTTTGAAAATCAATTAATGTAATCCATCACATCAACAGGCTAAAATAGAGAAATCATGTCAAATGATGCATAAAAAGAATTTGATAAAATCTAACATCGATTTATGATTCTAAAAAAAAAACCTCTCAGCAAATTAGGAATAAACAGGAACTCCCTCAACTTGAGGAAGAAAATCTGGAAAAATGCAACAGCTAACATTATACTTAATGGTGAAAACTGGATGTTTTCCCTTAAGATCAGGAACAAGGCAAATTTGTCCCCTCTCACTTCAGTTGTCCCCTCTTCAATTCAACATCATACTGTAAGTACTAGCTAGTGCAATAAGGCAAAATGAATTAATGGTTATATACAGATTGAGAAAGAGGAAATAAAACAGTCTTGGTTCACAGATGTAGAAAAGCATCAAAAAATAACCCAAAATCCCTCCTGGAATTAATAAGTAACTAAAAAACATTTTAGAATATATGATTAATACATAAAAGTGAATTGCATTTTTATATACTGGCAATGAATAATTGGAATTAGAAATTTAAAACAGTACCATTTGCATTAGCACTGAAAAAAGTAAAATGCTTAGATATAAATATAACAAAAAATATATAAGATCTATATGAGGAAAATTTCAAAGCTCTGATGAAAAAACTCAATGACCTAAATAAATGGAGATATACTTCATGCTCAAGGATGAGAAGACTATCATTAACATGTCATTTCTTCCCAACTTAATCTATAGATTCCATACAATTCCCATCAAAATCCACAAAATTATTTTGTAGATAATGAAAAATGGATTCCTAGGTGTAATGGAAAGGTAAAAGACCCAGAATACCAAACACAATACTAAAATAAAGTAAATTAGAAGCCTGACACTACTCAACTTCATCTTACTACAAAGCCACAGTAGTCAGAACAGCATCGTATTGGTAAAAGAACAGACAAATAGATCAATGGAATAAAATGGAATATACCCACACATGTATAGTCAATACATATTTGACAAAGGTGCAAAGAAAATTGAATGGAGAAAGGATAGTTTTTCAACAAATAGTGCTGTAATAATTGGACATCCATATGCAAAAAATAATATGAATCTAGATACAGTCGTTAGGCCTTCCACAAAAATTAACTAAAATGTACTATGGACCTAACTGTGAAATATAAAACTATAAAACTTCAAGAAGTTAACAGGAGAAAACCTAGATGACTTTAGCTTTGGTATTGAGTTTTTAGGTACAACAAAAGCATTATAAATGAAAGTAAAAATTGATAAGTTGGCAAATTGATAAATTAAAATGTATTAATGTTAAAAACTGCTGTGTAAAAGACAATGTTAAGAGAAAATGAAAAAAAATGGCTACAGACTTGAAGAAGATATTTGTAAAACACATGTCTAGTAAAATACTCATATCCAAAATATACAAAGAACACTTAAAACTCAACAATAAGGAAACAAACAACCGAATTAAGAAAGATCTATAAAGATAACACATCAAAGAGGATATATGGGTAGCAAATAAGCATATGAACACATGCATAAATCACATATTATTAGGGGATTTCAAAGGAAAACAATGAGTTGCTGCTATCACTACATTAAAATGTCTAAAAAATCCCCCCCAAAACAAAAAAACTGACATTACCAAGATGGCAAGAATGCAGAGCAAACAAAACTATACTTTAGTTTTGTTTTACAAATGTCACTGGTTTGCCAACATGAATGTTCATTGCTGGTAAAAGGAGAAATGTTACAGCCACTCTGAAAGACAGTTTGGCAGTTTCTTAAAAAGATAAACATAATCTTTCCAAATAATACAGTAGTCACGCTCCTCATATTTACCCAATTATGGTGAGATTTTCTGTCTATACCAAAACTTGAACGTGAATGCTTATAGCAGTTCTATTCATAATCACCAAAACCTGGAAATAACCAATATGTTGCTTGATAGATGAACATATAAAAAAATGTATTACCCATTTTAATGGATGTTGGATAAAAAGTAAATGAAATATCAAGTGACAAAAAGACACGAAGAAACCTTAAATGAATAGTTAAGTAAAAAAAAAAAAGTCTGAAAAGGCTACATATACAATATGATTCCAACATTGTAATATCTGGGAAAGGCAAAACTATAGAAACAGTAAAAAAATCACTAGTTACCAGAAGTTGAGAGAGGCAGGATGAACAGGTGAAGCATAGGGGATTTTTAAGTCTATATAACTATTTTGTATAGTTCTTCTATGGTACATATATGCATTATGCATTTGTCAAAAGTTGTAAAACTGCATAATACAGAGTGAGCCTTAGTATAAACTGTGTACTTTAGCTAATAATAATGTACCAAAGTTGGTCCATTAAATATAACAAATGTACCACACTAATGCAGGATGTTAATAATAGGGGAAACTGTAGGAGTGTAAATCTAAAACTGTTTTAAAAAATAAAGTCTAGTAATTAAAAAGAAACTACTTCATAGAGCTCTTGTGAATACTAATCTATGTGTGGCATTTCAAATATTTCCTAGTGCTTAACGCTCAATAAAAGTTAACTTCTATTATTATTTTTTGGTTCAATCTCACTTTTTAAAAAAAGATTCAATTTATTTTTTAATTACAGTTGACATAAAATATTATATTAATTTTAGGTGTACAACATAGTAATTATACCTTACAAAGTGTTCACTGATAAATCTAGTATCCTTCTGACACCATATGTAGTTATTACAATATTATTGACTATATTCCATATGCTGTACTCTAATCTCCATGACTATTTTTAAAGCTGGCAATTTCTACTTCTTAATCCTTTTCACATATTATTATTATTAGTAGTAGTAGTGAAAGTAATGATAGATATTTTAACAGAGCTGTGTTCTCTGCAAGAGATTTTTTTCTTTAATATATTTACAAATTCAGAAATTGACAAATGGAGATAAAATAAGAGAAAGTCATCGCTAACCCTGAAGAAAAATGTTTTCTTCTACAATTAAATAAAATGGGAAAATAGCTCTCCTGTTCTGATATATAACCTAATGATTTCTATGAAATTTTATTATAGCAATTACTTTGAGGTACAACTACAAAAAATTATTCACTCAAAAATTACACAGCTTTTTGTATAACATTTTCACATTTGCTCATATACTAAAAAAAATCAACACAACCAAAATATATTGCTGTAAGGGACCTTTGTAAAAGATATTTGCTATTAAAATATTTTCCCCTTATGGATTTGGAAAAAAAGTCTAGGAGATAAAAGATTTATTTTCCCTTCTAATAAAAACTAAAATAGCTCTCTGTTATTCACAAGTAATCTTTCCTTGTTTGTTTTTCTGAGCCTAAAATATGTATATCCATCCTTTATATCCATTGATACTTTGAGAGATATGAAAGATGTATCATTTATTAAGTGACACTAGAACTTCCAATATAATTAGATTTAGATAATATTAAACGATTCTGAACTTTGCTCTTTTCTTTTTCTGCTTTTAAATTTTGGAAAGTATTTTTTAAAAAAATGAAGACTCCATCATTCTCTGCCAAGGTTTGCTTACAACATAAATACAAAAGTTTAATTAGAGCAATTTATTAACTAATTATTTTAAGTACATCCATCTGATTAGTTATTTGATGGATGGTAGGACAAATGCTTCATTGCATCATTGACCCTTTCATTATTGTTCATCTCACATAAGTACGTCTTTTTTGGCAAGAAAAATAATTTTTCATTAAATTTATTGAGGTGACATTGGTTAATAAAATTATATAGGTTTCAAGTGTATAATTCAATAATATGTCATATGTTTATTGTATTGTGTATTCGCCACTCCTAATTTTAAAAATTTATTTATTGCAGTGAAAAAATAACTTTTTAATATTTTATAAGTTTTTATAGTGACTATACTAAAAATGCATCATTTGTCATCATACTCAGAAAGTCCTCCTTGAGGAACATCTGTGATAAATGAAGATTGTTTAAAAAATCATTTTTATTTTATAATATAAGCTATGTTAATTTGGCTATATCTGTATAGCGAAAGAGGCATATATGACATGCAAGATTTGGAAATTACTGGTTTAGTTTATATTTCTGCTTTTTCCCCTCTGATCTAAAATTCATAAAATGATTAGCAAATATTAGCAGAAGACATCCACATACTGAAGTTAAAATCAGCCCAGTCTTATGTAACTCAATGATGTTGAAGCGTAGAGCACTAAAAATATTTTCTAGGCATTATTTTGGCCTATAGACTTACTCCTCTTATAACTTTTAGAAGAAAAGGGATTCTTCTGAAGTGTCCAAATTTATTCCTGTGGCAAGATGATCTATGTGAGCTCCCATCTGAATAGCTAGCTTGTCTTATATAGATCCTGGCGATTTTATTGTAGAAAAGAATGACTATTGGTAAATTATAGCTTGAATCACATAGATTTCATTTTTCCATAATAAAGGTTTTTCCTTTTTTATATAAAAACTGGATTTATGAACTGTTGTAAAGAGTCGAAAGCTCTGAAAATACTTAGATGAAACAAAGTTGGACACTGATCCCATAAAATAGGAACATGGGCTTTCCAGGTTGTTCCAATCCCAGTCAGATCTCCTTCTTGTTTATGACCTTTCTGGGTTGAGACCCATTGTCCTCATTTTTTTGTTCATATTTATTGAGATATAATCGCCATCTAACATTATGTAAGTTTAAGGTATACAAAGTGATGACTCAATACACAAACATATTATGAAAGGATTACCACAACAAGGATAGTTAACACATCTATCGCCTCACATAGAGTGTGTGTGTGTGTATGTGTGTGTGTTTTGAGAAAATTTAAGATCTAGTTTCTTAGCAACTTTCAGGTATAAAATCCAGTATCATTAACTATAGTCACCACATTTACCTTAGATTTCCAGAACTTATTCATTTTATAAATGAAAGTTTACACCCTTTGACCACTTTCACACATCCTCCCACTCCCACCCCCATCCCAGGCAAGCACTATTCTACTCTCTGTTTCTATGACTTTGATGTTTTTAGATTCCACATATAGGTAATATCATCCAGAATTTGTCTTCTATTGTTGGACTTTTTCACTTAGCATAATGCCCTAAAGGTCCATCAATGTTGCCACAAATGGCAGAATTTCCTTTTTTCCCTTGGCTGAATAATGTCCAGGGTGTGTGTGTGTGTGTGTGTGTGTGTGTGTGTGTGTGTCTGTGTGTGTCTGTGTCCATCTTTATCCATTTATTTGTTGACAATAAGGTTGTTTCTATGTTTTGGATATTGTGAATAATGCTACAATGAACATGAGGTTACAAATAGCTCTTTGAGATAGTGATTCCACCTTCTTTGGATACACCCAAAAGTGGGATTGCTGGAGCATATGGTAGTTCTACTTATAATTTTTTGAGTAATCTCCATACTGTTTTTCATAGTGGCTGTACCAATTCCCACCAACAGTGAACAAGAGTTCCTATTTCTCCAACATTCTCATCAGCACTTGTTATCTCTTGTCTTTTTGATTATAGCAGTTCTAGTAAGTGTGAGGTGATATCTTGTGGTTTTGACTTGCATGTCCTGATTATTAATGATGTTGATGTTGAGCATTTTTTTCATGTACCTGTTAGGCATTTGTATGCCGTCTTTGGAAAATGTCTTTTCAGGTCCTTTGCTCATTTTTTAATTGAATGAAACATATGTAAATATATATTTATATTTATAATATTTAGCTGTAATTCATTTTAATTGAATTATTTAGATAGATAGATAGATAGATAGATGATAGATAGATAGATAATTAACCCCCTACAGATATATAGATTACAAATATTTTCTCCTATTCTGTAGCTTGCCTTTTCATTTTATTAATTGTTCCTTTTGCTGTGCAGAAGCTTTTCATTTTTATTTATTTTTTATTATTAAATTTATTGAGGTAACATTGGTTAATAAGATTATATAGATTCCAAGTGTACAATTCAATAATACATCATCTGCATATTGTATTTTGTGTTCACCATCCAAAGTCAGATTTCCTTTCGTCACCATATATTTGACCTCCCTTTACCCTTATCTTTTTCCCTTCCTTCCTCCTTTCCCTCTGGTAACCACTTAACTGTTGTCTGTGTGTACAAGATCTTTTTTGTTTGTCTTGTTTATTTGTTGCCTTTAGTTTTACACCCCACATATGAGTGAAATCATGTGGTTCTCAACCGTTTTTACTGACATTTTATTTAGCATAATAATCTCAAGATTCATCCATGTGGATTTTAGGATTGTTTATTTAGCATAATAATCTCAAGATTCATCCATATGGATTTTAGGATTGTTTTTTCTATTTCTGTGAAAAATGCCATTGGAATTTTGATAGGGATGTGCTTGAATCTATTGATTGCTTTGGGTGTTATGGAAATTTTAACAATATTATTTCTTCCAATCTGTGAACATTTATTTGTGTCTTTGTCAGTTTCTTTTCTCAATGTCTTATAGTTTTTGGTGTATAAATCTTTCACCTCTTTGATTAAATTTGCTTAGCAATTAGATAGGATTGTGAATTCTTTCAACAATTGGATAGGACTGCTTAGCAATTGGATAGGACTGTGAATTCTTTCAACAGCTTAGTGGGGCCACAGAATGGACTCCACAGCTGGTAGTGCCCTACCAGTCTATTACCTGGAGATCAAAATCAGGCATAACTATCAATAAGGCTTCCTGAATAGATGCGGCCATCAACTGAGCTTTACAGATGGACAGAGCTGCTAGTTAGGATCTCTGCTCAGGCTCCAGTGCAAGTAGGAACAGGTTCACCAAGATCTGAGTACTAGTTGTTGTAAGTCCTATCCCTCTTCTTCATCTCTATCTGAATCCCAGTAGTGGAGATCTGCAGATTCCTCCAATGATTCCTGTGAGGTGAGACCTAAGTGGTCTCCTAAGGAGTATCTTGCAATTCTTAGGAAATTGGATGTCTACCTTGGCTTCTCTTTTTCTCGCTGAAGAAACTATCAGCTTTGGGAGGACTTATTGGTAAAGCAATGTGCCAGCTTGGAGGAGGTACAATGCCGTCAAAATGCAGCCCCTCCTTTTATTTTTCCAATGCAGTTCTTTTCAGTCTCTTTTGTCCAGAGCAGTTCTTCAGTCTCATCCCTAGGTCTCTGGGAATTTTACAGTGCTGTCCACTCTATGGGTAGATGCTAACTTGCCTTTTTATGAGGAGGATTGAAGTCAGGAATGACTTATGTTGCCATCTTGATGACATCTTATGCTCTTCATTTGAGAGGTGAATAAACTGACACCAAGAGACCTGTTTTATTGAAAGCGAAGCTGTGATTAAGTGATAAATTAAGACTAAGCTCCAAAGATAATCTCAACACTTATGATTATAAATTTTAAATTATTTCTATTTTGGGGAACCCTAGTTCTTCCCTAGTTTATTGTTTTAGTGGAATAAAGAGAGCTGCAAAGACTTTATAGTCATTTGGGTTTGGGACTGCTGGGAGAAGCACAATGTAACAGACTGTGGAAGATGTGAGAACTGTGTTTTCAAATCTTGGCTCTGCTGCTCCCTGGTTGTGTGTACTTGACAAGTTTCTTATCCATGGAGACTTAGTTTACTCACATACAAGATGGGGTTGGATTAATCTGGGTTTTCCAGAGCAACAAAACCAGTAGTATGTGTATGGTGTGTGTGAGTGTGTGTGTGTGTGTGTGTGTGCATGCGTGTATGTGTGAGAGAGAGAGGTTGATTAAGGAGTTGACTCATAATTGTGGGGGCTGACAAATTTAAAATTTGAAGGGCAGGCTGCTAGGCTGGAGACCCAGAGAAGAGGTGGTATTGCAGTTCCATTCTGAAGGCAGTTAGAGACAGAATTCTCTCTTCTTCAAGGACCTCAGTTATTTTTCTCTTAAGGACTTCAGCTGATTGGATATGTCTACTTAACATTATTGAGAGTAATCTACTCTACTCAAAGTCTACTGATTTAAATGTTAATCACATCTAAGCAATACATCTAGATTTGGCACAATATCTAGATTGGTGTTTGATCAACATCTGGGCATCATAGCCTAGCCCAGTTGATACATAAAATTAGCTAACCATCACAGGGGTGATGATATTAACCTTACCATACTTGTGAGCATTAGATGAGATAATGACTTTAATAATTAGCATAGTGTTTGAGATATAGTAGCTACTCAATAAATAACAGTTACTATTATTTTTATTGTTACTACTATTAGGTATCTCCATAAAACCTGTGAGTTTATGGTCTTCCTTACGTATGAATTTCAAGAGAAATTCTTTGTTTTTGGTGATATTTTGGACAAATGTTAATTTTTGCTTTGATAAAAGTCCTGTCTGTTATATAGATTTGCAAAATCTTTTGACAAACATGTTAAGAAAAAATTGCTTTATATGTACTTAGAGCATAATAAATTTCAGAAGTCTGAAAAAATATGAGCATTACTATAAAACAATGAATGCCCAATAAAATTTTAAAGAGAGAAAGACATATTTCTGTTCTGTAACTAATGCGAGTATCACGTGCAAATTGTCAAGTTTTGATTATTAAAAGCTATATAAGTGAAAAGTGCTTTTGAAGATGAATGTAGGATATTATGAAATTTCATTGTCCCTGAGGCCATACATTAAAATTTCAAGACATCACTGGGATAATGTGGTAAATAGCAAGTGCCTACTACTTCTTTGTGAGGGGAAAAAAGAAAACCAAATCTTTGTTGAAAAAGGTAGAGGAAAATATAAGTAAAGAACAAAATTATTTGGTTGTGAAACATAGGACACAACTGATTTAATAATGTTAGGGCCATTATTCTAACCCCATTCTCAATAGATCAGACGTTGGTTAGAGGAAGGTAGTGGTGCCAATGATAGTTACCATCCACTTTTTAGTATCAAGTAATTTCATAGAATCCTTTTGATTATACTATTTATTTAAAAAGAAAATTTTCATTAATTATTATAAAAATGATATTTATGTAAGCAGAATATACAACTTATTTTTCTGAGAGATCTTATATGATAAGGCAAGTAGATTCATGAACTACTTGCCCTAATTCTGTAAACCACCATGAGTTAGTGGCTTAGAGGTTGGAAGTCACTGGTGCAGGTGAAAGACTTGTACCAGAGTAACTTGGCAGAAAAAAAACTGGATGGTTGTAAGCCAGGATCATCTAACATACTGAGCAAGTGACTTTGATCGAGATTTTAGAGTTTAGTTTTTACCATTTATATGTTGTTGTTTTTTTTAAAGTAATTTTCTGGTATGCTCCTCTAATCCAGTTGAGTAGAATTCTTTGAAAAGGGAAACAATCTTTTGCTTTGGTGTAAAAATCAATCATAATCTAAAAGGATAGGTATTATTATATAAATTAGAATATTAGCTATACAGGGTAAAGATCTCTCTCTTTGGAATTCTGGAGTTAAATGTATGTTTTATCAGCTTTTGGAGTACGTGTGACAGGGGATAGATATTTAACTTGCTAATTTATTTAAGCTGTATAGACATTGCTCCAGTGAAGAGGCCATTCAACATAAAAATACATTTATACAGAATATTTTATTATGTTTTTATTAATTCTTAGAGTGACCCTTTGTTATGCTAAAATTTATAAATTCTAGAAACCTTTTTAGTGATTTTTAAATCTTGAGGTTTAGGCTTCTTTAAGCTTCAACAATATATCCCAAATATAAATGAAAATATTATTGAGTATACATTTCAGAGAAATTGCTATTAATCTGTGAACAAGTAATTGGACACATATGTGCTTGGCCACAATTTAGTAGTGAATACATTTGTGGTAAACATGAAACAAATTCTAGAGGAAGACCCCCCGAAAGAGTGTCATTCACTTCTTGGAGAATAAAGCCTTTTAAATCATGAGATTAAGGATAAGAAATAACTACTCTAGATGAGGTATTGACATTTCAGATGTGGAGTTTAAGCTTTCCCTTCTTTCTCCTTTCTCCCTCCCTTCAGTTAAATGATCGTGTACTTTAAAAACACAACATCTATAATTTAAAGAACATTTTTAAAATGTCTTGCTTTTTTATCCTGAGTTCAGTGAAAAATATGGCATTTAGAAACATAACTATCACTTTGTCTTTTATACAAATTCATATAAATTACGTAATTTTGCAGAAAGTAGAAAAAAATAAGCAGGAGAAAACTAAAATAAAATTTAACATTTTTTTCCCTTTTTTTTTTTCAACATATTGCTAGAAAAAATTGAGTCAGAATAACTCGCACCTTAGATTTTATGGTACTGTCTCTTGTATTGATTTTTTTTTTTTTTTTTTTAGTTATTGAACGTAACCTTAACCTTATTTCCCCCTTCAATACATACGTACATGCAGTGAAAGTTAACTAGGTAGAAGACAAAGATATAAAATTGAATGAGATTTATGTCCCATAGCATGGGATCCTGGACAAGTCTCAAAGTCTCTAAGCATCAGTTTCCTCCTTTATAAAATGGGGATAAAGTCTGTCCCTGCTATCTCACACTGAGAGAATTAAATTAGAAAACACTTTGTGGGCTAAAAAAGCACTGTAAAAACATAAGCTATTCATGGCATCTGTGGTAACGATGTAACAATGTGCTATGGGATGCAAAGATACATAAATTATGGTCCTGTTCCTCTGGAAGTTCATAGTCCGGTAAGAAGGTCCATAACAACGCCAAGCTATACATGTTGCACGTCAGATGACCAGGAAAGGTGACTATGGGAGTAAAGGACATCAGAGGAAGAGATCACTTCTGTTTAGGAAGCTTATGACAGCTTTTATGGAAGATGGTGGTGTTAAACCATGCTAAGACTATTGACAGACATTTGAATGCTTACCATGTACTCATAGTACTTAGCCCAGTACTTACTAAGAGCTTTACATTGATTGCCTCATTTAATTATTAAAAATTTAATCAAGCTAGCACTATTTTTATCTCCACCTAACCAATAGGAAACAGAGATTCAGAGAGATGAAGTGACTTTCCAAAGTGACATAGTAAATTGCAGAATTGACCTTTGAAGGGACGTATCTCCAGACATCATGATTCCAGTCACCACAATAAGGCAGTAAAAAACGGAAACCAGTGCTTAAACAGAGCCTAGAAAATAGTGGTCTCCATCACATTTTTTCTCTCCTTCATGTGTACAGTCTGTCACTTTTGCTGTGTCTTTACACTTTCTCCCACATAAAAGGCAGGGAAGACATCCTTAAACCTTGATTCCGATTTCAGCCTGTGGCTTGCGTGGGCCAATAGCATGAGGTGAATATAGTGCCATTTCTGAGGCTAGGCTTCAAAAAAATCGTGCATGTTTCTGTTTGCTCTCTTGTGCTTCTGCCATTGCCATGAGGAGAACTGCTATTTCACTGTTCCCAGAGGAGAATGAGAGAAGTATGGAGCAAAGATGCCCCACAACCAAGCCTAGCCTAGAAGAGAACCCACAGCCAACCCAGACATGCATGAGTGAGCCTAGCTAAGATCAATTAGCATATTCATAAACTATGATAATAGTTTGAAGTCACTCAATTACGGGGGTGTGTTAAGTAGCAGTAGCTAAGTGAAACAAGGTAAAAACATTTTTATATGTAAATTTTTGTACTATAAAAGTAATATTTTTAAAAAATTGGAAATAACAAAAAATGTTTCAAGAAGAGAGAAAAATAAACTGCTAAATCCCACTACACTGAAGTAAATATTGTGATATAAAAGTATAATGCATATGTACTGTTTTCTATATATCAGGCATTCTTCAAAAACTTTATGTATATTAAAGCATTTAATACATATACAGTTTTGTACAAATTACTAAGTAAATTTTAAATATGGGGAAATTGAGTAATAAAAAGTTTAAGCAACACAGCTAATAATACTCAAAACTTGGATTTAAACCCAGAAAGGATGGCTCCAGCAGCAATGTCTTTAAATCACTCCATTATATGGCTTCTCTGACTAGCTTAAACACTGTATTTCTTTCTGTATTACTGCCCCTCGACCTTCGTTTATCACTATACCACGTAGGATGTAGGTAGATAAAATGCATTCCGGGGAAAGACAACAAAATGAACAAAGGACTGATGCAGAGCCAGAGATAATCACTTTGGTTGTATAAAAAAGACTGGGTTTACCAATTTTCCAGGAGCCAAGTTGATGAACTCATTCAGTTCATCAGAAAAATTTATCTCATCTTTAAAAATAAATATATTTTTGTGGTTTAATTGCCATGTCACTTTTATTCAGTATCCAAGCTTTTTTAAGCCACGGGATTTGAGAATGAAGCTTCTTTTCAGAGAAAAGGTGTCTCTAGTGACCAAGACAAATAAAGCTTGGAATGACAACTGCAGAACTGAAGACACTTGTACATTCAAGTGTTTATGCATTTTTGCACACAGCCCTTTTCAAGATTTGTTTATGTCAGTCGGGCACTGTTCAGGAACAGTCTACTGTGCAGGTGGCAAAATTACATATTAGGACAGCATCGCATTCTTTGACACTCCCGTGCGAATGAGTTATATGAATGTCCTGTTCTACATACTACATTGCTATGAGCAAGAAAAAGGCAAGCAGCAAAGATCCAACTTCGTTGGATAATTATTGTCTGTAGTATAGGAGAATAATTCATTGACACTCTCAGGTATCTCTAAAGGCTATATTCTCCTTGGTTTCTCTGTGTGCTGTGGACTACAATTTTATGCTTTTGTGCAAAAACGAGCTGACTCCTTATGCTTAAAACCCAAATCTTGCTCTTTTGAGCTATATGAGGACGATCATGGGCCTCTTGATGTAAAATAGCCTTTCATTGTCCATCCTTGGTTTCATGCAGGCTAGTGCCATGCCTTCAAACACAAAAATTAAAATAAAAAAAAAAAGTTATCCCCTGTAAAAGTGCCTGAGGGAGAAGAGACAGCTGTGTGTATCCAGATTTAGCTTCAACTGCTACCTCTCACCTAATCACTTTTGGCAGCTTGTCTTCTAAGCTAAGAATCTGTATGGGAAATTTTAGGTTGGCCTAAAATCACAGCCTCTAAACTTAACCAATTGCCGCCCACCAAAGGCTCACGGGCAAATGGAATCAACCAATATGGCTCTTCTAGAATTTCTCATCTGTGAACCTCAAAGTTTCATTTTCTGATGTGGTCCATCTGTCATACACCGCTGCTCAGGAATAGGCTGGCTGTAATATTGAACAATGTGAATTTAATGAATAGTTTAAAAATATCTATTCTGGGAAGTTTTCTAGTTTTTTGGAAGAAGCTCAGGGCCAGGTAAGAAGTCAACCACATACTAGCAAAGTTACATGCACTATGGTAATTGCTGTGATGAAATCATGGCTATAGGAACTCATGATATTATGGCTTTGCAATTCAAAGTGTGGTCCATAGGCCTTCAGTATTACCATCGAGAGATGCTTAAAATTGCTACAACAATCTATCTGCAGGTAATTAAGCAGATCCTCGGGTGATTGGTATGCACATTAAAGTTTGAGAAGCATTGCTTTAGATCAGTATTTCTCCAGCTTTGCTCATGTTGGAAAACCTGGAAGCTTTTAAAAATTCTGATGTTTAGTCTGCTCAAGCGCTATTGAATCAGAATCTCTGCTAAAGGGTCCCAGCCTTAGTATTTTTTTTCAACTCCCTACCTCCACCCAGATGATTTCATTACTGGTGCTGCCAACTCTAAGAGCCAGTAATCTTAAAAAGATCTTTCTAGTTAGCATCTATACCTATTTTTTTAGGAAGGCATGCTATTCAATTGAAGACGCTGTTGCCCACCCAGCAACTAAATCTTCCCACTTTGTTGCTAATACCTGGAAAGCTTTCCAGTGTCTGTTTTCCAGGAATTAGAGGCCTAAGGACTAAATTTCATTTATGCTCTAAGTCAGCCTTGGTAATTCCATTCCTCTACCAGTGACTTCCTTAAAAATAGACATATGGTATACTTCTGACCAAAATGAAAGGAGAGATATGGGTTCCAGTAAATCATTCTTCGCTTTTAAAGAGGAGCGTCGGGAAGAAATGCATTCTGTTGCCTTTTCCAGCCTTTACATGTTTTTTGTGTTATACCCGAGCCGCTGCAATAGCTCGTGACCATGAGACTGAGACCATACTTGCAGGGAGAGGGATTCAGGAAGAAAGTAGAAAAGCCACTGAGTTATAGTTGACCTGTTGAATTAACCAACACTGATAACTGCCTCTGATCCCTTATCTGAAATAAATTTTCTTATTTGTTAAGATATTTTTAGCTGAGTCTTCTCTTACTTTTGGCTGAAAGCACTCTAATAGATAATCTTTATCTCAAAAATAGAGAATAATATTATGCGGTACGAAAAATTTTAGAATCACAACATGAATCATACTTTCAATATAGAAAAGGACCCCAAATACCATCCATTTTAACTGCTTAAGTAGTCTCTGGACAGCACTGAACTAGGTCTTGCCTCTAGCAGATTTAGAAAACTTGCTGATTTAGTATTTTTGCAAGACTTCTTATTTTTTGTCTCCTACTTGACAGATGAGGAACATGCAGAGAAATAGATTGTTTCTGCCTGAAGGAACACAAAACGCACTGCTCATAGACACATATTTTTATGCCTGTGAAGAGCATTGCTTATTTGAAAATGGAAGAACAATGGGTGGTCCGGGAAAAGTTATCCTTGAGATTTTTTTTGGCGGGGGTGGGGCAGAGAGAAGTTGACTATCTTTTATGTGGAATCCAAATCTAGAATTATACTTAGGAGAGACTAGTAAATTTAAATTTAATAATATTGTTATACTTTCCAATTGGTTTTAATTAAATTAGAAAAAAAATGCTTGTAGTCTGGTTCCAAAGTTACTTGTGATCATTGTCTCATTGTTATCACTGGGGTGATGTGAAATCCAGCGTTGCTCCAGCATCATGAGGAAAGAGGAGGAGGAGGCGGGTAGTCGACAGTGGCGTTGTGTGTTGTTGTCCCTCAGTTCTTACCCAACACAGCAAAGAATTACAGGTCATTGAGATTGAGAAAAAGAAAGATTTATTGAAAGTACATTTTAGAAAGAGAAGGGCTGCACTAAGGAAGGCTGCAGCCCTGTGGAATTCAGGAGGTGAAGAGATAAGATAGTACACCCCAAAGGGAGGGGTGGGTTTCCAGCCACGAAGGCTGTAAAATGCAGAAATGGGAAGGTCTGTTTATATTGGGGCCATGATGGGAGGGTCTAGATGATCCCTATGTGAGGTCACCTTGACTGACAGTTGGCTGCTACATAACATTTTGCCTACTGTGTCTGTGCTTACCAAGAATTCAGTCCATTATAATTAGATTCATGAACTTCTAGGCATAGTCATGATATTATAATGATGGTATAATGAGGCTGAAGTTAGGGGGAGTACTTTCTGCACATATGTTTTTAGCTGGTTTAGCCAGCAGCTTTTATGGCCTTCATGCTCTAGGATTTGGGGTAATTTATAACCCTAAAAGACAGGTATTTCTGGCAGATCCTTAAGGAAGGTCTTTAAGGGAAGTTTCTTTGGTCACAGAGCTGGGCCTTGGCTCCTGTCGCTCATGCTTGACTAACTACCTAACATCATGAAGGCAGATATTTTAGTTTGTTTCACACACACACACACACACACACACACACACACACATATATATATATATATATATTTTTTTTTTTAACTTGGTAAGGAATTGCTGGCTATTCCTCATGACCTGCATCATGGTCTGCATTCACCAAGTCTCCTGTCTTGTTCCCTCATGCCAATCAAATGGTTGTTTCGGATGGGAGTTGGACATATGGCCTCTGGCCCAGAAATGTCTCTCAAGCCTACCCTGTCCCTTTCAAATGCAAATGAAATTTTATTGAGAGCTAATAGGCTGAGGATCATATAAAATTTAAACTCAAAGATATTCCATTTTTCCTCAAGAAACTTGCCACCTAAATTTAGAACGATAACTGATGAAACAAACATTTAAAAAATTTAAAGAGCAAAATCTTCCTTTCTACTTGTTAAAAAACAAAATCCAACTCAATAAATTTGAAGATCTAATTGGTTTTATTAAACGATTTACGAATTGGGCAGCATCCATCATTTAGCAACAAGAGGGGCACCCTGAGGTGCTGTACAGAAAGGAAGGTTTTTATAGGAGGACGAATGGGGCGAGGGTGTCATTAACAAAAGAAAAGAAAAAATTATTTTTAGACCAGTGTATCTTTCTGGGAGGGAGAAGAGAATGGCTAGGACTTGTTTGTTTTTATCATGCAGATTGCCTCTTATTTCTGTGGGGGATGGAGAGGGCCCTCAGATCACCTCATTGGTATTGATCATAAAATTACAGACCGGTTGATTAAAAGTATGCTTCTAGAAGAGGTTAATACAGCACTTAGGTCAGGTATTAAATCTGGGTTTGATATCATTCATGGGCTTTAGTATAAGTGATACCATTTTGGGCCTGTGGTTTTCTTTTTAAACATATTTTAGGTTTCTTTAATCTTTTCTAATGTGTGTGTGCATGTTTGTGTGTGTTGTGTGTAGTTCAGTCTTTGATTTTTGATGTCTTATCTACTTTTCTACTTTATTTTTATTAGTTGTCCTCTTTTAAAACTTAATGCTAAACCATGTTTCTTAAGTTGTCATCACTATTTATTTTGAAGCTCCTTCTCTTCTAGAGTTTATGTTATAGAGCAGAGCATTCACAAACATTTGCTTAAAGGCCACGATAGTAAATATTTTTGACTTTGTTGGTGAAGACGCAAAATTGAGCCTATTATGTAGTTTTTTATATAACTTTTAAAACCGTAAAAAGTATTCTTAGTTCACTAGGCAATAGATTATAGGCTGGATTTGGCTCAAGGACTTATAATTTGCTAGCCTAATAAATGAAAAGGGTAATGAACTTGAATTAATGTAATGAATAAATGTAAGCTGCATAGCTGTGATAATGTGTTATGGTTCTTTTATAAAATGGGGCTATTTTTATAAAATGGTCTGCTTAACCTGGAGATATAATTGGTTACAAGATAGAAAAGTACTTTATAAACATAGAAGTGAAGGGTGTGTAACAGCAAAAATAAAGTCTTAATTACGGTTTAAACCAAGTAGACCTTAGAAGAAAGAAAGAGACCTACTGCTTGGGGCAGATGGTAAAATTATAACAGAAAACAGAAGGAAAGCAGAGTTACTCAATTTCTTTTATGTTTTACCTTCTCTGTTGAGCAAGCTAAGTATATTTAGTTCTTTCTAAAACTTCCTGAATGACCAAATTCAAAATAATAAAGGCATATTATCAAGAGCAGTGGTCTCTAGTGACACCTCAAAGCTCTTCCTTCAACCTAGTCTTTGTCAAAATATTTACTTGAATTTTAAGGTTCTCAATTTCAGGTTTTTCTATCTTTAAAGAGAAACCACAGGTCCAAAATGGAGTCACTTGTGCTAAAACACATGGCACCTAACCTAAATTTAATACCTAACTTAATTGCAGTTTCAGTCTTCTCAGGAATGTAATCTTAATGGGTCAGTCTGATATTTTCTGATTAGCACCAATCAGATAATCTGTCATGGGGGCTCTTTCTATTCTCCCAAAAAAGCTAAAGAAATCTGCCTGATAAGACCTCCTCATCACCACTTCCACTAAAAGAAGGGATCTTGCCTGAAACAATTCTTTTTTTTTTCTTTGCTAATAACGTTCTTGTCCTGCCCAATCCTGCCCAATTTCTTACTATGAAAGCCTCTTATATTGCATATCTTCTCAGGGCTTCTCTCGATTTGCTGGGTGGGATGCTTCCTGATTCATGAATTGCTCAATAAAGACAATTACATCTTCAAATTTACTCAATTAAATTTTTGGTTTTTTTAACACTATTTTATAGATACCCTGAAAGTTGGAAAGACTAAAGACCTGTAAGATTTTTTCAGCTCTAAAATCCAACAGTTTAAATACTTTTTTAAAAACAAAAACAAATATAAAACAAAACAAAATTTCCTTGTATCTGAGCTAAAATCTATTCTGAAAAAGATGTTTAAGTATTTGAAAGGAGCTATGATCTACTATGTCATTTATTGTCTATAATAAATGAACATTCAGAAGGAAAATTTAAGATGTATTTCCTGTCCTACACTTGAGCAGATTTTGTTTGCAGTACCCAATCCTAAGAATTTACATTGTTCCTACTTAAACTCCATCTCTTTTACTTCTAGCAGTATGTAGGCAGACCTGTCAAGATTGTTTCGAATCACAATTCTGTTATTAATAAAGAGACCCAGAGAAGTAAATGTTTATCTAAGGTAAGAAAATAACTTAATGATAGAGGACAGTGTATTTAATAATGGAACTTACATCTAGAGGAATTAAATTGTTTATGTCTAATTGTGGAGCTCACATATACAATCAATTGGCAAAAATTGAAGTATTTGAGAATCAATTTTAATTCAATACAAGGAAGTCGTTCTTGCTTTTTATCAATGAATACTTTCCAAGAAAAGAAAATACCATACATTGTTCTTCTCTAATGTAATAAAAATGGTCTTGGTTATAACTTATGATACTTAGTTTCTAACATTAGCTCTAAAAGACCTGGGTCTCTTTTATTTGCTCTCTAGAAGAAAAAAAGGTTATGAGAGTTGAGAGTCTTCTAAATCACAGAATACAATGTTCAGTCTTGCTTTTATTTGGGTAGTTCAAACAGACAGTAGAGGCCAGCTGAAGGTCTGGCTAATTGCGTTAGCCAAACAGCTTCCTGTTAAGATTCTAAGTTACCTTTCTGGCCTAGGAGCGAACCCTTTGTTCTTTTCAAAAACCCATTATACATACAATCGCAGTTTGTTTAAAGGCTGGTGACTATCATAGTAAATAAAACTTTAAAGAAAGGAGAAAAATTTTCCTAAGAAAGAAGAAAAAAGTGAAGACAAGCTAGTAGCATTAGGATAAATGAAAAATTTGCTCTTCTACCCCTAATTAAGAAAAGGTAAAGTAGGCCAGCATTACATTTGCATGACAAAGAAAGCAATGCAAATAGAAATTGGCTTCAGATTAATCTCCTTTTGAGATTCAAAGTTTAAAGGAGAATATAAAACAGGAAACATTTTAACATTAGTCTGGCAGGAATTTGTGGTCTTCAAGGCTTAATTCTCCAAGAGAAACAGGTGTACTCACATTCAGACCAGCAGGACCTTATAGGGCAACACCATTTATTTATCTTTGCTCTCATGTATGTAAACCATCTTCCTTTTTACTCTGACTTTGTAGTTTCAACCTAAAGAATATGTTACTGAAGTTTATGTTACTTTGTAGTTTCAACCTAAAGAATATGTAAAGAATATGTTACTGCTGATATATGAGCTAATTTTTACTCATCATAGGCTTCCAAAGTGGCTGTGCCAATATCGAAGTTCAGAAACAATATAATGTTGCTGGCATATTGAGTTAGTGTCTGCTGCAGACAGAGGTTAATGTTATATAGCTGGCCATTTTTTCCTTATGGGATACCACTTTATTGTCATCTGGTGAATCTTATACCATTTCTACTCGTGTAGTCTGTGAACCAGTGCTAATCCCCAAGCTACTGGTCTACAGCAAGAGAAGTTAAGAAATTGAGAGCAAATGTTTATAGATGTATCGCAAACTCTCAGTGGTTTCATTTCTAATAATATAATAATTTTTAAAATGGAGCATGTATTTGTATATTTTTGTTTTTATTTCACATTCCTAGTAATTTATTTTTATTGTATTTTGCAAAATTGCCAAACATGGAGTAGATTTTTTTTAAATGATCTTTTATTATAGATCTCTTGAGATGCCCTGCCTTAACTATCATAGATTTAAAGTTCAGTCTCTTCTTTTTTACTCAACAAAATCTTAGCAAAGATTTATTTATTCAAACTATACGTATACACATTTTTGATAGATTGGTTCATAATTTTCACTGGAAAAATAACAAAAGCAATAGTAACAATGACAACCACAATTATAATCATTGCTGTTAATATTATAATTTGTATTGTATTAAAATTAATGGGCACCTGCAAAAGGTTAAGGGGCTCCTCTCATTTAATAATCTCAGATCGTCTGAAGAAGTTCTTATTATTTCTACTTTACAAATGAGGAAACTGAGACTCAGAGAGTTAAATAATGTCAATGTATAATTTTCAAAAGTTAAAATGCATGTCTCATACAGATATAAGTAGCTGTTAAAGATTTTTTGAACACTTGTTAATAAGAGAACCAGTAGGATGATAAAGCTAGTTCAAAGTAGAAATCAAGAGACCAAGGTAAATAAAATCAATGAAAGATAGAGTTTGAAATAAGATTGTAAAAATAGATACAAAACTAGTTAATGTCCTACAAGACTGAAATATTTTGGGAGTCATTTCTACTAAACAAAAATTCTTTTCTTTTTGATAAAAATTTTTTCAATATGTTGACCTTCTATGAACTCAAATCTACTTTTCAGAATATGAGCTGCAATTGAAAATCCAATTTGGCAATTAGAAGCCAAAAGAAGAGCTAACCCTTATGCAGATCTGCTGTGTATAAGGGCAGAAGACTTCCCTTCTTCCCTTCTAGGTTCTTTGGCTGGTCTAATAATTAAATTTACATAAGACAGATTAACAGGAGAAAACAAATTTAATTTTACATGTACAGGCGCCCCATAAAAATATAAGACTAAAAAAAAAAAATGACTAAAGTAGGCAGCTTTTATACCTGTTAGACAAGAAAACAATAAGTTTATGAAGAATTGACAGGACAAAAGGTTTTAGGTTTGATAAATTAGGGAATAAGTAACAAAGTTTGTTTATACAGCCTTCTAAACCCTAAATTCCCTATTTCTGGTGATAAGAATGCCTTCTACCTTCCCAGTACAGGGAGAGTACTTTTTACATGGGAGATTTATTTTCAGTTTTCATGGGGGATCAGAGAATCCTTCTTGCACCAGCTGTTTCTTATGAAACTTTTATTCAAAATAACTAATATGCCAAAGTGGCATATTTTGGGGTGGCGTATTATGCTCTTCTTCATGGGCAGTGCTCCAGTATGACATTAAAAGGATGTGCAGTCATCTTTTTCCTTTATTTTCAAATTTTACATACTTTACTAAAACAAAAATTTTTATTTAAAAATCTTTTAGTTACTGACAGATTTGAAACCATGTTCTTTCTGTTCCACATGACCTCTTTAACTTGTCTGTCAGCTCACTAATAGAGGGTTACTGTGAAACTGGCCAGAGGGTCTGCTGTCATTTTTCTTTTTGCTAGAATAGCATAATACAATATTGTGCTGTTGGGTATCCCCACAACAAATACTAGTACCCATGCGATAAAAATTCAAATATGAGATAATTTATTTTTATTTCCATCTCTATAGAATCTATAGTAAGGATTACATTAAAAAAAAAAACATACAGAAGATAGTTATGTGAGTGGATAGATGCCTCCTTGGATGCTAGTGACAGTCATTCCTTAAATTCTCAGACTTTAAATACTACTTTTAATACCAAATTGGAAGTCAAGCTTCATTATTTACCAGCAGTATAATTGGCAGCAAATTATTTAACCTTTCTAAATATCATTTTTCAAATTTGTAAATGATATATGAGTAGTACCTCATGGAGTTTCGGAGTTTATGTAGGAAAATGAGTGTAATAGCTTTGCACAATGCTTAGAATGCTTCTTCCTCATTCCTGTGACACATCCAATCCATTAATGTAAAACTGCTAGCTTTCCTTTGCCCTCTCTTGTAGTATACCCTAGAGGCTGTAGAAAGATCTGCATGGTGACTGAAAGGCCAAATTGGGCATGCATTGCTAACCTCTTCTTTCTCTGTAGTTGTGAATAAGATGCTTGCAGGTAATTCATTTTTTTTATCTTTTAGGAGGAGGTCATTTGCTTGTGACTATAGACAACCTTCTCCAGCAATGGTTTCATTAACACTGATATTGATAAAGGCTATTTTGACCTTTTTTTTCTTTTATCCTTTATTTATTTATTTACTTACTTATTTATTTAAAATTTATTATGGTGACATTGATTTAAAAAAGACCCTTTTTTCTTACTGCTTGAAGGATTTAGAATCCTTTCAAGAAAGAGTTTTTTTCTCCCTTGAACTTTATAATGGCCTATAGAAAATGCTATAAATTTAGCTCATTCTGCTTTTTTTTTTTTTTAAATAAGTTACTTGTCTTCACTGAGCTTTATTTCTAAACAGGACAACATTATCATCCTCCTCTATGTGTTATTGTGAGCCTGCAAAAATATTTTGCTTGTAATTGGTCTGACCTCTAGTCAACATTTTATCTTGTGGACAGAATTCGTGTTCCAAGTTTTGGTCTTGAGAATATAGTTGTTGTATATATAGGACCACTTAATAATTAAATGACCATTTTGTATGAAAAATTCTAACTCTTAGAGAGATAGAAATGGAACCAAAATAAAACCTTTATTGCCTTTGAATAATTAGGATAGTAATTGTTAGTCACTGTTTTGACTTTGTAAGAAATTTGAAAAGTACATTTGGACTCAGGGAGTTATTTCCTGATGTCTAACATTAGTCGAGATGCATTTTACTAAATCGAGTATTCAAATTTAAAATTCTGTGCTAATATTAGAGATGTGGAAAACAAATTGTTCCTTAAAGTACTCCCCAAAAGTATTGGAAAAGTACTGGAAAAAGCTATCATAAATATGAAAACACTTTTTTAAAAAAGGACTTTGATCAAAATGCTGGAATTTGTTCTTATGGTGCACATCCATTAGAAACAAAATCGATGACTTTAAAAAATATATCATTATCTCACATTATGGAAAAAATTTAAATAAATCATAGACAATTTTACTTCAGTGTGTTGCTGATTTCTAATTAAATCCAATTAGAACACATTCATTTGATCACATGCCGTTTGTTTCTGCACTATCCTTATTTCAAAGCATTATATGTTCATAATTCTAAATCCTGTGGGCTATAAAAATTTATATTATAAAACCTGTAAGGCTGGTATTTAGATTGTTTTTGGTGATAGAAAAGAATAAGGCAAAAGGATTATTATTTTTTTGTCTGAGCTGATGAGTGTTACACATGAAGAATAGGCCTGTATTAATGGCTCTGTCAGTAATTCTATAGTTGTGCCTTTGAAGCAAGCACCACTTCCTTGCATTCATGAGAAGCTGTATTTTATGTTTGCTCTCTTGACAATGGTTTTATTATAACTGGGTTGCTAATAACTCCCTAAAGCAAGCTAGTTTTGCTGAGCAATACAGTTTGACAAATGCTTATTAGTAAAAGCTATACTCTTAAGATTTACTTGACTGAAGTGTCCCATTGATTGTCATTAATTATCATGTTTATTCACAAACAAGTTTCTATGTTCACTTGTCACTTCAGCAATTTAGATATTGATTGGATCTATTTGGACGTGTAATACCCAAATTGAAACTCTCTTGAAAACTTGTCAAAAGGTACAATAAATTATACTGACAATCAACAGAACAGAACAAAACAGCATTAGACTTAAAGTAGTTAATCATTTCTAGAGAAGAAAATGCACTGGTTTCTAAAAGTAATGAACCAGAAGAACACACAGTGGTAACCAGTGGAAGGCATTAGTATACATCTTGAGATTTAAAATAGGCACATTGGTTGTCAGTTGCCATTCTTTTGAAAACTCACCTCCCCTAAAATCTCAAAGAACAAAAAATATACTGATAACTGTTAAGCGTCAGGCACGGGGTTGCAGGCCTTGTAGGGTAATACCCTGTCAGCATAAGCTTTTAGCAAGAACCTGGCTTCTGGCAATAAGCATTTCTCAAATGGCATTGCTCACCACAGCAGCAAGGTGGAAAAAGCAGTGGATGAAACTCACAAATCTCATGTTATGCCCCAGGCTCTGTCACTTAACTGTGCTCTTATTAGGACCTTGGGCAAGATATTTGGTGAATTTCATCTCACTATAAAACACTGACTGACTGTGGCACACCATTGTAAAGCAAAATTTCCTAGATGCTAAAGCTGTTAAAAATAGTGTCTTAATAATCAAAGAATACAGCTATTCCTTTGAGCTTTAATTACCTGTAAATGGAGAAGACTGGGCTAGATCAGTAATCATTTAACATAAATTCTTTGGATATTAATAGGTATAGTATCAACAATAAAATTTTACAACACATAAGATATCTAAGAATACATAGTGGTACATTTTTTATATATAATTACTTTATAAAAATAATAAAAGAAATAATTAAATCTGTGAAATCTCATTACTCTTTATGAGTGTCTTTGTGGTTGGGTTTCTCAGCTGAGAGGATATTCATCTGAGAGAGGTAGCAGCCATTTTACATAGCAGTTGGACAAAGCCTGTTGGGAAAGGAAGCCAGTTAGAAATAAGAAGTGTGAAGAGGAAGCAATTGCTTTGAAGACATTGTTTGCACACTGAGATCCTGCCTTAACTAAGGATAAACCAACATTGGCCAATGAATTGTATAAATTAATACATTTCCTTTGTGCATAAACATGTCTCTATAATTAAAGTGTTCTGACTAATATAGGAATCAGATATAAAAGTACATTCAAGGAAGGTGAAGGTCAATTACGTTTTCAAAGGGACTGGTTTTCAAACTCATTTGTCTTTCATATGTGGATATTGCCTACTAAATTTTGAGTTATTGAGACTAGTGATAGCTAGTTATCTATTTTTATATATACTGCTCAACAAACAATAAACCTGGTGGACAGTCATTGCTCCATAAAATTTTGATGAACAAATTAATTGCATGAGCTTGAATGTTTGAATAGAAAAGAGATAGAGCAAAAAAGAGGGTATAGGGTGGTGTAATTCAGTTTATTTGAAAAAAAATTAGGGTATATCCAAAATATAATATCTTAGCCAGCATTTTCCAGAATGCAATTTCAGGATCTCTAATTCCTTTGGAGGCTAATGGTGATTTTCCAAAACAAAGGATACAAGCATGTTGCCTAGCATAGTATCTGTCATGTAGTAAATGATCAGAATATAATTTCCATGTTTGAGCTCTCAGTGGCAGATTCTTCTTGCTTTCTTGAGAGTAAAAAGAGCTCATTGGTTAGATTTGTTTTATCTCATACTCTTTGGTTTGTAACATACCTGAAATCTTCATTAATTACCACATGGAATATTTTTTCTTAATCTACTTTACTTTCTTCTCTGATTTTTGACTAAATAATTTAATGCTTTGCTATTCAAGGTGCTATTCTGCAAAATGTTACTAGTCTACCACCAGATAAAGAACTTGTGTCAAATTATAAATTAGTGCACTTCTTTTATCAGGAAAAATGCCAGTTGAACTAAGCAATGTGCTTGGTGATGCAGCTGACTTATTTTATTAACTGGAACTTCTTCATGTCAAAGACCAATAATAAGTGATTGGTGGAACTGTACTCAAACTAGCATTAATCTATAGAACAATGTCAAGTTATTATCAAGAACAGCTTGGAATAGCCCAAAGACCTGAGGCTAAGACCCTCCAGATCTCTGTATTGCAAAGCTCTTTCTCAGTACTCAGGACCTCCAGATTCCCAGTGTAGTATGTGGGTGGACATAGGTATTAAAATGCCCTCTCAAAGCTGCAGGCCACAATGGCTCAGAATCTACTATCCCTAAGTATATTTGTCATTCTTTTATTGCCTGAAATGAATTTGATCATATTGGTTCCACATGTATATAACAGTTTCACTGAGTCTTCTCTCAGTCACATACAACCCAAATTACATCGTCTAAACTTCTTACGAAAGGGCATGTTTATAGGAATAATGATATAGGGTTTCCTTTACTGTATATTGAAGTTAGATTCATTTATACTATTTGTTCAATTTCCTTTGTTCACTATGGATTAATATTTCCAGATAAAACATTGTTAGGTAGGTCTTCTTTATCTTCAAACCAGGAAGGATTCTTAGAAATTGTTGCCTGTACTCTTCATAGTTCCCATAGTAGATTAATGGTCATTTCTCCTTTAAGAGAGAAAGTGTTTTTTGGCTAGAGTAAAAGGAAATGCCCTCTGTGCTTAGGAGGAAGCTCTGAATTAAAAGCAAGAAGCCATTTTACCCTATAGTAGTAGTTTTGTCCTGTACACATTGTCCTTATACCATTTCTAGTTGTGATCTCTCAATCTCATTTATGTAAAAGTGAGATGGACATTCTGTCCTCTCTGGGCTCTCCTCCCACACTTAGCTTTTCAGATCTCTTACTGTCCACTGATATGCTTAATTTCCAATGTTTGCCCATTTATTTTACACTGACCTAATGGTAGACATTCACCTTCAAATTCGTTCAGGTAGTTGAAATATATAATGTGTTATGAAATAGTAAAGGAGGAAAATAGTCTTATGGTCCCAATTTTTTTTATGTATTCTAAATTGGAAAAGGACTGTGCTTAAAAGGACTATGAATAAAAATGTTTTTCTTTGAGAGAGGTAATAAGAATCATAATAATCATTTATTAAATGATTTTTGCCAGTACCTTGCTGAATGCATGGCTTATGTCATGTAAATTAATATTCAGAACAACCTTATGATGTGAGTTTTATTATCCTCTTTTCCCAAATGAGAAAACTGAAATTCAGAGGTTAGATAACTTGCCTAGGTTTACTGAGCAAGTACAAATCAAAGCTAGGGTTTTAGCTTATGTCTTTTAAAGTCCCAGGGCAATATTCTTAAATATTAACCTACAGTATCTACCACTGACATCAAATGAGAAAATGAGACATACATTTCCTTAGCTATTTTCACAAATGTAACATTCTCTATTTTGTTCTGAATTTACAGCTAGATGTTTCCTGAAAAAGCCTATAGTTAGGAAGTATTATGAGTCTCTTTCTAAATATGTCTCCATCTGAATGATCTAATGTTTCAAACCATTCCTGTGGACTCAAGGTAGAACACTCAATCATTGTACAACGACTCAATCATGGCACAACAAAAAATGAGAACAAATCTGTATTCAATCCAAAGAATATTCATTAAATAGTAGACACATTATTTATTTGGTAGCATAATGGGAAAATAATCAATATGTCACCTTTGTGGGATATTTCACAGCTGGATGATCTCTGAAACACAAAACTTTATAGGGATTGCACTTTTCCTGTAAACTACTAGTTAGCTATTTATAATAAATACCAGCTTGGGGACTGTGGAAGGATTTCAATGTGGAAGTTGGCTATCAAGCATATGCAGGGCTTCCTTTTCCTCATCTTCTTTCCAGGCCTTGGTGCCATATTGAGAACTTATAATTAGGTCCTAATGTCAAACCTGCCAAGAATTTATTTTCAATTTCTGTGCTTTGCTATCTCAGCTGTTTCTAATTGCATATTTCCAAGCTGTAGGAAACGTGTTTTCCTGTGTTTCAAGGATTGATTTTTCTGAATATTTCCAATTTTTTGTTTAGGCATTTAAAAAGTTAACTGAAATGAACAAGAGAGCTTAACTTGGAGAAACCCATCGGTGATTGTGAACATTTATCAGGCTTTTTTTGTTGGCAGTATACTGGCCATGTTTAGTGCTTGCTTCATTGAATCTTTACAATAATTGTACAACTTAGATACTAATGACCTCCTTTTAGGGATGACGAAACTAACCTAGGACCCTTAAATAAATTACTGGTTATTTTACCTTATGACTTGGTTTATCTGACTACAAATCCAAGCTTTTAAGTACTATGATATGCTTCTACAAAATATATTTCAGACTTCAGTTTTTGGCTTGTCATTCTTTCTTTTATTTCTGGAGGGAGTTAGTATTGTCTCTGGTTTGTAAATGTAGAATCTCAAATCTTTTGCAAGATTATGTGACCTGCTCAAGATCGTGTATCTGAGATATGAGAGAGTTGCAACTTAATTACTTTCTACTTTTAAAATAATTGTATATAATAGCTTGTCAATTATTATATTCCTTACAGAAGTTAGTCTATATTTGAAAAGCATCATAAGAATAAGGTAAAACACACATACATGAGTTATAATCATAAAATATGTATGTGTGTATATATATATATATACACACACACACATATACATAATAGTCTCGGTATATGAAACTATATATATATACCAACAGAATGCTACAGTAGCACAGGTAACCCTAAAGCCATTGAAAATTAAACAAGTTGTCATTTCTTTATGTTAGAAATGCAAGGTCTGAAGAAACATGATTGGTTTATTTTACAAACCAAGTGAGTTTGCTTATCTCTCCACAAGGAAACATAGATACTATGGATCTGGGTTCCCATGGGGTCAAGTTGGTGAGCAAACACAGTCTTTTGTGCAGCAACAACCCTCTATCCTCAGCATCTAATACCAGAGTATTTGAGAGTTCCTGAGATTTGGGCATTGCCAAGTGACTAGGGGAGTGTAAGCTGGTGGAAATTCTAGAACCCGGGGGCTTTGAGAGTTCCTGTCTATGCCGATGGGTGGTCACTGGTGCACTCCCCCATTTTTCCTCCTCGCCTCTCTCATTTTTTTAAAAAAATCTCATCTTCTCTCTTTTTGCCTTACTACAAAAGACAACAACAACAAAAAAGAAAGAATATGTTAAAAAAAACAACAACAACACTTTTTTTAGTAACTTAGGGGAAAATGTTGCTTTTTCTTTCTTGCTAAAACTCTTCTCAATTATCACTTTTTACTGGAACTCTTTGCAGTTTTCTACTTATTTGCCTATAATTTCTTTTTAATTCCCTCCCTCCTGCCTACAATAAAAGATGATCTGAAACATATCAGGATGTGGATATTATTTAGTGTTTCTTTTCATTCCTGTTGTTTCTTCTCTTCATGATAAAAAATGAAAGTCAGCCACCAAAATTGTTTTGTACTTTATCAATAATGTCAGTTAGGACTCTGTCAGCATAACCAAAAACATTACTTACAGTGCTTTAAATATTAATATGATGTATTGTTCCACATGTGTAGAGGAAGAGTAGACTAGATGTGCAATACCATTAGGGAACATGCTATATTTCTCTTTGCTTTTCTCATTTCTTTTCTTTTTCATGAATTAGCTTTGACTTTAGCAGGACTTCTCTCAGGTACGAAGATAATTACCAGTAGCAACTGAGGCAGCCAGCCCTCTGTATTTGTATATCCTAGCCCTGATTCTATAGTTCTATCCATATGTACATAGATGTAGATATAAATAGGTACTGTGGATGTATCTATATATCTATATGTACATATATACCTAGACCATAGATAATAGAGAATTGGATATACAGATACAGAAGTAGATAGATCATAGTTGGTCAACTGATAGATAAGTGATATAATTTTGTTGTTTACATCAGTATACTCCATATCTACTCTAATGCATCACACATTGTGAGCCTTGATACATTCTTTCTGCATTAATGATCAAAAAGGGCTACATTAGACTCTAGTCATAGTGGACTACTTATTTCCCGCTCTCTGAATGAAATTTGAGCCCAAACTTGGAATAAGTACCTTTGCAGATTACTGAAGTATGCTTGGCCCTGATGACTCAGACTTTATCTTCACCACATTCCAATTTTAAAGAGCTCATCAATCTACTACAGTGAATGTGTATGTGTGTGTGTGTGTGTGTGTGTGTTAGGGGCAAAGAGAGGTATACATATTTTAATATTGAATTCAGACCATCTTGTGTTGGAAAGGACAAAAAATGGGACTCCTTTACAACTTCTCTACCAAGTGAATATTGACTCTGTATTTGATTATCCATAACAAAGAGAATTTACCAGCTCCTGTATCTTTGAGAAAATCTGAATATTGGAAAGTTCTTTCACATATTGAGTTCAAAACTATCTTACTATAACTTCTACCCGTTTATTCTTCCTTTATACCAATATAGCACTTCAGTGTAGTAGAAAGAGATAAATACTAATTGAAGGATTATTATCCTTATTGAATAGCAGACGTTTCTATCTCTGAATCCTCATTAAAATATCTTCGCAATTCTTCATTAACCTCCAAGGATGATCCTTTGGAGATAGAACATTTAAAAAAGCAACTCTGAAACAGAAACTGCCCAACATATTGTACCATAGAGACTTCATTATTTTATTTTGGAGAATTGCTTTTACTCCACTTTCCTTTCCTTCTCTTTCTGGATAATAGTTAATAAGACCTCAGTGCCGTGCATACAATGGCAATTCCAAACTTTCCTCAGAGGAAGGGAATCTGTAGCCTGTGCCCTACATTTCTGACCTAGTATGATGAGGAAATTGCTGTTTCTGTCTTTCTCTGTGTGTCTGGTTTCTGCCAGGGTGGGGGACATGACAGGAAGCCTGCAATCAAAATCTTGTAACAGAGGCACAAGATGAACACTGTTAATGATATTTGCTGCACACTTGTGGACTGTAAGAGGAGCTTCATAAACATTTATTTCCCCTAACATAAGAGAATCATAAAGTCCCTGCTCACTAAACTGAGCAGCACTAATCTAATTTCATTACTTGCCATGGAACAATGGGGCTAAGAGGCCATTAAGGTTGTCCAAGCATGATAATTTCTCATGATAAATAACCAGAAAAAAAGGGAGTGCTGCCCAGGGACCTGAAAATAGGAGAAAAGGGCCATCACAATTGTGGGGCTATCACAGCCTGTACGCAGTCATCTTAGATCAACCTGTCTACTTGCTCATGCACTATTGAAGGGTTCCACACAAGAACTCCAAAGGCTTGGGCTTGCTTCAGAGCCTCATTTATTTTTATTATGAGCAGATGGAGACAGAAGTCCTTTGAGCACTTTATTAGCGTACTACCATTCGCTGAACAGCAGCCAGTAGAGCACAGAATAGAGATTCTGTCCATCTGTTCATTTGCCTCTTTCTCCATTCTCCCATGGCAGAGCAAGCAATTGCAGCTTCAGTGTCAATGAACATAATAAAAGGTCTGAAATGTTTTGTAGTATTGTACTTTCATATAGACTGTGTAATGCCATGGAGAGTAGTTTCTGTAACATCTAAATGCCTTTAGCATGTAAATATGTTGTCTTGTTGTATAGGATACTGATCATTTGTTTATCACCTGTAGCTAAGTACATACTTTGCTAACTTTTCTTTTACCTTTTCCTATTTTATGTTCTGTATATATTTTCAAGTAGCTACTTTCACTCCTTGGCCATTTTATAGGCTAGGTATGCTCTGTTTATTCAACAATATGAAGTCAGATGGGTGGAATCTATTTTTCATCTTCAGCAGATTTTCATGGTATTTTTCAGATGTGTATCTGTGATGAGAAATGTGTACATTTGTCTAAGGAGAATAATATAGTTCACTTAAAAACAATTTCTTTTTTCTGAGGTAGAAATTCTCTTATTTTTAAATAATAACTCCCGGGCTATATACATCATAAAATTGTTTCATTGCCCAAAGAAACAATATTAACATTGGGAGTTTCACTTCTGATCAAACACTCAACACCAAATATTTTATAGACCAGTCAAAAAATATATCTGAAAAAGGCATAAGATATAAGGTTGTTTGATTACCTCGGATAATTAAATGGTGTTTTGATGCTTAAAATATAAGCACAGACATGTTACAAAGGTTCATATTGTACAACAGTGTGTCTAACTTATAAAAACCTGACCTCTATTTCATAATGAATATGTCAACACATTGCTTCTCACTTTGATTATACGAGTAGCAATGAAAACTTATACTCTGAAATGATTTTCCTTGCTGTGCTAACCCTTCTGTGGTTGTAGCTAAAATAGCATAGGATTTCTTCTATTTTTTTTTTGACTGAGGCATGATTCTTATTCATTTAAAATCCTGGGTGAATTAATAACCTCTCTGACCTGAGATGCCTTCATATAGGGAGCCATGACTTAAAGGGGGACTTCCATATTCTTCAAGTGGCCATACATACTAGCTGGTTATCAAATAATCTTAAATTTCTCATTGAGTATGTTGGGGGCAGGGAAGAGTATAGATTTCATCTGAGTTATAAAAAATGTACTCAGATAGACTGTGGGCTACGACATATTTTTTAGAAGCTAATTTCTTTTACTTGGGTTGATTTTTTCAAGTTTAAGAAGCAAACAGCTTCATTTTCTTAAATAATGTATTGCAGGCCAGCCAATCTTCCAGGATTCTGACACTTTGCCTTGAATTTTGAAAGCTGAGCCACTGAGAGACAGATATCACACTACATAAAATAAAGGACTGAAGGACTGTCCAGTGTGATTTGGATGCTTAGGTTCTGGTCGTTATACTCACTTGGATAAAACAATGACTGAGCATGTGTAGTGAGAATGGAAGTAGTATCCAGCACTATAATCCTGGCTATATATGTGTATATATAGTACATATATATTTGTGTATATATATATAAACACACACATATAAGCATATATATTACATGTGTGTATGTATGTTATGAGTACTTATCACTACCCTTTAGCCCCTGGGTGCCAGCCCCACCAATAAATAGGCACATAGGTGTGGTGAAATTATATATATGTACAAAATACAAAAAAAAAATGATGAAATGATTTGTTTCAGGCTATGTTTGACCTATAGCCTGAAATGGTTAAAATTAGACTTATGCTTCTGACCTATCAGTCTACTTAATGCCTCATAAAACTTTATAAGGCTTTTTAAGAAATGAAGCTCGGAATTCTCAGTGGTGAAAATGTCTGGATTCTCACTCTGGGTGGTGACATTCCTTCCTGTATTACCCTCATGAGCTACCGGATAAAGAAAATTATATACCAAGGACTGTTATTTGGGAAGGCACTGCATCTGTGCAGAAGAAATAATTAATGAACTTCCTAGAGGAGAAGATGAGGTACTCGGGGAATCAAAGAGTGTTCTAACTTTCATGTGTGAGACAAATGTATTTGTTCTTGGCTTTACCTCCAGGATGGAGGAAGAGCAAGAAAGACAGTGCAAGGGGATGAGGCCAGAGCTGGACGAAGTTGGTGGACTCTGAAATCTACTCTAAAGCAACTTAAATGATTACGAGTTTGAGATAAGTGAGGGATATCGTCTGAAATGAAATCTAAGAACTAAGGTGGTACATGCAGATGTTCTTGCAAAACAGGTAAGAGACTAAGGAGGTTAGTACTGGGACTTTCAGGCTAAATGAAACTGGATGTGCACATGAAGCCCTTTTGTGCTCTTCAAGTTAGTAGTGTGCAGACAATCTGTTGTTTCTCTTTTTCTACCCCAAAGGTGCTTTCCTAATGGTGCTCCATCTTTCATTAGTGCAAAATCATTCATCCACTTGCCAACGTTAGAAACCTTGGAGCTCTCTGTACTCCTGCTGGATTCATTTAGTCCCCACGTCCCAGCCTCCTACCATCCCATCCTCTGAATGGGTCCCTTTCTCTCATCTCCATCATTCCAGTCCAAGCTCCCATCAACTTTTTCCTAGAGCAGGCAGCAAGTTTGTCTTCCCATCCCAGCTCCTTCCTTTTCTTCACTCCTTCCAAAGGTTGTTCTATATAAAGCACAAATCTGGGCATATCTCTCTACTTTTTACAGACTTTTCATAGGTGCCCATAGCCCTCGAGAAGTCCATCAAAAGTCCTTCACAGACTGGTCCCAGTGCACCCTTTGTCTCAAGTTCTGTTCACTTCTCAAACTTCTCATCCTAACTAAATGGAAGGTTTTGCTTTGCCTCGTAAAGATCCTGTCTTCCTGACTCTCTTTTGATCCCTTTGCCTGAATTTTCCCTTATCCTATCTCTACAGGCCTATATTCCACCCCTTCTTTAAGGCTGTCTCAAATGCCATTTTATCCATCTGGCAGGCTGTGACCTCTGAACTTCTGACTCACACTGAGCATTTTTCAAGACTTCAAGTTCTGACTAAGATGTGAATTCAGGCCTAGAGTTTTTCTCAGCACTTCTTCCTTTGCCCCATATTTCCATCTTTCCTTGAACTGCCCACTTTCTCCCTAGTGCTAGCATGACACTTTGAATATCCCTCTCTGATAGCTTATAACACTTTGCAGGATAATTTTTATCTCTATGTTGGTCGTACCAGAAAACAAATTATTGCTACTTGAACATGAGTTCTTGGGCTTATTATTGTTCATAACACCAGAGCCTTATCACGGTGCCTGGCACATTGCAAATACTTTGTTGTTTCATTAATGCATTGAATATGTTAAGAAATTAATGAATGGATGTCAGAAAAGGAGAGACAGAGGAAAGAAGTAAAAATAGAAGTGCTAGTCTATGTTCTTCAGTTTGCCAGATTATATTGCCACATTTTAAGTGCCAAGATGTAGAAATTTTTCATTATTTCTTCCCAGAATTGAGAAAGATAGTTTTTCTGTTTAATATGCTAACCAGTTACTAGCTTTGAGACACAGCATTAACAAACTGCAATTAATCAGGCAAATCATTTCTAAAATTCTTCTCTTCCAGTAATTTTTAACACCTTTAAAGACTGAAACAATGTGTTATACAATTTGTATTTACTTTCCATCTTGCCATATCTCCCAACTCAAAACTTGGAAAACAGTAAGAATTCCATAGATGATTGATCAATTGTCATTAGGATTGAAGCTATTCCACTGATAGACTAGGTAGGGTAGGATCAGATTTGACATTTTTTTCTGGCTACTTTTTGGACTTTTATCATGTAATGCCATCATGTAGAAATGAAGATACTTCCAAAACACTGAGTATATAGTCTGTTTTGCAGACATGTGGCAAAGTTGTAAGCAGTCAATCACCAGGAGAAGCTATTTGACTTAATTTGGATTCAAATGTAAGGAATAACTGAAAGACCTTTTGCAGAAGAATAACTTCTTGTCATGTAAGATAGGATAATAAATCAGTTTCTAAAAGGCCTAGGATTGTTTTCCTGTGAGGAATCTTAAATGATAAAAGCTAACAAAGATCTAATGTGGCCATTTTAGTTCAAGTATCATTGTCATTACCATGCAGAATATAGAAAAGATCAGTAAATTTAACTGAACTGTACAGTAAAAAGGAGCAAACCATAATCCATAATTCGTATATTGTATGTGGTCTTTGGGGATTATAGTTTTAAGGATTTCTGTTAATTGTAATCTATAATGTTTGAGAAACTTGTTACTTGATTTATTTAATTTTCACCTTTTAATCCACAATTGGCGTTTGTTCTTTGGTTCAATAAAGATTTCCTGAATGTCATAGATATTATTAGTCACTATAACTTTCTTTTGAAATTTAGAGTCTCATCAAAATCATAACATTGTATTATATTAAAAAATGACCCATTTAAGTAAATATGTAATTAGACTGTTAATTGGAACTAATTACAAAATGCAAAAACCCAACTCAAACAAAAATGAGAATTTATTGCTTCATATAACTAGACAGTTCAAGAAATAACACCCATTCAGTCAATGCCAAATTCAGGATCTGTATAATCTATGTATCATTAAGATGTTGTCTTTCTTTAGCTCTTACCTCTGCTTTTCATTCTGTTGACTTTGTTCTCAAGAAAATGCTCTACATATATATTCCAACTCCAGGAAAAAGAGAGCAGTGTTCCCCTAAACTTCTAACAAATCTCATGGGATCAACTCTAATTAGATCCTTCTTGAGGCTTATGTGTTCTTCTAAGCTCACTACAAAATTCAGAAGAGTGGAATAGTCTGATGGGCTTGTCTGGGATTATATATCTCACCCTTTAAATGAGGCATAAGATTAGCTCCATTTAAACCACATGCATTGAGAATAAGCGAGAGATGGTTCCATAGGTTCCATAAAAGGATACTAGGTAAAAGGAAATAAATATATATAAAGGAAATATTTCTATGTATATACAGAGAGATCTTTATTATCTATATCTATATATTTTTTTCTATAAATATAATCTAGCACTACTTCATTTTGTTAATTGTCCTTTGGTATTAGAAAAACAGAACACTTTTAAATCATGTGAACTATTTCTCTATTTCATGTTAGCCAATTTTTTTTTAAATAAACTTTAATTCAAGATTTTAGATTAGAAATGGTAAAATAATCAAAGGCACTTTCTCTTTAATTTATGTAATGTGATAAGATTTAAACCAAACAAGAAAAAGGGAGCGTGGTCATTTTGCATCTCAGTGAAATAGAATTCTGTAGGCACTCTGAAGTTGTACTTATCATTTCCTGTTTTGCCCTCACTAGATGTCAGTTTTTCTACCTGTGAACACTCTTGGCACTTAGCACATTTTACCTTGAATTATAAATACCCTTGTACTTACTGTAGTGCCCTGGGAGATGATATAATACTTGAAGACTGGAAGAGAATTTTCTTCATCTATTGTATGGACCCCCAATTAATATTTAATACTAAACTTCATGTAACATTAGGTCTCAAAATATTATGTTAAATATAATTCATTCTTTTTCTTTCCAATAAATCACTAACACTATAAATGCTAGGTGTATTTCTTTATTATCAGAAGACATAGAAGCAAATTCTTATCTGTATGCCAGCATGGCTGGACATCTTTGTTTTATATCATCAACTCTAATTCCCTGGGCTGTAAAGTAGAGGCTTTGTCTATGTATGCTCACCAGTGCTTTCTTAGGGCCTAACACATAATAGACTCTCATTGGTAAGTAACAATGTTAAACAGGCCCTCGTGAGAACAGTGGTTCTCAACCATGGGCAATATTCCCATCGGGAGACATTTGGCAATATCTGGAGACATTTTTCATTGACATAAGTCAATGGGGAATGCTACTGACATCTGGTGGGTAGAGGCCAGGGGTGCTGTTAATCAGCCTATAATGCCCAGGTCAGCTACCCATGACCAAGATTTATTTGGCCAAAAGTGCTAATATTGCCAAGGATGAGAACTCCTGTTTCAGAATAATCAGATTTTTACAATATACACATAATAAAACTAATGGAAGGGATATAAATTCTCCTCAACTCATATTGATAATAAGTTATAAAACATAAATTTTAAACAAATTTTTCTGATTTCCTGCTGCAGAATTAAATATCAGTTTGCATAATTATATGTAAATTTCAGCCAGTATTGCCTGGTATAATTTAGAAAACTAAATAAGATGTCATCTAGTTAATTACCATCAGTTTAATAAGGTTATGTGCTGTTTTAGGTTACTCTGTGACAAACCAGTTAATATGTTTTAAAATTAAACTAGTTCACAAGATTAAGTAAAGGTTTTTACACTAAAAGTCTTTGAATTTTATCTTTGATCTAAAAGCCAAATAGGCCTAGAAAAGACAGTATCTCTTTTTAGAGTTTTATCATACTTCCTCCTTTGAGGACTGGATTTATTGGAGTCTGGCTATACTATTATATCACGGTTCCAATCAGATTTCCTGAAAGGTTTATGAAGCTGGGGATAAAGACCTAAAATTTCTTTAACCGATCAAGTTAAAGGAACCATTTCTCACTTCTCCAAAAGAGGTTACATCACAGGGCATATTGGACATATTCATAGTTCTATGGCAAAAAGTACCGCGGAGATAAGAGTTATTCATTAAATAAATTGAGTGTTTAGGACAGCCCATCACAGTCATTATTACATAGAAAGAAAAGAGGTCTACATCTCTTCTTGATAAGTGTCTTTTCCACTCTCTTCCTAGATTCTAATATCTAAAAGTTAAATCAGATACTGGGGGGATCAAAAAAGGTATATTAAGCAGTAATCCATTGAATTAAAGTCAGGGTACAATAGGGGGAATAAAATGATTTAAAGATTATTGTCATTGTTAGAATGGGAATAATGTTATTGTTCAAGGGTCTTCCCTTCATAATTGTTAAACACACTACACACAGTAGCAGAACTTCAGGACAAAGGATGCAGTGGGGCCAGTCTGTGAAAAACATTCGATGTCTTTCAAGGGAGTTCTCAATGTCCATGTGGAGCTATGGGAAGTTTTTAAGAAGTAGAGAGACTTGCCTAGATCTGTATTTTATATAGATAACTTCAACAAGCTTTGGAAGAAGCAAAGAAGGGTTGCACTGAACAAAATCAATGTGGATGGCAGCTGTACCTTCCGATTATACTATTTGAACATGTACATATGTAGGTTTAATTCTCGCATTTGCTTTAGTTATTGTCTACACACACACCAGCACTTGATTCCTCCAGTCTCTTTTCAAAAAAAAAAAAAAAAAAGGTTTCCATGGTTCATATACATTTAATGATTACAGCCATGAGTCGTTATTGCAGAATTAATGTGGATTAATATGTATTAATAGTAATTACTAGCATGTGTATTATTTATAATTTTTCTTTTGGTTTACCATATCTATATATAGGAGCACTACTAAGAATGAATGAATTACAAGATAATCTGACTGAGATTAAGAAAGAAGGATTGATAAAGTCCTCCCCAAGAGGCTGATAGTAAGATTGAGAAGCAAAGGCCAAGCAGGAGCTGATTAGATCCAGAACTAGAGAAAGGGAAAGGAGGGTTGAGCAAGTATAGTCCAAGTATGAGCATGAGCAGTGGCCCTGAAACCTAGAGCATCTTGGAGCATAGGAACTGGGAAAAGTGAAGTCTATACATTCTGTGGTGAAATACCCTCTAAGAAAAGAACCCCTTTTCCATAATGTAAACATCTTACCAAATAAGCTGGACTTTAGTAAGAAAGCATAAAACAACTATTTTTTTCCCTCAAGTTCTTTAAACTTGCTCTATCAATGTGATCCTTTTGCTGCCCCCAAATAAAACCTCAGACAGATCTGAAACCTTGTTTCATCTTCTTAGTCATTAGGATAGTCTCATTTCTTCCACTAAAAGATCCAGCCCAGAGCATTAATTAGAACTTCAAGTTAAAGTCGAGTTAGAGTTTTTGTCCCCCTTTTCTACTTCTGGACTGACTAAAGCTTCAGTGCCGAAAAGTGGCCTTGTTATCTTTTTTACTATTTCCTAATCCTACACCCACATCTCATCAGGAGATTCAGTTGCTGGTACAGTTTTAGTTAGTCTTTGATCTTTCTTGAAGCACTTAACTCCTTTCCCTCACTGTGCAAGAGTGATGAAATCGCTCACTCTGAGCAATTTCAGTGATACCTTCCAAGGAAAACTTCGGATTTCTTCTATCGTCACTAATACTGAGACTTAGGTTGACAAAACCAGACTCTGGGAAGGTCCTCCTTAGATGATCTAGCATCTCACTTCAGGATGTGGATGTACTTGGACTTTGGTGTTCTAGCCAAAACTGAGGCAGCAAGAGTTCCATGTATAAAATCCTTGCTCCTTAAGCAAGGGGAAGAGTGGCAAAAATTGTGGACAGGGACTAGATCATGTTTTTGTCACCATGAAGTTAAGATTATAAACAAAATTATTTAGAAAGTCAGGACATATTGCAGTCTTTGAAATGCTAATGCATACTAGCTTCTACATTGAAATTCAGCATTTCCCAAATGTTTTTGACAACACTCATTTTAAAGGGACATCCAATGCCACTTAATTAACTGTACTACACCTTGATGACCAGTATTGTCATGTTAAAAAAAAAAATTGACTCTAGAAAACATCTAGGAACATCTATGTAAGTGTACTTATCTTTTATTGAAAAACATGAAATGACTCTCCTTAAAACGTTTAAAGGTTAGCAGTTAATAAGAGAATAAATATAAACCACGTAAGTTTACTAAATGCTGCTTATAAATTTAACCCAGATCCTTTTGTGAGCTATCATTATCTTATATCTATTAATTTAGCATGCAAGTTTCTTCATGGGAAGGTCTCTATTAGCTATAATTTCAGACATATACTGTGTATTAGAATTTAATTTTTAGCAGCAAAAATGGCTGTGTGTGGTAGAGAAAGCATAAAACTTGGTTCCAAGAAGTACAGGGCTACAAATTTGGCACTATCCATGCCATCATAGGCTACTTCTTTAATCTCTGTGTCCTGTGTTATAGATAATGTATAATGGAATATTTTTTATGCTTACTCTAATAAGTTGGTGTAGTGAATAAATAATGTTTTCACAAACACATTTCAAATCATGAACATATGTAAATAAGCACCAAGTAAATGGAAAACATTTCTATCATATGCTTTCCAGAATTAGGCCCATAATTTATGCCATATTCTACTTTCTTTTAACTATCCAGAGTTTAATTTTACATGCACAGAAGGCAAGTTCTTTCATTGGATTTTGAAAGGCCTAATCTGACATAAACAGCTAAGAAAGCACTGAATGAGTCATTATTTTCTGAATGGATATGACTTTTTCCTTCTTCAGTGACAGAAATTAGATTTTAGTTTTGATTAGCATGACCTTTTTATTTAATTATATTCTAAAATAATTTGTTGGATATGGAGCTAGAAATTTTATCTTCATTATGTGAATCAAATTTGGGATAAACGAAGAATAATTAAAGAGTAAATGAAAGAACATAGAAGTTAATATTATTAGATCTGTGTGTGTTACATGAAGGTTGAGGAAAAATCTAGAGATAATAATTTTCAAAGTCCATGTCAATTAAAAACATATATATATATATATATATATATATATATATATATATATATATATATATATATATTTAGTACTTGACAAATAGAAATGGTATTAGAGGTCTTTGAATTCAGCTTTCTTATTTAAGAGGAAACTGAGGTTCAGAGAAGAAAAGTCTTTGCCTCAAATCAGAAAGCATACCAAGGGCAGACCTGGTGCCAGAACCTATGACTTCCAACTCTATTGAATTATGATTAGTAATTACTAGAAAGTGTAGAAGTAAAGATTGAAACTCCACTTTTGGAAATCAGATCTATTAATTGTAATTATGTTTTATAAATTGCTTTATGTTTCTAACAATGACCAGCTAAAATTTGAGGCAATGAAATTTTGCACAGAACTTAAGTTTTGCAAGTTTCATAGAAGTTTATGTCAGCTGTTCTCAAACTTTTTGTTCACAGGACCTCTTTGCATTCTTAACAATTATTGATGATCCCAAGGAGCTTTCTTTATGTAGGTTATATCTATAAATATTTCTAATGGTTAGACATTAGAAATCTTTAATAGCTTTATTGAAATATAATTCACATAGCATATAATACACCAATTTAAAATGTAAAATTCAATCTTTAAATATATTCACAAACATGGAAAACTATCACACAGTCAATTTCAGAACATTTTCATTACCTAAAAAAGAAATCCCATATCTTTTAGCTACCATTCCTCTATCCCCTCTCCATCACTAACAGCACTCTTAGCCTTAAGCAAACTCTAATCTACTTTACGTCTCTATGGATAGATTTCTCTATGCTAGACTTTTACGTGAATTGAATTATATAGTATGTGGTCTTTTAAGACTGGCTTCTTTTATTTAGCATAATGTTTTGAAGGTTTATTCATATTGTATCAAGTATTAGTACTTCATTCCTTTTTATGGCTAATTAATTTTCCATTGTATGGATATAGCCTATTTTGTATATCCATTTGTCTGTCTATTGCTAGGCATGTAGGGTGTTTGCAAATCTTGGCTTTTATGAATAATGCTGCTATAAACATTCATGTATGAGCTTTTGTGTGGATGTATATTTTCATTTCTCTTGGATCTATATCTAAGAGTGGACTTGTTGGATCACGTGAAAATTCTATACACCAACAATATATGAAGTTTTTGTTTACTCCATATCCTTAGCAATACTTGTTGTTTTCTGACTTTTTGATTGTGGACATTTTAGTAGGTGTGAAGCCATAACTCATTGTAGTTTTGCTTTGTACTTCCCTGATAACTAACAATATGAAGAATCTTTCATGTGCTTATTGAAAATTTAGAGAAATGTCCATCAGCTTCTTTGCACATTTTTAATGGGATTATTTATCATATTGTTGAATTAGAAAAGATTTTTAATATATTCTAGATTCAACTTTCTTATTAGATATATGATTTGCAAATACTTTACTCAATTTTTGTAGCTTGTATTTTCACTGTATTGAGTACGTCCCTTGATATAAACAAGAGTTTTTAATTTGGTTGAAGTTTTATTTGCTTTAGCTTGTATAGTTAGGTTTTCGATTTATTTTGAGTTAATTTTTGTATATTGTTTGAAGTAAAGTCCAACGTCATTCTTTTGCATGTGGCTCTTGTCCCAGACCATTTGTTGAAAAGACCATTCTTTCCCCTAATGAATAGTCTTGCAATCTGTGTCAAAAATCAGTTGATGATAGATGTTTGTTTATTTCTCAACTCTATTCTGTTGCACATATACTCTACCCATCAATTGATAGATACTTAGCTTGTTTTCATATGTTAATTGATTTTCAGATATTAAACTAACATTACATTTTTTGAGATAAATTCCACTTAGTCATGGCATATAATTTTTTAAAATGTTATTGGATTCAATATAGTTTGCTAGTATTTTTTGAGAGATTTTTGCATCCATATTCATAAAGCATAGGGGTATAAATATATTTTTTTCTTGTAATGTCTTTTTCTGGTTTTGGTTTTGAGGTGACATTGTCTCATAAAATGAGTTGATAAATGTTCCCTCCTATTGTTTGAATGAGTTTGTGGTAATCAGTATTTATTTTTCTTTAAATATTTGGCAGAAATCATTAATGAAGCCATTTGGACCTGAGCTTTTCTTTGTGGGTAATTTTTTTATTGACCAATTAACTCTTTTCAGTTATTACAGTTCTATTCAAATTATCTATTTCTTCTGTCAGTGTCAGTAGTTTGTATCTTTTTTAGGAATTTGTCCATTTGTTTAAATTACTTAATTTGTAAGAGTGTAATTATTTATAGTATTCCTATTTTGCTTCTGTAAGATTGGTAGTAATGCCACCCCATTTATTTCTGATCCTAGCAATTTGTGTCTTGTCTATTTTTTTTAGTCATTCTAGCTAAAGTTTTCTCAATTTTATTGAACTTTTTAAAACACCAGCTTTTGGTTTTATTAATTTTTACTATTGTTTTTCTATTCTACATGTCATTAACTTATACTCTAATCTTTCCTTTCTTATGCTTGCTTTATGTTTAGTTTACTATTTTTCTTTTTTAAGTGTCTTAAGATGACAGGTTAGTTTATTATTTGAATTTTTTTTTCTTTCTTCATATGGACATTTACAGCTATAAATTCCCCACTAAAGACTTCTTCATTTTTATTCATCTAAAATAACTTTCTTATTTTCATTTTTATTTATTCTTTGACACATTAGCTATTCAGGAGTATGTTATTCGATTTCCTTATATTTGTGAGTTTCCCAATTTTTTTTCTTGTTATTGATTTCCAAATTCATTCTATTATTATTAGAGGACATGTTTTGTATTATTTGTATTCTTTTAAATTTATTAAAGTTTGTTTATAGTCTAGCTTTTGGTTTATCCTTGATATATCATGTGCACTTGAAAGAAATGTATATTCTGTTGGAGTATTGTATAGATATCTGTTATGCCTAGTTGGTTTATAGTGTTGCACTATTCTTCTGCATCTTTGTTCATTTTCTATCCATTATTGACAGTGGGGTACTGAAATCTCTAACTCTTATTTTTAAATTGTCTATTTTTCCTTTTAGTTCTGTCAGTTTTGTTTCACATATTTTGGTATGTCATTATAAAGTGCATATATGTTTATAATTGTTATAACTTCCAGATGGATTGCCCCTTTTAGCATTATAATATGTACCTCTTTTGCTCTAGTGACCTTTTTATTTTTGTCTTAAAGTCCATTTTAACTGATACTAGTATAGCCACTCCAGATTTCCTATGATTGCTGTGTGTATGATATATATTTTTCCATTTTTTAACTTTCAATATAATTGTCTTTTAATCTAAACTTATCTTTTATAGATAACATGTAATTAAATCACTTTTGTCCAATCTGACAACCTCTTCTTTTAATTATATTGTTTAATCCTTTCACATTTAATATTATTGATGTATTTGGTTTTATATCATAATTTTTCTTTTTATTTTCTGTAAGTCTCATGTCTTTTTTGTTTCTCTATTTCTAATTTACTGCCTTCAGTTTTATTAAATATTTTGTATTATATCATTTTTATTTCATTAATTTTTTTACTTTTTTACTATATATTTTTAGTCACTGTTCTTTACTATACACATCTTAATTTATCAGAATTGGTTTCAGATTTACAGTAGTTTAATTCTAGTTATTTATAAAAAATATTACTCCTATATAGCTCTATTGCCCTTTCTCCGTCTTTGTGGTGTTATTTTTATAAATATTACATCTATTAATGTTACAAACCCAACAATACACTGTTATAATTATTACTTTACCATCTGTCATAATTTTCTTAGCCTATTTCAGCTTTGCTCCTATCCATCTACTTTGTGCTTTCATTGATGAATGTATTACACATATATTACATTTCTATATGATTAGGCCCAACACTATAATATATTATGTTCATATTATTTTATATAATTTTATTTATATTATTTTAAATCGGTTAAGAAAAGAAAGAAGAAAAAAATATAGCTATAGCATCTTTTATAATTACATAATAACCTTCATCAGTGTTCATTGTTACCTGTTCATGTATATTCAAATTACCACCTGAAGTCACTTGTTTTCAGCCTGAAGAAGTTTTTTCAGTTTTTCTTGTAAGGTAAGTTGCCTGGGAGCAAATTCTATCAAACTTTTTTTGTATCTAAGGAAATCTTTATTGTGACTTCATTTTTGAAAGATGATTTTGTTGGATATAGAATTCTTTCTTGACAGTTTTTTTAAAGCACTTTTAATATGTTATCCTACTGCCTACTGGATTCTTTTATTTCTGTTAAGAAGTCAGCTGTTAATCATATCAGAGCTTCCTTATAAGTGAAGCACTATTTTTCTCTTGCTACTTTCAACATGTTCTTGTTTTTGACTTCCAGCAGTATTACTATGACATGTCTGTTTTGGGGTATCTTTGTGTTTACCCTACTTGAGGTTCATAGAGCCTGCTAGATTTGTGGATTATTGTTCTTCAATAAATTTGGGAAGTTTTCAGCCATTGGTTTTTTTGAATGTCTTTTCTTTCCTTCTCTCCTCTCCCTCTGTTATTCCCTTTATGCATATGCAATTGCATTTAATGGTATTCTACATTTCTCTGAGATTGCTTACTTTTCTTTATTCTCTCTGTTCTTTGGCTTTCATAACTCTGTTGATCTATCTTCTAGTTCACTAATTCTTTCTTATTTCATTTTACATCTGTTTAGCCACCCAGTGTTTTTTTTTTTTTTCAGCTATTGCACTTTTTAAACTCCAATATTTTATTTTTAATTTTAAAAAAGTAATTTCTATCTCTTTATAGATAGTTTCTATTTGGTGCAACATTGTCATCACACCTTCCTTTATTATTTCTTTCTCTCTTTCCTTCCTTCCTTCCTTCCTTCCTTCATTCCTTCCTTCTATTCCTTCCTTCCTTCCTTCATTCCTTCCTTCCTTCCTTCCTTCCTTCCTTCTTTCCTTCTTTTCTTCCTTCCTTCCTTCTTTCTTTTTTAAGAAAACAGACTACCACATGCAGCGCCTCATTTGGATGTGTCTGGAGTCTTGGAAACTTAACTACCTTACATTATCCTACAAATGGACCTTGAGAGCTTGTTTGGAGGTTCTAGCAGGGGAGCGCAGCTACTCGTATACCCTCGATTGAAGAACGGTCCTCTCTATTGGGGAAGGTCGTCCTTTTCGACGGAGCTCACAGCTTCGGGAGCAGCGAGGGAGGAAGGGGACACCCGCCTACCCAGCCAGATCAGCAGAATCAACCCTGGTGATCAATGGGCGACAGATGACGCAGCCAGATTGCCCTCATATCCCCTTTACTTCTTAAATCACGCTTTTCTTTAGCTCTATGAACCTATTGATAATGGCTACTTTGCAATCATTCTACATTTGGTCATAACCACAGGCAGTTTTTATTATCTACTTTTTTTTTTGCCAGTGTATGGTCATGCTTTCTTGTTTCTTCATATTACTAAAGTGTTTTGTTTTTTTTTTTTCTTTCTTCATATAAACTGGACATTTTCAATAATACATAGTAACACCTCTAGGTACTGGTCTCCCCCAATCCCTATGTTTGTTATTATTATTTGCTTGTTTATTTGTTTGGTGACTGGCTGAGTAATTTTAGTAAAGTCAATTCCCCACTTCACCCTCACATTGTTAATTAAGTCTCTGATGTTATTTCTCAGGGAGATGCAGCTTATGGTATACTCATAGTCACCCTGGGATTAGAGTGGTACTGGTAAATCTCTTTTCCTACCTTTCCTGAACCTGAACACACTCAAGGTTAAACTCTACCAATTGCCCGAGATTGCTATTATTTTCAACAATCATAAATTGTTGGAGCATAAATTCCTCTCGATGAATCCAACCAGATTGTGATTCCTTCAATAGAATAGTTTAACTTCAGTGTTATTTGTTCTGATGTCAAGAAAACTCCTTCAAGCTGTCTTCTTTGGTTCTACTACAAACTAGCCACCCTACGGTATAGGCTATTAATTCATTAGATTCAAATATGTATTTCCATTTGACTTTTACCACAAACTCCGCTGTTCTTTAGTGGAATTTAAAATTGTCCACATTTTTTTAAAATGAAGTCAATTATTTTGGGAAGAGATTAGGAACTATTTATTTGGAGGCTCACTTTTCCTCCATGCAAAATCTCTGAGCCAGGGCTTTAAACCTGGGCATGGAGACAATAGCAAGATCTCTCTGAGTGACGCTCCCATTCAAGGGCTGAGTGATGCAGAGAGAAGAGAAAGGTAGAAGACCGAGGTTTTCTCAATTTGCCTCTCTTACTACAGAACCACTTCCTCAAGAGCCAGGGGAAAAGCTGTCAGGGCTCCAGCATCCTCAGTGGTACTGCTTTCAGTAGAGTCTCTATTCCATGAGTGGACTTTGGGTAGAAGAAGGGAGTTCTCACGTCTTGTTTGCAATCACTTGGGACTTAGCCACAGCATCAGGCACCTGAGACCAAGATAAGAAATGCTGAAGTTCTGCTCCTTCCAGGAAGAAAACTCTCCTGCTAGGAACTAGGGGACAAGGCAGCTGTGTGCTTTTGACTGCAGTAGTCTGGAATGGATTATCCACCTCATTAAGCTGGGAAGGTAACAGAGTAGACCAAAGAAGCAGCGTTAGTTCAAATATCAAAGACACGAACTTTTCCAAATTTTCATAGATTTTCTTGATTTCTTAATTAGCTGTTTGCTGTTAGGATCGTTTCCAAAGCCTGTAAATGATTGGTTTTTATTGTAATTATTGTTAGTTATGTAATTTTCATTATTTCACTGGAGAGCAAGTAAGAGGAGCTACTCAGTGGGTCTCTTCCTTTTGCATCAGAAATTAAAATGTAATTTTAAAAAAACTTAAATATATATTCCTTCAACTGTTAGAGTAATGATATTATCGCATTTATGTATCCTCTGTATCTTTTATTCCTGTACTCAGAGCCTACACTGTTTACTCATGATACAATGCAAGTAAAGAAAGTAAATAACATCTTAGTGCCATCGTCATAAAAATAACCTTGACCTTTCAGCATCTCCTGCTTGTGTCTTGGGAGCTCCTAGCAAAAGCTGAGTCACAGTTTGAGAAAAAGTGGTCTAGGTTTTTCTTTTTTGAAATGCATATCTTTTAATGAGAAACAAACCTAAGATATTATTGATTAAGGCTGATATCCAGGTTTTCTGATACCATTTCTGGGACCATTCTGTCAACATATTATGTAGAATACTTTGGACACTGATTCATTTCATTATTAATTTTGAGCTCAGCAGAGATAATGAAACTGAAGCCATTTTACCAAGAGCTCACTGAAATCAATTTCTAGGTAAAAAAAAAAAAAAAAATCTAAGATTAAGAAAATAAAATTATCAGCAAGATAATCATATATATGTAAAACTTTCAAAATCTGGCTGAAAATCTCTAAAATATTTAAGTATCAACAGAAGTTTGTTAAGTGAATCATTGAATCAGTCTTTAATTGGCACATTAATGAGGAAAAAATGGATTTGAACTTAATAGCATTTTTAATAACCTTGACATTCAAAAATGAGACCCAATCATGGAAATGTACTTTAATTTCAATAAAGACATAAGAAGAATTATTTATGTAGAGAAACCAGAGCAAAAGGACATTTGGATACTGAATTTATATTTGACAGGATGAATCAAACAGCTGCCCTTAGCATCAATTTGTATGCAGAACATGAGTTTAACAAAGGAGAACAGGTCTCAAAGCCAGGATATATTACTTAGTGGCCACTTTGGATCTAAAAACTTTAGAGATGAAAAAATAGCAGCTCAGGGGTCCATGGAGCTAAGAGAATGCTAGTTCGTGGCTCTGGGAAAAGGAGAAGAAAGCATAAAGTTATACCATTAACTTAGATTCCAACTCATCAAAAAACTGGCAGAAAGAAGAGTTGCCAATTATTCTCTTTACTTCTTAAAATGCAGTCAGAATGAACTTTATTACTAGAGTTAGGAAGCATTAGACCACAGTTAATAGGCTGAAACAAAGGTAATATTTGCCGAAGAGAAGACAGATAGCTAAATTGTTAGCTGAAATAGAAATAGCTACTCAGCCACACACAAAACCCAGTGTTCCTCTAAAAGCAACCCTGGGATCATATGTTTTGAGCATAAGAGAGAGTTTGCATGTAAAAAGCTACAAATATAGAGAAATAGTAGAGAACTTTCAGGTTTAAGAGACTATATTTTAAAAATTATAAATTTTTAGTATTTAAAATTTTTTTGTTATTACTAATAAAGCAAAGGGAATTTAGATTAAGTTCCCTCATAGTTCAGTGATATAGAGAAAGCAACTGAGAAGTAAAAGTAAAGAATCATATTCTTATAATCCCTCAGTATTAAGTAATTTTGTTTATTACTATGATGTTAGGTGTAAGAACAATGATGTTTTGGTTCATTTAGTTTTCTACGTGTGAATTTCTTGAGGAACACAGTGCCCATGTAAAGCAATTATTTAGGCTGATAAATACTTTATGCTTATTAACTAGGCTGAGTTACAGAATACTTTATGAAACTATGGCAAGATAATTTGTAAAACTTAAATCAAATTATTGTAGAGTCTTTCACTAAGGACCAAAAGTGGATATTTATAAGTACTACATTCTTGCTCTTATAAATCCTCAAGAGTCTTTATGAAATCAGGTCTTTAGTAGGGGCCTAGTTTCATTCATGGAAGATGATGTATTTATAGACAACATTAGTCTGGTGCAGTATTTTTTTTTTTGAAAAGGATATAAGGGAAATGTTAATGAAATAAATGCCTTGAAATTTATTAGGAGTCTTATTAGTTTCCTTATCCCCCAATCTATAGGAAAGAAAGCTGTAGGAATAGGTATTCTGAGATCCATGGTGGAAGATAGATTCTGAGACTTGATTATATGCACAGGTGGTATTCTATGTCTTCTGACTTCTTATTTGTTTCTCTTTTCATTCATTCTATGGTTCTTTTATTCAGCAGACAGTAAAGCACTAGAGAACTCTGAAATGGAAGAATAATAGATTTTATCCTTTTCTCATCAATGGAGATGATCTACAAGAAGTGGTATTCCAGGATTCTGGGACACAGATGAAAGAGTGACTAACATCCTACAATAGGAATATATGATCTTGGAATGTAGTATAAAAAAGGGAACACTTTAACTATCATTTGAGAAATAAAGAAGAATTTACATGCTGTGGAAGGAGAACATTCTTCAAAGCAAACACAATGAGCAAAAGGATATTAATATTCTCAGAGAATGCAAACTTGTGTGTAGTATCTCTTGAAATGATGAATACAGTTGTAAGCATTAATCAATCAGCATTAAAAGCCCTATCCAGCTCCCTGGAATCTTCTGTCTTTTTATTTCAACAGTCAGCCAAATTGCACACAGCTCAAGCAACATATCTCCCCATTACCTTCAAATTTGGCCCTGAGCTCTCTTAATTGTCACTTCTGTGTAATATCTTCCTCTCGACTGTTCCAGTATGGAAGATTCTGAGCTTTGATGATGAAATTTAAGACTTCATGAAGAGAGATTTTATTTTTGGATGATACAAATTTCTTTTATATTGGCCAAATTTTGACTAATTTTTCTACATAACATGTAAAGTTCAAGTTTATTCTTTGTTCTTGTCAGATTTTATCTAAGCATGAAACAAAATTTCAGGTGCAGACTATTTCCAAAATGTTCCTTTTCTTTGATATTTGTATTTTCACACAAGAATGTGTTGTTCGAGCCATTCTGATCATGTCTATTCTAATCATGAAAGTATAGAAAGTTGTTCCTATGGTATCTTTGAGTAAATCACTTAATCTAGAGAGTAGTATAAGCTGAAATGTTCTGATGGCTTCCCATGTGCCTGAAATGTTTGGAAGGCTTCCCATATTCCAGGCAGTGTTATAAAGAAATAGATTATATAGGTTAAATAGGTTATATACATAGATTCGTCCAATTTTCACAACCCAATAGGGTGGTCCATTTAGTAAATGGGGAAGCAAGACTTAGGTAGTTTAAGGAGCTGTCCAAGGCCACACAACTAATTAATATTCAAGCTGATTTTAATCTAAGACCATCTGAATTCAGAGATTATAATCCTGTTATGTTCTCTTTTGCTACTCTGTCTATTTCACATTTCCTAGTAAGAAAGGGATGTAGAGGAAGGGAGAAACACAAAGAAAGGAAAAGAGAGGGAGAAGAAGGAGGAAGGAAAGAAGAAAGGAAGGAAGGAGGGAAGGAACGAAGGAACGAAGGAACGAAGGAACGAAGGGAGGAAAAGATGGAAGGGAAAATGATAAAGGAACAGAGGTAGGGAGGAAAAGAAGAAACAAGGGAAGGGAGAAGAAAGGGAAGAAGGCAAGGAGAAGGGAAGGGAGAAGGGAGAGAAAAGAAGGAAGGTGAGAGAGAGGGAGGAAGAACTAGGCTAGGCTAGCTCAAGGTCTAATATGTCTTAATTTTATGAATGTTTTATTTCAGTTTTCCTTTCAAAATACCTAAAAATACTTGTATTTCAATATAAGGACATGGATGCTTCAGTAAAAAAGCTATATTCCTACTTGGCTTTCCCTGTTTGTGATACAAGGAAGCTTGCTGATGGACTAATAAATCAGTCATTCACAGCTCACCGAGTATACTGCATGAGAAAATGGAAACTTAAAAAAATTATTTGCCACTTTTATTTTTTAAAAATGTATTGAATTCCTTTATTATTCTTTAAACCTCAGTGGTTTAAAGTGACTGAGATTCCCACTGGCTCTTATTACAAACCATTTCCTTGAGAAGGTGTTTTATCTTTCCTTCCCTTAGTATTATTCAAATCCAGTGTATCACACCAGTGAATAGAAGACTGCTTGTAAGAAATGAAAATCAAGGAGTTTCAACCTTAAATGTGATGATAATGATAATTTATATAAAATTGCCAACATACTACTGGTTTCTTGGAATAAAGAATTCATCTGGTTTTCAGCTCAATTAGTGTCCAAGAGTCAGAATAGAACATGAATAAACTGATTTTATTTGTCTAATATTACTGAAACAAGTCTTTTAGAATTGAAATAGGTTATGACTGAAGCAGCTCCAGGTCCATGTGAATATATGTGTTCAGATGTGTAAGTATATGAGTGCATGTGCCTGTGTACAGGTGCACATGAATGTGTGTTTGTGTGTGCATGCCTGTCACCATGGAGGACAGTGCTGAATCTGACTTAATGGACTCCAGGCTCAATGGATCACAGAATAGAAGCCTAAAGTCAGATCCATTGCCAGCATGAGGCTCTCATGATCCAAGGCTTTTTCCTTTTTTTTCTGTTGTTACCCTTCCCAAAAGCATCAATAGCAATATACTCTTTTCCAGACACTTGGAACATGAGGGAGTTCTGACAGAACAAACATTTTCCCAAGTAGTGGGTATGTGGATAAACTGGACAGTTGCAGGCTCTACCCTGAATTTCTCCATCATATGTTTGTCTCTTCTCTACTCCTTTGCCTTTGTCTTTCTACCAAGGCTGGACACAGACCAAGAGCCAACCATAACTTTTCTCTACAATGTCTGTATTATTAAAGAGTATTGCTAAAATATCTGATGCCTAAGCTAATTAATGCTCAATCATAATGTTTCCCAATTAGATATTCCTTTAACCAGATGAAAAAAAAATAACAAGTGCACTGAAAGGTTAGTCAAACTAGAATCAAACAAAACAAATATCACACAAAACAAAAGGACCATTAAATCAGATACCCATATTAAAACTCTATGCCACTCTTCCTAAATGTCCTAAATTCTAATCTTAGCTAAATTATCATTGCTTTTCTACAGAGCACTCATTTGAAAGTTGTCACACACCTTCATGGCTTATCAGAGAGATGATTGAATTTGAGCAGACACAAAAAATATAATCGCCTTCATTTGTTATTAGTAGCCTATAGCAAAATAAATAGCAAATATTCATTAATACTTATTATACCAGATATTATTTTGTCTTTTACATGATGTTTATTTAATCATTATTTCCACTGACTATAATCCATGTAAAAATGACAAATGAGAAAATTAAGGCACTAAGAGATTAAACAACTAACTTTATAACTTTCATGTTGTGAAAGCAGGAAATAAATGAAACAGATGGCCCAGAAGTCACATTCTTGACTGCTGCACCATATTCCTATATTTTACATTTGTCATATCTCCTGCAGTTTATAAGTATCTTACTTCCATATTATTTTACTTGAACCTGAACTATATCCCACGAGACGAACAATAGAAGCAATTGTGAATGACCTCACAATTTGTAAGTGTGGGATACAGTATCAAACTCAGGTTTTCTATTACACTATCATTCCTTGAAGCTTCCTATCTGGATCCCAATTAAGAGAGACTTATGAGACCTTTTCTAATACTTTCTTCTTTATTTCCTGTAGGTCATCATTCTTATCACTTTTCCTTTTCTTTAATTACCTTATGTCTTTGTTCACAGTAACTGTTCTGTCTCAAAATATCTTTTTAAACTATTATGGCAAGTATTCTGATGGATTACATACTTTCTGTCCTACAGATGTACATTTATATGTGTCATTCATAAACTAACATTTATTTACAGTAAATGAATATATCACTTTGTTACATACACAAGTAAGTTTCCCTGTCTCTTCTTCACGTATTTAAAGTCAGTGTCACAGTTTAAAATGAAAAATTAAAAAATTAGCTAATATATGCCTTTGTTCATTTTTCCATAGGCTGCTATTACAAAAATGAAGATGATAACATTTCTCATGTCTCTGCACAAATCTAATTATTTATCTGATAAACAATGAAGAAATTTGACAATTAACTTTCAAATAGATGGTGTTCTATAGAAAAGCCAACTTGATAATTTAGCTAAGATTAGAATTGAAGACATTTAGAAAGAGTAACACTGGATTTTTATTATGGATGTTCTGATTCATTGTGTTTGATTTTTATTTTCTTTGATTTTTCTTTAACTAAACTTCCAAATCACTTGCAATTTTTCCGTGGTCACCTAGTTGGCCCTCTTTCCTAGATTTGCTCTCTTTCTCTGTTTATCACCCTTTTTCTTGCTCACATTATCTTGCTGAGTGTGTGCATGTATATGTGTATTTTAAATTATAAACTGGCATTATAGGAAAAAAACACATATCAAGCGACGATTCATCACATCCCACATTGAAGGCAATGAGGCCTCCTCAAAATCAGCCCTTGGGTTGCTTTAATGCTGCGGGTCATTTCACAGCCCAACAAGTAAATCTTATAATCATCCATCTTGCTATGACAGAGAGATGCAGAATCTTATATTTTAATAATATTCCAAGAAAATACAACTACAACTCAATAGAAGAGAAAATACAAAATCACTTCCCATTAACCTAGAGCATTAATTTGCATTGCACATTGCAGATCACAATGAACAATAGGTTCTTTCATATTTATTTTTTAAGCATAATCTTAATCAGTATTAAAAAATATATTGGGTTCTTTCTCGGGGTTAAGCACTTTGCTGAAGGAGAAAACTTGAAACTTGTCATTGAATCTGTTCTTTTATCTTTCATGTGACTCATTTTTTTAAGATTTAACTGGAAGAACTATTCAGAGTGCTGGAACTTCTAAAAGAAACATTATATTATCTTTTCCTTTTTGGTGCTTACTGTCTTGTACAGAAGATATGTTAACTCGCAAATTAAGAATGTTTTCCAGAACGTGGGTAGAGTGTTGTGAGAACAGAGTGCAGAAGAAATAATTCAATCCAAGGAAATTTAATATACAAATACATTCCATTAAATAAAATAAATTAATGTATAATATTATTTATCTTTATGGAACATTCTCATATGTGCGTAAAAGCACTTGTTAGCATTCATTAACTTTTTGACTTTTTTTCAAGGGTGCAATAAAAATATAGCTTTTTGTCTAGATCCCTCCTAACATTATCACTAATTCTATAGGCGAAAAAAAGTATGTATGGTCTGCTTCTCATGGTGATATCTTTTTGTTGTTTTGTTTTATCATCTTTTGTTTGTTTTGTAACAGTAGGTGTTAGCGTTAAATTTACAGTTGGAATGTTTGGTCTTTTAGATGAAAATGTTAGAGGGTGACTAAATTCATTTGTCCACTTTCACCTATTCTATCTATTGCTATTATGACAAAAAATGAACAACTTTATAATATGCATTTGTGATAGCCCTCTAGTTTCATATGACAAAGAAAAAGCTTTATCTTGTTGTCCTAAGTGTAGTTGCTTAGTGTGTTATGGAAGCTACACAGTAACTACAAATGCTTTATGCAAATAAGGTGGCAAGAGTTGCAGATAGGCACGTGAGCATAACTCTCCTCTGTTTACATTAATGTTCCATTGTCCAATTGGATTTTAAATAATAATTAAAAAGAAAACATGTTCAAAAAATATTTTCCTTATTATTCCTTTTGTTTTAGCGAATTAGTGAAATTATTGTCCTTTGTACTATTAGCATTCACAAAACTTATATTTATATCTTCTATAAGATAAATTTTTTTCTCTTCAGGGTGGAAGAGGATTATACAAAACAGGGGCAATTAATCACACTATGTGAATTTACAAACTTGCATTAAGTTAAGGAATGACCAAGTGGCTTCGTCTCACTTTAAAACTCATCCATTAATGGTGGTTGCCTGTGTTGCAAAGAACCATGAAACTAAATCTAAGCTCTGAAAGAAAGGATGCCTGAATTAATTAGGAATGGCTGACGTAAGTAAAGGAGACATAGCATCAGCATTCATGCCAAATATTTGACATGCCTGTTCTAATTCTTTCAGGACTATTTCATTATGAAGGGTAACTGATTTACTAAGAAGTAGGGTTTAACTTTTCATTTCCTTTGAATAAAGCTAACAGAAATTGTTCTCTATTCTCCTTGAGATAGATATATTTGCTATGACATGTTATCTAGTCCTATTTTTAATTTTCTAAAACATCTGTTGTTCCTAAAAATAAATTTCCCTCTAAAAACCTATGTGGTTCTTTTAATTTTTTCTTTCTACAATTACAATTTTAGGGAAAATAAAAACAAGGGTATGAAATAATTTTATGATAATTTTATTTAATATGACTTAAAGGCACGAGGAAATTAATCTTTAGAACATTTTTGCACAAGGTAGAGTATTACTTCCTAATCTATTGCTATATCGTTGACTGAGGTGAGATAAAGAATTGCTTAGAGAACAGTTTCCAAAAGCACTGTATGTTTTGTGGGTGGTCAACCAATATCAGAATCATCTTGCCAGACTTTTATATGTGACATATGTTTTGATTTTATGTAAATTTATATAGTGCCATAGTATAAGATTGTATTACATATAGTTTTCTTATGACCTATCTCTATTATAAGCGGAATGGAAGTTTTAATGAGGTACAACAAACATCTTGAAATACCCTTAACACAAAGAGGAAAGTTATGTCCCAATTACCACTCATCAAGGAAGACTCAGCCCATTCTCTAGTTTCCATCAGTCAGGCTCACAGCATTCCAATTCAAAAACTATAGCAATCTGCCTACAAACTACACTTTCTCCAAATGTTGTGAACACATTTATGTTTTCCTTGGCTCTTTTAAAACCAATCAAGCAAAAACAATAAAAATAACAAGAGAAAAAATTAGCAAGGCAGCTTAAATTTTCCAAAATTTCTTAGAGAATAAGGTTCAGAGTTAGTTCTGAATCTCATTGGCATTTCTCTAAAATGTTATGTAAATTATTCGATGGCAATTAACAGGACACCACGTGGGGGTATAAAGATGTTTTTAACTCTACTGAGATAAATGAGGCAAGAGGCCCAAAATGTGGGAGAGCATTGAGAGAGCATGATGGTATTTTCATCTAAATATTGGGCATGCACCATTCTCTTTTTTTATTGAGCTCTACAAAGGCCATTCATATCAACCATTACGTTTCTTTTCCCAATGTCATGTGCTTTTCCTTTGGATCAAGCTAGACTGAGGTTTCTGTTCATTAACCAGATATTATAAAGCAAATGTGCAATTCAAAAGAAATGAAGTATTTTAATGCATAGTAATAACCTGGATTAGATGTTTGTATCTAAAAGATGCTAAGAGAGATAGAGACAAACATTTGTGCTCAGAATAGTTACAGGTCATGTGTTTTTAATCTGAGGTCCATAGGTGAGCTAAAGGGATTCCATAAACACCCTGACATTATAAGCAGAATTATATGTAAATGTGTTTGAGTTTTCTCTGTGAGGACATATAGAACATTCATCAATTTCTCAAAAAGAGTGAGTAAAAAAATCAGAACCACAAATTTATATTCAAATTATAAAATTGTGTTTCTTCTATCATCTATGCTATAAAACAAACAAAACTCTCCATTTTATTTTTCTTTTAAGGACACGGCTGTACTGGAAGCCGAAATGTGGTGCAGAAAATGGGAAATAAGGATGCCACTTATAGGTGATGTCATGGGAATGACACATGCTGAGGCATGCCTCAGATTTTTATCCAAAAACTAGAGAGTTAAATAGAGAACCCTTTGGGGTCTCTCCCAATGCAGAGTCGATGATTCATTGAGGAGGGAAAGACAAAATAAAGCCAGCCTATGAACAGAGAGCAATTTCCTCCTCCTTGCTACTAAACCTGGGAAACAGAAGAGACATAGAAAAAGAAAGAGAAAATTATATCAACCAGATATTTCTGGCTTCGCTCATTTGGGACATACTCACTGAGCTTCTTCTATGGTTAATCAATACTTTATGTAGAATATGGATGTTTTTTGGTATCAGATGCTGCACCAGTTTTCTATTTTTGAAATATAATAAAAATGCCTATTGAATATATCACTTTGACATCAATAAGTATTTATGGAATGGCACAAAAATAAAAAAAAATACAATGGCTAATTAGCAGTGAAATTTGAAGTCGTAACTTATCTATTAAGTATTACCTTACAACATTGCAACAGAGCTATGAGATAGATCCCATGCAAAATTCAGACCAGTGATTGACAAAATAACTGAGTCTCAGGAAGGTACACAAACTTGAAATTTGAACAAGGTCAGTCTAACTCGAGAGTCAAACTTCTTAACCAGTAAATGGAAGATTTGCTGTCTTTCTTGGTCATTATCGATTTGATTTTTTCAGCTAAAAATAGAAAAACATAATGTGGAAAGACTACCACCTTGGGTTCAAAATATGAGTACTGCAAAAGGATAGGATAAGGGAGGTGGGCTTAACAGAAAACATGTGAAAGAAACTAGCAATTATATAGTTCATTGTAAGTGAAACATGTTGAGTGTGTATAACTGTGCCAAAACAAAACCACAAACAAACAAAAACTTCCACCAGAGATAAGTGTTCAAAATAAGAAGGACGGTGTTAAATTCTAATCTGCCTGAATTAGACCAGCATCTGTTCTATGTTTAGCATCACTTTTACCAACACTGACAAACTGATGGGAGTTGGAACAGTACTTAGGCAGTAATAATATTTAGATTTAACCTTTAGATTTTGTCTATAATCAGAATATCAATTCAGTACTGTTAAGAGCATGAACTCTGGAACCAGTCTGCTTGGGTTCAAATCTCAGCCTTCCCACTCAGATATGTTATTAGATGTTATTTAAGCTTTCTGTGCCTCACTGCCTCATCTATAAAATGGAAATAATAGCATACCTTCTTCAAAGATTCCTGAGAGGATAAGTTAATATGTCTAAAGGGTTTTGAACATTGTAAATACCTTAAGGTTATGCTAAGAAAAAAGATACGGTATGTAAAGAAAGAATTTTTAGTACAAAAAAGAAAAGTTTTAGTGGGAATTTACCAACAGATGGCTAGAGAACAAAAGTAGTATCAAAAAAGTTACTTGGAGAGGTATTTCGTTTTGTTTTTGCCTCAGGATATATTTAGTTACCTGTCACTCCCTAGAGGTATTCAATCAGTTAGCATGTCTTAGAGAAGATTTGAACATCAGGTGGAGAATATGAAATAGGTAAATTCAGGTTTATAATTATTTTTTTTGTTTTATTAATATTGTTTGGAGAATGAAATAAAAAAATTAAGCAATACTGAAGGTTACAAAAGTAAAAGTAATGTATTCCCTTCAAGTTCATTAAACTCCATTCCTCAGAAACATTCACTTTTATATCCTCTGGTGGTTACCATGATAATAAGAAATATACAGAAACTTTTGGTCACATGATTTATTTATGTTTTTTAATATATGTCATTTCTCCACGGGGAAATATAAGAATTAATAAACTTACCTTATTTCAGACCTCTTTTCCTTTATCCACACCATTATTATTTTTAGTTCTATTATGATTATTTTTATTAGTAGTAGTTTATTCTGTTTATAACTTTAAGCATTATACATCAATAGAGTTAGAATTCAATTTATTTCCTGAGCAATCATTTTAAATACTATTAACTTCCCAACATGTGAAACAAGCAAATTAGAAATTTCTCCCTATATTTCTTTCATAATTGTTGAAGAATAGCTACCAAATTATAGCTATCACCTGCTAGAACATTTATCTTTTCATTATGTGATGAATCTCCCTTCTTGGCTTCCTCTTTTCATTTGGACAGTTGGTTTTTTGGTTGGCTAGAAAGTGGACATCTTAGAAATATAAATACATACTTTATAATTCATGTCTTTTTATTCTCTTACTCCTTCAAGTTTTCTTCCAACTGGAGGCTCAACTATTATTTAAAAAAAAATTAAAATTTCCAAATGACTGAATTCCTGAAAATATATCTATCTTGACCCCATATTTGATTGACAGTGTTCTTGAGAACTAAATTCTAGGTTCATAACAATATTTCTTAATATCCTTGCAGGCATTCAATTCTTGCAGGCATTCAATTCTTCGTCCAATTTTGCTTTCAAAGTATTGCTAGACTTACAAAATAAAAGTGAGAGAAGTAGGCTTTCCTTCATTTTCGTATTCTTTCAAACAGTTACCAAATTTAGGAGATTTGGCAAAATTTAGCTGTAAAACAACCTGATGACTTTTGTGTCTGTGTGAGTGAGAAGAATACTCAAGAAATTGACTTATAACTTAATTCATCTCCACGTAGACACAATATTCCAAATATTTTCAATGTTTTTTATATTTGTTGAGTATTATTTTACAAGCTAAAAAATTTAATTTTTAAAATTCATATCCACTTTTTAAAATACATATTTTATTATTTAGTATTACATAATCTCCTAGACTGTTTATTAATTTTGTTATTCATATAGTCTTTATTATACCAATTTTTTGGTCTCTTCCAGCAGGAGAGAAGCTCTTTCTTCTCCTGGAAGCAGCCAATAGCCATGTTGTGAACTATCTATAGAGAGTGCCAGCAGGCTGTAGCCAACAGCCAGTAAGAAGCTGGAGCACTTAGTTATATATCCATAAGGAAATGAATTCTGCCAACAACCTAAATGAGCAGATTCTTCCCTAGGAGGAATATAAAGAAATGGTGCTGTGATGGTAACTTTATGTGTCAACTTAACTGCACTAAGGGATGCCAAGACAGCTGATAAAATATTATTTCTGGGTGTTTCTATGAGGGAAGATATTATCATGGGAATCAGACTGCGTAAAGGGTATTGATTGCCCTCACCAATGTGGGCGGGCATCTTTCAATCTGCTGAAGGCCCTAATAGAACAAAAAGATGGAAAAAGGGTAAATTTGTTCTTTCTGCTTGAATTGGAGCATCCATATTCTCCTGCCCTTGGATTTCAGCACTCCTGGTTCTTGGGTGCTCAGACTCAGATTGGGACTTACACTAATGACCCTCCATTTCTCAGGCTTCCATATTCAGACTGAATTACAGCACTGGCTTTACTTATTCTCTACCTTGCAGATGATATATCATGGAATCATTACCATCCATATAATAAATCTCTTCCTATAATAAAACTATCTATCTATCTATCTAATCTATCATCTATCTCCTACTAATTGTATTTCTCTGGAGAATCCTGATTGATACAGGCACCTTTATTTGAAAGAAAATGCCCGTCAACCCAGAAACCCATATTCAGTGAAATAACATATCTAGACAAACAAAACTAAGGCTTTTTTTTTTTTTTTTTTTTTTTTTTTTCATCAATCATGTTGATGAGGTGAGAATGAAGTCCAACCAACATCTGGATTGGTGGGATCCTAAAGCAGAAATCTCAGTGAAGCCATTCCAAACTCTTGAGCCATGGAAATTGTGAGATAAATAAATGTGTGTTGTTTTAAGCTTCTGTATTTGTGGTAATTGGTAACACGATAATAAAAAAAGTAATACATGCTCTGTTAAATGAAATACACTTTTGACCTTAATGTCAACTGGATTTATATTGGTATAGATAAATCATCTTCCTGTTGTTCTTAGTGTTTATTTGCATGATACATCATTTTACATTCTTTTCCTTTCAACCTCCTGTGCCTCATATTTAAAGTGTATCTTTTCTAAGAAACACGTAGTTTGTTTTTTGATTGTTTTGTTGTTACTATTTTATTTAGTAAGAGGACTTCATCATTTATTTAGTCTATTTACAGACACTTACTATTCAATTTTAAATCTTCCTAAACATTTTTATGTTCATTTTTCTCTTTTTTTTTTTGCTTCCTTTTATATGAAGAGTTTTTATTGTTTTCATTTTCCTCTATTCTCTTGTTATGTGTACATTTTTACTCTTCTTTCATTGGCTTCCTAGATATTAAAACATTCATTTGCAAATTAATATAGTTTAATATAAATTAGTACTCATTTCCAAGACAATTTCACTTATTGTTCTCCTGCTGTTTCTGTCATTGTTGTCACACCTATTAGACATTATTAACATTTTGTAAATCAAATTTCATTTTAGATTTACTCACATAATATAATCTTTTCGATCACTATTTATTTCCTACTTCTTTTTCTGTGTGGAATAATTTCCTTCTGTCTGAAATGCTTTTTAAATTTTTTTCCCTTTAGGATAAGATTGATGATGAAAAGTTGCCATTCTTTCTGTTTGACTAGAAATATTGTTATTTTACTGAATATGGGTTGTTTGGTTGACAGATATTTTCTTTCACTTAAAGATTCAATTTCATTGTCTTCTGACTTCTATCTTTTTGTTGAGAGTCAGATTAGTTTTAGTGTTGCTTCTTAAAAGATTGCTTCTTTTTCTGTATCAAAAAATTAAAAATTCTTTATTTTTAATTTTAAGCAATGTTAAACTATTAGTATTACATATTCAGTTGTTATTTACTTTCTATTTATTCTGCTTGGGCTCCTAGCATTTTTTGAATCTCTGAGTTGCATTTCATCAGTTTTGGAAAATCACTTTCGTCATTTTATTAAATATTACTTTTGCCATTTTGTCACCTATGCTTCCTCTGAGACTCAGACTACATATATATCAAATATATTCACCATGTCTCATAAGTCTTTTACACCTTTTGTGTATCTTCCATCTTTTTTGCTTTCCATGTCAAGTCTGAATATTTTCTGATGACTCATTTTTCAGTTCACTTATTCCTTCCGCTATCTACAGGTAAACTCATTTATTAAGTTCTTAATTTCAATTATTTTTTTATTTCTGTAGTTTCTATTTGGATCTTTTTATATAGAGACTGATTCTCAGTAAATTCCTTTGTTTTGTCATCTATTTCCTTGAAGTATGACAATTATTTTAATTAAAGTCTAACAACTACAGTATCTATATCACTTGTATTTCTATTTGTATTCACTCTAGTCCCCCTGAATTTATTTCTTCATCTATCCATTCATTCATTTGTATATGCATGCATGTATATATGCATGCATATGTTTACCTGTATGTATTCACTTATTTAGTTAGTAAGCCTGGTAATTTTTTGATTAAATGCCAGATATTGGGTATAACAATTATAGAGGCCATGGATGTTTTCTTTCTTCCTCTAGAGATAATTCACTTTATTATTTGGCAGATAGCAGATGAATAGATTATTTGAGTCTAGTGAAAAACTGGGAAGTTTTCAAGTGATGGGGCGGTATTCACAAGTCTTATTTCTAATCTGAGGGTGTTCCAAATGTGAACATGAAGTATTTATTTACTAAGATTTTCCTCTTTGATGGATCCTAAATTTCAATTTTCCTGTCTAGTAATACAACACTCGCAAAAAGTCCACCACGATTTTTAACCACTTTCTGCATGACTTCTTAACATCTTGCCCCATGCAGCTTAGAATAAGCAAATACATCAATATGACATTGTGTACCAAATATTGAGCTAATTTCTTCCTGCCCCTTCTCTGTGAGAAGGCCTTGGTTACCTTCACATCTTGGAACTCCATTTTTTCTTTCCTTGCTCTGGAGTACTTGAAATTTTTAATGGTTTCTTGGTTCTTAGAAGCTATTTTTCTATTTCTCAGTCATGCACCAAAAATAAGTAAATGTCCAAAAGGAAAAAGCAGTATATAGAAAGGTGGGCTCCACTCCATGAGTTTCCTTTCTCTTCAGGTTCCAGCCCCTCAAGTCCCAGCTCCTTTAGCAGCTCCGCTCTTCTTTCAGAAGGATTTGTTTCTGTATTTCATACCACTTTCCTGACAGTTTTCATTGGGAGAATTCATGTACTACAAGCTATACTATCATAGCTAGAAGTAAAAATCAGCCACAAAAATATTTTTGGTTTCAAAAATTATTTCTGGTTCTCTGAATTCTTCAATTTTATGATAGTTGTTCTATTTTTTAGGTAGACAACATGATTTTTTTTTTAAATAGCAGTTACACATCTTTAATGATCAAGTTCTTTTCATAAAAGCACATTCTGGCTCCAGGTATTCTTTTAAAGCAGATATTACTATTATTATTATTATTAATTATTATTATTATTTTTAGAGTACATGGATTACAAAGAGTGTGGATAAAGCCTGATGAGTAAGTTGAAATTTTGTGAGAAGAAAATGGAAATTAAATGGAAATTATTATTAACTGAGAGAGTGGGCTTTTGTGTGTTACCTGTCAAAAAGTGCAGACTATCAAACAAATCTCGCTTATTTTATGTGATTACTAATCATTAACATACTTTGACAGAAGCATATTAGCAATCTTTTACTTATGCACTTAAAGTAATAATTTTGTTATTAAATATAAGATAAACATAGTTTTCGGTGGTAGAGTCAATTCGTAGTTGAACTATTAATGGAATATAATTCTTATGCCAATATGTCAAATCTTTTGATTTCTACATAATTTCTTTATAAACTTTCTACAATACTGTTCGATGTATAGGAATTTTTAATTTTTTATTTTCATTATTTAAAAGAAATAATGCTTCTAAAATGTTAGTCTCCTTAGAATTTATTTATTATAAGTCGTTATTCATTGTTTATAGCAGTGAAACTTAAACAAAAGCAATTTTCTTCTAGGAAAAAAATTACACAAAAAAATTAACCTAACATATGCCTACTGAATCAACATATACATAGAAATTTGTTTTTAAATACGTTGAATGCTTTGTAAATCTCACATTTTGCAATTTATACTGTCTTACGCACATTTTTTTTCGTGTATCAGGATTAAATTATTTATGGAAAAGCTGTAATAAAACATTTTTATCTGTCGTACATCAACATTTAAAATGCTTAAATGTATCAATGCTTAAAAATTAAACAAAATTAATCTTGGTACAGACTTAACAAAAGCAACCTGGAATACATAAGAAAATAGTATATTTTATTTTAAGAAAAATCTATTATAACTGGAAAAATACTAATAAGCTTATAAAAATCAAAACTATAAAATTTAGCCATAAATCATTTTTTGATTGCTTCATGTTTTCTCTGTGTAACGATAGGTAAGCATCTTTATTTTTTTAAACTATAATTTGTACTATATTTTTACCCCACATTACCCAGAACATTAAAAGATACTTAAGAGTGACTTGTTTACTTGATTGAATGTTTGGTTTAATATTTTTATGGAAGAGGACTTCGGGACTTAATTTTTAAAAAGGATAACTTTGGTCTTTGGTTTCAAACATAAGTCCATAAATTCTAGTTTCTCCATATAAAGCTATTTTTTTGTTAATAATAGCATCTACGCCATAACCCTATGTTTTGAGAATTAAATAAACTAATACATGTGAGATACTAGAACATTGCCTGGACTACAGTATGTATTCAAAAAGTGTTAATAAGTACGACTACTTAACTTTGTTAAACCTGTTTTTTTTTTTTTTCAATCTGTTTACTGAGAAAAAAATGTCTTAATGTTTCAGGATTTAGGATTATTATAATAATTAAAATGTGTTCAAGGCACTCAGGGCTCTTAATATATAGTAGACATTGTTATATATAGTTAAATGGTGATAGCAGGATTTTACTATGTTGTAGGCATTGTTTTTTTTTTAACTTTTTATTTTTCAATTAGAATTGACATTTAATACTATTTTATCTTAATTTCAGCTGTACGTCATGGCGGTTAGACATTTATACAATTTACAAAGCGATTTCCCCAATTAATCTAGTATTCACTATTATAATAACTGTACGTAGTTATTACAATATTATCGACTATATTCCCTATGCTGTACTTCATATCCCTGTGACTATTTTGTAACTAATCTTGATTTTGCTGAAGATACTAATAAGAATCTTAAGTTCTTTTCTGCTTGTTGCATTGTATCCATTTCTTATATTAATTGTCCTCTGCATTCATCATTATCTTTCAATTTCATGCTTCAAATATTTATTAATTTGGGTCCATCATTTATATCTATTTACCTAGAGAACTTGACTGAATATGGAAGTGTTGCTGTGGTCTCTGAATAAGGGGAAAGTCTGATCCACTGGCAGGATTTTCTTTATGGTGGTTGAGTATGGAGTAGAAAGCTTTCCTTAGGACCCTTGTTATTGCCCAAGTAAAAAATGTTTTCTCTGAGTGAAGTGCTGTAATACAGTTTGCTTCTATTTAGAGCTCCCTTTATTTCTTCTCTGAATCTCTTTTGGAGGTTCGGGCTGCTTTCTTCTCAGCAGCTTCATTACCCACACGGTATATCCTTCCCACAAAAATAATTTACTCTTCATTGAGAGCACTCTCTAAATCACCAACAAGGAACAAGTTCTGAAGGCAGAGGAAAGAATTGTCTCCTCTATTGTACAGGATAGCCTATAAGATGACCTGCAGTAATTTTCCAGGGAACTATTCTGAGAAGTTACCATTAGTCTTCTGTTTATAGATGCTCGTTTTATTTGGATGTTTCTTAAGACTCCACCTGGCAGAATTATCTCTCAGTTATATATTCTTCCTTGTGCTTTTTCCCATCCTTTTAAACTTATCTGCTTTTGTTTTTCCAAGTCACATCAATGGATTAGATTCAATTTAGTCTTACAAGTTCCTTTATGATTACTCCTAATATTAAGAATCTATCATTTGTAGTATCTAGATTTAAACTGAGAAAAAGAAGATACTGTGTGTTTTCAATTTTGAGCTTTTAAATAACATATTATATTAACAATATATTTGTGTCAATAAGTATTTTATAAATTTATGTAGAAATATATATATGAATAACATTAGACTCTCACCTAGACTATTTGTTTATGCTTAACTCTCCTAAATATCATATATAAGATGGCCATGAATTCATATCATATCATAAGCTAGAATTGTAATATTTTTATACTTTGAATTCTTGTGATTATATATCATAGCATATATATGTGTGTATATATGTACATATATACATATATATGTACAATCAGTTTGCTATAATGAGTGATTTCGTAATTTTACTTACGGCATTAATGGAATTTGCAGATATCTTGCTTTTTATGCATCCCATCTTATCTAAACAAAGTTTATTAGATTTACTTTGTACAAAATATATATTTAAATTCTTCTTTTATAGTATTTTTTTTTTTGGCTGACTGTTTATTCACTTCATTTTCATTGCCAAGTTAATTAAATGAGTTATACATAATTGACTTTGGTTTTCAATGAGAATCAGGAAACATTTAAGAAGAAAGTTTGTGAAATAACAAAGCATTTTAAAAAGCATTCTGTGATCAGAGTATTACAAGGAAAGTAATAACACATAAAACAAAGATAGCCATAAAATATGTACTACCACTCCATTGTTATTTTAATTTTTGGATGTATCTAATTTATTACAAACATGTGTTGAGTACACACTAGGTGCATAATATTCTGCAAGGTGATACAAAGGACTGGGAAGTTAACAAAAGTCCTGCCACTTCCTCTCTTTATTATTTTATTTCAGTTTTATTGAGATCTAATTCACATACAGTCCTCCCTACCTTTAGAAATACTGCACTAGGTCCTGGAGAAGAATGATGTACAGGATACAGGGACAGACAAGTACATAAATATGCAACTTGAGCTTAATGTATTAGGATTTCAATAGCAATGAACAGAGGGTCCTAAGGTGGCACATAGCAGTGATATCTACCATAGCCCAGAAAGTCAAGGTAGATATGAGAAAGTATTATATAAGGAGAGAGCTCCAACTACAAAGAACTATGAAGACGTGTACACAGAATTTCTTAACTCACTTGTCCTTTCACTATCTTATAATTAAAGACAAGGGATTAGAAAATTCCCTCAAAGGACTTTTCTGCCCTTCATTTATTTATTGTTTGCTTGTTTGTTTGTATTTTTTAATCATTGTTGGATAGTAGCACATATGCCAGCTGGTTTCACTTGAATCACGTTGTCTTATGTCACCCGGGCCCTTTTTGTACCTGAGGGTTTAATGAAAGAAGCAAATACACTAAATATGATATAGAGTGTGGGATTTCTTATGGGGCTCTGACATATGCAATTGTAGGGCTGTGCATGCCTGTTGCTTCTGTGTCTGGTGCGAGAGTTGAAATTAACAGGGCAAGTGGTCAGGTAGGAATAGTGGAAAAAATGCAAGAAGGAGCAAGGACACATTGGGACAAACCCATGAGGAAAGTTGAAACCCAGTTTCCCTTCCACCACTGTCAAAGCTTCTAGTTTAGATGCTGTAGATGACTTGCAAGAAAGGCTATTTTTCTATGTCATGAAGCTAAACACCCACAGGACCAGGAGCTGGAGAGAGGATCAATGATGGGGGAAGGAGCTGCAGGCTTAGCTGATGCCCCAGGGGCTGTACTTGGTTACTCAAGATTTGCAGAAGGAGGTACCACAGGCACTGGTGTGCTGAGGGCAGAGCCACTGTCCCATATCAATCATGGGAGCCTCAGGTGAGGGACAGACGCCTGCATGAGCTGGGCATGCCCCTATACTCTGCTCTGCCAATGAGAAAGATTGTGTCTGATGCTTTTCTCCCTCTTTTCAAATCTTACACAAATTGCCCATTAGTGGTCAGAACTACACAGGGAAGGGAACTCTGGGAAATGTAGCCCTGTTCACTAATTTGGTGGTCCTACCCTTTCAGAGCCACACAAAATCTTACAATCATTTAAACTCATCCTCGATCCAAATACATGCAACTGTGCAGTGATGCCAAAGTTTTTCTCCTGTGTTATGTCCCAACCTTATTCTCCTCACATATGACAGTATATTATCATGGATAAAAGGGAGAAAGTTAGGATAAGCCTTAGTTTGACTGAGTTTTTCTTACTATATGGCTGTGGCTGCATCTCTTCTCCTCTTCGACCCTTAGTTGCCTATCTGTGAAATGTGGACAATCTCTCCCACCCTCATGGGATGTCGCTGAAAAGTACCAAACATAGTATCTGGCAAATTATAAGTGCTCCATCGGCAGTGATATTGGAATATTGTTTCAGCATATAACCTTGCCTCTGACCTTATTATATTGACTAACTTCAAAATTGTTCCTCTCTATCTCAAAATCTCTCCTAATTCTTGTAACTACCAACCATCTCATGGAAAAAGTCCCATTTCTAAGTCCCATTTCTCTACCTTTTTTGTTGATTTATTCTACAAATTATGATTTATTGCTTATGTAGGGGTTCAGAACAAGTCACCCTGAGATATGCCTCTGTGATGCTTGAATTATTTTGAACTAAAGGCAACTAAGACCCTTCAGGCTCAATAGAAACTTCTGATTCCCCCTCCCCAACCCTTAACTACCTAGAAAAAAAATTAAATTAGGGGTCTTGCCCATAATAGAGTTACTACCAAAAATAACTTTTTATGACCTAGCTACAGGGCAGGGTAGACTTCTAATTAGTGAACATCTGCTCTTTTTATTGTCCTGTGAATGACCTTCCTCCCCTCTGAAGCCTTAAGGTGCCTTACCTCATCCTTAGCTCTGAATGTCATATATACCTTTTTTTCTCTTTCTGTCTCTGAACCACTCATATATGTGGAGTCTCTGATTCTCTCATGCATATAATGTTCCCATATGTACATATGTAATTACATCTGGTTATTTTCCCTTATTAATCTGTCTCATATCTATTTGATTATTAGACCGCCAAATGAACTGTGAAAGGTAGAAATTTCTTCCTCCTCCCGCTTATTATAAGGCCAAGTTAGGAAAATTATATTTCTATATGGAACATATTCACCCACATGGAACTTAGAGATAACCAACCAGAAAGCAGGATGGCTTCTTATTTTAATAAGTTCTGTGGTAGGGTATGAATCTTGGGCAGACTGCTTCAGTAGGTTTTATCAGAAAAGATCTTTTATTGAAAAAAAGAAAATTGAAATGAGATCTGAAGCATAAGGATCATCCAGACCAAGAGAAGCATACAAATGTCCTGAGTCTCAAACTGACTTGAGGTGGGGGGTTCAGGGGTAAATATGGAGACAGAGTCATGAGAAGTTGCATAGGAGATGGGACCAAACCATGCTTTGTGGAGATGGAGATTAAGGCTTATTCTATAAATAATCCTCATTCTTACTAGTGTTTTTAATTTCTCTCTTTCCACTGGATGTTTTACTTTATTCTAAAATCAAGCTAATGTCTTTCATTCCAATTAAGTAATTAAATTCCTTCATTCTGCTACTTCTTAAAACTACTACCCTAGCTAGCTCTCCTATTCCCTTTAAGGCCAAACTTTTCAAAAGAAGCTAACAGCTGTTACTTCCTTCCACTTACAGTTTAATTTGGGCAGGGTCTAGACATATTACCCTTATTGATCTACTGAAAGAGTTTTCTCAAAATAACCCCCTCTTGCTAAATCCAGTGGGATTTCCTTGATGAACTTTCCTTCTGCTACATTTTAGCCTTCAGGCTTCATTGTGTGGTTTCTCTGCCACATCACAATTCTAGTCCTCTTAGTTTTTAGGCACTGTTCTTCAATTTCCTTTCAATGGACTTCTTGTTCCTATTCCATAAGTATAGAAATTTCCCAAAGTCTGTGTTCTTGTTCATCTATTCTACTCTTTTCCTATATACTTAATTATCTATATCATCTAATCCTTTGGATTCAACTATTATCTTTGCCTGAATAGTCACGAATCTGAATCTTTCATCCTGATAATTCTCTTATGTGTCATATTTTATTTCCAAGAACTTGCAGGCTAGCTCTACCTGGATATCATTTAGGCACTGCCAGCTAAACATGCCAAAAGGTAGATCATTATCTCTTCTTCAAGAATCTGGGTTCTCTATTTTCATTTATGGTGAGTTTACCATTTAAAGATGTATAATTATCCGTAAATCTTTTCTTCTCTCCCATCCCCATTCCTCACTCTTAGCTTATCACATTTCCTTATATGCTTTGAGAAAAAAAAATATTTTGCACTGACTTCCATATCTTCCCACCACCAAGTCCCCAAAGTTTTTCTTCTTGTGTTCATCTTTTCTTCTTCCACCTGCTGCAACCTCCTTAAAGGCTTTCCTACTCAGCTCATATCTTCTCTCTTCTGAATCTTTCCTCTTTCTACCAAATCATTCCCATCAGGATACAGAAAAAGCTCTTACCTCTCCCATCTAAACAAAGACAATAATAAATGACAAAACATCAGCAGAAACAAAAGAAATACTTCCCCTGAACCTATATTACTCTTCTACACCTCTCCTATTTCCCAAACTTCATTTAAAGTTGTACTTCTAGAAATAATTATCTCTATAAAAATGTCTTTAATTCTCCACTTGCATTCATTTCTAATCTTGTTAAAGTCTGTCTTTGTCCAAAACTCCATTGAAACTACTTTTGTCAAAACTCAGTGACCTTTTCATGTGGCTAGTACAAGGATCAGTCTACTTCTTGTCTTGTTGACTCTCTCAGAGCCACTGATCATATTTGACTGTGTTTTTCTCCTTGTAGCACTCTCTTTTTTTTTTTGCTTCCGGGGCACTCCTTTGACTTCTTGGTTTTTCTCCTATCACTTAGCTGATGCTCTTTAGTCTTTAACAGTTATTGTTCTATTATTTTTTAATCATCTAGATGTTTAGCACTTAACCATCCAATGGGCAAAACCCCAATATTTCATCCAAGATCAACATACAATTTATGAGTCTATAACTGATTTCTCCCCATATAGCAGAGGTTTGAATAAGAAATCTTTTCTGTGTTGATATTTGGTTAGGGCAGGAAACTGAGAGTTAAACCTGGGCATTATTAGGACATTCATAAACCTTGTGATAGAAGAGTTGTTTAAGGCAGATGCAGTACATGGAAAAGTCTTTGATGCCTACAAAGTATAAGCAAAGGTGTGAATAAGAAGGAGTTCTTAAAGTTCTTTAGACAGTGTACTGGAATTTAATAGTTGGCCTATTGTTGTGCCTATTTTTTCCTTAGGGTAGCTTCTCATCCTTTTATTAACTCATGCATTGAAAATATTTTTGAGCTTTTTACATGATAAGAACCTCAAAGAAAAATAACCAAACTCTGTTAGACATAAACTTGGCAGAAGTTCATTTTCCATTTCCTTCTAAGCCTTTCCAATTTAGAAGTTTTATAAGTATAGGACTAGATTTCTTTTTGACTTGTTATAATTACTTTATCTCCCCATTACTGTCTGGGATGTAATGCCCAGTTTTAATGATATGAATTTGCTTTGTTGTGTTGATTTGTTTTTCAGCCTGACAGTATGTAATGAAAGCAGCCAATGGGGATAGAATTTGCAGAATTATTGTTTAAGTTCACATTTTGACAAATAACTTTAATTCCTCTGAATTTGCCTTTTCTTTCTTTCTTTTTCTTTTTATCCTCTTTTATCCCATTAAAAATTATTTGATTTATTACTTTCTGGACATGATATAAATTATTTTGCCTGGTGTACCTTTAAATCAAAGTCAAATAAGAAAAACTGATTTAATATTTTATTCCAGACTTATCTCTTAACCTTTGGCTTAGCCCTGTCAAGAGTGATATGTCAATGATATCTTTTCGTACAGTGTTTATTCTCCATAATATTTCATCTTTTTTAAAATTTGTGGATTGTAACAAAAAGTGCTAAAAAGAACATCCAATGAATTCAACTGTGATTCAATCTGCAAGTTGCTATTTAATTCATTATCTTTAATTCACCTGTTTTAATGGTAATCTTCTCCCTGATTATTAGTAAACGTTGGACAAAAATCATAACTCCTTTTCTTGACATTCGAGGCTTTCTAAATTTTAATGCTAATACTGAATATTTATTTGCTTTCCTGCATAGCATTCTTCTTTATTCCCGAGTCTCGATGTTTTTTTCCGGGGATGAGTAAAAGACCCAGTCAGAGCCTATGGAAGCCAATAATGGGACTGTTAAATGAGAGATTACTTTGATTTGTAGAGAGGTAAATCTGGAGCTCTTTAATTCATTTTGTCATCTTACCTTCATGAAAGAAAAAAGTATATCTGAGAATGAAACCAATAGGGAGAAAAGCAGATCACAGGGATGAATATAAATAAGGTTTGGTGTTGATGACATTGATTTAATTTCTTGATGAAACCATGCCTGAAGGTGGAAGTCTTTGAGTTTTTTATTAATGTGAACTAGTGTGTGTGTGTGTGTGTGTGTGTGTGTGTGTGTGTGTGTGTAGTGTAGTGTATATATACATATATATATATAGTATATATATATATACAATGTGTGTGTATATACACATACACATTATGCACACATACACACACATGCACAAATAAAACTTCATCTCTATCTCTTTCTCTCTCTTTTCTTTATGCTGGTTTGTACTGAATTTCCCACTACTTTCTACTAGAAGTATTTAACTATCACATGTTCAAGCATTCATATCTGAATATTTTATAAAATATCTGTTTTTGAAATATTTTTAACATTCTCTTAAATATTTTGTTGACTCTCCTGACATTTCACTAATATGAGCTTTTTCTTTCACTTTGGACTATTTATTTTGCTTTCTGCATCTTTGCTCCCTGAACTTAAAGCAAAATAGATTTGGGTAGTAAGAGTTACTTGTATAGTCTTATGAAACAAACCTAATATTGTTTTTAACTATCATTTATATATTGCGCTGTTGGCCAACATTTCGAATTTATACTGTTAAAACAGTAAAATAGATGCTGTTTAACAACTGTATCTTATATTTTATTCAATCCCCAATTGTGCTTAAGAGTTTGCCCTGCCTAGAAGAACTCAATGAACATTTTCAGCTTATTAAAAGATATGCATGAAATGAGTTCATTTGTGGGATATTATAAACCAGAAATTCTAGACTTAAATACTCACAATGGTAAGTAACAAAAAAAGAGTAAAGCTAATGTACAACCATAGATACTAAGCTATTGTATTATGTCCATCTTTAACAGTGGCTTAGTCACATGGCCCTTTTAAATCCATTGCCCTTTAAAATATTAAAGCTGTGTGCCCGTCAACAATGGCCAAACCAAACCAAGATAGTGCCTGACTAACCTAGCTTTGTGCTGATGGCTACCATCTTTGTAGAAGGTATCCCCTCACTCTTCTAGATTTCAACTGCTACTGCTGCATTTCTAATATTAAGTTATTTGGACTCTAACTTCTCATCCCTGGATGCTCATTGATATCAGAACATGGGTATCTATCTCACTATAGAAATATATTACATATTTCAGAAGACTTGAAGGGTCAATCATAATGTAAAATTTGTATGTGTAAGGGTTGTTACATCATTTAACATGCATAAAAATTTAAAATGGAATTGTTATATGAAAATAAGCATGAATATATTATGAAGTAGGTTATAAATTTCACATGAATTTACATTAATAAGTTGAAGCACATTTTTCGCCTAGTTTTTTCCCTCTCTCTCTCTCTTTCTCTCTCTAACTCTGTACCTCCTCCCTCTCAATAAAAGAAAATATTCAATCAAAAAAAAGTATTTACCAGCCATACATATTCTATCTCTAGCTGTTAGGATTATTTTGGCAAAACCATTAGGAAACTGTCCTAAAATGATACATCTTCTGTTTTCTTAGGACATTTCAGGAGTATCAAAACATTTATTGAATTATAAGCTCATTCAAACTTATTGCTATCTCCAGTTAGTTCAGCTGAGTACTTTTTGTCTCCTCCACTCCAATATCTGTGTTAAATGCAGATTCTAATATAAATAGCCCAGCCTTCAACAAACTATCATTTACTTGTGGGGAGAAAAAAAGTGAACTGCCATAGACCCATGGCTGTCCTGAATTTAGCACTTACGATTTCATATGTGTATTTCATACTGGAAAGCCCAAGTCATAGAAGGCCTTCACAGTTTTGTTGAAGTTGATGTCTGTATTTCATGTGTAGCTAGTCATTGAGTCCTGCTGACCTCCCGCCTTTTATAGCTTGCTTCTGATACAATTTATTGTATTTCATAAGTAAAGTTAGGTGCTGTGAGGCATTATTGAATGTGATATACCCATCACAAATGTCAGGGGTTATCTCTACAGAGATTTGATGAGTACTTCATGGTTTCTGATTTTTACGGATTTATACAATGTTATAAAGTATAAATATTTCTCTCCCCATAAAAAGTGAGAAAAGTTCAAGTTTCATCTAGCCACTTTCTGAATTCTATTTATTTTCAACTAAATATCAATCCTCTTGTTCTATGTGTCTTGAGAAGCTCCCTAGCTTGGTCTTCTCTTTATATTTACAGAAGGGGCTAGATCTATTTTAGACTTACATGGGTGTGCATATTTGTATTATTACTTAATGTACAAATAGACAAATACAATAAATCTTCTTTATGTAGGAAAAAATCTTCATTGTGATCATTTCAATGGTGGGGATGGGGAACAGATTCCCAGGAATTATAAGGATTTACTGGGGAGTTTGAAGTCAAGCTCCAAGCATATCAATTGAATCTCTGGCATGTGTTATGGGCAATGAAAGAGGCAGTAAGATTTTTTCATAAAACATGGTCACACTCCCCGAAGAACAAATCCACAAGGCCATGCACTATATGATTTCTTTTACTAGGAGATTATTTCTAAATATCTTCCCTCAAGAGTTTGACAAAGTTTCTTAGTACATGTAGTTTGAGGAATAGGGGCATTGGAATTAAAATTTAGTTTTAAATCGCAACTCTGTTGCTTTTTAGCCATTTCTTAACTTCAGTGATTCTGTTTTCTTATCTGTAAAATGGTGATAGTGAATACAGCACAAGTACCAAAAGAATAAAGTTGTAATAATTAGGTGAAATGCTGAAATTAAAAGGGCTAATAAATTACCTAGCACTTAGTAGGGGAAATGCATCAATCTCACACACTCTGATAGTCATGTTTAAAACCACTAAATGACTGTCAAAATGATGCAGTGAATCTCATACTTTTTTGATAGAGTGGAATAATATTTTCCCAACATAAAGACCAAATTTCATATATATTTAAATTATTTAATATATTTAATTATTTGAACTTTGTACCTGCTATTCATTCATCATTAGGCTCAGGGGCAGTTCCTCAATTCTTTGTTTTACGTAGGGTGGATGCTATTTGCTTTCGTTCAATACTTTCTCTATTTTGATTAACAATAAATTGGTATGCATGGTACCATTTGTAGATGGGAACCTAATAACCTCAAACACTGTAAATTTATGTTAGTTACTCCCTGTGAGCTTTCATAGCACTTTCTTCATAGTTTTAATGCATTCTGCACATTGTATTGCTTAAAAATAATGATAATTGGTATTTATGAATAAGTAAATAATATAAAGCCATGATAAAATAAGATACAGAGAATACAAGAACATAAATATGTTTGTAAAAGGATGTTTATTGCAGTGCTGTAAATAGGGGCAAAACAAAAGGAAAAAATTGGAAATATACATTAATTAAGGAATTATTGAATAAATTGTGGTTCATTCATGTAATGGAACATGAAAAGTGTCATCACAGCAGAGACGTATTTCTTTTATTCATGCTGTAGCCCCAAGGCTATAAGAGTGCCCAGGTTTAGGAGGTACTCAATAAATATTTTCTGTGACTTTTAAATTTAATGAGTTAAATCTATAATTTTTGACCTGTAATAATGTCCACAAAAAGTGAGAACTGTGAGCTGCATAAAAACAAAGCAAGACTAAATGATTATACATGTTTATATTAGGACATTGAAAAGTGTGGAAGGGTGCATACTGGAATGTTAAATTGATTGGTGTGGGTGAGGTGGAAATAAAGGTGGTAAGAAGATTTAAAAAAAAAAAGAGCAAGTTTCATGCTAAATAAGAGTGAAAAATATAAATCTCTATTTTTAATTTTTTATATTTGTAAATATTCATTTGAAAAAGAACAAAAGATGAAAAACAAACTACTAATTTTATTTGATAAAGTGATCGTAAGCGATCCTTGTCTAGAATTTATTATTTAGTTTATAATAATGTGCTGCATTACTTGTAAAGATAATAAAGTATAGGGAATACATAAACATACATATAATCTCTATTCAGTTCTAAACACTGCTAACATTGCTTATTTCCTTCCATCTTCTTGTTTTCTTCTCTCTCATTTCCTTTTTTTTTCTTTTTCTCCTTTCCTTCTCTTTCCTTCCCTCCCTCTTTTTTCCATCAACGATTTACCTGATAGAACTGAGATCACACTGTGTGTGTAGTTTTGTATTACTATGTTGGTATTTTAGTGGAAACATTTTAATGTAACTTTTAATATCCTTTAAAACATGATCTTGTGTTGGCTGCTATGCTCTGTCATCTGGCAATATCATAAATGCTTACCTTCTAAGGTTTGGGCACTTGGCTTCTACTGCATTGTGTTAAATTTCTGCTGTTATACATGGGACCATGATCCTCTTCAAGAAAGGGTGAATGGTTTATCTTTGTGTTTCATGCTTCCAGAATAGTAACTGTGCACAGCACTCAATATTTATTTTTCTGAATACAGAAATAAGTCAGCATGTGTTTCCTGCCCTGAATGTTAACTATGTCAAATGTGAGATCAATTACAAAATTTACAAATTAAAACTATCTCTAACAAGGAAAGAGGCTACTGATGTAACTCTCTTGAATGAATTTGTCTTTCCACAGTACCAGATTTATTGAGTGAAACCTTCTTAGATAACTCAATCAAGTATCCATACAAGTTGATACACGACACACTGAGAGAGGAAGTAAAGAGTATTATGTGACAGAGTGAAGGGAAGAAAGTCCCTAGTGCCTCCAAAGAGAGCTCTGGTGACTGGTGGCTCAGGTAGCTGTGCATTGGTCCCAAGCCAATGGCTATGGTGGGCAGAAAGTCAGAGTCTTTGGTTCTCAACACACCAATCTGTGATGTTCTTAGCTTAGGCTTGAGTATTGTGCGTCTAAGGTGTTCAGCTTATGTGGACTTCACAAGGTGGAACCCCTATGCTTATCGGTTCTACAGTCATGGCTGACGTTTCTTAGCATTCCAGTCAAACCCTAAGGATGTTCCCAGTATGTGCCGGTTGACATTTCTGTCATGGATCTCACAAAATCCACTTTGTGAAGTCCCCAAAGTCCTCAGTTCTTTATGCTTTACACAGGGACTGTGTTTATATGTCTACCAAACAGCATTGCTTTTTTGGAAGAAAATAATATTATTCTGCTTTGATTAAAGCTCGGCATGTTTTTAGTAAAAAATACCTTTTTCCATTTCTTCATTTATGTTAATTTTAATATTTCAGCAGAAAGCCCCAGTTTAGAGCAACAGTTTAATGTTCTGTCATCTGTGAGCAACACACATAGCCTGTCAAAATAGCAAAATATCATTTCTTTATAGATAAATAAGTTTATGATTTTTGAATCTGTATGTTTATGCTATCAACATGAGCTCATGTCTTGCCTTGATCTGTATATATGAATACATATATTATTTTCACCATTTTTACTTAGTAGTAAGTGGCAGCTATTATTTGCCAAAATGAAATGACCAAGACTAAAGAAATGTTTTTACGTTGTAACTAAGGATATAAAAAGGGTTCCTTGGACCAATTCCAATGTGCTGGGTGGGGGTGGGGGGGTGGCCCTCACACCAATAAACAATTCTTGGATGCCAGCTGGGTGTCTGAGAAGTCAATTCTGGTAATATCTACCCAGAGATCTAATCAAAGTGCTCAGTCCCATAAGACCACCCTCTACTTTAGATGCCAATCACAACCCCAGGTTGTTGCCTATGTTTGTGATCCACCTGTTACAAATCAGAGGTTCCTATGGCTCCCTCCCAGGTTCAATTAATTTGCTAGAATGGCTCTCAGAACTCAAGAAAAACTGTTTCCTCACTAGATTATTGATTTATTACAAAGGATATTAAAGGATGTGAATCAACAGGCAGATAAAGAGATACATAGAATGAGGTCTCAAATGAAGGCACTTCTGTCCTTATAGAGCTCAGAGCTCAGCACAGTGGTACAAACTGTTCTGGTTCCTTAATGTGGAAGTTCTATATAAAAAAAGGACCAAGGAGCTGTCCTCCTGGGTTTTTATGGAGCTTCATTGTATAGTCATGATTGACTATTTATGATTGAACTCAGTCTCCAGCTCCTTTCCTCTCCTGGAGGTCTGGGGATTGGGACAGAAAGTTCCAATCCTGTAATCATCTGATTGGTTTTCCTTCCCAGCAACTAGCCCTCACTCTTGGGCAGGGTCCAAAAATCTTCCTCACTAACATAATAAAAGAAACCTTTATCACTCTTCATACTTAGGAAATTACAAGGGTTTGGGGAGCTGAGAGCAAGGAACTGCAGATGAAGACCTAATGTCTTATAAATCACAGTAGCATAGGAGAGAACTTAGCGTTGGCAGAAAATCACTAAATGAGGAAAGAAATATATTCCAATAACTGTAGTACCTGAGTCATGCTTTTTACTATTAAATTAAAGAGTTAAAATAATTACCTGTAGACTTTCAAGAAGAATAAAACACTTATGCATATAGTCAGAGATTTGAGGCCTAAATTATTCAGAGTATTTATCTACACGGTGCTTATTCTCTGGATATTGGTTTAACTCTACCTGATAAGGATTTCATTCTCAGCTTGACTGTTGTGGACTGGGTACCCAGCATTTGCAACGTTGTTAAATTTCTATTTTTGCTGAAAGAGAATAAAATAATGGAAAACATGTTCAAGTACATAAGAGATTCATACCAGAGAATGTATAAATGTTATTATGTAAGAATTTAGTGTCTGGAGGGAAATGACAATTGAGTACAGATTCTCGAGACAATGAACTGGCAAGCATATAGCCAGCTCTGTTATATTTAGCTGCACATGAACAATGGTTTTTTTTTTTGTTTTTTTGGTTTTTTTTGTTTTTTTTAATTTGGATTGCCAGTTTTAGTTAAAGTTGCTAGTGAGATGAGTTAGTCAGTTATTTAAGTTTCTCAGTTACTTAGAACTTTTGAACTATACATTTCTAGTCTTTATTGTTATATATTTTACTGTAGATTGGTGAATGGTAATATCTGCATTTGCAGGACTGTTCTGACTGAAATGGAATAAAGCATATATCTATACTAAAATGTAGAGTGTTGTAAGTATTTAGGCATTATTATTTTTTATCATTCTGTGCACATTACAAACAAGTGTATAATACAGATATTGTGGACAATCCTTAGCCAATATCTGTAGTTATTTTAAATGTTGTATAGAAAAAATTAACACTTCCAAATGTAATATCCTATCTATGATATACAGATCAATGGGGAGAAAACAAAGCAAACAAACAAACAAACAAAACAGTGGCTAGTTAATGCCATGGCAAGAAAGACAATGAGAAAATCTGTTTCCTGTGCATCTGTTTACCTTTCTGTTTCCAAAGTTGCTAGAAAGATCCTCAAATTCACAATGCTGAAATGTTGATTTGACACTATAAATTCAACCCAACATAAATGTTTAAGGTAACCTAAATATACAAAATTATTTAAGTTATAATTGATTCAGAATATATAGGGATAAGCAGAAAAATTATTCAAGAATTTAAATAATTTCCATTTCTGTGAACATTAGCCACATTCGGATTTAGCCATGGAGCTTATCTCAGTTATCACTGTCTTTCATTAAGTCTCCCATGAAGTTTCTTGGCATTAAGAATCATATTAGTCTCCTACAATAATTGACTAACATGGATCAGCTACAATTTTAACTTTTACTATATTCTAAAATCTAAACCTGATATGAAGGACATAAGCATGACTTTCTATATTTACATTCTTATAAATATCGAACTTGTTTTCAGTTTGGAAAAATATGAAGAACCATTTAGAAACAAATGATTAGCTATTTGTGTGAATACCAAACTTCTCAAAATAAAACCTACTTGTGAAAGAAAATAAATATTTAAGAAACTAAATCAGATAAACATATAGAATTTATTTTTACTTATTTAACTATCTTTTTTAGTGTATTTTCCTTGGAACACTGACTTAAAGTACATAAAATTAAGATAAATTGTTGGTGCTATCTGTCTTCAGTGAACACTATGGTATTTTGTCTCAGACTCACAGACTGATGAAGAAAGCAGATAATCCTGTGTTGATTTACAGAGCAATGGCTATCTTTGCAACCAGAGGGCTAGAAATATGAACTTTATCTTATCTTAAATAATAAAAATTCCTACATATTTGCAGAATAAATCAAAACAGAATATCTGCAGAGAGAACCTAAATTCCCTGCCACGATGTCCATATTTCTGGCCAGCATTCCCACTGTTGATTCTGTCTGGAGTCTTTCCACACTTGCCCAGCAGGTCATCAGTTTTCTTCACTGATTTGAAATCTGCTTCAGAGACAAATGGATGTCAATGGAGGCAAGATGATTGTATACGAAGGACAAGATTATATATACTGGAAGGAGACCTCAAACAGCACCAAGAACAGAAATAAACAAATACGTCCTTCATAGTCATAAATCAGGTGGATAGTGCTCAATTAGCAAAGAGCATAACTTTGGTTTTGTTAATATAATCCCAGATTTCTGGATATATATTGTATTTCTTTTCAGTGCTGGCAAGAGAAGAAGAGAAACCGCGATAATATCCTTCTTTTGTTCAAGCTAATTCTTCATACAGTTTGACTGCTTTTCTGCCATTCTACTACCTGGGAAAAGAAAGACTCAAGATGCATCAAAAGAAAAAAGAAGGGAAGAGTGTTCAAATTGCATGCCCTGAATACACTTCTTTTGCTCAATATCCCAAGGGGTTTTGAGAGATTTTTGTGTCCATCACTTACTTTCAGGTGGCTGGCAAAGCCAACCAGTGGAATGAATTTTAAATACTCACAAGCCTGGAAGTCAAGCTGCTGTGCAATGTGTGGTGGGTATGGATGCACATAGGATAGTGCCATGGGTATAAATACAAAAAAGAATTTATTTTGAGAAAAAACTTAGAATCAGGAAAACACTACACAAGTTCCCCTGAGATCTCATTATTTCACATGAAGATGTGCTTAGATTGGGCATGGTTGAGCTAGATGCAACACAGAAAGGACTCCAAAAGATGATCTCTACCCCATAACGCTCCTCATATTTGTAAGGAAATATGGCAATAGGCCACATTTATTCAACTCTGTAACAACAACAATTTCCCAGTGAAGGAAGTGTCCTCTTTATTAAGGTGAAACCTCTGGAACTTTGGCTGGTACCAGTCTGATCTTCTGTTGATCTAGCACATCCATGCTGAGCCCATTCTTTGCTTGCCTACCAAAATGGGGAAGAAATGAGCTCCCAAATGAATACTGTCTGGATTTGTCTCTCCTCACTGGCCCAACTCCTCGGCACATTCTAGTGCAATGAAAAAGTTTTAACTTAGAGCACATCTCAGTCAACAACGCAGCTGTGAAAACAGCTCCCTGCTCAAAAAGATGCTGTCCACATTCCATCCATAAGCCCTCAGCAGTCCCAGCCAGCAACAGAAAGCTACCCTGTACAGTTTGGAAAACAGGTCTTGAAATCCTATTCTATATGTCACAGTGATGCATCAGCTTACCTCAAGGCTAGAGCTCTGCCAGGAAAACCAGTTGCTGAGAGGCAAAGCTTATCATTTGAAGAGCTAAGTAAAGGCAAATTTAATTTCCTCCAGGAGAAAATGTCACCACCACCATTGGTAAGCACAAAAGATTCTAAGTGAAATTTGGCTGTATCCTCATAAAAATTTGCCTCCAAAAGAGAAATACATGATTTGTGATCAAAGAGACAACATTTTCCCCAGGGGTTTATTTCATTTATGAAGAAAAAGGCAAAGATATGATCAGAAAACCTCCCCTGCCATTTTGGTTGTAATTGAAAAAAAAAACAAAAACCAACAATTAAAAAACAACTTGAAATTTTTGTGCCAATGACTGAGATGCAAGTGATTAATAGCTCCTCAAACAAGACCAAAGCAAACTTATGATACTTTCTTCCCCAACAAAGAGAACAGTACTTGGTTTCTAGTTACCAGATTTCACTTCACATTTCTTAATAAACATTGAGTTTCAGATCAACACACACACACACACACACACACACACACACACACACACACACACCACAATTTTGCATAAAATTAGAATTATTAAATAAGTCAAGGAGTGCTCCTTTTTAAAATTCTATTTGGGAACATCGAAAAATTGTTATTTTATGAATGGCATGTTTTATTATACCAGATGTTTTGAACCAAACAAGTTCAAGAAAACAAACAAAATAAATAGGAATGTCTTTTTTATTTTTTCTTTAGTATTCATTTGATTAGACAGTCACAGTGTTTTATAAAGACACTTTGGCTAAGTATATTCTTAACTTGATAAATCATCATGTAAGTTCTGCTTCGATCAAGAAAATATTTCTCTTTATGTCAGTTCCTATAGATACACAGTCAGCATGCATACATAAAATGTAGAAATATAAACCCAATAGCAACTTCACAGTGTCGTTATCAGAATTAATGCATTTTTATTTACTAGGTTGATAGTAGTTGCTAGCATTGCCAATACTCTTTTCTATAAGTTTAGTGTGTTGTCTCTTTTATTATCCCTCAATTAAATATCATCTTTTCATATTTGCCTCATTCATCCCAGTTTGCACAATCTGTTTTTATTTTTTATTTATTTATGATAAATAATTCCATTTTTTCCTTTATTTGTTTATTTATTAATTAAAGAAATGATTTAAATTTTTCCCCTCGTCTACTTCCCTTCGCCACAATCCGTTTTTAATTCTTGCATTCAACCTGTTTGTATCTCTCTCAGATTTATACTATTTTCCCATTTAATGATCACCACAAAAAGGTCACATTGAACAAGACAGGCTTGATAATAGTGTTCTGTTAAGTTATGGTTAGAAATCTCTTTATCCCTGCCTGAGTAATCAACATTACTTTGATATATTCTTTCAACATATCATCAATCTACATACCTATCTGCATTCTTCTCCATGTCCCAGTACCTCACCATATCAGTAAGAAAACTATAAAGCCACCATCAGATTTACATACACTGGAACTATGGACTCCTTCTAATCTACCACTTTAATACTGCTACACAACAGAAAAAAACAAAACAAAACAAAACACTAAGCCTACGAACAAGAAAAAAAGAGGTAGGGAAGAATTTGCTTGAAGCAAGATGTACAAAAACCAGTTAAACATAACCCAACGAATATCCATTGCATTCTAGAAGGTGGTGAGCCTCAAAAAAAGAAGTGGAGCCCACCCAAGAGTCTTAAGTTTTTGGAGGCTCTCTTTCCGGACCAGGTCAATCTGTTATACTTTCTATGCAGTATCTGATACCAGTTTGGTTTGGGCTGTTACTTTCTATTCCTATGGTGTCTATTTCACTTCCTCTTGTTTTCCAGAAACACTAAAGGTCAAAAGTCTGGGCAATCCCACTGCATTTTCTCGGAATCCTCTCCCCTGTCATACATACTCATGGCCTTAACAGACTTGAGAAGTAACCCATTTCAGAAGGGACTGTACTAAGCGGTGGGTGAGTGAGCTATCTGTAAATTTCTGCTTTGAAATTTTGCTTAGTCAGTTTTTAACAGGAAGATAATGTTTTATATTGTTCCAACTGGTACAATCAAGACTTAACGATAATTGAAACACAGATAATGGGGGGTAGGTAAATTTAGCAAGAGGTTCATTTATATTTTTTACAGGTAATAAGCGGCCCTTTTTTGAAATAGGGCAAAGCTGATCACTTCGTTATTTGATCAGTTGTTCTAATTGTACCTAGTTGATTGTCTGCTAATTCTCAAAACACTTTTGGAACGTCAAACTAAGATGCAGAGAATCGAAACCAAACAACACCTGTCTATCTTCTACAAAGAGCACTGCTAATGGACCTTTCTCTTGTTACAGTCAAGGTAATTAAGGAAGACAACTGTATCTTAAGAATTTGGGACAAACTAGAGAGAAAGTAACAGAACAGATGGAGAGAGAGCTATATTTTGCCTTAAGAAAGTCAAATTATATCATTTGTGGGTAGGCCTCTATGATCCTGAGAATAGGAGGTAATTTTTACAAATATAATGGCATGTTATATAGGTTGTAGGAAGTTCAGATTTTTTAGTTTCTGGTAGATCTTTTATAATAAAAGTTAGGTGAGCATCCCTGGTCCCCATTCATTTATTTCAAAAAAAAGCATAGTGGCTTCTGTTGTGAAATATTTCTGAGGGTCAGGCTACATATTCTTCTGAATTGAGGCCAGAACAAAAAATCCTTCCATTCATAAGGGAAAGTGATAAATGTCTCCTTTAGGAGCTATTGAATTTACCTTACACACCGCAGCAGGCTCAATTCTCAAACATTGCGAACCTGTATAGCACTTGATTTCAGAATGCAGTGAACTGAATCCCACTGACAAGAAACTGTATTCACATATTCCTTTGTGTCTAATTTTGAAACAGGCAAAATGACTCAAGTTGTTTTGGTGCTGTCAGATAGAGGGCTTTTTTCTTCCTTCGGGACTGGGAATATGCAGTAAATCTTCTTTCCTGGCTATAGAGAAGTGCAATATTTTGTCCTGCTTCTCTCCTTTCTAGAGAATACAAATTTGAGGAGCTCGAAAAATTTTTGCTATATCTTTGTTGAGTGAATGGAGATGATAAGCTCAAAAGTTTTATGAGTGTAAAGACGGGGGTTTGGCAGGCACACTCAAAAGAAGGAAAGTTGGGAAGAAAATTATGTTGAGGGATGAGGGATCTGCTGAGAGACAAGTGAGAAGGAGTTCATAATTGGAAATTTCAATAATAAGACGCCATGATTAAAAGCATTCTTAGATCCCTTTTCCTTTGTACATCACTGAAGAATCTTCAGACTGAGACATATGGCCCCATGATTCTAGAGATAAGAGAGAAATGACCTTTTTAAAAACTTTAGGAGGGTAAAAAATTGGCGTAGATGATAGAGGCTCTGTCTATCCCTTTGGCGACCAAATCAAAGTTGTGATGTAAACAAGGAGCAGCAGCAAGGAAAAATCTCCTGGGATTTAGATGGACAAGCCATACAATTATGGAGAAATCCAAGAAAGCACCCTGCAACAGCAGAAGGTAGGATGGAGCAAGGACAAGGAGTTGCCGGGTTCCTAGCGGCTGAGACGGGGGCAGCAGCAGCAGCAGCAGCAGCAGCAGCAGATGCCTCTTAAAGATGCCGCATTTGCGAGCAGATTTTCCCAGTGATGGACCTGCTCACTCTGAGCACCAGTGCTAATTCGGCTGCACGCAGGGGTCACCAGGGACTTACAGGGAGACATTGTTGGAGTGAGGGCGGAGGAGAGACTTGCTCGTTAGAGAAGTGCCGACAGTATCCATTGTTCCCTATCAAGCCCTGCCCACCACCAGTGAGCTGGACACAGCGCTGCCATAGCTGTGACATCATCATACTGAATGACAAGGGTCGCTCCTCCCAGAAGATTCTCTGAAACCCCACCTCCCCCAACTCGAGCCCCACCCAAACCACATCCAGGTGTATCCTCAGCGAGTCAGGTGCTCCTTGCTGAGACTCACACTAGTGGAGGCAGCGGTCTCTATTTCTGGTGTGGCCTTTTGAGGCAACCATAAGCACAGCATCTGTGGATTACTTGCTGAATCTTAACAAGTGGATCCGGAGGGGTAGATGCTTGGGCTAAATTTGGCCTGCATCTGAGCCCCTCTCAGGACTGTGCCATTGAACACCTACTTCACAAATCCACACTAATTAAAGACCGGGAGACTTAGGAACTTTGTTTAGTACATAGAAACAGACAGAAAGGCAGCCAAAATGAGAAGACAAAGAAACAGAAAACGTATGAGAGAACAGAACAGAGATCCAGATATAATGGAGTCAAGTAATCTAACAGATACACAATTCAAAACACTGGTTATAAAGATGCTCAATGAACTTTTGGGATGTGTAGAGAAATTCAGTGAGAACTTCAACAAAGAGATAAAAAACATAAAAATGGAAATGGAAATTATAAAAGGGAACCAGTCTGAAATGAAGAACATATTATCTGAGATAAAAAGTATAGTAAATGGAATAAACAAAAAAATAAAGTGAATAAAGAAGAGGATCAAATGCCCTATCTAGAGGACAAGAAAGCCAATCAGGACTCTCAATCAGAATGGCAAGAAAAAAGATGCCAAGACTGTAAGAATAATTTTAGGAGGATATGGGACACTATTAAGGCTCCAAATATTCATCTGATCGGCGTAACTGATAAAATCGAGATGTTGAAAAGCTATTTGAAGAATTAATGAAAGAAAACTTCCCTAACCTGGTGAAGGAAGTGGACATAAAACCCCAGGAAGCTCAGAGAATTCCAAAAATCAGGGATCCAAAGAGGCCTACATCAAGACACATCATAATTAAAATGCCAAAGTTTAAATACAAAAAAGGAATATTAAAAGCAGCAAGAGAAAAACAAATAATTACATATAAGGGAACATCTATATGACTGGCAGCTGATTTCTCAAAAAGAGCTGTGCAAGACAGAAGGGCTTGACAAAAAATATTCGACAGGATGAAGACCCAGGATCTACATCCAAGAATAATTTATCCAGCAAAGCTATCATTTAGAGTTGAAGGACGGATAAAGAGCTTCCCAGACAAAAATAAGCTAAAGGAATTTATTACCACCATGACAGAATTACAGGAAATGTTGGAGGGACTTCTTTAAGAAGAAAAAACATGTATCAAAAACAGGAATAAAGAATGATAGTAACTACATTCCTATTAACAAGTACCTCAAATGGAAAAGAATTAAGTGCTCCAACCAAAAGATAGAGGGACTGAAAGGATAAAAAAAACAAGACCCCCACATATGAAAAGGAAGGGAATAGAGAAAGATATTGCTTTGATGAACCTAGAAGGTATTTAAGTCAGACAGAGAAAGATAAACACTATATGATTTCAGTTATATGCAGAATTTAAGGAGTAAAAAGAACAAACTAATCAAAAACAGACTCACAAATATAGTGGACAATTTGGTCTTGGACAGAGGGGAGGGGGGTTTGGAGGATGATCACGGGGATGGGGAGCACGACATAGAAATGCAATTAGCATTAATCCATTGGCTAGGTGGAGGGTTAAGGGAGGGAGGGAGCAATTGGGGTGATCATTTTACTAACTGTATAGATGTGTAACCAATGTACTGTATACTCGAAACTAATTAAAATTAATAAAACAAAATAAATTTTAAAAAAACTTTGTAAATTATTTGGAAATCAAATTTGCAGAGTTGAGCACAGATTTAAAAAGAGATAGTAACTCCCGTTTTGTCACGTACTAGATGTGGGGCTTAGCTAAATTGCCAGTTTTCTCTGTTACTCAGTTTCTTCATGTGAAAAAGTGGCTAATAACAACACCCTCAACAAAATTATCCCACCTAACAATGAACCCATCATATACATGTATTGTAAATATTTGTTATTATAGTTTATCTCATTTATGTAATAATATTAAAATATTATAAATAAATTTTGAGAAAGTATGTAAAATACATTGAATTTTTAAAAATATTTCAACTCATATTTACTGCGCATCTAATATTTACTAAGCATAGCTACCTGCTGGAGCTATAAAGAAAAATAAGTAATGGCCCCTGTCTTTAAGGAAGGCACAACCTAGTAACATAGACTGTTAGAATTTGTTGTTTCCTTCTTTTCACCCCTTCTCATTGATGTTTTAATATGGTAGTAAATATTCTGTACATATATCTTTTTCTTTATTTTTGTAACATCTCATTTCTCCTTTACTCCTACCTATTCTTCTTTAAACAAAGTCAGTTCTTTTCTCCCTGTTAACCTTTTGTTTCTCAATTTCTAAGTTTTCTGGTATTGACAGCACGAAATCCTCAATCCACTTGAAATATTAATGGATGCTGTACATTAATAAGGGTGAAATAAATGATTATGTTTCTGGAGATAAAAGAATTCCATTGCCCCAGGAAAAACTTGTTTCAAAATTAGTTGCAAATCATCAAAAATGATAAAGAAAAAAAAATTTTTTTACTTTGTTTGTCCTCTAACATACTAAGATATGAACCAAACATGAGAATTATTTTTTTTTTTTGGAATGGTTCCAGATTTACAATAAAGCATACATGGTAAATAAATGTTTGTTTTCGAATGTCAGATTCCAAGGGTTGAGTAATTTCATGAGTGGTTTAAAACAAATTAATGTAAAATAAACTTCCTGAAGTAGCCTGATTTCTTTACATTGTAAACTTATAGATGAACCTTAGTTTATCATTATGAACAAATCATTTCTTCTGTTAATTTTCATTAAAAATCAATTGCCCTTCTTATTGGCATATGACCACCTCCTAATCCCCACCAGATTTTTTCTTCAAGAGTCAAACACAGAATCAAGAATTTTATTAAAATATCCCAGCGGCCATCGTTAGTTCTGCTACAATAGGAATATTTATTTCGTATTATTCCTGATAATTTTATTTGGGAAATATTGCAATGATTACATCACCACTTATATAATTACAATTAGAAATCTTAATCTAGAACAATTTCTGGAGCTCATTTTTAGTCTCCAGCCACCACATACACAGGGGCTCTAATAAATTGTGAGCTAAATGCTGTTTCTAATTCCACAATGTGGCATTCCTCCCCGTCCCCCCCGCCCCAAATGAGAACTGACTCAGTTTTAAGAAATAATGGGATCTTTTTCACATTTTGCATTCAGAGTTAGGTAAGGCACTCCTGACTCTTTCATTATTGTGCCTGATGATGAGGAGGGTCCTTATTTTCTCTTGGGTGTAGAATTATGATTGAGAAAGATAGCTAAGAGTTCAGGCAAATTCCACCTCTGCCATCACCTACCTTATTGCATTGGACATGATACTCAACCTCTCTGAGTCTAACTTTCTCATCTATAATAATAGTATTTAGCTCATGATCTTGTTGGAAGGATAATATGAGATAAAAGCATAAGTCTTAGCTCATAATAATGTTTTTGGCATATCCCTGTAAAGATTGTAGGGATATGCACAGAAAAAAATGAAATTCAGGGAAAAAAAATCAATTCGAGAAAAGAAAAATAGAGAATCGATTTTATATTTGTGTCTAAAAGTTTTTATTTAATGGAAAGAGAAAAACCCAGTCAACTTGCTCTTCAATATTGTATAAGATACAATGGCCATCTGGGTTAGTTTCTTGAACAGAAAAGTGTAGCTAGTAACTTCTATCTCATGGAGTTGCTACAGCAATTAAATGAGGTGATGTGTATAAAGTGGGTGGCATGGTATCTGGTGTATATATGCACAAAATCTAATCTTTTGAGGGTTGGAGCATGGCCACATGAATGAGTCCAACATACTCTTGAAAGTGAAAACTGGATCTCAGATAAGGGATCAGACTTGAAGACATAAATTTGGGAATCTAAAATAAGGAAAGCATTTATTTTAAAAAAAGCTGTAATAATCCCTAAGATTGCAAGGTAAAAAAAAGTGTCCCCCAAAACTTTACAAATTAAGATTTCTACGTTCTTACTCAGACTCACTGATTTGAAGTCTCTATGGTGAAGGTCACTTATGATGCATATATAGTCAGCTTTGCATTTGGGCATTAAGGAAAAATTTAGGAATGATCTCTAAATTCAGAAAGAGTCCTAAGAAGAATGCTCAAGAGGCCTAAAGAGTTCAGAAGTTTGTGGGGCAGAGGACAGAGGAGAAAAAAGTTTCAATAAAGAGATGGACAGCAGAATCATATTTTATAAAAAAAAGGATAAAGAATGATTAAAATGAAGCAGAAGCCTTAGATTCTGTATGGCATATCACTTGTATAAACTTAGTATAAATAAATCAAACATATAGATGATTTTCCCTTGCCAACACAAGGGGAAAAAGTCAATAGAAGAAAATATATTTTCAGAAAAGATCTTCCTTTTCTAGCTTCGGCCCATGAAAACCATTTGATAAAAAAAGATAGAATATGCAGTGACCCTTAAATGCATCTGAAACATGAATTCATATATCAAAAAAGAGAAACTATTAGAAAGTCCATCTAACTATATCGCATAACTGCTAAACAGTGGCTGTTGATAAAATATGGAAAAAAACAAGTATAATTTTTGAACTCCTTGTAGTGCCACTCAAGTTATTTATTCTCCTAGCCATTTGAACCACGCAGGGTTAGATTTTCAGTAACTCCTTATTTAGTTTTCGGTACATGTTCAAAGAATATTGAATGAAATGGCCCATTCAAAAATGCAAGAATGAGAAGTCTACTCTATAGTCTCACTTTAGGAAAATAATTTAAAAGGATGAAATGTTAAATGTAAAACATCCTGCAGTAGGGAGATTAAAAATGATTAGTTTCCTTCTCTGTTGCTCTGCTTTTCTAGGTGGATGCATATACACTCACATTCTATGTCATTGATTGATCCATCTGGGGAAAAGGCCTCTCTGTAGTCAGAATGCACAACGAGCAATTTGACAATACATGGTTTAGGATTGATCATTCGTAGACCCGTGGGGAGCATGTTTAACATTTTCTTAAAATTGCCATGAATTTTCACTAAGGCTGTCATACTGTCATACAAGCCCAAAGAAAAACATCACAGAGAGTAATAGTGTGCATTAAAAGTTAACCCCTTCTAACATGTCATTGTTTTGATACACTTATCAGTGTAGAGACTGCAAGATAATAATGTACTATCAATTGGTAGGTCTCTTTGGAATTTGAGTTCTAAAATATCTTCGGAGTATAGTTTTTTAATGTTAAACTGGGTCTATATGGAGCTCATAACCATTGTTTGGTCAAGGTGTAGATTATCTAATTTATAAAATACACTTCGGGTGTTATATATAAATCATTCTGAAGTAAGTATCATCACAGGTCACTCTGAGGCTGTGGATTTCCTAGAGATTTGACTGACCTTTTTTCCTCTTTTCAAGGGGAAGATGACAACTAGTCTGACCCCGCTGGAACCTCTTCTTTCTGGAAAGCTCTTATAGAAATCTTGTTGGAATTGTTTAACGAAAGTCAAACTTCCTTGCTCTTTAAGAGATTGAAGGCTTATGCTGCCACATTTGTTGACAAAATTTGGGATTGAGTGTCAAAGCAACTTCTATGAGAGAAGGCATAAGAATTAAAAACTTCAAACAATTATACTATTGACTCATTATTATTACTTCTTCTGTGAAGTTCTTATATATCTCTCTATCAGAATATACCAAATCATGTCTTAACTTTCTCCTGTGTCCACAAGCACTGGCACAAGAACTTCCTTGTAATCCAAAAGTGCTTTTTATGGTGTAGACACTTAATAATGTTTGATAAATTTATCAACCTGTTATTTAATTTATTCTCTCACTTAAAAATATTTGGTGCCTACTCGCTATATTTCTGTTGACAATCTAGCAACAGGATATATAGCCGTGATCTAATATGACAATGTCCCATCTTCTGGAACCTTCCTTTCCACAGAGGTGACAAATAAGCAAAACAAATAAAATAATTTTAGACAGGAATAAGAGTTAGAAAACATAGAGTTAATATGAATAAATAAATGAATATATGCAAGAATGAGTGGCCTAAAATTGCCTGATGGGCACTTTTAATATAAATTGTCTCCCTGAGTGAGGGTTAAACAAACAAAAACAAAAACAAAAACTGAGTTTAAGTTAGAGCACATTTTTATTTGTTTAATTATACTCATTTCTCTTATTATTTTTATTATTATTTTGGATTATATTAAGGCTAGATATAGAAAGAGCTTGGTAAACACTAAACTGGGTTACCGAAGTGAAGTTACATAATGCTGATTCTTGAGCTGTTTAAAAATAGACATTATTTTGTGAATTGCTTGAGTTAGGTGCTAATCTGCCTGGGGTTAGGGAGATAGGTAGGATGACCTCAGAAGGCCTCCTCTAGCCAAGGCTTCTTATTTCTCCACTTAGCATTTACACCAGTTGCAAACTTAGATGAGCTAGAAGCACCAGGTAGCCAAGGAGGTAAAGGGCACATAACCAGATAGACAGAATGAAATTTTCTGACATTGATATGTATGAAAAAGGAGCTCCTTTTCTTTATACACATCTCGCAGCATCAGTTCATCTGGAGACCATTTTCGTTTTCTCCCCAATATATGTTTCAATTAGAAGAGGATTCTGCAGCATAGAGCAATAACCTTGTGAGATTAGTAGGAGAGGGTCCTCAAGGGGCCAGGCTTCAAACTGCAGCTTTGTTGATAAACTCATCATTAATAATAAAGTCCAAAGACCATGGAAATATGAAGGAATGTTTTGTGGGCAAGGCCTACTGACCTGTCTATGACAAAGGCCAGAAGGATCCTTATTTTTTCAAGACCTTTAACTATCATGATCATCTATAAGCAGAAAGATGTGGCCAATGCAATTATAGTTCATAAACTCAGATGTTCAGAAAAATCCATTTATTCTTTTTTTTTTTATAGATTGAAACTCATTCTGACTCCCAGATTCCCTACCATCAGCTGGTAAGAAAAATAATATTAAGCATTACTAAGGTCGTCTTGCCCAGAGCTGTGCAATAGTGCTAAGAACTCCTTAGTGTCATGGCATTGGGCACATCCATAGACCATTGGTTATTGGTCATCCATTCATAGTACCAATGAGATGCCCGTTGTACCTGTCCTTATGGTATTTTGGGGCATAACTTGCTGCTTTGATGTCTACTTGGGAAAAGGGCAGTTATGGGAAAACTAAAAGTTCTTGTACCTGGACTCCAACCTTCTTACAAACACCATAAAACCATCTCATTTCAGTTCTTGACAACTCTCTTGAGATATTGATATCAAGGCCTGAAGGGACCCATTTTCTTTTGCTTACTTTCTTATTTCTCCCAATCTCTTATGTATTTTTAGCTATATCTTTAGATTAAGATAAATCTCCATATCTTTCTTCTTCCCGCCCTTGAAGATATTCACTAGCATAATTTTTAAAGTTCTTATAAAATATATAGGAAAAGAAATTTTAACTTTAAGTATTTTTAAACTTCTGTTTTAACTTCTGTTTTCTACTCTGCAAACATCTGTGACCACGGGCCTGCCTTCTAGCTTGCAATGAGAGAATGTAAAAAGAGAGGAAGAACATTTCTCAGTAAATTATTCTTGCACAAAAACATTGTAAGTACAAGGAAAGAGAGAAAAATGAGAAAGAACATTTGGTTCGGCCAAGTTTAAAAGGACTAGGAGAATGTAATAAGAGCATCTTAATAGTTCATATTTCCCTTCTTGACTAATTTTAACTATGTTATCTATCCATATCTGCACTGCACACATCTCCCCCTTTTTTTCCCCGCTCTTCCCTTAAAAAGAACTAGGATGGGAAAAACATAATGTAGGTTTTCATTGAAGTAAATCATCCAAAAATATCCATTTGTAGTAGAGTGAAAATATCTTCTATGCTGAAAACAAGCATGTTTCCAGCCAGCCTTCTTCAGCTGAAATGTACTGTGTCTTTTCTCCAACATTCTGTACCAAAATGTTGGGGCAGGCCAAGATGGTTTGGCTGCTGAAACAGAACAACCCATGGCTGGGTACGCATCTGTTAGTGACAAAAACATCCAGGGAAGGCTTGGTGGTGGCCAGGATTCTGAAATTCAGGTGCTCTGTCTATACCTGTAAAAAGAACTTAGCACTAAGCATGTTAAGTGCAAAAAAAAAAAAAAAAAAAAGTGCAGCTGCCAACACTGAGATCTGCATTGTAGTCACCTGGGATGACTCAGAATCTAGGGCGTGGGGCATAGAATTCTTCTGATTGAATTTCTCAAAAGGATGAGAGTAAGTGATTATAAGCGGTCTACTGCTTACTGCTGATTCAGAGACAGATCCAGTCAGAGGTAGCTAAGGTTGAATCAAGGTCAGAAAAGAGTACAAGTCTGAATAGAGGTTTGCTCTGAGGTGAAGTTGATGCAGTACAGATCCTCCAATATCAAAACAATCGACCTGACAGGATTCTTAAGGTTTTGTGAATAATTAGTCTGTTAAAAATGTAAGGATGCTAGTTTTAAGACACCCTAATACCTGTTCTTGGTCAGGAAAAGACTCTGAAATGTGTAACACGTTTCTCTAAAAATAATTGAACCTATCTAGACCAGGGATTGGCACATTTTTTCTGTAAGGTCTACACTGTAAATATTTTAGGATTTGTAGGCCACATATATTAGCAGTACTGCCTCTTGCATATTCTCTGTTGTTTCTTTTGTTTACAACATTTTAAAAATGTGAAAACTATTTTTACTTTGAGAGTTTTATAAAAAAAAAAAAAAAAAAAGGACTGGTTGACCCTTGAGTCGTAATTTGCCAGCCCCTAATCTAGAGGATTTCAAACCCAAACTGTATGTGGCCTTAAAAAAAAAACAAAAAAACAAAAACGGAAAAACATATTGCTAGTAGGATGCAACGATGAGTGAAAGGAGATCCTGAAATACTCTGGAAGGCCACACTTCAGGAGCATGTGGAGCAAAACCACTGTGTGCAAGATTTTTTTAAACACACAGAGTATCTTGGTTTCACAGTGTCAGAAGCAGCACAGAGACATTTGCCTCAAACTGAAGAGATAACACCTGGTCTATTGCTCAAAGGAAAGTTGGTTTTTGCAATGGACATGTGATATCAAGGTGGCTATAGGTCTCTTATTCATGGTGTAATCTAGTTAATTCCAATTTACACCTTTTCTTTTAAAATCCTCATGAGAGATTTTTGTCAGTATTTTGTCAGGCACAGGTAAACCTGAGTCTGGATGGACCCTCATTTCCTACTACAAATTAAGCATCCTGACAGAGGCAATGCATTTATTTATCTGGAATTAGTCCATTTCCCTCTCCTTTGTCACCCAAATAACATTTATTCCCATGTCCTATTAAAGACCCAATGAAATACCATCTTTTTCTTTTCTGGACAATTCAAGTAATTGTTTCCATTAGTTTGATATTCTTCTCCTCCTGGTATCTTTTATTGTCTGTCGAATGCAAGCATATTCAGCTACATAATTTGTGGGGCCCAGTGTAAAATGAAGATGTGGGTCCCTTTATTCAAATGCTATTAAGAATTTCAAAACAGCATCATCATTAGACCGTGCCTGGGGCCGTTCTGAGCCCGGGATCAGGTGCCACGGCACAGGTACCATGTCCACACAGCCAGCTTAGAAGTGAAGTAATGACACATACCTACTCCCATAAGATTCAAATGGAGAGATACATGTGAAAACAGTTGGTAAAGCACAATGTGAGAAACTAATTCACCAGGCTTTGTTAATCTCTTAATAAGAGATTTGTGTTATAAGCTCTGAATATGGTTTTGTTGTTGTTTTTGTTGTTGTTTTATTATTTTCAATCTTTTTGTTTTGTTGAAAAATGAGAAATCAGGAAATTGGCCTTTCATTTCTTCTGTAATCCTCCCTGATCAGGGCTCATGTCTAGTATGGTGTTGGTCATTTTAAAGGGCTCAATAAATGAACTAATCAATATCTAAATGGTAAGAGAAAAAAAAATTCTCCTGTGATTTCTTTAGATTTAGGTGAATAGAGATGCACTCAATTCTTTGTTTGCTTTGATTATAAAAATTTTATAACCTCCTCTAGAATTAATATGCATATCTCTATATTTGATTGATTTATTTTTTTAAAGCTTGTGCTAATACTAAACATGAAGTTTTTTTTTTTTTGTCAGAGGGAATTCTTGTAGTATAATTACTGAGTTATTGAAATGAAATAAAACTCAACAATTAATTGAATTACTGGCTATCTCAAAGCAGACATTTGGTGTGAGTTTCTGTAAAAGTGATTCATATGCAAACACTACAGGTCTGTTTGATGGGTTGGGGACTAAATAGATCAAGAGGAATTTCAGTTAATTTAAACCATGTATGTGTACAAATGAGAATATAGTTATTCAAAGGTCTAATTTCTCAGGAGAAAACTGCTTTTTCCCTCTTACGTTTATAGGCAGAATTGCTGAAGCATATAATAACTACTCAATGTCTAATGTAATATTAAATGAAAATGAGCTGTAAGTATAGACTTAGAATTCCTTTTCAATAATCCTATTGGCTTTCCTGATTCTGTTATAGCATCATTATTGTTATTATTATTATTGTTGAATATAGGATGAGTAGTCTACAAACACAGGATTTTTAGTACAATGCAGAATATTTGGAGTTGATATTAAAAGCAAGTATTGATAATAATATCTATATTGTTAATGCTTTGAGGAAATAAGGCAGCAGTAACCCTGTGTGCTTCTGAGGAACTCTGGATTTATATCCATTTAGAATAGTCAGATTGTTAAATTAATAAAACTCCTTTGCCTATGTTCTCCATAGGGAAAGATTAATATAGTTAATTTATTTCTGCCTTGGAGTGTAGAAAATTCTTTAATTCCTTAATTCAAAAATAAATATAAAAAATAGACTTCACTCAAAAAGTTCTTATCATCTTGCTCCCCAAAACTCAAGGGAAATAAAGGTAGTGAAAGTGATTTCCACCCAATCCATCCGTTGAGCATTTTCGGCTTCTGGAACTGCATGGTGCCTTTCCAGGACATCACAGACATAAAGGGGATGGTGGTGCCTGTCTTCACAGTTTAAAATCTCGTTTGAGAGACAAAACAGGCCAAAGAAAAAGTTAAATAACTTTTTTTTTAAGAGCAGAGAAACTTAAATGACAAAGTGGGCAGTCCTGTTTATCAGAATTCTGAAGAAGTAGACACTTTCTAATTTACCTTAAGCAGGTCCAAAAGTAGCTATTTGCATTATGTTATTACATACAGACTCATTTCTTTTTCAACTAAGATTTTTTTGTGCTCTACTCTTAAATATTCATTTATTACTTCCAGGACACATGTGTAATTTTTCCTTCTTTCTTTCCTTTCTTTTTTCTTCCTTTTCTTCCCTTTCTTCCCTTTCTTCCCTTTCCTCCCTTTCCTCCCTTTCCTCCCTTTCCTCCTTTCTTTCCTTTCTTTCGTTCGTCGTTTTCTTTTTCTTTCTTTCTTTCTTTTTTGCTATATGTCCATTATTCTACCTTTCTTTTGTATATTGTCTCTCTATATCATTCTTATTTATGTGAGATGTTAAATTTGTAGAAAGTAAGAACAATATTTGTTGAGTTTCTTTTCTGTAAAATCTAGCCTCTAGATTTCTGAGTTCCTGATACATGCTTTTTTCTTTTTTTTTTAAATAAACATTTTATTTATCATTCTACTCATGATATTAACCATGTAGAACTATTAAAGTAATTCAAACCCTCAAAATGGCCTATGTTTCATAACTCAGTTTTTAAAATTATGCTTATTTTATATTATATAACTACGAATTATGTATACACAGAATAGAATCGGAAAATATCTGGAAGGAACTTTTTAGTTTAGTATTGTCAAATGACAAAACTAAAACAATTCAGTAATGAGTTCGATGTCCTTTATTCAACGGAAGATAATCCATGGATTGGGGGATTATAGCACCACAAATTGCGGAGCTCTCTTCTCGTGGGATTTTGGGCTCCGCGGGAGTCTCACAGAGAGCAAAAGCGGCAACCCAGAAAGGCTTGATGTACTGGGATCGCATATCTGACCTTGTTTAGAAAATGCAAGGAACAAGGAAATAAGAACTGAGCCACAGCTGGCTTGGTGTTTGGGAACGAGCTAACTATATATACTGCCTGGGAGTGGAACATGTAAAGAAACACCAGAGTTTGATTTGAAGACGTAGCACCAGCAGCTCTGTCTTGGGCCTTGGAATTTATTTCAACAGGACCCTCAAATTGGTTTTAACATATTCAAGCACATTGTAGAAGACGCATGGGCTGGGTTAGAGTATCTAACCTGGAGCTGTACAAACTCATGAAGCTGAGTCTGTAACTTTAGGGTGCTCACAAGCCCCTCAAGGAGACCCACATTTAATAAATTAACTGTTAACACTCAGGTAAGTCCTCATGGTGATGAAGAATGCACTTTGGAAGCTCAGGAGCAGGGCCGATTAATTCTTCAGGGAGCGGTCAGGAAAATCATTACAGAAGAGCTAATATTTGAAATAGGTTTGGAAGACAGAGTAGAATTTCACCTAGCAAAGATTAATGGCATTCCAGTCAGAGTGAATGGTGTGAGCAAAGGGAAAGAGACCTAAAAATACGTGAATTTTTCTTGATTTTAAGCGCGGAAGTTGATTTTATTGGTAGTTTGAGCTTTTTGTGCCTGTGAGAAAAGGTTTTAAGAAAATGGTGGAGGGCTTGTGTCAAATTGGAAGTAAACATCTGTCTTCTTCCTCCCCTCCACTTCCAGCTGGGAAACTCCCATCCTGGTTACTAGGGGATACACTTTTAACTGTCAGTGGAGTTGCCTTGAATTCTCTGAGGGGTTAAGATATGTGACAACAAACTAAAACAATCAGGTACTCTCTCCCAGAAATCCAGTCCTTGAGCATAAGTGACACAAGAACAAAGCAAGGATGAAATCATTCATCAAGCCGGCTGTATCCTCAAAAAGAGGTTCTGCCTCCTAGGAGGCCAGAGCAGTCAGGTTTATACTCTTTCAGAAACTAATTCCACTTCTTCCTAACAATACGTTATTCATTTGCTGGAGTTAGCTAGAGTTGCTTTTTGTCATTGAGGTTATGGCTAAGCCCCTTGGAAGTTTAGATGGAATGAGGTTATGGCTAAGTCAAGGTTAGGGTGAAAGCTTGAAATAAAATCACAGCCAACCTAGATGGTAGAAGCAGCTTGCTGGAGTTTAGTCTTTTAAATTGCTCATTTGTCTATTATAAAACCCATTTAGTGCCTCAGAATCAATATGGAGACCCAATGAATGTTGACTCAGTCTTTATATTTTAAAAAATTTTGGTGCATTTTAACATAATTTACTGAAATTACTTCAAAATAACGCTAGAGATTATGAATTAAATTTTCAATTTCTCTAAAATTTCAGCACTTACTGGCTTTCATTCTCCTTCGATTCTTCCAGACAGAATAAATACGTCTAAATTGGACTTTCATCTTTGTTAATTTGTCTTAAATCAATTTTTGATTGAGTCATTAGTTATTAATGTCACTGCAATTTTTCCCCTTCTGTTGGGATTCCAACTTGGAACAAAAGTCTCTATTCTATGTTTGCTTTAAATTGTTTGAGCATTTGGCTTTTGAATAAATGCATGTATACGAGGAGAATGAACTTTTAAATAAGTACAAATAAGAAACCAAGAAAAGCGAGCTATTTGAAAATAATCTGCTAATTTGTAAGTATTGCAAGTTTAGAGAATAATTTACCTTAGTTTATAGAAATGGTGGTTTTTCTTTTTCAACAAAATTCACCAAAAGATATTCTTTTGTCAATTCATTGTATTCCTTCTGTAGTTACTTGTTTTTCACTTAAAGAGACTAAATTGTCTTATCACATAGATTGGAGTAGATTTGGGGGAAGACTTTATTTGTGTGATATAGTAAATTAATATTTTGTTGAATGCCTACTTGGTATGAAATGCTTTTGCATATATAAAAAGAAATAAGACATAATAGTGTCCTTAGATAGTGTGCACTATAGTAGGGAAGAAAATATAAATTATTTATAATACAGGAAAATATGACATCCTCTACAACAGGTAAAAGTATACAGTAGTGAATCAAAGAAGGCTAAATAGTTTTATAGTTTTGAACTGAGGTAATCAAAAATGGCTTCTTGAAAGAAATTTGATTTAAAAGTGGTCCATAAAGAATGAGTTTGTTTTCCACCATCATAGAAAAGATAGTAGGTAATCTAGAAGGAGCACAGAAAACATGCCATCTTTTCATAGTTACAGCCTCCCAGGTGTCAGTAGAGTAAGGTAGAAATAGAGGCAGTGAAATCACCTCCCATCCTCTCCACTAATTCTACCACAAAATGTCCACGAATATTGGATTTGGCATATAAGAATGAGCAGATTTTTCCTAGCCTTGCCACAAACTAAACTCTTAACAACTTGAAGTCAGAAAACTGAGGATAATGTTCAGGGAAAAAGAAAAGAAACCACTTGGACTGAAACAGAGAATATTTTTAAAAAATAGAGAAAGCTGGATTTTTTTTTTGGACAAGGGCACCACGAGCCTGGAATGCCAAATGAATTCAACAAGTCCCTGGAATTTTGGGAGGCATATTCATATTAAGATTTGTGATTCAAGAAGGCTCATTTATTACCAAAATGTAGGTTGTATTAGAGGGGAACAATAATGAAGGTTGTTAATATTTGTTGTTTCATTTAGAGAATATCAAAACATTAAACATCCAGGCTCAATAATACCTACTTAATTTTGTATGGCATATCACAGTTCATAATGGATTTTCCCATGCATTTTCTATTTTGTCCTCACAATGTTATAAGTTGGTATGTGGAAGAGGTAGCTTTGCTTTCCTCTAAAATAAAAGTAATACTGAGACTTGGAAATAAAAAGAATTGAACTTGTCACTTAGCTAGTTAATGGTGGAGACAAGTTGTTAAATTACAAATGTAGCTACATTTCTACTACTCTCTGCTTTTATGTCATGCAGAGTTTGTGTCATTATACTCATGATAATTACTGTCTTCCCCACTTGTCCTGAATAAAAGTGATTTCTTTAGGTATTTCTTTAAAATTATAGAATAGATAATAAATGCACATTATACATTGTTCAAAATACATAAAAACATGAATAGTGAAATCTAAGTCTTCCTTCTCCTGTCCCAAATAACTTAGTTTTCCTCTTGCTAAAATAAGTTGCTAATATCTTGTATATTCCTCCAGAAATATGTATGTGTTTACAACCATATTTCTATGTATATATATATTTTCTTATGCACACAAAGAATCTTGCATGCTTTCACCTAATAACATGTGGGAAGGCATTCCATAATATATATCATTTAAAAGGCTGACTAGCTCACCATTGTACAGATAAACTATGATTTATGTAGTTAATATCCCATGACCACATTTAGGGTTTTTATGGCCTTTGTTAACATAATCCATGATATAATGAATATTCACACATGTCAGTTTTGTACTTGAACTAGTCTTTATGCAGGCCAAAATTATTTTTAAAGTGCAAGTTCTGCAGACCCCTTTAGCTAACCATTTTCAGCTAAGTGAGCAAGTGGTTCATTTTTATGCTGTGTTTTAGTAAACAATAAATTTATGGCCAGTAGAATATTTTTAAAAATATTGCTTATAATTGCATTTTGTCTTATCTTCTATAAGTTACCAATAAGTTCTGTATTCAGCTTGTAGGGTAAGATGGGAGTGGTTATTACATAATAATCTTGGTCATCTTAGCTTCTTTTTTCAAGGGATTGGAAGTGTATTGTTTTACGTTTCTTGAACTTCAGTACATAAAGTAATCATCTAGAGATGTTAAAACACACATTCTGCGTCAGTAGATAAGGCATGGGGCCTGAGAGTCCATATTTCTAACAAGTTGTAAGTGTGGCCAACACCGCTGGCCCACAAGGCGTTGAGCAGAAGGGATCTAAGGATGAAATAAGGAAGGGAATCATACGAGGGTTTAATGGGACTGTCGATGAGCCAGAAACAAAAACAAGTTTTAGATATAACTTTCCCACTCATTTGAACTATAGCTTCTCCAATTAGCCACTGAAGTCGCAATTTACCCATTTGTTCAATTGGTATAAAAATTCCAGTTTGCCTTATATATATCAGAGAGTTGAATGGAGACAATGGAGAATACATGTACATTGTATTTGTCACACTTTGGAGAGTTAAACAAATGTGACGAGGGAATAATATCATTTTTGTATAGCATCTTACTTCTGGAAAAAGATTATGTGAACAGCAATAACCTCCTAAATCTTAATCTGCTTTAATTAATGTGAAAAAAATGTAACGGTATACAAAAATGTACAAATGAGGGCTCAACTATGCAAATATAATTGCATAGAAGAAAACCGGAAGAAAATAATTATTATTAGCAGTTGTCTCTAGAAGAATTATGGTTGCAAGTTTTCTTTTGTTTCTGCATAGTTTTATGAAGTTTATAAATGACTATGTATCACTTTTATGATAAGGACAAGAAATTAAAAGTTAAATGGACTTTAAAATGTGGTCACTTTTTCTCTGTATAGATTTGGGATAACTTGTGGTCTTGCATCATAACAGAAAGTGATGATAATAGCTAATATTTATTAAATTTCTACCATATACCAAACATTGGGTCCAGGCCTTTACAAATGTGAGCTCTTCAGCATACCCTGTATTTAGCCCCATAATAGCATTCTTATGTACCAGGGAGAAGTCTTTTTAATTTACAAATAAGTTCTCATTTCTCTCCTGTATATACTCTGGTAACATATTCTTAGTCTACAAGGTCTGGCAGAGGCTGTCCCCTGCCTACTACTATATCCTTTCCTGCTAGCTCTGGTACAGCTGCAATGGCCTCTTTCTTACCTTGAAATCCCATCAGCTTCATTCTTATCTTGAAGCCTTTGAACCAGTTACTGAATCTACCAAAATAGTCTACCTCGCCAACATGCACAATTTAGATTCCTGTTCAGTTATGGCCCTCTCAAAAATAGACTCTGATGGGGCTCAGAACATGCTGCCCCAATATATGGTACTTTGGCATATTGAATATTTGAAACTGAAGGAATTTGAAAAACAGCAGTTGCATGAGGACTCTCTTACATCCTCCTTCCCCCTGAATCAGGTCAATAGAACATGTGAGAGGTGCCCTCCCTATACCCAAAAGAAAAGAGCATCCTTATCTTCAAAAATCAAATGATGCTGTGGGGAAAGAAAAATAATGTTTTTAAGTTCTTCTGGCTGGACTAATAATCAAAATGGCATAAAGCAGATTAATAGGAAAAAATCAAGTTTTAGTACCCGTGCATGGAGAATTCACATAAGCATGAAAATTCCAAAGACAGTAGGCAAAATGAAGTATATATATGTTATTCTGGACTAAGGAGAGGAGTGTAGGGGTCTAAGACTTCAGAGGGAAGTAAGGCAATTTAGAAGATGAAAAGAGTTAGCGTTTAGCAAACAAGTGTTTGTTGGGCTATCTTGAAACAATGGAACACAGAGAAGACTTTGATCAAATGGGCTTTTCCAGGTTCCCCCCTGTCTATCACACACTAGTTCAGCATATTTTGGGGTAGCAAACTCTGCTTCCCCTCGATGCCAAGAGGAATCTGAGCAAACAGGCCTTGCTGAGTTTCCCCAGTTTACTACCCTTAGTTCATACCCTTTGTCCTATCACATTTTTTATGACTTTCTACTCTTTATCAAATCTAGTATAAAAATATTCAGGTCTAACCATTTTTTCATGTGTTCATTACCTTTTGATGGTTCCCATATCACCCAAAACATATATTAAATACATTTGTATGCTTTTCTCTTGTTAATCTGTCTTTTATCAGTCCAATTCACAGGGCCTCAACCAGAAAACCTAGGGGTAGTAGGAAAAATAATCTTTTTCTCCCTCTAGGCCTTACTTTTTAAGATAACATTTTATTCTCCTGAGTGTTAGTAATTTTTCTTATAGGAGTTAGAACTATTTAAAATTGAGTCATTTATTCGTTTACTTGTTGGACAACTTTATCCTCCACCAGAATGTGAGCTTCTGGAAGGCAGGAACTTCATCTGCCTAGCTAATAACCTAATACAGAGGAGATGGTAGATTTTTTGGACTCAGAGTCTAGGCTGGTTCTTACTTATCATGGATTCGAATCAGTTCAGGACCCGGGCTTGTATGTATGGGTGTGCATTTCAGATAGTCCTTGGGAGAGCACAATTGCGCCAGGTTCACAGTAGGACTGTATTTCTCAGGATAAAGAGGATAGATGATAGAGAAATGGAGTTTATTTAATCATTCCAAATATTGTATCACAATATCACTCGGATATAGAGAAAGAAAGATGGTAGGAAAAAGTACCCAGTGTGAACGCTTATAACACCTCCTTACATTCACTTTGCCATACTGGTGTCAGGAATAGATGTGTTCTGCATACTTCTATGGGTAAAAACAAATTTCAAAAATTGTTTATTGTTAAGATTTGAAATACTTTCAGGTGGAATTAGCAAATGCAATTGCCTTTACATTTGGAATGTTCTCTCACTCTTATGTGTTCTGAATACCTTGAAACAAAAGTGTATATATAGTTGAATATAAAAATTCTACTTTGGTTGTTTTTAGAAAGAGTTCACAAAATACTTTCTTATGAAAAATCTATCAAATTATGACTCTTGCATTCAAAGAAAGACATCATTTATTGGCTTTTTGAGGGCTTCTGGGATGCTCTAGAACAGAAATAATTCCTTTTAAACCTTATGGTGTATACACTCAGGATATTGCTAAAATTTTAATGTCAAAAGAGATTTCCCGGTATATTTAGATGGAGATTCTATTATTTATAGGTCTTGAAGTGATTTGACCAGAGAAGGATTTCTGTACCTATATTTAAATCTATGCTTTGGAGTAGAATATTGAAGAAGGAAACTTTAAAGAAAAGAAATAGAGAAAAAATTATTGCTATAAGGCTATATCTTTGAAACCCAGCGAGCTCCCAACAACAGGCTTCAAGCAATAGAAGGTGATTTTGCATTTCTTTTAGTATCTTCTGCAGTGAGAATCACTTTGAATTTTATTCAAGAATAAATTTCAGCTGGCATGTTTTACCATATTTACTTAGCAGCATAAGGGAAATGAAAAGTGCTAACATATTAATTTAACAAGAGGAGATAGACCAGCTATGCAAAGCATACCAGAGAGTGAACTCCACATTCTAGGACCGAATGATAAATATTTGTAGTATCTATTACACTTTTATAGGTTCCTTCGGTTTATTAAATTGCCTGAATAATTATGGATTACTTTTATCATGATGAGATGAATCTTCTAGACAATTCTTAAAGTCTTCACAATCCATAGGCCACAATAAACTTCTTATTTATCTTCCTGCAAACTGTCCATTAATTTAATAGAACTTTCTCATAGTTGTTTAAACATTTAATAAGACATTGGTGGTTGTAATAGCCTTGAAGATAAATCATTTGTATTAGCCCACCTCAATTTGCTGCTGGTACAGTTTCTATTGATGGGCATACAGTTTGAAATGCAAGATAATCAACTCCTAACCTCGTCAGCAAAATAAAGTTTTAAAGCTTAATGAAAGTTGTAGATAGACTCAATCTTTATAGCTCCTTTCAAAACAAAGCTTTTAAAGGATATATTTACTATCATTGTCAAACAGAGATAATAATCTTGCCTCCTTTTTAGTGTTTTTACAACATTAAATGAAATAGAGTAAGTATATCAGTTGGGATTGTTTTCAGTAGCAAGCAATAGAAAACCAGATTAAACACATAAGGACTTACTTTTTTCATATAATAAGAAATCTAGCACTAGGCTGACTGCTGTAGGTGTTCAGTGGTGCCATCAGGGACCCAACTTTTAATCTCTCTCCTTTGCCATCTAAAACACTGTGGCTTTTGACTTTCCATTCTTAAGATGGGTGTTTTATCCCCTGATACCATGTCTGTGTTTCAGACAGAAAAATGACAAAGAATAAAGGACGAAAGCAGTGATGCCAGCTGAGTCTGTCCTGTTTAAAAGCTTCGCTAGGTGGTCCACCAGTTGATATCCACTAATTCTGTATAGCAAAAAATATGTCATTTAGCTATCACTTGTACAGGTTAACTTTCTAGTCACTATAATAGAGAAATAAAAGGGAGAAGGGGGTTGTAAATGCCTTTCAGATGTCAAGTTAGCCTATTGCTTTGCACATTTTTCACTAAGGCATGAGATAGCTATTATGACAAGCATGTTGATAACAACAACGTTTGTAATTCTACTGTGTAATTGCCAACAGAATGATCCCGATTAGGATCGCATATCAAATAAAATATAATTATTTTAAATAAGAAAGTTAGATAAATAATAACAATATTATATATGGAGTACTCACTAGCAGTAATCATTTTTCTTTGCATTTTATTTTCATTAACAGAATTAATCCTCACAATCCTATGAAGTAGGTAATGTAACTGCAATGGCTTCATTTTATGGATGAATTGGCCGAGGCTTAGAAAGGATATGGCAGTGGCAGAGCTGAGGTTGTGCATCAAGGCAGGGCAGTCTGGATCCCTGAGTTCCTGCTCTTAACCACTAAACTGTGTATGCAAGACTATTTCTTGTGCCTTAAAAATTTATAGAACTTTGGGTCCAAGGTGAGAAATATGTTACTCAAAATTTATTTTATCAATGAAAAACTGAGGTCCTGAGTAGCAACTGTGGTAGCCAAGGTCATCCAGATTTTTTAGTTAAAAATAGTTTGAATGTGGAAGTGAGGCTTCTTATGTATATAGTTCACTGTCCTTTTTTCACAATATGCAAAACTTGGTTAATTCCCAGATCAGCTGTGACAAGAATAATCACACTCATTATCACAATGATTATAATTATTTTATGTATACTTAAAACAAAAAAAAACCTATTTTTTCAAGTTGTTATTATGAGATTATTTCATCAAGCACATAATTAGAAGACTTGGTAGTTAAGTCTAAAAACTTAAATAGATTCAAGTAAAAAATGTTAGACAAGAACCTTTCATAAGTGATCTTTTTAAAAATTTTTTTTATACGTGTCACATCAAAAGGATATAAAATCAGGTTGCTTCACTCTTAGTGGTGCTAAGTTTGATCATACAAGTTATAGTGATGCCAACAGATTTTTCTATTCTAAAGCTATATTTTTCTCTTTGTAATGAACAAGTATAAAAAGGAAGAAGGTGGGTGAATTTATTGGTACTGGTGTAATAGTTGGTTCTGCAACAACCTTTTTATCTAATATTTTTAGCATCCGTTGGTTGTCTTTCCCTCAATCAGTGACTCTTTGGGTATTGTAGAATGGTGATTTTTCTAAATTCTACATTTCCTTCTACATTTATTGACTGGAATTTTCTTTGATAAAGAATCACTTTTATTTATTGATTTGGGATGAAATATAATTTCTCCTAAAAGAGAAAACAAAACAAACAAACAAAACAGAGGCTGAATGCTTATTTCCCTTTGATTAGAAATTTTCAAAGTGAAAAATTAATGTAATAAACACCTCCAGTGAGATTGAAGAGTTTTTCGTTTGTTTGTTTTTTGTTTATTTGTTTGTTTTTTTTTTGCTTTTTCTATCTCCCTCTCTCTTGTTTTTTTTCCTGAGTATTATTGTGGGCTCATGAGATTTTATTTATTCAATGTGTTATAATCAATTTAAGCTTCCAGTGAATACAAGAAGGAATAAATAAACAGAATGAAACAATTCCAGATACAGAATATTCTTCGAAATATTTCTCTTGGTCTGTCCAGAAAGTCGATATAATGAAAAAATGAAATGGAAAGCTGTCTTAGAATAATAAGACCAAAGGGACATAAATAAATTCAGTGTGTGTCTGAGAATTGTAGTAATTCAAATGGGTGAAATTTGAATATAGACTGTATAGTAGATATTAACAAAAATTATTGCCAATTATTTTTGTGATGTTATAATGGTATTTTGATTACATAGGAGAATGTCTTTATTTTAAAAGAGGCATCCTAAAGAATTTAGGGATGAAGGATCACAATATCTGCAGTTTATATAGAATTGACTCTGTAAAAAAAATGTTTGTAAACATACAGTCACACTTACACAAAGCAAATATGGCAAAATGTTAAGTATTGAGTTTATTTGTCGAGTATATAGGTGATCATTATTAATTCAACTTTTTTGCATGAGAAAGTTTATAAAAATTTTTAGAAAAAATAAATAACTATGGCTGCTTTGGAAATGTAGGATACTTATGTAATCTGCAGTCTAGAGCAATGTTTTCTGAAATATTTGTTTATCCTAGAAAGGAAGATTGGCTCAATATTTAGGCAGAGGGATCTGGGTTCCCTTTCTTTGCTTTCATTAGAACAATAATATTTCAATCTGATTTATATTTTGGGAGTCTGTTTACAATTTTATTTGAACACAGGCTTCTGGTAACTTTGAAAAAAATCATACTACTCTAGCAAGGAAGTCTTAAAAGCAGTCACCTCCCCCCCGCCAAAAAAAAGCCCAAAAAACAGTCATGATTTTCTTGATGAAATTTGTCCCAAAGCAACTAAGGTTTTGCAAAATTTGGCAATCTCATAAAATCGATGTTTTGTATACCTGGTTAAAAATCTGTAACAGGGTTTGACAAAGGGCCAGATGGTAAATATTTTAAGCTTTATGGGATATATAGTCTCTGTCACAGCTACCCAACTCTACCTTTTTTAGTGGATGAACAGCCACAGGAAATAGGTGATTGAATGGGTATGGCTGTGTTCTAATCAACTTTATTTACAGAAATGATTGGAGCGCTTGATTTAATATGAAGGAATAGTATGCAATTACATCAAAAATATTTGTGCTCTTATAAAAATATATAGGCAGTTTTGTTTTTTTGATGTGATACAATGATCCCTCCCTTCTCAGGACCTATGCACATTGTTAAAGAAAAAGCAGAGCCTGCCTGTAGTTAAAGAAGTAAAAACAGATTTTAATCAGGAACTATGAAACATGGACAAGTGGGGATCTGTAAACAAGAAGCGGAGTTGAGAATGAAAAATTACTAAGAAGAGACATTAGGCATAAGCGGGGATTCTGGCTGAACTAAACTAATAAAATTCTTGCCTAGGGCAAGCCAGGGTGAATAGACATGACTGGAGGTGGAGAATAAGGAATTTGATCAGATATCAAGGTAGGGGAATCTGTCTAAACTGACTTAGCAGGATTCTTGCTGAAGCTAGACTCTAGGGGACTTGCCCTAGGATGAGTCTTAGTGGCTAAGAGGAACCTCTCTAGAGTTTGGTCTAGAAGAGAATCTTTGTCAACATACTGCTTTCTTTCTGTAAAAATTTCTCTTCTCTTATTTATTTTTCTTTTTCAAAAATTTCTCCCCTTAAGCATCACATTCCCAGGAAAGTTTCCTTAACTAGGTCAATTCCTAAACTGCATGATTTATTTCTTATTCACAGCATTCATTTATCATGAATTTATATGGTTCGTTGATTAATTCTTACAATTATCAATTAATGATTATCTCTAAGAAGTAAGTCATTGAGGACAGGAGCAATTTCTGTTTTATTGTGTTTTTGTTGTTTGTTAGTTAATTGCTTTTGTTTTTGCCTTTTTTCTCAGTATTTTATTACCTATCTGGCAAGGTACCTGGCACTATAGTATGCACTTAAATGTTTGTTGAATGGATCAAACAGTTATCTTTCAGATTTTGTTGTTATTATAATTTAGTTAAATTAAAACATAATTTAGTTAGAATGAATCTTTGTCATTCAGTTTAACTCATATATCTATCAGCCAGTGTTTATATTTTTAATTAAAATTAACTAAGATTTCATGTTGGTACATTGGAGAGCATATAACATCTGTGAAAGTAGGACTTTTATAGTTCATCTGATTAAGATTTGGTGTTTACCAGATGAGAGATGATTATAATATTTCCTCAAAATAAAATTTGTATTTGCTTAGAAAGAAGAAATGTATCAAATGAAACTAAAAGGTCAGCCTCATTAAACTTAGCTCAATCAAAATGAACTAAATATTATTTTCTACCACACTGATTCTTCTTTAACGACCAGAAAAATGATAATGTATTTCTTGTTGCATCCTAATGGAGCATGAAAAAAGGAAGGTAGATGAAACTCAGAACAGTGTCTTTTCATATCTCTTCATTGAGATGAGGTGATCCATTTCTGAGTTAAGCTACTTTACTGACTGGGGAGTGGGAGAAAGGTAGGTGTTGAATTATTCTAAAATGATTTAAACTTTATTGAATTCTGATTTCAGAAGGACACTCTTGGATTCTATATCTAAGGAAAATTTAGGCAGCCATTTGAGGTGATTTTCTGAATAATTGAAGCCGAAGGACTAGCTAGTGAGACAGTATTGTCTTAAGGTAACTGATAACACTTTGATTCCTGTATTTGAAAAGAAACTTTAATAGTGTGTGTGTGTGTGTGTGTGTGTGTGTGTGTGTGTGTGTGTGTGTGTGTTCATTACCATAAATTTGGATGCTATTTTGTGGCTTTAATTGTTGCATGTCTCTTAAAATGGATGTCATTACAAATTGCTTTAGGTAATGGTAAAGAAAGGCTCAAAGTTAGAGTTTGGTGTATAAGGTAGTGGGTAAAGGGAGATAAACTTGGAAAATTTGCTTTGGACTTCATTGGGAAAAATATAAAATGCAAAAATCAAAAATTTTAGTTTACAAGGAATTGTGAATTATTGGAAGTGTTTGAGTATGGCAGTGACATTCTTGTAGCATGAGAAATCCGAGGATGACATGGAGAATATGTTATGGTAAAGTGCTGAGGACTAGTATAATAGTAGCTCAGCTGTTAGTGTAATTCAGCAATGGTAAAAACGAAAGATTGAATTAAGCATTCATCATTTTGAAGTCTTGACCATTAAATGGTGAGAATAAAGAAGTCCATATGCAGTTAGGGCAAAACTGATTTTTCTACAGCCATGGTAACAAGTAAACTGCCAACCAAACAAATGAAATTGGTTCAATCAATTGAAGCCATCTGACAACCAATACAAAATACATTTCTAAAGTCATCACACTTCTGCCACCACATTTCCACATCTATAAGGAACTTGACCCAAAACAAACTCTTTCCTCAAACTCCACATAAGATAATCAGTTTGCTCTGCTAAATGCGACAATTTCTAACCACTATAATTCACCCTTAGTTAAATAAGCAATAATTAATAAATATATTAATAAATAAATTTTAGTTTCAAATTTTCAGTGGTGGTCTTTTGTGACAATGGTTTCCCCATTTTATCAATGCCTTCTCTCAATCTTCCTATATCATTTTAATTTCTTAATTCTTTTAATTACTAAACTTCTCAAGTGTTTCGTAATTGATGTCTTTATTTTCTTAGGGTCTATTTTCTCCTCAATTGTGTGCAACAAGGCTGCCTAACTCTATCTAAAAGTTTATTTTTTTTAGTTAAAAATTTATTATTTTTATTTTTTGATTACAGTTGATATTCAATATTATTTCGCATTAGTTTCAGATGGACAGCACAGTAGTTAGACATTTATGTAATTTATAAAGTGTTCTTCCCAATTAGTCTAGTAGCCACCTAGTACAATACATAGTTATTACAATGTTATTGATTATATTCCCTATGCTGTATTTCACATCCCCGTGACTATTTTGTAACAACTACTTTGTACTTCTTAATCTTTTTACCTTTTTTACCCAGCTTCCCAACCCCCCCTCTGACTGGCAGCCATCAATTTTTTCTCTGTATCTATGAGTCTGTTTCTGTTTTGTTCATTTATTTTGTTCTTTAGATTTCACATATAAGTGAGATTATATGATATTTGTCTTTCTCTGTTTAACTTATTTCAGTTAACATAATGCCCTCTAGGTCCATCCATTTTGTTGTAAATGGTAAGAGTTCATTCTTTTTTATGGCTGAGTAATATTCATACACACACACACACACACACACACACACACACTACTTTTCTTTTTTCAGTTGCCTATTGATGGGCATTTAGGTTGCTTCCATATCTTGGCTTTTGTAAATAATGCTGCAGTAAACATAGGGGTGCATATATCTTTTTAAACTTGTGTTTGGATTTCTTCAGATAAATACCCAGGAGTAGCATTTCTTAATCCTAAGGTAGTCCACTTTTAATTTTTTGAGGAACTGCCAACCTGCTTTCCATAGTGGCTGTATTAATTTGCAATAAAATCACAAAAGCATCCCCAAACTTTTAAATAAAGATACAAAATATGTCTAATATTAAACAGTGCACAAAAGTTTTCTTTTGTCTACATCCTTGCTAACACTTGTTGTTTGTTGATTTATTGATTACAGCCATTATGAAAGGTGCGAGGTGATATCTCATTGTAGTTTTAATTTTTGTTTCTCTGATTATTAGTGACATTGAGCATCTTTTCATATGTTTCTTGGCCATCTGTGCATCCTCCTTGGAGAAATGTCTATTTAGATTCTCTGCTCATTTTTTAATTGGATGTTTTTGTTTTGGGGTGAGTTGTATGAGTTCTATATAAATTTTAAATATTAACCCCTTATCAGATGTATTATAGGCAAATATCTTCTCCCATTCAGTAGGTTGTCTTTTTGTTGATGGTTTTCTTTGCTGTGCAAAACTTTTTAGTTTAATATAGTCCCAGTTGTTTCATTTTTATGTTTGTTTCTCTTGCCTGAGGTGATAAATTAGAAAAAAATATTACTAAGAGCAATGTCAGAGAGTTTACTGACTATATATTTTTTTTCTACAAGTTTTATGGTTTCGAGTCTTACATGTAAGTCTTTAATCCATTTTGAGTTTCTTCTCATATATGGTATAAGAAGGTGATTTGGTTTCTTTTCTTTCTTTCTTTCTTTTTTTTTGCATGTATCTGTCCACTTTTCCCAACACTATTTTATAGACTGTCTTTACGCCATTGTATACTCTTGCCTCCTTTGTTATAGATTAAATGACCATATAGGCGTGGGTTTATTTCTGGGTGTTCTGTTTTGTCCCATTGATCTATGTGTCTGTTTTTATGTCAGTACCATGCTGTTTTGATTACTATAGACTTGTAGCATAGTTTAATACCAGGTAGCATGATACCTTCAACTTTGTTCTTCTTTCTCAAGATTGCTGTGTGGCTATTTGGGGTCTTTTGTGGTTTTATATAAATTTTAGGACTATTTATTCTCGTTCTGTGAAAAATCCATTGGTATTTAGATAGGGATTGCATTGACTCTATAGATTTATTCGGATAGTATAAACATTTTAATGATGCTAATTCTTCCTATCTGTGAATATGGTATGTACTTCCATTTATTTGTATCTTCTTCAGATTCTTTCTTCAGTGCCTTATAATTTTCCAAGTATAGATATTTTACCTCCTTGGTTAAATATATTCCTAAAGTTTTTTTATTTTTTATGCAATTATAAATGGGATTATTTTCTTAATTTCTTTTTTGATAATTTGTTACTGGTATATAAAAATACAACCAATTTCTGAATATTTGTATGATGTTACTTTACAGAATTTATTTATCAGTTCTAATCTTTTTTTGGGGTTCTCTTGATGTAGTATCATGTCATCTGCAAATAATGACAATTTTATTGTTTAAAGTTCCTAAAAATTTAATTCTTGATACTTGACATTCAGTCTTCTGATTCATTGTGGTCCTACTTCTCACCAACTTCAAATCTCACTACATCCTTTACTCAGGCTAAACTAGGCTGGTCTTTTCTATTTTGATACCACGTGGAGTAGCGCTGGTATATTTTCCAGCATTCTTTCCTTCTTTAATTCTCTCCACACAGTTTTCACATAGTTAAATCCAGTCTATCTTACTTGCCTCTTACTTTTCTCTTGAGGTTACCTCTGATTTCCTAGATCTAAACAACTTTATCTTCTAAGAATTCTAACACTTGAATTAAATCATCAGTTTCCTGAACTTGTGATTTAATGGACAAACACGGTTTTCCCAAAACAGACCACTGTCATATACACATAAAAATATGGAGAACCACATAGTGTTGATAATATTCTTTTAAAGATCATTTCTGATGGAACAATCATCTAATATCTCCATGACTTTATAAATATATATTATCACCAAATTATCATGGAAAACATAAAATAAAGTTTGCACTATAAAAATTATACCACATTGTTTTTATTTTTGTCATTCTGCTACAGACAAGTGAGTACTTCATCATAGACTAGCTATGGTCTCTCTTTCTTCCCCTGCCTCTCTCTCCACCACCTCATGCTCTTTCTCTCTCCCTCCCTCACTCTTTCCCTCTAACAAGAAGGCCTTTTTTGTTTTTGTTGGAAGCTCAGGTGGCACATGACAGTTCACAAAATGGCTTCAGAGGTAGGGGATAGAGGGGAAACAAAATAAGGTGGGGTGGGTAAGAAATTTCCCTGATTTAGTGAAAGGAGTTGGTGTCTCTGAACAATAGATTTGGATCCCTTCCTTCAATGCTTTGTAGGGAAAAGAGAATAAAAGCTCTCCAAAAGTCAACTAATTAATATAAACTCAGATGTGATGGAAAAGGGTTTGTTATGGATATCAAGGCACTTTTATTGCTATTTTCACTTAGGGAATTCTAAAGGTTCAAAGACCTTTGTGCCAAAAACTAGGACAAAGACCAAACATACAGCAAATCCTCAAATAATGTCATTTTGTTCAATATTGCTTTGTTAAATGTTGAAAAAAAGAATTTGATTCCATCCAGGACCACTGTCTGTGTCGAGTTTGCACATTCTCTCCATGTCTATGGGTTTTCTCCATGTCATCTGGTTTCCTCTCGCCTCCCGAAGATGTACATGTGACGTGAACTGGCATATCTAAATTATCCCAGTCTGAGTTAGCGTGGGTGTATTTGAGGGCATTTGTGGGTGTTTTGACCTATGACAGAAAGATATCTTGTCCAGGATAGGGCCCCTCCTTTTCAGTCTGAGTTGTCAGGATAGACTCTATCTACCCACAACCCTGAACTGGAATAAGCGTGTTGGAAAATTATTATCTTACTTGCTTGTATTAATCTTTCTTAAATGTAAATAGGATTGCTCATATTTATTTCAATCTTTAATGTTAGACATGTTTTGTATCTTTATTTAAAAGTTTGGGGATGCTTTTGTGATCTGAAATATGCCTAGGACTTAACTTTTGTTTATATCAGTTAGCTTATGGTAAAATTGGTTTCATTATATATCGTTATGATTTAAGTCGTATTTTCCAAGAACTTATTGATAACGTTAAGTGAAGGCTTACTATATATTTTTTATTAGAAATTATAATATCACTATAAATATTCCATGTGTAAAGAGATTTATAATAAGGAATTGAATCGTATGATTATGGAAGCTGGCAATCTTCAAATGTGCAGGGTGAGTCAGTAAGCTGGAGAGCCAAGAGAGCTAATGATTTAGTTTCAGTCTGAAGACTGGCAGGCTAGAGACCTAGGAGAACTGGTATTCTCATTTGAATCTGAAAGAAGTTGGCTGTAGAACCAGGAAAAGCCATGTTGTATATGAAGCCCATCAGCAGTCTTCTGGAGAAAACTCTCTAGCTCAAGGCAATCTGGTCCTTTTGTTCTGTGTAGGACTTCGACTGATTAGATGAGACCCACCCACATTATGGAGGGCAATCTGCTTTATTCCAAGTCCAGTGACTTAAAGTTTAATCTTATCTAAAGACACCTTCACAGAAACACCGAGAATTGTGTTTGACCAAATATGTGGGAACCCTACAGCCTAGCCAAGTTGACACATAAAATTAACTATCACAGTAGGTAATATACAATTTTGCAGGTACATGTTACATGTCTGCCAGAAAGCAACAAAATGTTTTATTTTCCAGCACCACAGCTCATAAAGCCAGTTATAGTGATTAAAAAAAATGTATTTTTTAAGTGGTAGTTTGATGTTTAGCAGAATAAATTATTTTTGAAGAGAAAGTAATGCCAATTTTGTCTACATGGTTTTTTACAGTTTGCAAAGCAATTTCAGAAACATTAGCATTTTTCATCAATCAGCGCCATTCTTTCCAAAGCATTGGTTGAAGGTCTTGCCACCAAGTTATTGACTGTGTCTAAAACAAGAAAAGTGAAAACAAGGGTCACATAATTATGCAGTGAACCTGACTGATAGAGTAAGCCAGTGTGAACAGTTTAACCAAACATGATCTTGCCTTTAACTGAAGCTTGTCTGAATTATGTGGACAAAAGCCTCAGTCTGACTTTGCCATTTTGCAGAAGATTGTGATATTCACATTGGAACTGCCTATTCACCTTCAAATTTCCAAAATCTAGAAGCATTACTGGAACATAGTAGTTAAATAAAAGTATTTTTGGTGATAGTAAGTCAGTTCATGATCAAATTAAACTCTCTTTAAGCAATCTCTAAACATATACTAATACTAGTTCAAGGTATATGTGATTATTTTTTAACTTGTTACTAACTTGCTAAGTACTGACTCTTCCTCCTGCCTACCATTTCATTTCTTTTGAAAGCTTTTACTATTTTAGAAGGAACCAGAATCTCCTAATGTCTAACTAACTAGCTTTGTTTTATCCACCCTTATTCAGTGTCTCTCTGACCAACCCACCTCCCTTCTCTCCCTATCTTGCTACAGCAGTCCTGATTTATACCTTATGTTTTTTTGTTTTTTTTGTAAGTTCTTTCCAATAGCCTCTCCGCCCCTAAGCTTTCCCACTTTCAATTCATTCTACATATTGCTTTCATGGATGTCTTTCTAAAGCATGAAAATTATCATTACCCTTCTACTCACAATATTTTACAGATTTAAAAAAAAATACTACAGTATGAAGTGGGAACAAATTTATAGAAATAGGGCAACAATTCTGTTACCAATGGTGGGCACAAGTTACAATAAATTTGATTTGATGATAAGTCCCTAAACTGTTGACTTTAGAATCTTTCAGTTACATCTGGCTAAAGATAGAATGCATCCCACAACCTGAATTAAGACTAATCTAGAAATAAGGGATCAACTTTCCTCCAGAGTGAGGGGTATGAGAGTTATGGGGCAGGAGTAAAGAATGACATTATGTTTGTTGTATGAGATGATACACTACTGATCTGTGTTAGTGATAAGTGACCATATTAAAGTATGCTTTGGACTCAAATTTAAATACAAAAATGTTTGAATAATAACACCATCACTCACTTTGCCATAGCCCTCCTGTAATTTCTTGAGTTAACACAAATCTTAAATTATTTTAATTTATTTTTTTTTTAATTTTTACCACAGGTATTGTATTCAGATATTGTCCAAGGCCAAAACTAACTCAATGAATAATTTATAATGGCCAAAAATCATTATTACTTTTAAATGGAATTCCTTATTTTGCTCCAGTCCCCACCTATCACTGGAACCATGGAATATTAACTTCACTTGTTACATCAGCTGCTCTTTATTCTAGAATATTTATTTCCTCTAATGAGTTCTTTCTACTTACAATCTTTGGCATCCGTTTTGATCACTAAAGAGCTGTCAGCTTATCATAAGAACATCTATTTCTCTCCTACCCCACCCGTGTTAAGCGTCAGTAAAAATTTTTCGTGTCAACTGAGTGAAAAGCCAAGAGGTGATCACTTTGTGCCTTTGCTGCTAGGTAAGAAAATGCAAGTTCAAGAACAACAACATTGCCTGGTCTTGAACCCCCATCGCTTAAATAAGAGCCTAGAATACCTGTTCAGTTCCATTGGAGCCATTCTTACACTAAAACTTGCTCTTTAGAATTCAAGCAGTCTGACTTAGCTTCCTTTTATAACATTTAGAAAGTTAAGTATCTATTAATGTTATTTGTTACAGAATATGTCATTGAATGTCAGCTAGTCAAATACCATATCAAGGCAGAAATAAGAATATGACATGGAAACCAAAAGAAAAAAAAAGTTTTTCAAGAGACATTACAGTTGTCTTCCAAGTTTATTTTTTGCAATTGATCACATTTATGAAAATAACAGTTTTAATGCAAGTACGATGGTTACAATATGATATAAAGAATTTTCTCCATATACCATTTGACAACTTTATTTCCACTACAAACTGGTGTTATGGTGCACATAAGTTATCCTGCAGCAGGATGCTACTGGTGGGTTATGTTACTATATGTTATTTGTTGTAAGAATAACAATAATGTGGCAGAGTATTTATTGAAATATCTAAACACAACTGGAAAAAATGACTTTCTCTGCTAGGCCAGCTATATTTTCCATACTCATCTTTTACTGTTACTTGTCATTATTAGGTTCCTAGAAAGATTATTCCCCAGCAGACAGGCTTTCAGAACTGTAATTTGGAGGTATAAAACTGGATAACAAATTGCTACATTTAAATGTTGTAGTGTAGAGTTCATTCCCTTCATTTCATATGGCACATGTTCTCTTTTAGTAACAAGAATTCTTCTGAGCTTGAATTATTTTCTTGTTGCTGATGTATTGGACACCTTAACAGTAGTAGATACTTAAATTTCATGATGTAAATAATCGCTACTTAATAATGCTAAAAACCATTACTGAATTTTTGAATTTTTATCATGTCCACTTTTGTGCAGTTTCTCATTTATTTTTTATAACAACCAGCTGAGCAAACAGAGGCTTATAGACTTACCCACAGTCCCAGTGAGTGATGTCTGAGCTCAATATATTTAATTTCAAGATCCTCATTGAACCACTTCCATTCTTATTGGTTAGTCCAAATGGGTAGGACTATCCACTGCATAGGTTTATCAGAAGTTGCTAAGCCTGCCATCTTGTTATGCTGAGTTCTTTGCCTGCCCCTTGAAAAAGAGGATTTAAAGGTGGGGCAACCACAAGTGATGAGACATGGGAACTATTAATCAGCAAATATAAATATCTAGTGTTATACCTGGGGGCACAGAGTAAGCCACCTAGAATTTTCTAGTAATAGCATCTCATATTGGTGTTCCATGCCATGGTCTATCCATGTCCATAAGCTAACATGGTTATGGAAGCCAGTAAGGGACCAACCAAATCTACAGGACTTGCAAGAGCAAGTACACTTTGAGATTTTATGCCAGTCATATGCCAATTTTGCATGTAGTTCTGATGTTCAGTAGCTTCATCTTTATAGGAAAGTTTAATCCTGATGACCACTAATCCTTCACAATCTATTTTGAGCCTCGCAATTCTTGTTTTGCATATTTCAACCTACTTATTTTCTGGATAAGTCTATGCAACTTATAAAAATATATTGTTACATATTATCAAAGATTACTGATGATGTAACAGAACACTATACTAAGCATATGTGACAGAAATCTAGAGGCTTAAGGTCTACAAAAGTGCCTCGAGAAAAATGTACCATTACCAATTGTATTTTTTTTTAAATTAAGTTTATTGGGGTAACATTGTTAATACAATTATATATTTTTCAGGCGTACATTATTATTTAATATCTGTATATTCTATTGTGTGTTTACCACCCAAAGTCCAGTTTCCTTCAGCTATCATATATTTGATCCCCTTTACCCACTTCACCTTCCCCCTAAACCCTGTGTTTGACACCTTTTACCTCGTCTACCTCTCCCCTCCTCCCCCACCCCACTAGTAACCACTAGTCTATAGTCCTCTGGTAACTACTAGCCTGTCGTCATGTCCATGAGTCTCTCTTTTTCCTGCTCATTTGTTGCTTTTAGGTTTATATCCCACATAAAAGTGATATCACGTGATTTTCAACTTTTTTTCTGGCTTATTTTGCTTAGCATGATTATCTTAAGGTCCATCCATGATATCGCAAATGGCAGTATTTCATCTCTTCTTATGGCTGAGTAATATTCCATTGTATATACGTACCACAGCTTCTTTAGCCAGTCATCTATCGTAGGACACTTTAGTTTCTTCCATGTCTTGGGCACTATGAATAATGCTGCTATGAACATCAGTGTGCAAATATCTTTTCGGATATAAGTTTTCAAGTCTTTGGGGTAAATACCCAGTAGAGGGATTGCTGGATCATATGGTGGATTGATTCTTAGTTTTTTGAGGAAACTCCACACTGTTTTCCACAGTGGCTGTACCAATTTGCAGTCCCATCGGCAGTGTATGAGGGTTCCTTTTTCTCCTCATTCTCTCCATTTGTTACTACTTGTCCTGTTGATTATAGCTATTCTAACATGTGTGAGATCATATCTCATTGTGGTTTTGATTTGCATTTCCCTAATAGCTAGCGATGTTGAGCATCTTTTCATGTATTTGTTGGCCATTTGTGTGTCCTCCAGGGAGAAGTATCTGTTCAGGTCTTCTGCCCATTTTTTGATGAAATCATTTGTTTCTTTGTTGTTATTGAGATGTATGAGTTCTTTGTATATTTTGGATATTAGGCCCTTATTGGAGACATTGCTTGCAAATACATTTAACCATTTGGATGGTTGTCTCTTTACCTTGTTGACGATTTCTTTTGCTAAGCAGAAGCTCTTTAGTTTGATGTAGTCCCATTCACTTATTTTTTTCTTACTTTCCTTGCCTTTGATGTCAAATTCATAAAATCCTCTTTAAGTCCAAAGTACTTGAGTTTAGTTCCTATGTTTTCTTCTATGCATTTTATTGTTTTAGGTCTTATATTAAGATCCTTAATCTATTTGGAGTTAACGGGTGTGTGGCGATAGACAACAGTCTAGTGTCATTCTTTTGTAGGTGGCTTTCGAGTTTTCCCAGCACCATTTATTGAAGAGGCTTTCCTTTCTCCACTGTATGTTTTTGGTGTTTTGTCAAAAATTATTTGCCCATATAAATGAAGGTTTACTTCTGGACTCTCGATTCTGTTCCGCTGATCCTTGTGTCTGTTTTGCTGACAATATCATGCCGTTTTGATTACTGTTGATTTGTAGTATAATTTGAAGTCAGGTAGAGTGATGCCTCCAGCCTTGTTCTTTTCTCTCAGGATGGCTTTGGCAACTCGGATCTTTTGTGCTTCCATACGAATCTGATGATTTTTTGTTCTTTTTCTTTAAAAAATTGCTGATGAGATTTTGATGGGGATTGCATTAAATCTGCATAATGCTTTAGGTAATAAGGTCATTTTAACTATGTTCATTCTTCCAATCCAAGAACACGGAATATCTTCCTATTTCTTTGTATCTTCTTCGATTTCTTTTAATAGGGTCTTGTAGTTTTCATTATATAGGTCCTTCATTTGTTTCATTAAATTTATTCCTAGGTGTTTTATTCTTTTTGTTGCAATTGCAAAAGGAATTATTTTTTCCACTTCCTTTTCTGACGCTTCATTATTAGAGTATAGGAATGCTATAGATTTTTGAACATTGATTTTGTATCCAGAGACGTTACTGTATTTCTTATTGTTTCTAGTGGTGTTCTTGTGGAGTCTTTAGGGTTTTCTATATAGAGAATCATGTCATCCACAAATAGTGACAGTTTGACTTCTTCATTTTCTATTTGGATGCCTTTTATATCTTTCTCTTGTCTGATTGCACTCATTAGGATCTCCAATGTTATACTGAATAACAGTGGCAATAGAGGGCAGCCTTGCCTTGTTCCTGATCTTAGAGGAAAGGTTTTTAATTTTTCACCATTAAATATAATGTTGGCTGAGGGTTTGTCACGTATGGCCTTTATTATATTAAGGTACTTTCCTTCTATACCGATTTTGTTAAGTGTTTTGATCATAAATGAGTGCTGTGTCTTGTTGAAAACATTTTTTGCATCTATTGATATGATCATAGGATTCTTATTTTTTAATTTGTTTATATGGTGTATCACGTTAATTGATTTGTGTATGTTGAACCATCCTTGTGCCTCTGGGATGAAGCCCACTTGATCGTGGCGTATAATCTTTTTAATATGTTGCTGTATTCGGTTCGCCGGTATATTATTTAGGATTTTTGCTTCTGTGTTTATGAGAGATATCGGTCTGTAGTTTTCTTTTTTTGTGTTATCCTTACCAGGTTTTGGTATCAGAGTAATATTTGCCTCATAAAATGTGTTAGGAAGTATTGCCTCCTCTTCAATTTTTTGGAAGAGTTTGAGGAAAATAGGTATTAAATCTTCTTTGAATGTTTGGTAGAATTCACTGGTGAAGCCATCTGGTCCCGGACTTTTACTTTTTGGTAGGTTTTGATGATTGTTTCAGTTTCCATACTGCTGATTGATCGATTTAGATTTTCCAGTTTTTCTTGATTCAGTCTAGGAAGGTTGTATATTTTTAAGTACTGGTCCATTTCTTCTAGGTTATATAATTTGGTGTTATATACTTTTTTATAGTATTCTTATATGATACTTTGTATTTATGCAATGTCAGTCATAATTTCCCCTCTTTCATCCCTGATTTTGTTTATGTGCCCTTTCTCTTTTTTCTTTAGTGAATCTAGCTAGGGGTTTGTCAATTTTATAAACCTTCTCAAAGAACCAGCTCTTTGTTGCATGTATTTTTTCTGTTGTTTCCTCTTATGACCACTTTTGCATGTCTCAAAAGTTTTGATATGTTGTACTATCATTATCATTTGTTTCTGTGTATCTCTTAATCTCCCTTTTTATTTCTTCTGTGACCTAGTTATTCTTCAGTAGCTTGTTGTTTAATCTCCATGTATTTGTAGTTCTTCTTGATTTCTTTTTGCAGTTGATCTCTAGTTTCAAAGCATCATGATCAGAGAATATGGTTGCTTTGATTTTAACCCTCTTATATTTGTTGAGACTATCTCTGTGTCCCAGTATGTGGTCAGTCCTTGAGAATGTTGCATGTGCACTAACGAAGAATGTGTAAGGAGCTGTTTTGGGATGGAAAGCTCTATAAATGTCAGTTATGTCCAGTTGGTAATGAGTAATTTAAGGATATTATTTCCTTATTGATTTTCTGTTTGGATGACATTTGCATTTCTGACAGTGGGTATTTAGGTCCCCTACTACGATAGTGTTTTGGTTTGTTTTTCACTTTAGCTCTGTTAGTAATTGCTTTACATATTTCGGGGCTCCCTGATTAGGAGCATAGATATTAATAAGTGTTATTTCTTCTTAGTGCATGATTCCCTTTATCATTATGAAGTGTCCCTTAGTATCTTTCTTTATCTTTTTTATTTGAAGTCTGTTTCATCTGATATTAGTACCACTACTCCTGCTTTTCTCTGAATGCCATTTGCTTGAAATATCATTTTCTACCCTTTCACTTTAAGTCTATATTTGTCTTTGGAGCTGAGTTGTATCTCTTGAAGGCAGCATATAGTTGGTTTTGTTTTTTGATCCCTTCTGCAACTCTGTGCCTGTTTATTGATGAATTCAGTTCATTTACATTTTGGGTGATTATTGATATATGAGGTCTTCTTAACTATTTTATCTTTTGCTTTCTGATGGTTCGGTGTTTCCATTGCTTCTTTCTCTTTGTGCTTCTGTTGTCTTTATTTTGGTTGGGTTTTGTGGGTTTTCCCTCTGGTCCTTCTTGTTTTCTGTTATATACAACGGTTCTGAATCTTTGGTGTGTGGTGACCATTATGAATATGTAAACAATAGTTATATATATATATATACACACATATATATATGTATATATATATATATATATACATATATATATATATATACACATAACTATATATATACTTATCCATTTTCTTCTATGCATACTTTATTTCCATTCCCCTTTGCGAATTTGGATCTTTCAGTCATTGTTATCTCAGTTTGTTCTTATGTATGCTGAACATTCATTACTGTCTTGTTATAACAATTCTCTTTTTATTATTTAAGCTTATAATGCCCTGTTCTTAGTAAGGGTTGCACTCTTCTGCTTCTATTTGCCTGATAGTCACTTTACTCCTAATTATTATTATTTTTTTTTTGTCATTTTGTTTTAGGTGAACTGACCCCTTTCAGTATTTCCTGTAGTGCAGGCTTCATAGTGGAGAATTCCCTCAATTTTTGTATGTCTGGAAAAGTCTTAATTTCTCCTTCATATGTAAAGGAGACCTTAGCTGGATACATCGTTCTAGGCTGGTAGTTCCTTTTACTTGATAGTTTAAATGTTTGATTCCATTCCTTTTTGGCTTGTAAGGTTTGCACTGAGAAGTCCGAATGGGTTTACCTTTATAAGTTACCATTTTTTTTTCTCCCTGGCTGCCTTGAGAATTCTGTCATTGTCGTTGACTTTTGATAACTTTAATACAATGTGTCTTGGTGAAGGCCTTTTTGGCTTGAGATAATTGAATATTCTGTTGACTTCTTGAATTCTAAGCTCCAGCTCATTCCTTATATTTGGGAAATTTTCATCAACTTTTTATCTGAAAATGCTCTCTAATCCCTGTTCCTTTTCCTTGCCTTCGATAATGCCCATTATTCTTGTTTCCTTTCCTGATGGTATCAGCTAGTTCTTGAATTTCTCTTTCAGTATTTTTCATTCTTCGGTTTCTCTCTTCTTCCTTCTGATTTATTTCTAGATTTCTGTCTTCAATGTTGCTGGTCCTTTCCTTCATTTGGTCAACTCTATTTCCCAAGCTTGCTATTTCATTTTTCAACTATTGCAGTGTGTTCTTCATCTCCAGAAGTTCTATCTGGTTCTTTTTGAGGGTTTCTGTCTCTTTGCTTTGCTCATCTAGTTGTTTTTTCAGTTCCTGAAATTGTTGATTTGAGTTGTTTTTGATCTCAATTGAGTTTTTTCAGAAATACCATCCTGAATTCTCTGTCATTTAAGTCACATATTTCTATATCCGTAAGCTTATTTTCTGGAAATTTTTCTCTTTCTTTCTGAGATGCCTTGTCACCTTTATTATATAAAGGTCTCTGTTTGGCCTGTTGCAGAGAAGGCACTTTTCTTTTGGTTTCTAGTAGATGACGTCTAAGCCTCTTGGATCCCTGCTTTATAAAAAGCCTTAATAACACTTTTTAAATTTTCTTGTAGATATTTATTTATACTCGTTACCCTCAATTTCAGTTTCTGTCAGTGTCAGTGACAGTCTTGGCAGCATTTGCTCAGATTCCTCTGGGGCTCCACAGTGATCAGTCTTAGAGTGTCTAGGGGGAGGGGCCCTCTGGGTTGGCAGTTGGGGGCTGCGCTCAGCCTCAGTTTTGCAACCGTGGCTGTCAAAATCAGCTGTTGTTCCTCTGCAGTCTCGTCCAGCTTCTTTGCTTTCTGCCCTGATGACTGGGCCCTGCAGCCATAGCTATCCCAGGCAGGAATGTTCAGGGAACTTGCTGCAGGAACTCACTGCTCCTTTACTCCTCCCTGTCCTCCTGCAAGGAGCTCGGGGGGCTATAGGAAGCAGCTTCTTTATAACTCCCCATCCACCACCCAACACCCGGGGTTCTGTCCTGTGGTAGCTCTTATGTGCAGATCCCATGCTCAGATGTGCTGGTGTACAGTTTTAGTGTGTTTTTTTGTTGAATTTTAGATGTTCAATTTATTGTTGTTTCAAGGAGTGAGATCTGGGGACATCTCTCATTCTGCCATGTTTCCAAAGATACCATTTGTATTTTTGAATTGTAAGTGTCATGCAGATTCTTACTGATGTTTTCAGTGCTTTGAATAAAGCATCTGAAATTGAGGACATGGGAAAATAAAACTGAAGCCAAAGAAGGGAAGAAACACATACTGGATCAGAAAAATTTGATTTTATTTCGATGAAGTATTTTCGAAGTCCTAGGGAGAATTTTTCTTCTAACTTCCTATGTTATATTTATCTTCTGTGCTTCTGAGGTAACCAAGAAGAAAAGTTAGATAAGAGGAGAGAAGAGAGAAATATATTTTCTTTTCTCCTTGAATTCCATTTCTTGGATACATATAAATGCACCACAGTGGCCAAAAGAATTATCACATTTAAGGGCAAGTGGATTTTAAAAGAAAAGATAAATAGCTTCTTTCCCAAGCTTTATTTCCTGCTGATCAATATTACAGAAAGTTTCAAATAAAAGATATTTAAAAAAATGGAAATTATTAAAGCAGTGCAGCGGATACTTTTTAAATGCGTACTATTATCATGTTTTCAGACCTCATAATTAAAATGTGCTTTTTCCATTCTTTGCTTTGAGAGTGTATAACTTAAAATAATCATTTGGTATTAAACAATTAAAAATATTTTATTTTTCATGGTAAAAATGACATTAATTTTGATGATCTGAGTTATATCACAATTTAATTAACATTTTAACTAATGTCTATTGAATGTACCACTGCCATATTTATCAGCCCCTCCACCATTCGTTTATCTAACCATTCAGCAATTATTTGGTAAGTCTCTTTCAGAAACCTGACATTTTGCTCAATTCAGGGAACATAGCAATGAATTAATATTTTCTGATCCTCAAAATATATGGCTTAATAGTAGGTGATTGTTGGGGTTAGGAAAGTGAAGATCTTGTCTCCTATTGTATAGGGATTATATGTGTGTGAAGAGTGACCCCTTCCTTCAACAATTATATCTAAACCCAATCCAGCCTTTCTAAAGTCCTCCCTGAATTATTTGTAATTAATATGATTGCCCTGGTTTTTGTGGGTCACAATAAAGAATATTCAAGTCTTATACTCTCTTGTACTTTTATTTTTTTAGCACAAATTTATCTCAAGCTTGATCTCAAAACTCAGTTTGTCATCAAATTGTTGAAATGAGGTTAGCAATGAAGAAATGATACAGCTAACCTGTCAATCTTCCATTTTTAATTTTTATAGTAAAATTTGGCATGGTTTTCTTAAGATATTAGTTAGGATTTTTTTTCTTTCTGGTACTCTGTTATTCCATGTATGTCAAAATAAACTTATATTAAAATTGGAAACTTGGAAAGTCTTCAGGAAGAAAGCTTTTATCAAGTTTGAAAGTTACTTTTTTGTGAAAAAAATAACAAGCAGACAAAAAAATAGTTTAACCATCTAAGCTTGATATGCAAAACACGTTTACAAATATTTACTTGTGTGTACATAAATAAAACTGTAAAATTCTTTGAGAGAGTAGTAAATGTAAACATAACAGTTTAAGAGAAAGTGTTCTAGTTTATGAGTTTAACGTATTTGGTTCTGCTATGTGGTCTTAACTGTTTGGGTGCATTATGGTAGTTTGAAAAATTTAAAGTCCTTAATGTTGTTTAAACATCTACTTTTGAGGAAATGTATCCTTTTGTTTTCCAGATAAAATACATAGAAAATATCCCATCTGGGCTGAATGCCAGAGAGGCACCATGCTTAAGTAATAAGCCCAATTATCTTGCTAATAAACAGTAGCTAGAAATTGAACTCCTGTTGTCAGATATATAGGATACTTAAACACTAAGTGGGATTAATTAAACTCTAAAAGGAGTTACATTACAAATATATAATAAATCACTATACAAATATTAAGTATAGCAATTATCTCATTTTCTTCTTTTTTTTTAGTTAACGGAGTTTGTTTTTGAGTTATCATGAAAAGAGGGTTTCAAAATTAGTGGAGAGCTTAACTCCAAGGATCTTCTGAGATAGAAATGTCAGATTCCAAACTGATAAAAGGTGAATGTGATTGTAAATATTTCATTGCCAATGCCAAGTGATATGAATATAATATTCTCATAGTTGATGTAGGCTTTAGGCAGATATTTGTACTGTGTCAAGCACAGTTTTGGGGGAAACAGTGGAAGGCAGTTGAGATGATTCAGGTCAAGCACATATAAGAATGAATATAATCAGGTAATATATTTACTCAGAAATATGTTATTAATTTTTCTACAACCTCCTTTCTAATTCTATCATAGCAAATAATTGCAGGAGTGAAAACTTATCTATACGAAAAAGTAAGATTTTTTTTTCTTATAAATGATAACTCATTTTATTCGTGGTCATTGTAGAATTTTGTCTGAGGATGTTGTATTCAAAAAGGAGTCTTAATTTCTAAGAACAAATGAAATAGAAAACTTGGGTCTCTGCTCTTTATTCTTCAATGATATGTAATGAAATGGGAAGGATGAGGTAATATATCTCCCACCATTACAAACCAACCTATACACAAATAAATATAAAGAATAATAACGGTCAAGCAAGAATTTAGGCATGAGTTTATATTATACATTTTTTAAAAGGCAACTATCTTAGTATGTTTGGGCTTCTATTACAAAATACCACAGACTGGGTGGCTTATACACAAAAGAAATTTTTTTCTTATAGTTCTGGATTCTGGAAGTCAGACATCAGGTGCCAGCATGATCAGATGAGGACCCTCCATTGAGTTACAGACTTCTCATTGTATCCTCTTTTGGCAGGAGGGACTGGGGAGCTCTGTGGGATCTCTTTTATAGGAACACTAAACCAATTCAAGAGAGCTCCACTCTCATGACCAAAGTGCTTTCCAAAGTTCCTATCACCTAATACTATCACATTGGACATTAGGATTTCAACATATGAATTTCTTTTTTGGGGGGGTGGGGGGGCGTGTCATAACACAAACATTTAGACCATAGTAGTGACCAAGGAAGTATAGGATATTGCAGGACACACAGTGCTATATTCAGTCATGATATCATATTTTACACCTGCACTGATGAGTTGACCAAATCCTGAAAATTCTAGTTATCTTAAATCTCAGGAGAAGGAAGTTGGGGGTTAGTATTAACTGCTGATGGGCAGAGACGTATGAAAATAGATGTCAACAAAGAGATCTGAATGTTTCTGATAAAGGCCTAAGCTCTTAAGTTAGTCACAGCCTTGCTGGTAATGATGGTCAGTATGGATGGGAGCAGTGGGTTTTCTCTCTAAAAGGCAGAGGTACATTTAGTTGAAGCGAATGTTGTCAGAGGGTATCTAAATCGTCAGAAAAGAAAACAGAGATCTAGTCTTCTCACAAAGAACACTCAGGGTGCCAAATGAGCTCTTAACTCTCCTCTGTGCCCTGCTTACCCCACGCACTGTAGAATAGTGAACTGTCTACAGTGCCTGTTTATCACATTAAAACTCAGAAAAGACAACTAAATGCCAGGTCAATTATGAATGTAGTAAACAAAGTTAATCTCAACTATATCAGAAGAGGTAGAAAATCTGGACAAAGTTACACATGTTAGGCAGGAATATCATGAAAACTAAGCAAACATGATATGTCAGAGGAGTTGAGGAGTAAAAACCAAACTTGGTATGCCAAAAATTTATAAAGATTTCAGTCTGGAATAAAATGTAACACAAGAAACAAGAAAATATTCCTGTAAGTGCTTTATACTGAAGTAAAACTTAAATAGAAAATACTTTCAGTAAAATGATATTCAAAGATGAGATGACATAATAGCTAACACAATGGTTATTATGTTTTTCTTCTAAGTAGTTTAGGTATGTTAACTTTTTCTTCACAACAGCCCTATAAATAAGCTTTAGCCCCATTTTACAGATTAGGAAACTGAGTCATGAAGAGCTTTAGGCACAAAGTCTTATAATGAGGGGAGCTAGAATTTAAATTTAGTGTGACCCCAGAGTCCTTACTCTTAAATGTTATGATATGATGCTAATTAACATAACCATCTTCGAAACAACTCAACCAATAAGGAGTATTAACTAATAACTAATAGCCAGCACTCAATAAATGTTTGCTATCTTTTTCCAGACTCTGTTAAACACTTTACATTTATTAATTAATTTGATACTCACAAGAGTTCCAATAGGTTGATACTATTCTAATGTCCATTTCCATTTTGCACATGAAGGAAAAGTGGAGCTCAGTATTTTATTTAATGACTGAAGAACGTGTAACTTGTAGATGGTGGTGTCAGATGTCACACTGAGGTCTTCTGATTCCAGAGTCTCCACTATTGATTTTCCCCACTGCTGCATGTCATGAGACATTCTTTCAGAAATTAAGAAAATACCAAATCTGTACATTGAAAATGTACACTGATTCTAGGAATAGTTTATTAGTACAATTGCTAGTGAGACATACCTTAGTAAAATTATTTAGTTTAAAAGTTGAAGGAGTTCTTTAACTGTCCAGGCATCAAAAGAAAACCATCAATAAGGAGAAGCATCAGGTTGATCTAAGAAACCTTCAAAGCAATATTCAGTGCTAGGGAACAAAGGAGCAATGTCAACAGTGTTCGAGGCAATAGAAAATGCAGTGAAAAAAGATATTATAAACAGTCCAGATAAGATATACAAATGGCTAATAAAGCATATAAAAATGTTTAACATCACTAATCATTAGAGAAATGCAAATCAAAACCACAATTAGGGTAGTCACTATCCAAAGAACAGATAAGTGCTAGTGAGAATATGGAGAAGTTGGGACCCTTGTGTACTCTTGGTGACATCGTTATGAAATGATGTCACCAAAATAGTGCCATCATTATGAAGAATAGTATGGAGGCTCCAACAAATTAAAACTATTATTATAAGATCCAACAATTTCACTTCTGGGTGTATATTCGAAAGAATTTAAAGAAGGATCTTGATATTTTGGCATACCGGTGTTTACGGCAGCATTTTTCATAATAGCCAAAAGGTAGAAGCAACCCAAATGCCAATTAACAAATGAACCGATAAATAAAATGTGGTTTATATACAATGAAATATTATGCAGTCTTAAAAAAAAGAAGAAAATCCTGTCACATTCTGCCATATGGATGCACCTCAAAGACATCATGCCAAGCAAAATAATCTAGTCACAGAAGAATGAATAATGTGTGATTTTATTCATATGAAGTATCTAAAGAAGTCAAAATCATAGAAACAAAAAGTAGAAAGGTGATTGCTGAGGGCTGGGAGCAGGGCCTAGAGGGAATTAGTGTTTAATGGGTTTAGAGTTACAGAGTTTCAAGATGAAAAAAGTTCTAGATATCTGTTGCAAAATTTTGTAAATATACTTAACACTACTGAACTGTACTTAAATACTTAAAGTAGTAAAGATAATAAATTTAATGTTAAATATATTTTTTACCACACACACACAAAATATAGCCAACCCAGGTGTCTTATAATATTTGATGACAAACATCAAATATTTGATTAAGTTATCAAACATCAGGGAACACTGGGAATGCTACACCCAAAATTGTGGGGGGCAGGGCGGAAAGCAAGAAACTTGATATGGAAAACCAGTACCTAATGAAAGCAAATCAAAATGGACCTTAGGAAATGGAGGACCTGAAGTTCATTGTGTTCAATTGAAACACTAAAGGTAAACATACACACTGCATAAATATAACAAAATAAATTTTTTGCAGAAATTTGTGATGGCAAATATCAAATAATAAGTATTAACTATGTTAAATAATCTTATTGTGGCAATCACTTCACAAGTATGTATATCAAAATAGAATAGAATAGACTAAAATAAAATAAAATAAGAAGTGGGAATATGAGAGGCAGTCTTTTCTGTTTTGGCAGGTACAGGATCTCTCCGAGCCAGTATGCCAATATAATTGATTTCGTTTATTTGTTTGTTTTCAATTGCTGTGGCAAAGGTTAACTTATTTGAGGAAAATTACTACCTGAGCATATCATAGAAATGCAAAAGTGACTTGTGAAAGAAAAATAAATTTTTTTTACCATTTGCCAGATTCTATATTAAGCTTTAGTATTATTTATATTAGTTTATCTAATTTACACGATAGTCCTAAAAGACAAATAATATTTCCAGTAATTATGTAATTTTTAAATGAAATGTTATAGTATTTTTTCTCAATTCATGGGCTTTTTTGGGGGAAGATGATATGGCTTTATCTTTTACTTTTCAAAATTTATTTTATCTGAATTTCATAAGTTTTATGGCATGAAAGAATTGAGGTGTGTGTGCATTTTTTTCAAAATGGATAACCAATTGTTTATTTACTATATGTTGAATAGTTATTCTTTCCTCACTAATCGAAAATTAGCCTTATTTTATAAGATTAAATTATTCTGATAGATATACTCATTTGATTTTTTTTCACTGAGCTTTATGTCTACGGATCTACATAATCAGAGTTAATTATTGTAGTTTTATGGCATTTTTGTTATTTTATTGGCATAATTGTCAATAGTCTGCTGTTCTTGCATATGTATTTTTTAGAAGTCAACTTTAAATTAGATTTGCCAAATTTTCCCCATATAATTTCATTGAGTGTTTGATCAAAAGATCATTAAATTCATAAGTAATTTTGAGGAGAAATTACATTTCTACGATATTAAGATTTCTGTTTAGGATTATAGTATGTCTGTCTAAAATCACTTATCCTTTGCTTCATATTCTTTTGAATATTTTATAATTAATTTTAGTTCTGCATATTTTGAAGTTTTATTTGCTATTTGAATGATCATTTTTTCTAGTATATCAATTTTCATTTTTTTCCGTGTCAATAGAAAAGATATTACTTTTGTGAATGGTTTTTCCAAACAGTTAGCTTACTATATTCTAATCAAAATTAATGCATTTTTGAATTATTCTCATGGACTTAATGTATCAAATCTGAAAATACATATGTGTTCTTATTAATCCTAGTTCTTTGTCTTTGGTATTGCATTTTCTGGACATGTCAGAATAATGTTGAGTAAAAAAAAATATGATCTTTGTCTTTTCCATCACTTTACATTTAATTCAATTCTTCATTGAAATTGATATAGTCTGTTGGTTTTGCATGAATTCTTTTAATTACAATTGTATTTTGTATTAATTGAATCAGTAATAAGTGCTAGATTTTATAAATTAGTTTACTTCTTTAAAAAAATTGCCAGATGTTTTTCTTTCTTTAGTTTATTAACATAAACTGTATTATTGATTTCTTAATGTGGACCCTTTCTTGCATTTCTGGAACAAACCTCTTTTTTTGCATGGTATATTATTTTTTAGTTCACTGTTCAATTTATTTACTATAGATACATGATTTTCATCTATACTTCTAGGTTAAATCAATATATTGCTTTTATTGTTTCTTTTTAGTTTAATTTTTGTCATATTGCAATTTTATAGTTTTCTAGACCATAGAGTATGAGTCAAGGTACTATCTTTTAATACAGTTGTAACCACATGCTTATCATTTTACATTTTGTAGAAAATGTAAAAGAAGGTAGCATCAGGATACAAAAAAGTCACAGACTATATTTCTAATAAAATATTTCCGATTTCTGTTTTCAGCTCTGACAATCGAAGAACTTAGAAGTTTACATTCTTATCCTCGCAATAAGATAAAAAGCTGAACGAGCTGAATATCAATGATTTCTCTTAGATCCATTAGAGGATTTATGTCACAGGGCAAACTACCACCCCCAAATCTGGAGAGGTAGGCAAATACCGAGTATCAATGCCAAGATCAGCTTATATAGAGTAGAAATCACTTAAATGGTTATTGAAAAATTGATGGAGGCTGAGTGTGGACTATTCTTGAGGGTTAAAAACTCCTCGGGACCCAGAAATAAGGGAGAGGGCTCACACTTACCTGGGTTTTACCTTCAGTCACCCTTTTCTTATGGGCAAGAAATGAGAAAAATACCCTTCTGTTTCAGGCAGTAGAGAAAGCAGGTAACCATTCTGACATATCCTCAGGGGAAATTTTATCATTTTGAAATATTGACATAACATTCACCTTAACAAAGGCCTGCCTTCCAAAGGAAACTGTTACCAGAGCTTTATATATTTGGGAGAAGGGCACTGTGATCTCAAATAAAAGAAACGGGGATTAGGGAGGAGACCATAAAATATTTCTAGATTTTCTGGATTGATGTCTGGAAGATGGCAAAATAGTCAGCTCCATTCTCTCATACTTCCAAGGGAAAAACTAAAAAAGAAAAATAAGCAAAACAAATTTTAAAAACCTTGAAAAGAGGCTAAATTAACTTTACAAGAGCCCTGGAAAATAGTCAGAGGCCTATAGCAACTAAGCAAATGCCCAACTAGGAAATATCCACATTCAATACAATAGAAAATTTCATGAATGTTTTACTAGCCATTATCCCCTCCCCTTCCCTACTGCAGCATGGTTCTATCTGCAGAAAGAATTAGCCCCATTTCTTAGTTTCCTCCCTCAAACCTCAGGGATCAAAAAGGACTTTATTTTCAATGTTCTATCCTGTCTGGAAGTTCCCTGAGCGATTAGTCACTGTTTTGTCTAACCTGGATCTCAGAAAGGAAAGAACTGGGTAACTGGGGTCTCAGGTTGGGGAAAGCCATAGAAAGTAGCTCTTGAAAGTTGCAGAGGGAAAACATACCTAGCGATACCCGGTATAGGAATTTGCATGTAGAATAATAAAATACAATATCTAAATTCAATATCTGCAAACAAGGAGCAGAGATGACACTATTTGAGATATTGAGATATTTAAAAAGCAGTTGTGTATAAGTATGGATTTAAAAAAAAAAGAAAACACATACCAGGTACAAGGATATGCATGCCCAGAAAATAACTGAAAAGACCTTAAAACTTCATGCTGGGCAAATATCAATTCCCAGACCATGCCCTGCTAATTACTGGTTTTCCCTGATGGTGAAAAAATAAAAAAACAAACAAAAAAACAAAAACTAAAAGAGGTGACTGCTTTTTTTCTTTCAAATGTTCAGTTTTCAACAAAAGATGACAAGGCATACAAAAAAAAAAAAAACAGGAAAATATGACCCATTGAAAGGAACAAAATAAATCTCCAGAAACCATCTCTGTAGAAACCCAGGCACCAAGCTTTCTAGACAAAGCCATTAACATGCTCAAAGAACAAAAAGGGAACACAAATAAATAATTAAAAGATATCAGAAAATAATATATGAATAAAATAGGAATATCAACACAGATAAAAATTATAAAAATAACAAACCGTGGAGCTGAAAAATAATAAATGTTTTGACATTTTATTATAAGGATTCAACAGTATACTTAAATAGTCAGAATAATGAATCAACCAATTTGAAGACAATCATTTGAAATTATTGAGTCTGAAGAGCAAAATGAGAAAAATTAAGAAAAATGAACAGAACCTAAGGAAATTATAACATACCATCAAATAGACCAATATATACATTACAGGAGTCCTAGAAGGAAAAGAAGAAGGAACAGAGAGATTATTTGAAGATAAAGATAGAAACCTTCTCAAATTGGAAGAAAGGCATGGGTACACAAATCCACGTATCTCAATGGATCCTAAGTAAGATAAACCTAAGGAGACTCACAATGAAATACTTTATAGTAAAATTATCAAAAGCCAAAGACAAAGAGACAATATTGAAAGCATTAGGAGAAGCGTGACTCATCATGTACAAGGGATCCTCAATAAGGTCATCATCAAATTTCTCATCAGAAACCTTGGAGACCAGAAGACAGTGGATGGCATAAATTGCTGAAAGAAAAAACAAAGCAAAAAAAAGAAAGCTGTCAATTTAGAATTCTATATTTGGTAAAACATTCCTTAAAAAATTAGGAAAATTAAGACATTAGATAAACAAAAATTGAAAAGTTTATTTTAATTAGACTTGTCTTATACGAAAAATCTAAATGGAATTCTTGCAGTCGATAAGAGAAGATACTAGACAGTAACTCATAGCCGTATGAAAATCTAAAGTTCTCTGGTGAAGGTAAATACATGGACATATATACAAACCACTATTATAATTTTTGTTTGTATCTCTGTCTTTTATTCTTCAAAATTTAAAAGACAAATACATAAAAATAATTCTAAATCTATGTTAATGAGGACACCATAGAAAAATATGTAGTTTTTGACATTGATAACATAAAGGGGGCATGTTGCTTTAAAATGTAGTTTTATGCCATTGAAGTTCAGTTGGTAGCAAATAAAATATATTGTTATAACTTTAGGATGTAGTATATTGTTCTCATGATAAACACAAAGAAAATATCTATAGAATATATGAAGAAAATGCAAATGAAATCAAAATGTGTCACTATATTAAAAAAAAAACTGTCAAAGGAAGCTAGTAATGGAGGAGACATATTAGACATATAGATAACTAAAACTGAATTTGCAAATGTAAGTCCTCTCTATCAGTAAATTCTTTAAATTTAAATGGAATGAACTTTCCAATCAAGTGTCTCAGATTAGCAGAATAAAGTTTTTGTTTTAAAAAAGGTATCCACTCTGCTATTTACAAGAGACTCGTTTTAGGTCTAAGGACATACGTAAGTTATAAGTGAAAGAATAGAAAAAGATATTCTATGCAAGCAGTAACCAAAAGAGAACAAGGCTGGCTATATCTGAAAAAAATAGATTTTGACTCAAAAACAGAGACAGAGAAGGACTTTATATATTGATTAAAAGAGTCAATTTACCAAGAAAATATAACAATTATAAACATGTATGCAGCAAACAACAGAACTCCTAAATACATGAAGCAAACATAGATATAATTGAAGGCAAAAATAGACACTTTTACAATAATAGTAGAGAGCATCAATACCCCCACTTTTACTAGTGGATATAAAAACAAAACAGAAGATCAATGAGAAATAGAGGATTGAAACAATATTATAAACCTAACAGACATACAAGTAACGCTCCAATAAAATCAGACTATAAATATCTCTCAAGTACACACAGAACAGTCTTCAAGATAGATAATTTGCTAGGCCACAAATCAGTCTTAATACATTTTAAAAGGTTACAATCATATAAATTATCTTTTTTTTTTTATCACAATGGAATGGAACTAGAAATTGTTAGCAGAAGAAAACCTGGAAAACACACAAATATGTGGAGTTAAACAACACACTTTTATACAATCAATGGGTCAAATAAGAAATCACATGGGAAATTTGAAAGTATCTTTAGCAAATGAAAATAAAAACACAAACACAAGATACTAAAATTTATAGGATTCAACAAGAACAGTGTTTAGAGATAGGTATTGTTTAATGGGTTCAAAATTTCTATTGAGGAAGATGAAGAAATTCTGGTGATGGTTGCAGAACAAAGTGAATATAATTAATGCCACTGAGCTATACAATGGTTAAAATGGTAAATGTTATGTATGTTTTACTGCAGTTAATTTTTTTTTGTAATTGGAGGGGGAGAGAGAGAGCATGAGTGAGTGAGTATGCAGAGAGAGAGAAATACAAAAATACTTCTGAAGATCACAGTCCAGGGTTAAGCTCACTAAGAAACTGAAGTTTACTCATAGATTGTAACATGTTTTTTTTTCCAATATCTTATCACCACATCAACACAGTTCTAGTAAAATAACTGCAAATTACATTAGAGAGAGCAGCAAAATGGAGGCTCCATGTAAGAAGGATTTCTTAGGGAAACTCAAAGATGGCAAGGGAGGAAAAAAATAATGAAACTAGAAGAAACAATTTTCTTGTACTTATAGCTATAACTAACATAAAACATAGGCAATTCCTATTCAAATTAACATAAAACATCTTTTATTAACTTAAAAGACTACCTCATTTACTACTATCGAATACATTATATTGGGTTTTCAGCAGAAACTTACAATGCATGCTAAAAAGGAAAAAAAAAATCCATAGTCTGAAGAAACAAAGAAAGCATCAGTATCAATTAAAATATGGCACATTTGTAAAACTATCGGATAGTAAATTTAAAGAACTATGATTAATATGTTAAAGTCTATAATGGGAAAAGCAGCATGAAAATCATATGGACAATATAAGCAAAGAAAGAAAATGTTATTTATCAAAAACACTATAATATAGTGGAGTATTATTTTAATGGTCTAATTATCAGACTGGACATAGCTTAGGAAAGAATCACTGAGCTTGAAGATAGGTCAACAGGAACTTCCTGAATTGTAATAACAGAAAACACAATGAAAAAATGAAATGATATACAAGAACAGTGAGATAATTGGAAAGGTAACATAATTGAAGGAGAAGAAAAAGAGGAAGAAACAGAACAAATACCTGAACTAATTAATAATGACCAAGAAATTTCCAAAATTGGTGACAGACAACAGCTCACAATCTAGGAAGCTAGAGAGTAACAAACAATCTAAATTAAAAAAAAAAAAAAATCTAGGTATATCTTATTCCTATTGTAAAAAACAAAGAGAAACTCTTGAAAGAAATCAAAAAGTAAAAAATCCCAAAACAAGACATCTTACCTATAAAAAAAGAATTTATATCTGAATTTTTGTCAGAAACCTTGCAAGCAAGAGGAAAGTGGAAATATTTAGTGTTAAAAGGGATAAAAAAACCCACAAAAACATAAACAAAAACACAGCTAGATTTCTCTTTCCAGTGAAATTATCCTTCAATACTAAAAGAGAAATAATATTATTATCAATCCATGAACACAATTTATATATTTATTTAGGTCCACTTTAATTTTTCCTAGCAATGTTTTCAGTTTTCTGTACATATTTGTCAAATGTTTTTATTAAAATTATCTGTAAGTATGCAGATCAAAACCACAATGAAATATTACCTCACACCTATTAAAATAGCTGTCAGGATCATTTTATAAACTATATAAATGTTTTACCTATGTACTATATACTTGAAACTAATAAAATAAAAGTAAAAATAAAAAAAGAAAAAATAACACATTGACAAGGATGTGGAAAAGGGGGAACCCCATGTGCTTTTGGTAGGAATGTAAATTGGTGCAGTCACTAAGGAAAAGAGTATGGAGATTCCTCAAAAAAATTAAAAATAGAACTAACATATGACCCAGCAATACCACTTCTGAGTATTTATCTGAAGAAAATGAAAACAAAAACACTTAAAAAAAGATATATGCACCCTATGATTTTTGCAACATTATTTATAATGGTCAAGAAAAATCTAAGTCTCCATTGATGGATGAATAGATAAAGAAATTTATATATGTATATACGTACATATATATGTGTGTATATGTATATACATATACATACATTTATATATAATGGAATACTATTCAATCATAAAAAATGAAATCTTACTAATTGCAAAACTACAAGGGTAAACCTTGAGGGTATTATGCTAAGTGAAGTAAGTCAGACATAGACAAATACCATATTACCTCACTGTATGTGGGATCTAAAAAAACAACAAGCTTGTAGGTACAGAGAACAGATTGGTGGTTCCTAGAAGGGAAAGGGGGGTTGGGGAATGGGCAATATGGGTGAACTGGTCAAAAAGTACAAACTTCCAGTAATGTAAAACATAGCAACTGTGGTTAATAATATTCTACTGCATTTGAAAAATTTATAATATTATATGTAAGTATAAGAGCTAAAAGCAGAATATTTATGCAAGAAAACATAGGAGCAAATCTTTCTGACCTTGAGCTTGGCAAAGATTTTTAAAAACTGGATATAAATAGTGAGTGACAATAGAAAAAAATAAATAATTTGAGCTTCAACGGAGTTAAAAACTTTAGTGCTTCAAAAGCACTACATTTATAAAAAATGTAAAGGCAAGCCACAGACCGTGAGAATCAAATGATGTCAGATATTTTTAAAACAAATATTTGACAAAGTACTTATACTTATTTAGATTACATGAAGAGTCTTAAACTTCAATATAAGCCAAATAAGCCAATAAAAATGGGTGAAATGGATGTAAATGGGTGTAAATGGACACTGCACCATAGATAACATATGAATGGCACATAGCAAATATAAAGATGCTCAACATCATTAGGAAAATACTAATTAAAACCCAATGAACCCAGTGAGGAACCACTGTATACATACTTCATTTAAAATTTTTAAAAGACCAACCAAATCAAGTGTTGGGGAAGACATGGAACAACTGGAATTCTCTCACACTGCTGGTCAGAATATAAATTTACACAACCATAAAAGAAACCATTTAACGATTTCTTAAAAAGTTAAACATATCTACTATATGATTCAACAATTACACTCCTAGAAATTTATCTACAAGAAAAGAAAGCATACATTCATACAGAGACAAGCACACAAATGTTCATTGTAGCTTTATTTATAATTGCACAAATTGGAAACAACCTAAATGCCAATCAACAGACAAATGGATAAACCTTTTTTGATATATCCATATATAATAAAATACTCATTGGCATTTATAAAACAGTGACTAATGATGTGTGCAACAACACAAAAGAGTATATATGGGATTTCATTTTTTGCAATGCCTCCTAGCCTACCTGTAGGTGACTGCTGACATGAATAATCCCAGCCAAGGCCAGAGAGCCACCCAGCTATGCCTAAATTGCTCACCCTACGCTACTAAGATTTAGGATGTTTTGTTACAGAATAAAAGCTAACTCACAGTTGCATGCTAAAATATAGAGCAAATATCTATTCTCTCTGAGCAAAATTTTTCTAATTTGTAAAATGGACTTGGGGAAAATTGTACCACCTGTACATACAACATAACTCAAGATTTTAGTAATTATCAAATGAAGTAACAACTTTTCAGGAATATGTATCAAACATGATTGAAACATATCAAAGTTTAGGATCCAAAATTTGGGAACCACATTTTATTGGCTTTATCTTGAACCTTTCATGTAAATGCCAGTAAAGAGATAAATAAAACATAATTATTCAAAATAATTTTAAATTATTAATAAAAACAAAATTATTGTGTTATTTTATGTCAAAAATACTAATAATAATGTAATCAAGCAGTGTTGTTTTAATACAAAATAATTTAGTTCAGTATTTAGAAACCTTCTCAGATTAAAAGGTAGAGTATGAAAACTATCATTGTTATTGAGGAAAGTGAACAGTGAGAATTTCCATCAAATTTAAATGAAGAAAACTTTCCAGAAAAATTTCTTATATATGAACACATATAAAATAATAGTTACAATGTCAAAACACAAATTTAATTTTTTGAGTTATTTTTAAGACACCCTTATGCAAGCTTCAATTACTATGCTGTGTAAATAATGGACACAATATAAAAATATTTTTTCAGCTGTTGTTCAAAGATAAAAGGTTTATGCATACTCGTTCTAAATCAAGCTTAGAAAGATACCTGGCAGTTGCATAGTCTAGAATACTTAAAAGCACGCTTTAAGTCATTAAACTTTATTTGTTGAGATATAGAGCTAATATAAGAACTTTTTGATGAGAAAAAAATGAGGTTCAGATGCAGGCAGATTTACTTCCTCAATGTTACATATCAATGGAATTTACTCAAGGAAGTAATTCAGGCCGAGGTACAGTTTTTCTTTGCCAATAAACTGAGTGTGTGTTCACTCTTGTTATACTCATTTTGATCAATTAATCAACTTATTAGGTTTATAATAGAAACATTATACATTTTTGGCCAAAATAATAATTAGAGGACAGAATCAGGGCCTTTGATATCAAGAAGATCCACATCTTGATAGAGGTAGAGGATACAAACATGGTCAGTCACATAGCCATGTTACAGAGCAGGGAAAGACTAACTAAATACTTAGCGAACCCATTGTCTTTTCCTAGATATAGGGCTAAGTGATGTTTCCATACCCTCTGCATCTATTTGAGGCTACGTGACTAGTTCTGGATGTTAGAGTATGATCATAAATGAAACATGCCACTTCTGCCCAGAGAGTTTAAGAGACTATGCCTTTTCCTCTTCTTTCCCATCTGCCAGCTGGATGTCATTTCCTAAACAAAAATTGGCAGATATGTGTTGAAGATATGAACTCTCTACAATCCCTACTGACCTTCTTCAGACTGTTAGGTGAACCAGGAATAAATCTATTTTTGTGTTAAGCTCGTGAAATTCAGGGATGATATATTATAGCTCTTGGTTGACCTTGACTAATTCTGAAACACATTTACTTCACTGACTCGACAGATATTCACTAAACTCCTCCTAGGTGACATGCGCTGTGCTTTAAGAACCCAGGGTTGCAAAAGAGAACAAGATAGACAAGATTCTACACTCATGATGTATGCATCCTAGCGTGGCAGACACAAATTAAACACATATTTAAATAATGGAATAGTTATTGATTATGACTTGAACCATGAAATAAGTAAACCAGGTTATGTGACTGAGAGTAAATGAAGGCTATTTCAGATGGAGTGGTCAGGGCATGCTTGTAGAAGAAGGTAATACTGAAGCTAGACTAAAGGATAAAAGAAACCAGTAAGGCAAATAGTCTTGAGAATAAAGCTCCTAGCTAAGGATATTTGGGCACAAAGAAGCTACATCTGGAAGAACTTGGCATGTTCTTGAAATTGAGAGACTTGCATGATGTGAGAGTAGGAAAATAGAGATTGACGAGTTTAGACTGGAAAAGCTGGCAGTGGCTTATTTACGTAGGATTTTCAGGGGGCCTTTATATACTTTTATGTTTATCTTAAATGATGTAGAAACACATGGAAGAGTCGTAAGCAAGAGAATATTGCCTTAGCCTAACACAGGGGTCCCTAGTTCCCAGGCTGTGGACTGCTACTGGTCCGTGGCTTTTTAGGAACCAGGCCACACAGCAGAAGGTGAGTGGCAGGTGAGAGAGCAAGCGAAGCTTCATCTGTATTTGCAGCTGCTCCCCTGCGCTAGCATCGCCGCCTCAGCTCCACCTCAGATCATCAGGTGTTAGATTCTCATAGGAGCACTGGTTCCTGGTGCCAAAAAGGCTGGGGACTGCTGGCCTAATATAAATGAGCTAACATGTGAAAAGTATGTAGATATATTAAATCCTATACACATGTTAGCAGTGGTGCTAGTTGCTATTATCTCTTAAATTATAGCACTGGATACTACAGGACATATGGATGAAGTATGGACGCAAGAACGAAACTAAAGAGACAAGAGGCTATGATGGTGTCCCAGAATATGACAATGACTTGACCTAATGTGGAAGAGGAGATGGAGAAAAGTAGATTGAATCCAAATATAGCTTGTCTGTGAAAGTGGGAGTGAGGAAGGAGAAAAGTGATGAATGTCTTCTAGATTTCTGGCATTATTTTCAAGAGGATAGTGATATTATTATTTTTCATTTGAATGGGGTAGAAATAAAATGAGAGTAAAAGATTCTATTTTAGACATATTCAACATATTCATCCAAATGGAGAGGTCAAGTAGGCAGGGATATATTTGAATCTGGAGCTCAGAAGAGAGGTTTGGAATGGAGACATCTATTTGAGAAGTCTTAGTGAAAGGATAAGCTTAAAGTCCTGAGACAAAATTAAATCCTAAGAAAAGATTAAAGAAAATTAAGCCAAGAACTAGTCTTTAAGAGAACCAAGATTCAGAGGTCTTAAATAAAAAGAAAATCGAATATTGAAACTAAACTCCTTCCTTTAGTTCATACCTACACATGAAGTCTGTTGTTCTAACTACTATTTTAAATATTATGTATATAATTTTGTGGTTACAGGCAAAGGAAAAATAAACATGTCCCTATTTGTGAGGTGGGAGATTTTGCCCTCACTTTTCTTTAACAATGCCATTTTTGTTTTGTTTTGTTTTGTTTATTTTTATTTATGTCTGTTGGTTGGTTTTTATGGCTTATGCCCTGCTGCTTGGGGGAGTTTCATATAAAATGTTTGGGACAAAAAGAGATTTTTGTTGGAGATGGGAATAATTTTGTTTCCCTGATTCTGGATTGATAGTGACCTAAAACATTAGCTTGTATTTGGACAATCATGTTTGTAAACCAGTGACTATGATCATGTGACTGGCATTTGGATGCAGGTTTCATTTTAGTGCTATTTTGTGGAAAGAAGTAGAAACACATTATTGCATTGTTGGTTAGAGTTTGTGGTTCTTCCTTCAAAAAACTATTTTACATTTTACTAGTTCTTCATTCAAAAAATTATGCTACTAGTTATCACACAACCAAGTCTTTGGCCTTGCAGCCAGCAAATAATACACTCTTTATTATTCTTGATTTTTATCATTTTTTTAATCTGTCAAATGTTATATTAACATTAAGTTCAAAAACTGTTTAAATCAGTTTACATACTTGTAATATTGAGATGAACTTTGTGGTTCCCCCAACAAAGAATATCACTTCTCTTGGCAAAGGCATTCTGTTTTCTTGGTAGTCTATGAACATTTACTCATAAATATTTGATAATTTCAAAGTATTTTGAATGCTCATTAAATATTCACATATTATACATTCATCGTATAACAAATGTAATATGGGTACATGTTAAAATCAATACAATCGAAAAAAACTACCTGCAGGTCTCATCCAGAAACTTTGGTTTTATAGATTGCCAATTTAAGAGGAAAATTCTCAGACTGTTCATGGATTCATGAATGCCATAAATTTCACTGGGAAGAACTATTCAAGCGCCTCTGCCTGTGGAGTTGATGGCCTACTCTTCGGTTCCTGCAGTGCCAACTCCTGCAGCCCTCGGGCTACTGTGTTCACAGGGTGGGTCTTTATGGCATATGTAAATAGACCTTGAGCTCTGGCTGTGGGCAGCCTTGTAATACAAAGGCCCTTCCTCAGACCAGACAAAAGACTATTATTAGAGAAGGCCTTAAGGGATAGGAGATCTTTGAGTTTGATAGTATAGTAAACCTCTTTGGATGATGGTCATGGGATTTTCTTATTTGCCTATTCTTATATACCGTGCATACCTCATAAATATTGCCGGTTTGGTTCCAGACCTCCACAGTAAATCAAATATAATAAAGCAAGTCACACAAATTTTTTATATCCCAGTGGATATAAAAGTTATGTTTATACTACACTGTAGTCTATTAAATGTTCAATAGCATTATGTCTAAAAAAACAATATACGTGCCTTAATTAAAAAATACTGTGTTGCTAAAAAATACTAACCATCATCTGAGAGTCACAATCTTTTTGCTGATGGAGGGTCTTTCCTCAGTATTGATGAAAACGCAGTATCTTCTAATTGTAATAAAATGAGGTATGCATGTAATAACAGAACTCCTTATTTTATTTTGGGAACCACTCTTCCACCTATCATTCATATTGTTTGTGTGTGATTGACTCCCATAGCCTCTGGCCCCCATGGCTCATGGATAGTCATGTGACTCAGGCCTGGCCAGACAGATCACCAAACCACACTGCCCATAGTGATTATTCCTGGATATTCAATCAGAACAAAACCATTGAAAACATGGAGAATAGTTTTTAATTTTTATTTTTCTGGAATTATTAGGAAACATGCTGAATCTCCACTGAAATCACTAGCTGGGAGGATCGCTTAAATTTAGAAGGTTGTGGAGACTTCCTTTGTTACCATAGCGATTGCAAGAATAAGAAAGGATGAAGATAACATAGAGAAAAACAGATACAAGAAAGAGATCGTGACAAAGTTCTGTGCCATAGTTGGAATCCATAGGTTTAAAATACTTGAAACTGTCCCGGTTCCCTGTTATTTCCATTTAGTGTGTAAGCACCTTTCAGTTTTCACCATTACCTATAATTTGAAAGTCTCACTCATACAGAAATGTTTTGTTGCCTTCTCTCGAAACAAAATTGGAAATAGAGCTGTGTCTTCAGGTATAGATTTTTTTTTTTCACTATTTTAAAACAGTTTCAAGTTTACAAAATTTGTAATAATAAAATTAATGTGAAGAAAAATCATATACAGTTTAACCAGATTCACCTATGTAAACACTAGCCAATTTGCTCTATCATCTGTTCTCTCTCCCTGTATGTGTTTATACTTACACATGTGAATAATTATGTATCCATGTATGTAAAAAATTATTTTTGAGCTATTTTAGGGTAATTTATATATACATGTATATACATATACAAATATATATATATATGTGTGTGTGTATATATATGTATATATGTAGTTGTGACCCTTTATCTCTCGATACATCAGTGTGAATTTCCTAAGACTCTTGATACCCTCTTACATTATCACATCATAGTACATTTATCAACTTATAAATTGACATGGATATGATCCTTTAATTTAGGGTGCCAGTTACCCAATAATGTTTTTTACAGAAATCCCCCCTCCTCACCCCTCCAGAAGCCAGTGAAGGTTCAAGTATTACATTTACCATGTCTCTTTAGCTTCCTTTAGCCTGAAACATTTCCACAGCTTTTGTTTTTTTATAACACTAACATTTTGAACAATACAGTTCCCCCTCCTTTTCTGTAATAGGATATTTCTCATTTTTTGTTTGTCTGTTTCCTCATGATTAAATTGAGTTTTCACATTCTCAGTTGGAACACAATATGGGAGATGCTCTGTCCTTCTCAGGCACACGATATCCATCTGAGACTCATTATTGATAATAGTTGTCATCATACAATGAAGGTGTTTTCTGGTTTCTGTGATATATAAGTACTTTTTTTTCCTGTCTTGCAATTAATGGTCTGTCTATAAGGAGACACTTTGAGACCGTGAAGATGTCCTCCTCCTCATTAACGTTTCTCGGTAAATGTAGTATCATGCCTGATCTAATCTTTATCATGACAATTGCAAACTGACAACTTTCTAGCTCCAGCCCTACCTTCATGTTTACTAATCAGGCTTCAGCAAGTAAGTAGTTTATTTTTTAACTTAAACTTTCTAAATCTTAGATAATTGTAGAATGACTTGCAGTTGTAAGAAATAATACACAGAGACCCTGTGTATCCTTTATCTATTTTTTCAATAATAAATCTTTCAAAAATATAATAGTTCTAACAAATAGTATGTTGACAGTACAGTCAAGACACAGAATGTTTCCATCCCCTCAAGGACCCCTCATGTTGCCTTTTTATAGCCACACCCACTTTGCTACCATCCTGACATTCTCCCTAACTCCTGAAATCACTAATCTGTTTTTCATTTCCAGAATTTGGTCATTTCAATAATGTTGTGCAAATGAAATCATACAGTACAATATTTGGGAAAATACCAATCCCAAATCAAACTTTTGGGATTACTATTTTCACATATTATAATTCATATGATAAAGGTGTATTCCATGATATGGATGTATGATAGTTTGTTTTACCACCCCCCCCCACTGAAGGATATTTGGGTTGTTGCCATTATTTGTATTATTATGACGAAAGCTACTGTAAACAATCATGTGCCAGTATTTGTTTGCACATAAGTCTTTATTTCTCTGAGATAACTAACTCTCAGGAATACAATTGCTGGGTCATATGGTAGTTGCATGTTTAGTCTTTGAATAAATTACCAAACTGTTTTAAGAGTGGCCCTAACACCTTACATTCTCACCAAGAATTTATGAGATCCGATTTCTTCACATCCTCACCAGCGTTTGTCTTCAGTCAAATTCTTCTTCCTATCTTTCATACATTTTCTATTTTAATTGTTTGTCTTTTCCTACTGAGTTTTGAGAGTTCTTTACATATTCTGAATGTTAGTCTTTGTTAGATATATGGCTTATGAATATTTTCTCTCATCTGCAACTTGTCTTTTCATCTCCTATGGAGATTATCACAGGGCAAAATATTTTAAATTTGATGAAGTCTATTATATAAATATTTCCTTTTATAGATCATGCTTTTAATGTCAGATCTAAGAACTTGTTGCTTAGCTCTAGATCATCAAAATTTTCTCCTATATTTTTTACTAAATATTTCATAGTTTTACATTTTACATTTAAGTCTATGATCCATTTGGGTTTATTTTCAATTTTGTTTTATTATTTAAAAAAAATCAAATTTATCATTATGCCCATTTTTAAGTATATACTTTAGTAGTGTTAACTATATTCACATTGTCAAACAGATTTCCAGAACTTTTCATCTTGCAAATCTAAAACTCTGTACCCGTTATACAGCTACTCCTTCCCACCCCCTCTCCTTTTAGCCCATAGTAAATCACCATTCTGCTTTCGGTTTCCATGAATTTAAGTAGTTTAGGTATCTCATATAAATGAAATTATACACTATTTGTCTTTTTGTGATTGGCTTACTTCACTTACTATAATATCATTTTGGCCGAAACTTATATCAAAGTCATTCTTATTTATTTTTTATTTTTGCCTATGAATGTCTAAATGAACCTATACCATTTATTGAGAAGGCTATATTTTATGCATTTAATTGCTTTTGCACTTTGTCAAATATTAGCTGGCCATATTTGTATGTAAATATTTCTGGATTATGGGTTTTACATTGAACTTCATAAAAGTTATTGGTCTGTATTTTTTTTTTTTTGGTACTATTTTTATCTGTTTCTATTTTCAGAGTAATTTGACCTTCATCAAATGAATTGGGAAATTATGCTTTAAGTGTTTGGTAAAACTTTTGGAGGAAGAATTTTTTATATTATAAATTTTAGTTCCTTAATATTTATAATAGCATTTTATTTTATTTTATTTTATTTTATTTTATTTTATTTTATTTTATTTTATTTTATTTTATTTTATTTTATTTTATTTTATTTTATTTTATTTTATTTAATTTAATTTAATTTAATTTAATTTAATTTAATTTAATTTAATTTAATTTAATTTAATTTATTTATTTTATTTTATTTTATTTTATTTAAGAAAATGGTCCTTCTCATGTAAGTGGTCAAATTTGTGTGTGTGTGGAGTTGTTTGTAGTATTCCCTCATTACTCTTTTGATATCTGTAGGCTCTATAGTGATAGCCTCTGCTTTACTTCTAATATTAGTAACTTGTTGCCAATTTTATTAATTTTTTTAAAGAAGCTTTGTTGAATCCTATGTTTTTTTTCTATTTATGTTTTCATTGATTTCTGCTCTGAGCTTTCTCATACTCTTCCTTCTGTTTATTTTGAGTTTGTTCTAGTTTCTTGAGGTGGTTGCTTAGATTATTAACTTAAAACTTTCTTTTCTAATGTATACATATTTCCTTCTCATCGTTAATCTTGCTGTTTCACAATCTTTTTTTTTTAAAAAAAAATTAAATCTCCTAATTATTGTATGTAGATCTTTTTATTTAATGCAATTATTGCATGTTAAGGCTGAATTTTGTCATTTTATTTAATATTTTGTGTTTTCTGTTTGTCATCTCTCTTTTTTTAAAATTTCTCTGATTTTCTTTTTTTTTTTGTTTGCCTAATTTCTTCAGTGGTTTCTGTAGTTATTTCTGTAGATCTTCCAAGAAAGGTCTGAGTTTTTAGGAGATGATTTCTAGGTGCTTGGAATTTTATGCCTGATAAAAATATAGTATAGTAATTTAGCATGGGAACTTTGGGCCATACCAGATAGTCTAACAATGTGATGTATGGTGGGAACTTTGGATCACAAGATATCAGCTTGACTTCTGGGGGTGCTGAAGTCTGAGGTTAGCCATATGTCAGTCAACTGTGTCTGTGATTGAACTCCAGTAAAAACTCGGGAAACTAACACTTAGTTGAGCTGTCTTAATGATAATAGTGTGTGTGTATTGACACACATTATTAATGTTAACACTGGAGTTAACACTGTCTATGACTCACCAGGAGAGGACAACTGGGAGCAACATATTGGAAACTTCCTAAACTCTATCCCTTGCATGTCTTCCCTTGACTGATCTTAATCTGCATTCTTTCACTGTGCTAAACTGTAATCATGAGTACAACAGCTTTCAGTATTTTTCATGAGTTTTTCTAGCATATTATCAAACTGAGGGTAATCTTAAGAACCTCTGAACTTATAACAGGTGTCAAAAGTGAATGTGATTTGAGGATTTCCTGAACTCCGTAGGTGATGTCAGTAGAAAAGGACATATTGTAGACTATTCCTTAACTTCACAGTATTACAATTTATATACACAAATTATCACAGTCATCTTGAGTCATCATATTACCAGATTGAGTATTTTATCGAAACCTTACTTCCTTTTATGATTCTTTACTCTCCTTTAATTAATTAATTAACTAATTAATTAATATATAATTTAAACATTTATTACCTTAATTTCTTTTGGTCAGGAGTCAGGGTACGTAGTCAATGGTCCTTCTTCTTAGGGTCTCTCATAAGGCTGCAGAATATCAGCCAGGACTGTGGTCACCTGAAAGCTTGAGTGGAGAAGGACCTGTTCCAAGCTCACTCAACTAGTTGTTGGCAGGATTCGGTTCCTCCTGGGCTGTTGGTGGAAGCTGCACTCAGTGCTTTACCATATGGGCCTCTTCACAGGCAAACCCCTCTTTTATTTATAATTATCTTAAGTATTTCCTCTACATATACTTAGAACCACTAGAGACAAAATTTTAATTTTGCTTCAGCTGTGAAACATAATATAGAAACTCAATAGGAAAAGGAAAGCCTATATTATGTATCCATATTTTTGCTTACAATGTTCTTTAATTGTTCCTTGTGTTCCAGGCTTTCTGCATTGTTTCTTTTCTGTTCAGAAAAGTCCCTACAGCTATTTTTGTAGGGTAGGTTTGCTGGCAATAAATTTTCTTAATTATCCTTCATCTGAGTATGTCTTTGTTTCCCCTTATATCTTTTTTTTTTTTAATTAAGATAAGCCACTTGGATTTTATTTTGGTTATATTTATTATATGGGTAAGATTTTTTAATTTTAAAATCAGTACATTCATAAAGAAAACTTTTGAAAAATAAGAATCATAATTAGAAGTAATTTAATATGAGAAATTCTAAGAGTAAAGTGAAATCCCATTAAAACCCAACATTATCAGTACAGAATTAGGGATACCTTTTACTCAATCACCATGATGCAATTTTCTTTTCTTCTTTAAAAAGTTTTAATTATTTATTTATTTATTTTTATGGCGACATTGGTTAACAAAATCCAATAACTTTCAGCTGTACACTTAACAGTGAGGCATACATATGTTTACACTGGGTGTTCACCTCCCATATTTAGATTTCTTTCTGTCACCACATATTTGACCCCCTTTACCCCATCTACCTCTCTTCTCCTTCCCCCACACCCCACCCTCTGGTAACCACTAGTCTATAGTCTATGTCTATGAGTCTCTATATGTTTGTCCTGCTCATTTGTTGCTTTTAAGTTTATATCCCATATATAAGTGATATCACGTGATTTTCAACTTTTTCTGTCTGGCTTACTTCGCTTAGCATGATTATCTCAAGGTCCATCCATGTTGTCTCAAATGGCAGTATTTCATCTTTTCTTATGGCTGAGTAATATTCTATTGTATATATGTACCACAGCTTCTTTAGCCAATCATGTATCATAGGACACTTTGGTTGCTTCCATGTCCTGGCCACCATGAATAATGCTGCTATGAACATCGGTGTGCAAATATCTTTTTGGATATAAGTTTTCAAGTCTTTGGGGTAAATATCCAGTAGAGGGATTGCTGGATCATATGGCGGATCAATTCTTAGTTTTTTGAGGAACCTCCACACTGTTTTCCATAGTGGCTGTACCAACTTGCGGTCCCACCAGCAGTATATGAGGGCTCCTTTTCTCCAGATTCTCTCCAACATTTGTTATTACTTGTCTTGTTGATTATAGCTATTCTAACATGTGTGAGAAGATATCTGATTGTGGTTTTGATTTGCATTTCCCTAATAGCTAGCGATGTTGAGCATCTTTTCATGTATTTTTGGCCATTTGTGTGTCCTCCAGGGAGAAGTATCTGTTTAGGTCCTCTGCCCATTTTTTGATGGAATCATTTGTTTCTTTGTTGTTATTGAGATATATGAGTTCTTTGTATATTTTGGATATTAGGCCCTTATTGGAAGCATTGCTTGCAAATACATTTAACCATTTGGATGGTTGTCTTTTTACCTTGTTGACGATTTCTTTTGCTAAGCAGAAGCTCTTTAGTTTGATGTAGTCCCATTCATTTATTTTTTTATTACTACCCTTGCCTTTGAGGTCAAATTCATAAAATCCTCTTTAAGTCCAAGGTACTTGAGTTTAGTTCCTATGTTTTCTTCTATGCATTTTATTGTTTTAGGTCTTATATTAAAATCCTTAATCTATTTTGAGTTAACTTGGGTGTGTGGTGATAGACAACACTCTAGTTTCATTCTTTTGCAGGTGGCTTTCGAGTTTTCCCATTTATTGAAGAGGCTTTCCTTTCTCCACTGTATGTTTTTGGTGTTTTGTCAAAAATTATTTGCCCATATAAATATGGGTTTACTTCTGGACTCTCGATTCTGTTCCGCTGGTCCTTGTGTCTGTTTTGCTGACAATATCATGCCGTTTTGATTACTGTCGATTTGTAGTATAATTTGAAGTCAGGCAGAGTGATACCTCCAGATTCGTTCTTTTTTCTCAGGATGGCTTTGGAAGTCTCCTGTATATATATTTTTGGGTTTATTCTTTTTGGGATTTACTCAGCTTCTTAAATCTAAAGTTTCATATTCTCTTGCCAAATTTAGGAAGTATTTATCCATTATTTTTTACATTACTTTTTTCAGTTCCAACTTCTTATTCTTCCTGAGACTCTGATGACATGAATATTAGATCTTTTGTAATAGTTTCAGAATTTTCTGAGACTGTATTCATTTGTGTTTTTGATCAAATTTTTCTCTGTTGTTCAGATTGGGTGGTTTTGTTATATTGTCTAGTTTATTGATTCTTTCCTCTGTCTCTTCCATCTACTACTGAGCCCTTACTCTGAGCTTTTTATTTCAGTTGTATTTTTTAATTCTAATATTTTGATTTGGCTTTTCTTAATAGCATCTTTTTTGGTTTGGTGAGATTTTCTGTTTCTTTGCTAAGATTTTCTATTTTTCCATTTGTTTCAGATATGACTATTTGCTCATTAAAGCATTTTTGTCATGTCTGCTTTAAAATTTTTATCAGATAATTCTAATATCTCTGTCATCTTGGTGTTTGCATCTATCGGTTGTCTTTTATCATTCAATTTTAGATTTTTCTGTTTTCGGTATAATGAATTATTTTTTTTTTAACTTAGACATTTTTACATTATGCTATGAGTCTCTGGACCTTATTTACAGGTTCCGCTTCTATTGGATTTTTGACATAGCTCCACTGAGGAAGGAGGAGAGGATGCTGTTTTATTACTGTCATGAGAAGGTAGAAGTCCAGGTTTCTCTCTCAGTCTTTGTTGATACATGAAAAGGGTGCTCATCATTACTGCTGGGGTGGAGGTTGGAGTGGGGCTCCCTTTATGGTCTCCACTGACATTTTACTGGAGTTCACTTCATTACTGCTGGGTGATAGCGAAAGTCCTAATTCTATTGCAGACTTCCTCTGATACTACTACAGTGGGGAGAGGGAGTAAAGAAGTCCAGACTCCCCATATGTTATCTACTCATACTCCAAGGGCGTGTATCAACTTGTCAGCCACTCTACTTGACCTTTTCTGATACTCTTCCTGCAGGGGTGTCGAAGTACCTCTTTCTGTCGTGTTAGTCTTTTATCGTTTTGGTCCTTTGGCAATGTGGACAGGCTCTGATGGGGATTTTTTCTCTGTGCCTGTTGGTATTTCTGGATTGCTGCTTTCTTTGGTTCCAAGTCAAGGACATATAGCACAAAAAAGAAAACCCAGAGAAGTTACCACCATGGTTTTCCTCAAGTCTCTAGGTCTCTGGCTGGTCTGCATTCTTTTCTCTACTTTTTAGAATTAAAAAATAAAAAAATTGTTGTATATACAATGGCCAGAATTTTTGGTTGTATTTATAAGGAGAGATGGGGAAAATGTGTCTGTTTCATTTGCTGATAAGTGGAAGTCTCCAAGTAGATTATTTTTTAAATTTCTTCCCAAGGCTCCTTTCTCTGTTGGGTCTAATTATAACTATACAGTAGAGAATTTTTTGAGTCACCTTTGAGCTTTCTTATAAATATTGGCCTTTTCATAGATAAAAAGGGAATGAATTGATAATGGAAGAGCTTGCTTAGGCTACTTTGTGTTTGCTGCTAAGTTTTAAGACAGAAGAAAACTTGTGTTTTTGCTAGATTTTTAGCTTCTAGTGGGGTTCCCAGCATGTGGTAGAAACTCAGTAAATGGTTTTGAAGGAATTATCTATCTTAGAAATAGTCAAGGACAGAGAAATGCAATTTCTTATCGTTTTTTTAACTTGATCCCTAGATGTCATACTGGTTTGTAGACTTCAAATGTCTTCGAAAGATCATAAACTTAAATTTGTTTATACTGAAACTGCCCTTATTGGGTGAGTTCTATAATTAAATTAATTATTTTAATCTCAAATGAAAGACTGATTTCAGAACACAAACTTATTTTTTTTTTGTTCTGAGGATATTTCGATAGCTATTTCCACAAAATGTGAAGATATGCACATTCGATCTGTTATACTAGGTAACAATAACAGGTTTTGGGGGAAATTTTTTGGGTACAGTTCTTATTACCTAATTACTATTGCCTTCCTGACTTTATGAGGTAGTGGGAGGTAAGGAAGAGTGATTATATACAATAAGATGCAGTGTTTAAACCAAATTCTACCCCCAAAACGTCCCTTAAAGATTTTTTCATACAATAAGATAAGAAGCACTTGGGAAGTAGTTAATATTTTTCCATCATGAATCTTGCTAGTGAGCGTGGGAAATACTACTAAAAGAACAATAATCTGAAAAAATGATTCAAACAAATATGCTATTAGAATCATGCAATTAAAATAAATTAAACTAGTGAGTAAAGATGTGATACTTTATTTCTTACGATTGCACCTATGAACATACATACTTAGAGACTCATACAAAGAATAAATGGGTTTTCTTTATACTTTATTAAATCTCTAAGTCATCGGAAAATACATAAACCCATACTTCCTGGCTCATATCTCATTTATTTGTGAAAGAGGATGAAAGTAATGGCTCCAGATGTTTCCCATCTTTGTCAGAGTCCCATATCCTATTGATTGCTTGTTTCCAACAAATCGTTGATGAGCCCTAAACTCTGAAGCACTCTATGCCCTGTCTCCTTGAGACTTTCCTTATAACTACCAGAATCAGATCTATTCGTCTGCTTTTCTTGTTTTTAAACATTAGTTTATAACCTTAATACCATCCACTTAGCTCTCACCAAGGTTTTGTTTTCCCCCGAAGAAGAAAAATGAACATTTTGCATTTTTAAATTGCATTTAATAATTTGGAAATCACATATGGGTTTCCGTTCATAGAAAATGCAGCCAAATCCCATATCAGTAGATTTGATTATTGAAAACACAGGATAAAAGTTGCTTTGTAATGTTTAAAAGTGCTGAGGAAGAGCAGTAAGATGCTGTGTGGTATAGCTTTGATTTACAGATCAACGAGAGAGGCCTGCTTTTGATCATTACCTGTGAATTATTGATACACTTAGATCAATGAAATGGTTTCCTTTTAGCTTGTCTCAATTTGTACTTTCTTCAAAGAATGCAAGTCTTATTGGTAGGAATGCTGTTATTTGACCTCCCTGAAACCTAATGGTTCAAAATCCATGTTAGAAGAGGATTCTATTGCATTTTGATATTTTAGGAAAAGTTTTTTTTTTTTTTTTAGAAAGTCTTCTTGGAAGGATAGCTTTTCCCTTCAGTGCAACAGAATTGCCCCTTGGTATCAGATTCTTGTAGAGTTCTGGGTTTTTTTTTTAAATGAGATTAGCCTCAATCATGGAACTGCCTTTCTCACTTTTCCTAGTCATTTGACATTAGAACTATTCAGGTAAAAGCGTCTCCTTTTCTTTCTTTTTTCTTTCTAATGTGACCAAGGTGTTAGGTGACAGTTAAAACAATCCACATTTCACCCAAAAGGTGAAGGGTTGAAGAAGTACAAACTAATAGTTAAAAAATAGTTACAGGGATATAGATTACAGCATAGGGAATATAGTCAATGGTATTGTAATGGCTCTGTGTAGAGCCAGATGGATGGTAGAGTAATTGGGAGAATTATTTCATAAACTATATAAATGTCTAAGCAATATACTATATAACTAAAACTAATTTAAAAACCCTTGAAATCACTTTTGAGTATACTCTCCCCTTTACTTTTCATGTGCAATCAATTATCGATTTGTGTTGATAGTATTTTTATAATATCTCATCAATCTGTTTCCCCTTATTCTAATTGTGGCTACCATAATTAAGCACTTGGAATAATCACTGTTTCTAATCTTGGCTCTCTATAATCCAGACATTCTTGACTTCTAAACTTCAGGGGTTCAGCCACTGAATGAAGTTAATGCAAATGGACTGCAAATTTTATAAAAATAAAAATTAAGAAAAAAATGTTTTCTAGGTTTTCAATGGTTTTGCTTTGAAATGGAACACTCAGGATTAATCACCATGGATGTAGTGATCTGACTGGCCAAGCTTGAGTCTCATGGGGGGTAGGCTGTGGTATCAATCATGCACAAACCACTTGAGTGGAAGGTGGAAGAAGAGTGGTTCCTAAAAGAAAATAAAGTGCTATTATATAAAAATAGGCAAACAATAAAACCAAGAAAATCCCATGACCATTATCCTAAGAGGTTTACTACCCTATCAAACTCCAAGATCTCCTATCCTTTTAACACTTTTCTTCATAATAATGTCTTTAGTCTGGTCTGAGGAAGAGCCTTTGTATTACAAGGCCACAGCCAGAGCTCAAGGTCTACTTACATGTTCCATAAAGACCCACTCTGTGAACGAGGGCTGCAGGAGTTGGCACTGCAGGAACTAAGGAGTACGCTATCAACTCCACAGGCAGAGGCACTTGAATAGTTCTTCCCAGTGAAATTTATGACATTCATGAATACATGAACAGTCTGAGAATTTTCCTCTTAAGTTGACAATCTATAAAACCTGGATGAGACCTGCAGGTAGTTTATTTCAATTGAAAGATGTATTGATTTTAACATGTACCGTATTACATTTATTACATGATGAATGCATAATATATGAATATTTAATGAGCATTCAAAATGCATTGAAACTATCAAATATTTATGAATAAATGTTCACAGACAACCAGAAAAACAGAATGCTTTTGCCAAGAGAGGTGATATTCTTTGTTGGGATGACTGCAATGCTCATCTCAAAACTGAAAGATATAAAATGATTTTTAAAAACCAACTCTTTGACTTAATATAACACTTTTGTCAGAAAAAAATGTGAAAAATTAATTCTTATAGTGGATTATTTTCTGACAGCAATGGCAAAGACTTCGTTTTGAGCTAACTAGCAAAATAATTTTCTGAAGGAAGAACTACAAACTCTAACTAACAATGAAATCATGTATTTCTACTTCTTTCCACAAAATAGCACTAAAATGAAACCTGTATCCAAATACCAGTCATATGATGATAGTCACTGGTTTACAAACATGATTGTCCAAATACAAGCTAATGTTTTAGGTCACTATCCTTCCAGAATCAAGAAGACAAAATTATTCCCATCTGCAACAAAAATCTCTTTTTGTACCAAACATTTCATATGAAACTCCCCCAAGCAGCAGGGTATAAGTCATAAAAACCAACCGACACATAAACAAAACAAAACAAAACAAAAATGGCATTGTTAAAGAAAAGTGAGGGTAAAATCTCCCACCTCACAAATGAGGCCACTTTATTTTTAATCTAATCTAGTATAAAATATTCTTTTGCATAAATAAGCTGTCTACTTGCGACATTTGTTATAGACTTGTGTAGAATAACTTAAACATTTTTGAATCTTTGTGCCAGAAGAAGGTTTACAACAGGGATGCTTATTTTTTTAATCATGTATGTGTGTGTGTGTGTGTGTATATATATATATATATATATATATATATATATATATGTAATGTATGTATGTAATGTATGTATGCATGTATGTATATATGTATGTATGTATGTATGTATGTATGTATATATAATCTTCCTTTCTCCAATTTGGCCAAGCTCTGGGGGCAATAAACAGGAATAGTTGTAGAACTGGGGAAGTTTAGTAAAAATTATCAAGCTTTGATATTTTTCTAGCCAGTTCCCATATTTCGTATCTGAACACTTATATTTCACCTACCACTTCTTTCTGTGTCTCTGTAAGATTTCTGAAAGTTGCTCACTAATCACTTCTCAGAGTGGTGATCAGGGTGAAAGGGAAGGATAGAAAAAGTCTGAGAGCTATAATTTGGTACAAATGGAATGATGGGATTAAATAATTTCAATTTAGTAAATATTTATTCCCTTGGCCTTATCACTTACATGCTGTGTTCAAAGTCCTGTTTTAGCTACAGGATCTGTTTATTCAGGCAAAAGATACTAGGCTACTCTATGCAGAAAGGAGCACTGATGATAACAGAATGGTTACTGTCTATATGCTGGATGGTGACTCATTGGGTGGCTGTCAGGAAAAGTGCTCTGTGATGATCAGAACAGTGGTAATTAGCTTGGCCAAATAAATAGACTGCTTCCCTCTAGGATTTTGATTGGAAGCAGAGAATACTGAACAGTCAAGAGCAGCAAGAAGAGGAGAGAAGGTATCAAGGAACAGAAGAAAGGCTAGAAAGAGATTTGCAAACCCACAGGGAATGACTGAGAATGAACAGGCATGGATTGGGTAAGGATTTGTGGACAACGGAATGATATATTCAAGTTATGGACCTGCTTATCTTGTTTCAGAAACTTACAGTACTTACGGCCTATGTAGGCATCGATTGCAGGATGGAATTTAGTTTCAATATTTGCTTTTTTTATTCAAATGTACAATTTTCTGGGAATATAATATACAAATTTTGACCTTATTTTCAGAGATGACTCTATGATTTTTAAAAAATAAGTATTCCTGTTGTAAACCATCTTCTGGCACAAAACTTTAAAAATGTTTAAGCTATTCTGCACAAGTCTGTTGAATGTCCCGAGTAGACAGCTCATCTGTGTAAAAGGATATTTTATCCTAGATCAGAGAACATTTACCACTCTTAGTATGTGAGATATTTTAACAGTTAGATTTGAACAGTTATTTTCTTTAAAATGTTTTATTTTGTTTATCCAAAATCTTCGGTGAACTCAGAATCCAATCATAGGGGACTGGTTGAATCAGTAACGCTATATATCTGCAAAGTGAAAGACTACAAGAACCATTAAAGTAAATAAATCTATCTGGCTTCATATAGAAAAATGTCCAATATTGATTGTTAAATAAAAAAGCAAGTTGTAGGAAGGTTTTAGAATAGATACACAATTTTGTTGAGAAAATAAGTATATGTATTTATACATACATGTGTTTGTAGAAAAAATGTCTGGAAGGCTGTACCCCAAATTATTAAAGTACTTACTTTTTATAAGTAAATATAAAACTTTTTAAAATTTTATATACATTTAGTTACTGAGTGAAATTTTTATTAAGAGCATGCCTCATTTTTACATGTAAAACCAAAATTAAAAAAAAAAATGACATCTAATGAGTCTTTGTAAACTATACAAGCAAGTCTAAAATGAATATTCAAGGCTTCTCGCAATTTGTCCCCAGCCGCTATTTTCATCATTATTGTTCACTTTGTTAGGGTGAGGGTGAGATAAGATGAACTCAAGGTTATTTGCAACTTGTTTTTATGGTTTACTAATTCTGTTGTGGCTAAAGTGATTTCCTCTTTTCCTAAATGTACCTCATGTGAATGTGTGGCGATCTCTCTGAACACCTCCATTCACAGGGATGAACTTAGCTCCTTTAAACATCAGCATGTGTCCTCCATCTTCCACTATGTTTTCATGTATCCAATACTTCTGCTTCTCAACACCGTGAGCAGAGTTTTCTGAACTTCAGGGATTGTGTGGTACTATCATAGTTTTTGGCAAATTCATGTGCAACCTGTACATGTTACATAAATTACTTAGATTGTCCCATGTTTTCTTTAGTGTTTTTATAAGTATATCTTTATACAATTAAGTTCGAGCAGTGAAAGCAATGATATGATGAGTCAATTATTTACTTAATGGCTATTAGAAAAAAAAAACACCTGTTTAAATATCTTTCTTACTTAGAGTGGAAATTGTTTTCTGATCTGTGATAGCGTATTTATGATTCTGATACCAATTTTGATGTGTGGATTTTTTTTCCCTACACCAAGAATTCTATGAAACCAGCTGGGTATCCTATAATTCAACTCAGTTAGCACACTTTCTACCTGGAGGTAGCATCATATCCCACAGCTTAAGGACTCAGTTTTACGAGACTGCCTGCCACCTCATTCAGATGCCAAATACAAGTCCAGGTTGTCATCTCTGCTTCTGACTATCGGGCTGTAGATCAGTGGTTTCAATGATACCCTTCTTGGATTAGATTAACTTGCTAGAGCAGCTCACCGAACTGAGAAACATTTTACTTATTAGCTCACCAGTTTATTATAAAAGGCCAGCCAGATGAGAAAGATGAATAGCGCAAGGCATGATGAAAGGGCACAGAGCTTCTATGCAATCTGGGTGCATGACTCTCTTTGTATCTCCACGTGTTAACCAACATGGAAGCTCACTGAACTCCATTCTTTTGAGTTTTGATGGAGGCTTTATTGCATAGGCAGGATTGATGAAATTATTGGTCATTGCTGATTGATTCGATCTCCAGTCCCTCTCTCCTCCCTAGAGGTAGTAGAGAGAAAGCACCTTTATTCATATGGTTGGTTCCTGACAACTGGCCCTCATTCTTAGGTACTTTCCAAAAGTCACCTCATTAACATAAACTCAGGTGTAGTTGAAAGAGGTTTGTTATTAATATCAAGAAACCTTTATGGCTCTTATCACTTAGGCAATCACAAGGGTTTTAGGAGCTCTGTATTAAAAACTGGGATGAAAATGCATGTGTTTATTATATATATTTTTATTGTAAATGCATATTTTTATTATAAATCACAATATCACACATATTCTTTTGCACAGATGAGTTGCTACTTTGAACATATAACCTGTAAAAAATAACTTTAAAATGGTTATATTAACTATCTCAAAAATTTTTCTTTTACCCTATGTTAGTTTCTAAGTGCTTAAGGCCAATGGCACATTAAAAAAAATTCTTCCACATAGGTCTATTGAAAACTTTTCAACACCTTACCTAATCTTTGTATACTTCAGTTCTTCATTTGGTCATAATAATAGTACCTATTTGATACAGTTATTAGGAGATTATATGAAATAATGTTATTTAAAATGTGCTTAGAATAGTGCTTGGTACATATTAGTGATATTTGATTTATTTGTCACTGGGGACTCATCTTGAGAATTTAGTAAAAAAATTATTCAGATATAGGACTTAAAACAGTGCCTGGCACCCAGGGAGTATTCAGATATTATTGATGCTGATGATACTGATGGTGATAATGTGATAATGGTTACTACTAACTCTAGAAAGGGGATGTTGATGATTTGGACAAATGAGCATGAGTCAGAGCTGAAACCCTACCCACTTTTGCTCATCAAACTATAAGCCATTGGGTGGGATTGTGCCACCCCTAAGAAAGGGACACATTTTATTAGTTTTAAACCCAGAGAGTGCCCCTTCTTGTACTTTGTCTACCCAAAGGAAAACTTTTTCATTAAATTTATAAGAAGTTGTTGACTAAATTTGTGTTGTCCTTAGAAACACATGTTTTGTAGCCCTCAAAAACATGTTTGAAGAATAATTTAGGGAAATATTTCCGGGGTATTTTTTTCCCTCTGTAAATTCTTCCCTGTCACTTATCTAGGCACCTTTTATGCTCCTTTATCTTAAGGCAGGTTTGTATTTCAGAGCTAACTGCAGAAGTTTCCCGTAAGACATTTTGCTCTTCTAGATTTTGGTTTCTGAAGACTGAGCATCCTAAAAAGATGATAGTGTCTGTATTGAGGATTAGAGTTTTGGAGGGTGTAATTTAGGAAATGATTGGAGTTTGGAGGGGACAGGAAGCTGTTTGGAGGTAGACTTGTAGAGGTTCCCAGTCTCTGCATACATTCCCATGTGCATATATGGCATAAATCAAGTAGCTGTTAGATGATAGGCTTTTATAATTAGGATGTCAGCTATAGCCACAACAGACTGCAATATGAAGCCATTTCTCTGTAAATTTCCTAAATTATGGAGAAACATGGAAAATGATATGCCCAGTAATGGCAAAGATGGGAGCTTTCCAACCAGACCAATAGGCTTTTGAGGCGGAGACTTGAATATAATATGATTAAATGAAATTAAATATTAAATGAAAATTGATAATTCTCACATATACTGTAAAACTAGATTTACAGGGCTTAACCAGAGAAATTGGGTGCTTTTTTAGGCTAGATTTGTTCCTGTCACACTGGAATATGAACCTCCTAATGATTCAGAAGGATGATTTAATTCATAATCTGAGCTCCAGGAGCCATCATTTGTTGTACAGCTACTCTTTGGAGGAAATGTGAATGGATTTTTTACTAATCTTCACTCAAGGATAAGTCTTAAAAAGTTCTGGAAACATAAACAGTATAAACATCATTGAGAATAGTGCAGAATAAACACACTAAATAGTAAACTAGAAGCAATCTGAAAGAGTGAATTGTGCTCATTTTATACTAAAAATTTTAAACTCAATGATGGATGGTAGAACAGCAAATGAAACATCCTCTAGTCACCATAAACTCCTTAATGAAGCATAAACCTTTGCTTTGTTGCAAGGATGAAAGTAAAACTATTCTCCCTTATGAGAGCAGCAGACCAGAGATATTCAGTTATCTCTTCTAAGTATAAGATCAGTGATGATAAAATCACCTCATCATCCTTATGGGGTTGAAGATCATTTACACAAACTTAAAGTCACCCTTGACAAACAGGCTCTTTGTTGATTTCATTAAATGCCAGACTTTGCTCGCCCAGCTCACCTCAGAGTACACACATTTCATTTCCAAGAGTATTCTGAGAGGACAGTCTCTGTCATTTGCCAACTTCCTGGCCAACATCAACATAATAAAATGCAATCACCATGGAACATGGGTTGAAAAACAATCTATCCAGTGTTTAATGACTAACATTAGCATGCTCTTAAAAATACTAATAACAAGTTTAATTACTGTTCATTTTAGTGTGAATGGCAGCTATCCAACACCTAACTTCTTACTAAATTTATTTTAGTAAAAGCAGAAAATAATGCATAGAAATGAATTTAATTGTGTTACTTCTAAAAGTTAGGCATATTATAACATTAACTCAGAAAAGATACACTTTTTTTTCCCAGATTACAATTTTTTAGAGAACCCCTCTTCTCCTACCCTGACTTTTAATCTGATATTCTCTTCAAATTAAATTTGTTTTATTTTAAAAGTGATTAAATGTTCTGGACCCACTTCAGCATGTGTGTGTGTGTGTGTGTGTGTGTGTGTGTGTGTGTTTCCCATACCACCAAGCAATTCTCAGACACCAGCTGGTTATCCTACAATTTGACTCAACTTTGACACTATCTATCTGTATAGAGAATTTTACAAGAGATTATTTGAGACAAACCGAGGACATGCCCAGAAGCAAAATCCCCAAAATGGTCCACAGAACAGCAGTTTTGTGGTTAATTTTATGTACTAGGAATAAAAAGAGGGCACGTTAGGAAGATTACATGAAATCCATTGGTGGTAGATTAAGGAGGTAGAGAAGACAAGGCAGGGAAATGTCTATGATTGGATGAAAAGTAAAATGGAAAGATATACTTCTTGTACATTGGTGGGTACAAGGTAGTTAACATTTAACATTTATAGTGAATAGGAATAGTATACAGGCAATGAGATCATGTACTTTCTTGAGGGTGGTTATACTTCATAAGGGTCTGAAAAAGAGAATTATTTTGGCATTTCAAGGTCTGTTAACATAGATGAATAAGAACAATGGACCGGGCTCGCTAAAGAAGTTATAGGCCTGCGGTATGACTACCCACCATAATCTGCCCAGTTAGATATTTATGATTAGATCACCCTGTGAAGATACTTTTGTTCACTGAGCTTATCAGATTTATTATATAGCCCCCTTTTCATTCACAGGTTTTTAGTCTAAGTGTCTGTAAATCAGAAGTTCCCAAGATTCCTAATTGGGTTCCGTTAATTTGCTAGTGTGGGTCATGGAACTCAGAGAAACATTTTGTATACTAGATCACCAGTTTATTATAAAAGAACATAGCACAGGGACAGCCAAAGGGAAGATATACGTAATGCAAGGCACAGGGAAAGGGTGCAGAGCTTCCATGCCCTCTCAGATCCTGCCACTCTCTCCAAATCTCCACATGTTCACCAACCCAGAATCTATCCAAACCCTGTCCTTTTGGCTTTCATGGACGCTTCATCAAATAGTTATTACTGATTATTGGCCATTTTGGATTGATTCACCCTCAAGTCTCTCTTATCTCCTGGAGTGGGTGGGGTGGTAGGTGGTGTAGGGGAATGAGACAAAGTTTCAACCCTCTAATCCCACAGTTGGCTATACTGTCATTCAGCCCCCATCCTTAGGTGCTTTCTTAAAGTCACCTCATTATGTAACACAAGACACCTTTATCACTCTCAACACTCAGGAAATTCCAAGAGTTTGGGGAGCCTCAGCTAGGAACCATGGAGGAAGACCAAATATATCTGAGAAATATAGTTTGATTATCTGAATGACCAAATATATATTTTTCTTATAAATTACAATATTGCAGTGATATTATTCTTCTTTTGGGGGTTTTGATTCCAAAGGATAAAAATAGTTTAAAGAACATTTGAAGCTTTCTTAAAATTATTAAATTATAGAACAAAAATGCCCAACAACATACTCTAAAACTATGCTAGTCTTAAATTTGATTCATGGAGAGCTTTTGATCTGAGAACTGACTGGTCAACTGTCTGTAATTAGGTAAGTACATTAGCATTAGGTATTCTTATAGAAATTTGATGTTACCACAAATTTTTAATATATTTTACAAATGTAATTGGTCTGCTGTGGATTGAGAAAAAGAAGCTCTGCTACAGAAACTTAAAGAAGTACTGAATTTTAATGGTCATGGGACTAAACTTTTCAATATAGAATTTGTGGAAACTGAGAGAGGGAGATGTAGTGCTTTAAAGATTGTTTGTATTATATGATCTATTTTTTTTCTCTAAAAGAGATAGACATGTACCTATTCTGTAGTTGCAACATTTCAAGCATCTTTAACTGAACATTGAATACAAGCTTTCTTACAGGTTCATATATGTGTGCCTCTTTGAGACTATTAGCCTGGTGTGTTATCTCATACTTCATAATCAATGTGGGCACAGTTTACTGGTGAGTTGTTGTTGCATGTGATAATGCATAAATTAAAATTTGTTAAATTTATTCAAAAAGTGAAGGCAGAATAAGCTGAAACTTCATCCTAGAAGATAAATGATAGGGAAGTCAGGAAATTTTCTGTAATTTAGAAGGGCCATCTAAGGGACCCAAGAGAAAAGGCAGGATACTTCAGTCATATAGATCCACATTTGAATACCAACTTCATCTCATAACAGCCTATGTGATTTAGGTCTGTCACTCAAAGGTTTATCATCCAATTTTTCATTTTACATGAGGATAATAATCATGGAGATTTGTTTCTATTAGCTTTTTCAGTGCCCATTGTGACTGCTTTCTTGTGTGCCTTCTGTACTTTTTAGCTTTCCAGCCTCTGCAGTATATTCCTTGGCTCCCTTGCAGCTATGGTTCTGATTGTGATTTCAGTTCTGCATATCACATATACCACTGTGACTTGGTTTTGAAATTTGAACTCCTTTTTTTGTGGTGTCAGATCCTGGCAGAGGTGGTTTAGTTGGTTCTGGAGCCACCAGCTGTAGTGGAGTTTTCCTGATTGGAGGAGTTATTTCCTTACCATTACAGAGGCAGTAGCTGTTGTGACAGCTTGTCATGGCCAGAACCTCAGTCTAGAGTTTATTGCTTCATCTCTATAAACATTTTCTCCTTCAGGTATCTAGAATAATACAGTTGAATCCTGAATAAGACAGTGTTAGTACCTATGTCATAGGTTGTATTCATTTTAGTGATTAAATGGGATACTTATGTATAGATTGCTTAGCCAAATGCCTGGTACAGAGTAGGTAATAAATATTAGCTTTTCTTTTCCCCCTCGTGATGCCTAGGGAAGTTCAATGTGAACCTGCTAGATAGAAAAATTAAATTACCTCAGCAGACTTTTTAGTTACATGGTGGCTGTGTATGACTCATTATAGAAAGATGTAGAGATGGTGTGTCAAAATGTTAAGGGCAGAGATGATTCATATTCTCATTCTATTTCTCTGTTTCTCAGTAGTTTCAATTCATTGAGAAAGAAAGAAATTTTGATTTTCAATTCCAAGCTATATTCTCATTTTACTAGAATGACAGCTAGTAAAATTTTCCTTTTGATTTCTGTTTATATTGATCTGCTGGTTCAAGATCTATAGGACAGTGATTCTCAACAGGGAGTGATTTTAACAAGTGGGGGACATTTGGCAATGTCTTAAAACATTTTTGATTGGCAGGACTGGGAAGGAGGTTATACTGGCTTCTAGTCGGTAAAATTCAGGGATGTTGCTAAATATTGAACAATGCACAAGAAAATAAGCCAGATTAAAATACTACTACTACTACTAATAATAACAACAACAACAAACAACAATTATTATTATTCTAATTATAATAATTATATGAGCCAAAATGTCAACAGTGCGAAAGTCGAAAAATCTTGCCATAGGGAAAGAGGTATTTGAGGTTAATTATTGCCTTTATACTCAAACACTCATTTATTACCTTTTCTAACTATCTAATCTCTCAATTACACCCCTCCATAATTCCAGACAAAGATATAATTGGTGAAGTCTATTTTTAAACTAGCCTCCACAGAGCATAGACTTTTGCTAATGTATGGCTTCAGATTCCTTAGTCCAGTCCAAATGAGTATGACCCAGCAAGGTATCAGCTATAATGTATACGACAAGGACATATTAGCACTCATCTCTAAAAAAAGGGAGAGCTATTTTTAGAAGGGGGTATGGTTGGGCAGGAATCAAAACATCTTTAGAATACAAATAAAATATAATGCTCTCAATATTTGATTGCTCTTTATTCATGATGAAGACAAGTACGTTTTCTATCATATATATTTTATAAGATGATATAATTCGAGAATATTGTTTTGGATATTCAGTTCACATATTTGTGAGAACTATTAAATTTTACAGCTCTGAGAAAAAGGGGAAAACAAATGACAGATTAATTTGTGTCTCCTGTTCCAGGTACAAGGGGGCGTCCATGATCCTTACTTCTGGGAACTTTTTGTAAGCTTTTTTTTCCCCTCTAGAAGCCAGTTTCAGAACAGGAATGCAGAGGCAAGGCAGGGCAGACATGGTAGATGCCAATGTCCACTAGAAGAGGAGTGGGAGAACTGTTTTGCAGGGAATGAATCCTTCACAGATTCTACTATAACTTTAATGCAACTAGGTGTGGCATATCCTAGTTGCTGAGTATTTGCCCCTGAAAATATAGTACTTAAAATCCATGATGAGCTGGAATTAATACACTCTACTGTTTGGTTCTGTTCGTTGGGAAACACAAGCTGATTCTGGCTCTGTTTTCCCTTGTGGTATGATTAGGCGGAGAAGTGCCCCTTTGCTGAGGAGACTGATGTAATGATATCCTCTCATGCTATAAAGCTCATGAGGTATGTGGAAGAGCCCAGGACATGAATTTGGAAGAGATCACTTCATAGTTGCTAAAAGAAAAATTTCCACAAACAATTTACTGATCTAGTGGGCTTTTATTTAGCAATTCACAAATTGGCCAGTGTAGAATCTAGCAAATGGAAAGGAGATCTGAAGAGTTGTATAAGACAAGAGATTTTTATAGACCAAATTGAGTAGGAACAGAAATTTATACTGGACATTTGCTAATTGTTTAAAGGAGGTTCCTTTCCTTCTTTGTAACAAAGTGAAGTCTTGAAACTGGATTAGGATTAGGTAATTTGTGCTGAGCAGGCAAGCATTTATTGGTTGGACTATGCCTTCCCTTTCTGGATAGCTAAGCATAGAAATTTAGTTAAGTTTTGGTTGTGCTGATGTGGGGTTTACCATGAGTGACTCCATCTTTGGTCTAATCTGGTTACTTTAACAGAGTGCTTAGTCTTTCATGTAGTCTTGTATTATTTAAATAGCGCAACTCACAATGACATTTTAAGCCTTAATAACCATAGTTTTATACTGAAGACAATGCCTACTTTTCAGCATTGTGGTAAGACTTCTAAGAGTTTTAGTCATACTCTCACCTCTTTCCAGTTTGTGTGAATGCTATTATGTTTTGGAATATTACTGTGCCTCAATTTTCTCATTTGTAAATTGGAGAAGATTATATCTGACTTACAAGGTTTTTTAAGAAGTAAATGAACTAATGCCTGCAAAGGACTTGTAATAGGGCCTGTCATAAATGTAAGCTACCATTATTAATGCATGTTGAACTTTTAGCATAGCTTGACACCTGGCAATCATTCAGTCTATGGTAACCATTTTTATACAATGCTGGTTATTATTATCGCTAAAATAAAAAAAATAAATAAAGATTTATGGCAAGATAGAATCCAATAAACGAGCCATGAAAGTTGGCTGTTGCCTAAAACAACATATGGTTTGTGATAATGGTTGAACTGGGTGGGGAGTCATCAGTCAAGCAGAGCTGAATAGGCAAAAAAAAAAAAACAAAAAAAACAAAAAAAAAACCCTTTTCAGTAGACGTGTGAATTACTCTATTGAATTTGATTGATATTTTGGCTGGAGACATAACTTGAAAATAATTGAGCACTCCCCAAATATCATTTGTAAAGTAAATCTACCTTATTACTGTTAATTGCAGCATAAATTCCCACTCTGCGGATGTTGTAGATCCTATTGCAGGATTAAACCAAATCAACAGAATCCTTTCATCCTATTCATTTTGAATGAAACCTGTATTTCTACCACAGTGGCAAAATAAATTATTTTCATGTACCTCTTACTCACAAAGCAGGGAGAGGGGTATTTTAAAACAGATTGTTTAAATGGGGAAACGGAAATCTCGAGGTTAAGTGGTGAGTTTAATGACAACGATGCCATGTGCTGGCACAGGATTTCATTTTTTAAAGTGCGTCCTCATAAAACATCTCTTTGTATCTACACAAATAAATAGAATATAGGAAGGAATATTAGATATTATCTCCATATTACAAATTAAAAAGTTGATGTTCCTCTGTGAGATGTACACTCAGACTAAACTGTAGTAAGCGATTCCAGCTCTCACTATGATGTAAGGTGGCTTCTCTTACTGTCAGTGTTAAACCTAGTGTGTTCCCCCAGTAGGGACTTTAATCTGACCCCTTTAAAAATGAACTACTGCTACTCTTTCTTGAATTAGACGCTGATAGACCTAAGAAAATAATTCTTATTTTTCCTTATCAGCCCGAGAGTTCACAGTACCTGCAGATCTTCTAAGTTTCTCTTTTTCTCTAAATCAAACTTTCCTTCACTAAGTCTGAATTTACCTATCATGCATTCTAGAATTTTCAACTCATCATCCTTCAGAAAAATGTAGTTTATTTACTTCTCTGAGGGAAAAAGAATTATTAATTAATTCATTCAACCAATATTGACTGATGGCCCACAGTATTAGAACATTTTCTGCATGCCTGTGTGCAGCCAGAACAAAAGAGATAAGATCCTTGATTTTAGGTAATTTGCATATTAAGCAGGGAAGATAGGTGATAGTTAAGAAATTAAATAATTTCAAATTTTACTTAGCAATAAATTTCTATAAAGAATATGAAAAAATAAAAAAGACTTTCCTAGAATATTATGTTACATTGAATGGGGCAAGAAGTCTGTCCTGAAGAAGTTGGCTTCGATTGACAAAAAAGGAGCCAGGCATTCAAAAATCTGAGGCAAGAGAGAGCCAAATAAAGGAAAACGCTAGTGCAAAGGTAGGAGCCTGGGTGGCATGTTCAAAGGATAAAGGAATTTCAGTAAATATAGACTAGATTGAACAAGGGGACAAATAGGAAGAATAAAGATAGAGACATAGGCAGGGCAGATTTGTGTGTCCTTATAACGATAGTGAGGGATTTGGGTTTTATTTTAAATTCTAGTGATTTCTATTGGTTTTAAACATGGAAGGATTTGATCCAATATATAGTTTTAAAAAGATTAAATTGGCTTGCTTTATGAACAGTGGATTGCAGAGAAGCAAGAGTAGACATTGAAAACTAGTGAGGGTTTATCCAGTAAACCAAAAGAGATATTGTAATTTTCAAACTAGGGTTGGTATAGTAGAAATTAAAAGTAGATCAGTTCAAGATTAGTAATTCAATTGCTGGGACTTGATGATGCATTGTCTTGTTTTAGAGTTGGGGTAGATGGTGATTAAAAGAAGAATTAGATGCTTCCTAGTTTGGGGATTTGAGCAGCAGGGTGTATACTGTTGGGGTGAAAAGAAGTCCTTGAGGCTGGGTTAAGTATGGAAAGTTCTGTTTTTAATAATTTATATGTAGAATCTACATTTTGTTTTAGGTGTGTTCATACTTACATGCAGTACAGTGTGACTATAGTCTCCCTTAAACTTGAGCTTTTATTTCTATATCAGTCTCAGATTGTAGTTGTTTATTTAGTCAAGTGTAGAAAAAAATGTGTATTCAATGAAAAACTGTGCATCCTCCTTAGGTTTCTCTTCCTAATTGTTAAATTCTAGCTCTATTTATTGTCTTTGAGCTACTTGCAGGTCTCTGGAAGTTGTAGGTAACTGATAGGTATATAAATTCTTCTCTATCCAGTAGTGATTTTAATTAACTTTCTCTTTCTCATGGGGAAAAAACTGTTATGTCCCTATTTGTAATTCATCTTCATATTCTTTTACTCTACCTGATTTTTTCTCTTTTGATTTTTCCTTTGAATCAGTTAGAACATCTGTCTGGTTCTCTCATATTATAGAGTAAAGTAAAATCTTTAATGTGTTCATTTTTACATCTATGTGAGAATCATGGTTTTATTTTGTCGTGAAAATTATCTTTTAACACATATTTCACCGGTGGCTCATACTGATCTCAAATGAACCTCCCTGCCTTTTTCATAGGAACCACTGTCACGTTTTATCTCCCAAATCCTATATCAAATGATGTGACCTTACCACATTTCATTTCATGTGATGCCAATTTCCCCAGAAGGTTGTGGACTCTCGTGTAAAACAGCTAGAATCAATTTTGCCAATACAATTACAAATTCAAAAGTCAAATGACTCATATTATACCTCTGCACCAAGAACATTACATCTTCCAGGTGATAGAGAACATTCTTAGCTGTTCTAATCATCAATCTTTAAGCTTCTACAATTTTAGTAAAATTTTAGACGCTGATGCAAAACAGAATTAGTTTCTCAATAGTAAAAGGTATCAGTGAGTGTTTCCAAGCAAATTCGCATGTTGTCTCTATTCTCAGAAGTGTATACTTTAGTGACTAAGGTTTTGAGAGATTGTAATTTATTATTTCTTAGAGGAAACCTACTTAAAGCTATATTGTAAACCTCTCTTTTAAAAATGATTAGCTTCTGACTCATAAATTGGAGTGGTTCATTTTTTGTCTTATCAAATAAGAAGAAAACAGACTTCACTGACAAGGAAAAATAAACATTATATCTTTGGCAAAAGTACAGTTTAAATATTTAGAAAATTGTCATTTATAATTCTAAAAAGGTGATCTTCTAATATCATTTCCAGACCAGTGTCAAGGCAAGCACTTCTCCTAATCATATAACATTAACTGATTACAAGGTATCATTTGGTTGTCTAAGTTATTAACATTTAAAATATTAAATCATGAACATTAAAAAGGGTACAATTAATTTACAAAGACTAAGTTATCTATAATTTATTTTATATATTTTTAAATATTATGCCAAGCCTAGAAAATTTTAATAGATATTTTAATGTATTATAAATCAATTTTTTAACATGAAATGTGACATTTTTAGAGAAATTATAAATAAAAACAGATTTTTACTGCAAAATGGGAGTCTAAAAGAACATAGATTTGATAATAATATACCTAATGGCATCTATGAGAACTACTTACACAAATAGACTTGTGAGATGAATCAGTGATCACTGATTTTACTCTGACATTATGATAATGCCAATTCAACTCTTATACAAAACTTATTCTTAGATTTGGGGTGGATGGTGATTAAAAGAGAAGAATTAGAAGCTTCCTAGTTTGGGGGTGTAAGTAACTGGGGTAAAAATGGATTGTTCTATTTTTAATAATTTGCTTCTAGAATTCAATTTTGTTTCAGGTGTATTTTTATTTGCATGCAGTACAAGATGACTATATTCTCCCTTGAACTTGAACTTTTATTTCTCTTATATCATTTTCAGGTTGTAGTTTAGCAATCATGCATAGAAAAAAAAATGTATTCAGTGGAAAACTATACATCTTTCTTAGGTTACCATCTGCAAAATGCTTACTTTAAAAATCTTAGTATCACTTGATTTTTCAGAATGGGTTAATATTTTTGGCATATTTTCAGCAATTCTAAAACAAAATGCTTCATTTGTCATCAAGAGATTATAGAGTATACTTGAGGAGATGTGGGGGCTGTCCTGCAAGGCCTCTCACTTGTGTTTCTTCATTTGCAAAAGAATAAGTGTTTAGTTTCTGGAAACTTGGATCTGCCTCCCCTTCTTATATTAAATTACAATTTGTACTGACTTTATATTCTCTTTAAATAAAGCACCGAGAATAAGTGGGTGTTTTCATACTTCTATAAACTCTTTTCTTGGAGTAGAGATCCATTGTAATTTTATCTATTTTAGCTTCCAAACTGCACTGTTCTGATGATTACATGTAGATACCATACAAGAGTCTTTGCCTTACAAAGGAGTCTTTGTATGTCTTATAGGGTACAGTTCCAAGGACAAAAAAAGGAAAGAAGTGGGACCTCATTTCTAATTTGTAACAGTTCTTAAAAACCTGTGATGATAAAGAATCATGACTCTCTTATCACATTAGGTATTATAAGATTCAAATTTGTCTTTATTCCATATAAGAAATGTTCTAAAATATTTTTAAAAGAAGCAATGCATTTCTAATTAAAGAGAGGTTTTTCAAAGAAATTCTGCAAAATTTACATGGTTTTTTTTTCCTTTGGGACAATACATAAGATATATTTCTGGAAAGATGTGTCCACGTCAAATCCTGTGCTTCATTCCTCAGAAAAATAGGTGATGTTTGGTCATTTTTGCTTCCCATGAGGAAAAAGTAAATCACTGCTTGGGGTGTCAAGAGATTTAATCCCATAATGAGTGTTTTATGGGAAATTTCTCATAATTAAAGATTACACTAGGTGATGTCTAGTTTACAATTCTATTTTAATAATCTCTACCGTATTTATTTTTAAACTGTGCCATAAATAGCAGTGACATAAGTTGACTAAAATAACATAGCAAAGGTTTTGTATTTGAACAATTTGGGGAAAGAGAGAAATAAGAATTGTTTCACCCTCCTCTCTTGTTCCCAGCATTCAAATTCCAGGACAGCCTATGGATGATGGAAGAAGAGAAAAGTGTGCTTTGTTTCCCTGGAGGTCTCAGAGCCTATCACTTCTTTAGAACAAAAGTAGTTTATATACCTTAACATTTTGAGGCCGATAACATGAAGGAAACTGGTGCAAGTTTTCTGCAAAATAAACTATAGATGAAATAGATGTCTGGCTTGTGATACTAGATATCTTTTATGTTCGTAAGCCTTTTGCAAGGAAAGGCTAAATCATAGTTTGCCTGGTTCCTTGCAAATAACCATAGGTCATTACTGCTCATTTAAATTAACATTTTTAAGGATTTTTTTCCCATTGGAATTATTTAAGGCATATATGGTTAGTTTGATAATTAGAATCAAAATATACTTAAAGATGGTTTTCAAATTTAAAAAATCAATGATTTTAACTTCGTTTCCTAAATTTAGAAAATACCTAATGAATATATTAAAAAATACTTTTCATCTTCATAGCAATGAAGTGGCCCAGAATTGATTTTAACAATGAGAAAATTAGACAACGAGTTGTAGCCAAAGAGTATTAAAGACATCATTAAATATGTTTTTCTTTCTAGATAGATGTAGGTTTAATCAATTTGTGCTAGAATTTGAGACACAGACCAAAAAAAAATCAAAGAATATTATTAAAAGTATGTACACTTCATCTTTAAATTCCCACTGGATTGATAAAAACTATGTTCTTTTTAATAATTTCCCAAATGGCAACTCTAAGAGATATTGGAATAAGCCAATGTATTGTAGGCACAATTTTTTTTCAGAGTAACTTAAATCCAGAAACTGTTTGCACGTTTAAAATTTTACAACCTAATATTTTACTAATATTTTTTGGATGGAGGGAAGTAGAAAGTCTCTTGTACCAAGATTTACCATAATCTCCTATCTAGCTGAACTGATATTGAAAGCAAAGTCATGCATTTTTTTAAGTATTTTTTAATCTTTGAAAAAGAACATCAATAGAACTTTACTATTATCTGAAGAAGAAAAAACCACTATGATTTTGGCATCACTTTCAAATCTGAAGTTAAAGAACTGGTTAGCAACATTCTGAAACAGATTTTTTCCCCATAATTTTTGAATAACATGTTTTTAGTAACCGAACTAAAAATTTTGGGCAGGAATTTGTTGTTATAATTCTGTAAATGGGCATTAGTTATCATGTTCTTCTACATAAGTTTGGGAAAATCAACCTCTTCTACTTTCCACGTCTATGATTGGAGCATTTAATATTTAAATAGTCCTTTAACTGTGCTGGCATATTACAGGTTGCAAGGTATAAGAAGAAAATGAAGTTCAAATATGTGTATTTTTTCAAAAGTAATACTTATTTCAAAAGTAATAATAATTGATGATATAATAAGTAATAGTAAGGAATAGGTGATCAGACAAGAGTGCAATAACCATGAACAATCACCAAATAATTTTTTGGCAAATAAATGAGAAATAGTATGTGCTGAAACAAAATTCTGTAGGCATTCACTGATGATGACAACGTTCCTTATAACTTAATAATTTTTAAAAATTATTGTTTTAAAATACATGCACCAAAATATCAGTTTCATATTTTATCACTACTTAAAAAAAAAAAAGGCTTTGTACTAGTTTTCCTTTGGGTTGTCATTTTTCCAGGGGCAGAAACTGTGACAAATTATCCAATTCTACAAAACCGAAGCTTGCCCACCATTCTATTCAATCGAAGGCACAATTCATCTATAAAGTGTTCTCATTGTGTGTTTCATGTAGAGAAAAAAACTAATATGTCCTAAACGTACTGCAGTTATTTTCTATTTCTTCTTGTTTCTGCAGCAATAAAAGGAGAGAGAGTTAAACATTTATTTACTTGTCAGACTGGACAAAATTCTTCAAAAAGAAAAATTATATGCTACCTTAAACCACTTTAGCAATTTTAGCAATCTAAAAGGAAAAAAAAAGATTGATTGCTGTTTAGCCACTTTATTTTTTTTTAGTCTGTGAGTAATACTGTTTTGTTTTTTTTTCCCTAGACATTTCCTTCCCTCAAAATTAAGGGATTATTTTAGAACCATTTTGCATGTTTTTGAAAAAAAGTAAAGTTCTCTAGGGGACTACCGATTCTGTATTTCAAATATATAAGTTCTGTCTGTGTCTGAAGGTATTAAGACAATAAGTACATTCTGTTTAACTGCTTTTTAGTGAGTTGATGTCCTTAAGCCTGTAAGATTCATCTATAAAGAATATGTAAATAGATAATTCACTGGATAAGCCAGAAAGAAGAGAGAGAATTCTTTTTTGGCATTTATAAGGTATAACATTGTGTTCACTTTTTAAAAATCTATTAATTTATATCATTTGGAGAATATAGCACACTAATTCTAAAGGCAGACAAAGAAAAGGTATATTGTCTCCCTTTTGAATTATTCATTTCTCTGACATGGAGACTAATAAAAAAAATTTGGACATGGGGTACAATATTTTTCATAACCAGCAATAGTGATGAGACTTTCCAAAGAAAAAAGAAGGATTCTTCTAGTCCAGTGAAGCTCCTTGCACTCATAGGAAAGTGTCCCTTTCTATAATTTGCATTTTTAGATATTTTCAATATTTTATGGAATGTGGGTTCCTGGTGTTATCAAATGTCAAGCCTTATTAATCGGACTATTTCTTACAGATTGCCATATGCAAACATAATATGTATATAACTAGATCAACAGATTTCTGATTAAATTATCTTGCTTCTTTTCTCTTTTAAACATGGAAGGTGAAGACTCAGGTGTATGGGAGTATCTGAATTTTAGATTAACATTATCCAAAATAGCATTTCCAGACTGACTTTTGAATAGAATTAGGCATTGCTTTCTAATGTAGAATTTCAAATGCAAAATTATATTATCAACATGTGCCAATTTTCTTCTTTGAGTCAAAGAATAACAAATAATTTAAGCATTAACATGAATAGTGTTAATCCTCTATGTCAGTAGTAGGCAAACTATGATTTGTCAACTAAATCAAGGCTGTAGCCTATTTTCCTATAACCTGTAATGTAAGAATGATTTTTACACTTTTTATGAGGTAGTAATAAAACAAACACAAATAAAACCACCAAAAACCCTGAAAACATAAAGAATATGTGATGAAAACCTTATGCCATGCAATACCTAAAATATTTACTCTCTGGCCATTTAAGAAAATTTTGGCAGATCTCTGTTCTGTTTGAAGGTATTTATATACACAAACATACAAAGTATTCTTTTCTAAGTCTCTAAGTTTTATCTTTCAGTTTTGCCTCAGGTTTGAAACCTGTTACTCCTCTCTTGTTCTTGAGTTCTGACTTTTGAGTTCATGTACGTAATTACATTATTCTACAGTATAAATGAAGAGGGCTCTAAAATGACTTTTGCCATGGGCACTAGAAAGGAATATTGTGTGCTTATGTATGTAATCAAATGAATTTAAATGCAATTAATATCTACTCTTTGTTTTTCACTACTCTATATTATCTTAGTGATCTTTGTGATTTATTGTATTCATTCTAGCCAGCAAATATTAATAAACTACTTATGTGTTCCATGAATAAGATTCAACCTCTGACCTCATATGCTTATAGTTTGTGAAGAAGACAAAATTAAATGGGTATCACAATAAGGATCATAACTATTTCATACTATTTCATGACACAGTCGATCATAGTAGAGAGGCAAAATCAGATGGTGAGTATTATAGGCAGCATTTGGGAGACTTGCTCTTCATTCTGAAGGGCTACTTGAAATTATCCAAATGTTGGAGAATATGGAGAGGGAAGCAGACTATATAAGATTCTTAGGGTAATAGAAAAATGGTCCATTCCAGAGTAAAAATGATATAGGTCCTGATAGGAAAGCTCGTCACTTATACCCAAATTTCTAGCTTCATGGAGCCTTAAAAGAACACTGATTATTGCTCCAACATTAAAAAAAATTAATAATAATAACATTCTAGTAGTTATAGCCTGTTACTACTTTAAAAAAGAGAGAGAGATAGAAAGATGGTGGCAAAACATATATTGTCATGACAGCAAATCTTTAGACCTTTTGAGAAGCTCCTTTAACTAGAAAGCAATTGTTTCATTTGAAAGTAAAGCTCACTAGCAATGACATTTCGAACTTATATGCTTTGTCAGTTTTCTTTCCTCAGGAAGTAAATGGTCACCCATGCAGGTCTTAACAGCAGTAATGAGATTGGAGATTTGGTCTCCAGACTGGGGGACCTGGAGACCAAACAACGGAATTTTTTATGTATTTTTTTAGTAGATACAACTTTGTTAACTTCAAATTAGAAATATGTATTTGGTTTCAATTTGCATACTCAAGCTGTGCTGTCTCTTTCAGTAGCCACTTGCCACTTATGATTATTTAAATTAAATTAAATTAAATTAAATTAAATTAAATTAAATTAAATTAAATTAAAAGCTCAGTTTCTTAATCACACCAGCTACACTTCATATGCTCCATGGCTACATGTGACTAGTGGTTATTCTATTGTACAATAAATATATAGGGCATTTCCATCAAGACAAATGTTCTATTGGAAAGGACCGACAATTACATTAACCACAGTAAAAATGCATCTATTAAGTTCTCTGAATAGCAGATATTTGTCATATACCCATTCAGACCTCTTCTTATTGTAATTATACTTTAAGGATAAGCCTTTGAACTTGAGTTCTTCTTGAGTTAGTTATATATGAACTCTTCCAATGTTTTGTTCTTCAAATGGGATCACATCATGCAAAGCATTTACAATTCTATTTACTTCTCAGTATTTAGATTTTAAATGTTTTTATTGAAGTTAATATAGATAAAGAAGAGTATATGTAGCTCAGTAAATTATCTCAAAATTAACGCACTCATGGAGACTCAGTAAGGTCAAGAAATAGAACATCTTGAGAGTGAAAGAAAACATGGTGGAGTGAGAGACGTCCTCAGATCTCTCCCCTTGAAACCACAATAAGATGAACATCTAAAACTCAACAAAAAACACCCAAACTTCACAACTGTACATTTGAGCATGGGATGTGCGCTTAAGAGCTACAACAGGTCAGAACCCCGGGCGTCAGGCAGTGGATTGGGAGAAATAAAGAAGCTGTCTCTCGCAGCTGCCAGATCTCCCTACAGGAGGAGGGGTGGGGAGTAGGTGCGGTGACTTCTCTGCACATCCCTGCCTGGGAGCGCTGTGAGTTCCACGCAGCCAGCAGCAGTGCCCAGTCATCAGGGCAGAAGGCAGAGAAACGGGGATGGCAGAAAAGAGGGAACAGCAGAGAAACAACAGTTGATTTTTACCAGCCACAGTTGCAAAACCGAGGCTGAAACACAAACCCCATCCCTCAACCCAGAAGGTCCCTCACCCCATATCCTCTGAGACCAAACACCATGGAGCCCCAGGGGAATCTGAGCAAACACTACCAAAACTGTTGCTAACACTGACAGGGACTGAAACCGAGGGTAGCAAGCGTGATTAAATATCTACAAGAAAATAAAGGCATTATATACAGGCACTATTAAGGCTTTATATACAGCAGGGATCCAAGAGGCTTAGACGCCACCTACTGGAAAGCAAAAGAAAAGCACCTTCTTTGCAGCAGGCTAAATTGAGAGTTTATATAATAAATGTTCTTTCTGGAAAAACAGCAGAATAGATTTCCATTAATGCCCAGGCAGAGAGATAGTCCGTTAAACACCATGAACAACCAAGATGACAAGGTATCTCAGAAAGAGAAAAACATCCAGAAATAAGCTTACAGACATAGAAATATGAGACTTAAATGACAGAGAATTCAGGATGGTACTTCTGAAAAAGTTCAGTGAGTTCGGAAACGAGTCATACGAACAATTTCAGGAATTGAAAAAACAACTAGATGAGCAGAGCGAGGAGATTGAAACTCTCAAAAAGAACCAAGTGAACTTCTGGAGATGAAGAACACACTGCAAGAGTTGAAAAATGAAATAGCGTGCTTGGCAAATAGAGTCGACCAAATGGAGGAAAAGAGCAGTGATATCGAAGACAGAAATCTAGAAATAAATCAGAAGGAAGAAGAGAGAAACTGAAGAATGAAAAATAATGCAAGAGAAATACAAAAACTAGCCGATACCATCAAGAGAGGAAACATAAGGATAATGGGCATTATCAAAGGCGAGGAAAAGGAACAGGACTAGAATTTTCAGAAAATAGTTGACGAGACTTTCCGAAATCTAAGGAATGAGCTGGAGCTTGGAATTCAAGAAGTCAACAGAACACCTAGTTACCTCAACCAAAAGGCCTTCAGCAAGAAACATTATATTAAAATTATCAAAAGTCTATGACAAAGACAGAATTCTCAGGGCACCCAGGAAGATGAAAACAGTAACTTATAAAGGAAAGTGTATTAATTATCTTTGGACTTCTCAGCACAGACCTTACAAGCCAGAAAGGAATGGAATCAAATATCTAAACTATTAAGTAAAAGAAACTACCAGACTAATGTATCCAGCTAAGCTCTCCTTTAGATATGAAGGAGAAATTAAGACCTTCCTAGACATAAAAAAAAAAATGAGGGAATTCTCCACTACGAGGCCTGCACTGCAGGAAATACTAAAAGGGGTCTGCTCACCTAAAATAAAATGACCCCCCCCAAAATACATAATTAGGAGTAAAGTGACTATCAGGCAAATAGAAGCAGAGGAGTGCAACCCTTACTAAAAACAGGGCATTATAAGTTTAAATAATAAGAGAATTTCTATAGCAAGATAATAATGAACATTCAGCATACATAGGGACAAATTGAGATAACTGACTGAAAAGAGGAGGATTCAAAGATCCATATTCGCAAAGGGGAATGGAAATAAGGTACAAGCAGAAGAAAATGGATGACTGTGTATATATAACTAGCCTTTACATATTTGTAATGGCAACCATACACAGAAGTTTCAGAACAGAACATAAAACGAAAAGAACCAGAGGAAAAACTCATAAAAGCCTACCAAAATAAAGAAAACAGAAACACAAGGACAAAGAAGCAATGGAAACAGCAAGCTACCAAAAAGCAAAAGATAAAATGCCTATAAGAAGACTACATATTTCAATAATCATCCTAAATATAAATATACTGAAATCACCAATAAAAAGGCACAGACTTGCAGATTGGATCAAAAAAATAAATCCAACCATATGCTGCCTCCAGGAGACACGTCTCAGCTCCAAAGACAAATATAGACTCAAAGTGAAAGCGTGGAAAATGATATTTCAAGCAAATGGCATTCAGAGAAAAGCGGGAATAACGGTACTAATATCAGATGAAATAGACTTCAAAATAAAAAAGGTAAAGAAAGATACTGAGGGACACTTCATAATGATAAATGGACTTATGCACCAAGAAGACATAACACTTATTAATATCTATGCTCTCAATCAGGGAGCCCCGAAATATGTAAAGCAATTATTAACAGCTAAAGGGAGAAACAGACCCAAACACTATCAAGTAGGGGACCTCAATACCCCACTGTCAGAAATGGAAACAGAAAATCAATAAGGAAATAACATCCTTAAATGACACATTAGACCAATTGGACATAATTGACATTTACAGAGTCTTCCATCCCAAAACAGCCGCTTATACATTCTTCTCTACTGCAGAGGGAACATTCTAAAGAACTGACCACATACAGGGACACAGAGATAGCCTCAAAGAATATAAGGAGGTTGAAATCATACCATCCATATTTTCTGATCATAATGCTTTGAAACTAGAGATCAACTGCAGAAAGAAATCAGGAAGAACAACAAATACATGGAGAATAACTGTGTCAGTGAAGAAATAAAAAGAGAGATCAAGAGATACATAGAAACGAATGATAATGATGGTACAACATATCAAAACTTTTGGGACATGGCAAAAGTGGTCATAAGAGGAAAGTTCATATCATTACGGGCCTACCTTTAAAAACAAGAACAAGCCCAAATAAACACTTCATCTTACAAAACTAGAAAAAGAAGAACGAATGAAGCCTAAACTCAGCAGAAGGAAATAAATCATCAAAATTAGAGCAGAAATAAATGCAATTGGAAACAAAAAACAATAGATAAATGCAACAAAGAGCTGGTTCTTTGAGAAGGTTAATAAAATCGACAAACCCTTGGCTAAATTCACTAAAGAAAAAAGAGAAAGGACACAAATAAACAAAATCAGGGATGAAAGAGGGGAAATTATGACAGACACCGCAGAAATACAAGAATACTTTAAAAAAGTATATAACACCAAATTTCATAACCTAGAAGAAATGAACCAGTACTTAGAAAAATACAACTTTCCTAGACTGAATCAAGAAGAACTGGAAAATCTAAATAGACCGATCAGCAGTATGGAAATTGAAACATTCGTCAAAAACCTACCAAAAAGTAAAAGTCCAGGACGAGATGTCTTCACCAGTGAATTCTACCAAACATTCAAAGATTAATACCTATTCTCTTCAAACTCTTCCAAAAAATTGAAGAGGAGGCAATACTTCCCAACTCATTTTATGAGGCTAATAATACTCTGATACCAAAACCTGGTAAGGATAACACAAAAAAAGAAAACTGCAGATCAATATCTCTCATGAACACAGATGCAAAAATCCTAAATAAGATACTAGTGAACCGAATACAGCAACATATTAAAAAGATTATACACCACGATCAAGTGGGCTTCATCTCAGAGGCACAGGGATGCTTCAACATACGCAAATCGATTAACATGATACACCACATAAACAAATTAAAAAATAAGAATCATATGATCATATCATAGATGCAGAAGAAGCCTTTGACAAGACACAGCACCCATTTATAATCAAAACACTTAACAAAATTGGTATAGAAGAAAAATATCTTAACATAATAAAGACCATATATGACAAACTCTCAGCCAACATATTTATTGGTGAAAAACTAAAAACCTTCCCTCTAAGATCAGGAACAAGGTAAGGCTGTCCACTGTCACCACTGTTATTCAATATAACATTGGAGCTCCTAGCAAGTGCGATCAGACAAGAGAAAGATATAAAAAGGCATCCAAATAGAAAACAAAGAAGTCAAACTATCATATTTGCAGATGACATGATCTTCTATATAGAAAACCCTAAAGACTCCACAAGAACACTACTAGAAACAATAAACAAACACTGTAAAGTTTCTGAATATGAAACCAACATTCAAAAATCCATAGCATTCCTACATTCTAATAATAAAGTGTCAGAAAAAGAAGTCGAAAAAATTCCTTTCACAATTGCAAGAAAAAGAATAAAATATCTAGGAATAAATTTAACGAAACAAATGAAGGACCTATATAATGAAAACTACAAGACCTTATTAAAAGAAATCGAAGAAGATACAAAGAAATGGAAAAATATTCTGTGTTCTTGGATTGGAAGAATCAACATAGTTAAAAATGACCATATTACCTAATGCATTATGCAGATTTAATGCAATCTCCATCAAAAGCTCATTGGCATTTTTTAAAGAAATGGAACAAAAATCATCAGATTTGTAAGGAAGCACAGAAGACTCCGAATTGCCAGTCATCCTGAGAAAAAAGAACAAATCTGGAGGCATCACTCTGCCCAATTTCAAATTATACTACAAAGCGACAGTAATCACAATGGTATGGTGTTGGCAGCAAAACAGGCACGTGGACCAGTAGAACAGAATTGAGAGTCCAGAAGTAAACCTTCATTTATATGGGCAAATAATTTTTGACGAAAGAAGCTAAAAACATATAGTGGAGAAAGGAAAGCCTCTTCAATAAATGGTGCTGAGAAAACTGGAAAGTCATCTACAAAAGAATGAAGCTAGACTGTTGTCTATCACCACACACAAAAATGAACTAAAAATGGATTAAGGACCTGAATATAAGACCTGAAGCAATAAAATGCATAGAAGAAAACATAGTAATGAAACTCAAGTACCTTGGTCTTAAAGAGGATTTATGAATTTGACCTCAAAGGCAAGGAAAGTAAGAAAAAAATAAATGAATGGGACTACATCAAACTAAAGAGCTTCTGCTTAGCAAAAGAAATCATCAACAAGATAAAGACACAACCATCCAAATGGTTAAATGTATTTGCAAGCAATGCCTCCAATAAGGGCCTAATATCCAAAATATACAAAAAACTCATACAACTCAATAAGAAGAAAAAAGCAAATGATCCAATCAAAAAATTGGCAGAGGACTTGAACAGACACTTCTCCCTAGAGGACACACAAATGGCCAACAAATATTTGAAAAGATGCTCATCGTCGCTAGCTATTAGGGAAATGCAAATCAAAACCGCAATGAGATATCATCTCACACCTGTTAGAATAGCTATAATGAACAGAATAAGTAATAACAGATGCTGGGGGGATGTGGAGAAAAAGGAACCCTCATACATTGCTGGTGGGACTGCGAATTGGTACAGCCACTATGGAAAACAGTGTGGAGGTTCCTCAAAAAACTAAGAATCAATCTACCATATGATCCAGCAATCCCTCTACTGGGTATTTACCCCAAAGACTTGATAACTCATGTCCAAAAAGATATTTGCACACCAATGTTCATAGCAGCATTATTCATGGTGGCCAGGACATGGAAGCAACCGAAGTGTCTTACGATAGATAATTGGCTAAAGAAGCTGTGGTACGTATATACAATGGAATATTACTCAGCCATAAGAAGAGATGAAATACTGCCATTTGCGACATCATGGATGGACTTCGAGATAATCATGCTAAGTGAAATAAGCCAGATAGAAAAAGAAAAAGTTGAAAATCATATGATATCACTTATATGTGTGATATAAACCTAAAAGCAATAAATGAACAGGACAAACAGAGACTCATGGACATGGACAATAGATTAGTGGTTACTGGAGAGTAGGGGATAGGGGAGGAGGAGAGAGGTAGACGAGGTTAAAGGAGTCAAATATAGGGAGTAGGAGGAAGATGAAGTGGTTAAATGGGATCAAATATATGGTAGCTGAAGGAAACTGGATTTTGGGTGGTAAACACACAATAGAATTATAGATGTCAAATTATAATGTACACCTGAAAATTAAATAATTGTATTCACCAATGTTACCCCAATAAACTTAATTAAAAAAAAAGAAATAGAACATTTTTATTATGATTTTACTTACTAATTAATGTTTTGAAAGAGTAGAAGTTTAGGTTCTTTCTCTTTTTATGTGATTAAGTTTGAAGTTTCATAGAATACATTTTCAGTTATTCAAGAGATAGTTAGATAATGTATAAATTATTGATTTTGTTCTTATTTTTCCTCCATGATGCTCATAATTTTGGCTTCCTTTGTAAATTATATTAATTTTCTCCTTCCTCAAGCCATAGTTTGAGAATGTGGATAGAGCTAAGGGGGAAATAACCAAGGGCCAAATAACTAATAATTTAAGTAATCATGTGCTGTTATTCGATGCTTTGTCAATTTGTACTGGAATCCCATATGCTGAAAATCTGAACCACACATCTAAGTGATAAACTAGAATCACATACCAAGTGGTAGTGGCCATATTATTGTTTTTTACAGTATCTTTTTCATTGAAGTATAACAGTTTTGCAGAAAGGTATACAATCAGAAATTGATGACTTTTCATGTCATTAAATATTCTCCCACATAAATTTTAAAAGACTGCAATTAATTGCACTCATAGATGTACCATCATTTAGATAACTGATACCTCTGTAGGATTCTAGCTTTTTTCCCAGTCCCCATAATGTCACAAAGATAAATTTACATATATTTAATATTTTTGTACCCATTTCCAATTTTTTCTTAGAATTCCTAGAGGCAAAATTCCAGTGTAAAATTTTTAAAAATAAACCTTTTTTTAGAATAGTTTTAGATTTAAAGAACAATTATGAAGGTACTGTATCAGTTCCTATATACCACTACACCAAGTTCACCCTATTATTAATGCTTCACATTAATATAGCACATTTGTCATAATGAATGAATGAATGAATATTGAGACCTTATTATTAACTAAAGTCCATACTTGATCTATATTTCTTTAGTTTTTACCTAATGTCTTTTTTCTGTCCCAGGATCCCATCAAGGACATTACATTACATTTAGTTGTCATATCCCATTGAGCTGTGACAGTTTCTCAGACTTTTCTTTGTCTTTAATTCCTTGACAATTTTGAGGAATAGTGGTCAGACATTCTGTAGAATGTTCCTCAATTGGGATTTATCTAATTTTTTCTTTTTTCTTTTTTTAAAATTGAAATGTAACTGATATATAACATTTATTAGTTAATTGTACAACATAATGATATGATATATGCATATATATCAAAATTATTACCATAGTAAATTTAGTTAACATTCATCACCATATATAGTTACAATTTTTTTCTTTTGTTGACAGCTTTTAAGATCTAATCTTTTAACAACTTTCAAATATACAGTACAGTATTATTAACTATAGTTACCATGCTGTACATTATACCCCCAGGACTTATTTATATTCTAAGTAGAAGTTTGTATCTTTTTACCCCTTCACCCATTTGCTTACCCCAGCCTCCCAAACCCACTTCTGGCAACCACTTATTAGTATTTTTTTGTTTTTTTTTTTTTTTAAGAAGTGAGTTCATACAGTATTAATCTTTCTCTGTCTGACTTATTTCACTTAGTATAATACCATCAAGGTCAATCATGTTGTTACAAATGGAAGAATTTCTTGCTTTTCTATAGCTGAATATTTATTTTTACATATCACATCTTCTTTATCCATTCTTCTGTTGATGGGCCCTTAGATTATTTCCATATATTGGCTATTGTGAATAATGCCACAATGAACATGGCAGTGCTGAAATCTTTTTGATATCCTATTTTCATTTCCTTTGGGTTTATACACAGAAGTGAAATATCTGGATCATATGGTAGGTCTATTTTTAATATTTTTTGGCTCCTTCATACTGTTTTCAATATTGCCTGCAGCAATTTTCATTCCTACCAACAGTGCATAAGGCTTTATTTATCTTCACATTTTGCCATTATTATTATTTTTTCTTTCTTTGAATGCTGTGCCTTTGATATTTAAAAATACAAGATTTGGTTAATATGGTTTTGAAGATACTTTCCAAATTTGATGTAATGAAACGTATAATTTTTTTGTGTGTGATATGGAAAACAAATGCATTTTATAGAGTTGACACCCATGATTCAGAATTTAAAGTGTCTCCATCCACCAACTCAGATACACGCATGTTCTATAGCAAGTCCTCAACTAGGTATTACAGATAGCATGTGTTTTGTTTTGTATTTTAGGAATGGCAAACTGCTGTATACCTTCTGAAGATGACGTAATGAATTATATCTTTTTTTCTTAATAGGTAAGGAAGTATACTTTTATTTCCTAAGAAACCCTATGTAAAATAAAATTTTACTGAGTCAGTGTGAAGAATAGGTCAGTCTTAATTATTAGTTGCTTAAGAACAGTGCCATTTTAATAAGTTCAAGTAAAAGTTAATTGTGACTAATTTCCAAAAATATTCATCACAGTTTAACTTTTTATAGACACAGTGTACTTAATTGAGTATTTAGACTATTAGGATGAGCTGTAGAATATTTGAACTCACTGAAATGCTATTCAAAACCTTGGTTGCGTATATGTTGGGTGGTTGTGTATATGTTGGGATGGTTCATATCTTTGGCCATGTAGATTAATCTGTCCTTTCTGCTCAATCCTGGCCACCTCTGCCCTCATCAAGGCCTCAGCATCTCATCACAAACTGGTCTGTTGGATCATGGCTTGTAGCACTGTCCAGCCTATGAAGAATTTCTGGGGAAGGGAAAGAGATATCTAGGTAGACAGGGAAAAAAAAGAACATTCCAAAGAACTCTGAATTCAAAGTGAAGAGAGGCAAGAAATGAATTTTGCCAGCTGGAGCAGATATTAGTGAACCTTTTTCACCTGCTAAAGAGTTCAGATGTGAGCCACTGGAGGGAATTGACAAGATAATCATATCAAATGCTTCTATTTTGATATGCTTCTCTAATACCTGAGCATATTACTATCATTATAATTACCATAGCATATGTGTAACTTTAGTGTGTGTGTGAGTGTGTGTGTGTGTGATGTTTCTCTTGACAATTATCTTCTTGCAAATAGGGCCTATGTTATTAATTTTTATATTCCTAGCATCAAGGTCAGAGTCTGGTATACCAAAGATATTATATAAATATAGAGCAAGTGAGTGAATTAATGATTTAAGGAAAGACGAGTTTTCAGGTCTCCTCATTAATGAAAATGAATTCATTTTAATAAGAACTTGTTTTCATAAATACACACAGTAAAGACCTGATCATTTTAATTATAATAATATGACCTCTGAATTGTATAATACCTTCATTAACTTGCCTGACAAACTTTTTTATGGTAAGAACATGAAAATCATATAGCTGTATCAGAATGGGCCCCTTTACACCAATTCCTGAAAGAGAACAGAAGGATCACAATTTTATGATTGAGGAATGGAGGATTAAATTCAGTGGACAGATGTGCAGCAGCATGGTGCTGTATCACCCACACTTACCAATGTTATATATATATACTTGCGAAAGCCACTGGATCTCTTCGATCCACAGTTTCAATTCTTTAAAAAAATAATGACCAGTTTACAGAAAACCAATCTATTTTGGTATATTTCCTATGAAACTTTCTCCAATGTAGTTTTTTGAGTTCATGGGGAAGAAAAGGAAAAAAGGTAAGAGGAAAGAGGGAAAGAATAATTAAAACTACCAACATAACAAAATATATTTACTTTTTCCTATTTTACTATTTTTACTTTTTAAGTGTGATATTTAGTGGCTATGTAGTATTCCTTAACATGACTGTACCATATTTATTTAACAGCTTCTCCATTTTTGGAAAATAAAGACATTCTTGTTTTTATCCAACTATATGTAACATGACCTTGAACGTGGAACTTTTTCTGTAATAAGAATCATTTCTTTACTATTGATTCCCAGGTATAGAAGTTTTCTTATACATCCCCAAGGCTCTGTACCTATTTGCATTGCTATCAGAAGTATATAGACTATTCTTTCACCAGCATCTCTCTAATAACTTATTACATTTTAGAATAGCCATCTTCAAAGAGAATGGAAACTGCCTCATCACTCTTTATACACTAGTTAGACTTTCTTCTTGTGCTCATGGGGAGTTTTTGAGACTTGACCATCTATTGATCCCCTCCTGAAGGAGATCTAATTAGTATTGGTGGCATTTCTGACATCCGAGCTATATCTGAAATGAGGAAGCTAGTGGCTGAGATAGATGCTTTTAGGAAATAACTTGTCTTTGAGAACTCGAGCAGTGACAATCATAGACAATAGACAAGTTTATGTCTACGTGTAAAATATGTGATTATCTTTTTCATACACACAAAACCTTATTTCTTTTGATTACATTATACAGATGCTGCTATCTGCCAGTACAGAGATGATGCTATGTAATATGTCAACCTCGACATCTCAAGAGAAAGAACTCACTCACTCATGCATATTGGGTTACATTTTTCCATAGTGTGAATTACTCCCTTCCAAGGAATTTTCATTTGAGGAGAATCATTAACTCTTTCAGATACCAGCAAACCAGTTTATAAACCACATTTTTAGTGAACTAAAATTCTAAATCCAGAAAGGAAAATGAAAGTTTTGTATTCTATCTCTCTGTCTTTGTACAGGATCATCTCAGTAAGGAATGGCTAAGCATGTAAACTCTAGGGAGGAATTCCTGTATTCAAATTCTTTCTCTACAAGTTCTAAAGTCCTTTGTGCCCCAGTTTTCTCATAGATAAATAACATCTACCACACAGGTTTATTGTGCGAATTAAAGTAATTTATACGTATTAAGTATTTAGAACTTAAATACTAATAAGCATTCAATAAGTGCTAGCTATTATATTATTCATGTTATTATTGTCATTATTAATTTGATGACCTTCAGAAAAAAATGTACATCGGCCTCTTGATGTTGAAAGCTGAATGTTCCTCTGAAGCCTGGTACTCTCTGAAGTAGTAACTGACTCTGGGAAAATGCAATTAGTGGTTAAGAATTATGGCCATTAACTTTTTAAAAAAGAATGGTATAGATCAATGGTCCCCAACCTTTTTGGTACCAGGGACCGGTGCTCCTATGAGAATCTAATGCCCGATGATCTGAGGTGGAGCTGAGGTGATGATGTTAGTGCTGGGGAGCAGCTGCAAATACAGATGAAGCTTAACTTCTTGTCTGCCGCTCACCTCCTGCTGTGCAGCCGGTTCCTAACAGGCAATGGACTGGCACTGGTCCATGGCCTAGGGACTGAGGACCCCTGGTATAAATAATCCCATGTATATAGTTTTTTTTTCTTGTGTCATTCCATTTGAGCTCCTAGGAACAAAGTTTTAGATCTCTCGTCTCCCAAAGTAGTAAATTGTTTAAATAAGAAACTATGTGCTTTGCTAGGATCTTGATTAGCTTATTGCGTTTGGCTTTATGGATGCAAATACTGAGCTAAGATTTAGGAAAGCTGTGTTCAAGACCAGCTCTGCCTCTTAGCAGAATAACTTGGACTACTCAATGCCTCTACTTTTCATATTTTTATCCATACTATGGGACTCAGTAGTTTTTGAGATGTCTACAAGAGAGCTAAAATCCGGTGACTGATTCTGAAAGGAATCATGCTTTAAAAAATGAGGAATGCATTCTGCTCTCAGTTCCTCAGGTAAACAGATAATCATGGTATAATAAATTTTCAGGAAAATTATTTTAGTTTTACTTGCCACTGAAGAGATAAGATATTGGAGCATTTCAGATGGGGCATGGGATATTTGAACAACACCAAAAACTCACCGATGGGCTCTGATATAATAAACTAATAATACAAAAATTTGTCAGAAATGTGTTAGTCCCACAGAGAATTGGTACATGCAGCCAATATCAGCAAAACTTTGTTTGGTAAACTGTTCCTAAAAGGATCACCCACTAAGCAATGCTATTGACCCTGCAAAATGGGTCCCTCTTTTAGAAACTCATGTCTTGGTAGCTAAACCCTTTCATAGTCAATGTGTCTGCCATCATTTGAGAACAGCTTACACCGTGAGCTGTCAAATTCATTTCTTTAGAATATTTGACATTTTCTGGTTCTTGAAACAAACACAATGTCAACAAGATTGTTTCTTCATTAAGGAGTAAAGGCCCAAGCTCTTGCCCAGATTTTGCTGATAAATCGTGCCTCTGCTCTCAGCTTTTTAGCTTGCTGGTAAGGCTGTGCTTACCTTGGGAACCAAGACATGTTGGTTTAACCTCAGAGATCACTCTTATTCCTGCATCTCTTGGTTCATCATTACTTATTAGTAGAGACAAAAAGCTGCTTTTTATCTAAACCTCTTGTTTAAATTAGAACAGTATTTTGATGCTCCATTGACACGTTGATTACAGTGGAGCCCTGTCTGACTTAGAAATTAGGGTTTAAAGTGAGCACTTAGAGTAAAAATCATATCTAGTAAAAATTGCCCTTAGCAATGCATTGCTAGATGTGAAGTGCAGTGTAAATAGATTTGCGTACAATTCTATACAGTAAAATATGTATGTGAAAATGCATATCTTTAAACAAGAATCACACTGCAAGATGATCACACTGAGAGAGGTTCCCAGGGACTGACAGAATTAATTCATATCTACCTGTTTATGACCATCCTGGTAATACTAAGTGCATGCAAGGGACAGGCAAAGCCACTCAAGCTACTTAAATTCTTGTTTTTCTCCTCTTTTTGTCTTCCCAAATGTATAAACTTAGAATATTGTATGTTCAATGCACATAATATGTTGTGGCTCCTCTATAAGTAAGGTTAGCTCCATATTCGTGGAGGGAAGAGATAAATTGAACAATATTTCAATGATAGGTTGCTGCAGTAAATTAGTTTAAATTACTTTTAGATACAGCAAATAAAATTTACTGAGCACCTGTGTTATGGACTGAATGTTTGTGCTTCCCTCCAAATTCACATGTTGAAACCCTAACCCCACAGTGTGATGGTATTTGAAGGTGAGACCTTTGGGAAGTAATTAGGTTTAAACGAAGTTATGAGGGTGGGGTCCTCATGATAGAATTAGTGCCCTTATGAGAAGAAAACTAGGTTAGGAGAGTTTATGTAAGCACACAGCTAGCTAGAAGGTGGCCATCTGCAAACTAGGAAAAAGCTCTTGCCAGGTATTGCATCTGCTGGCCCCTTGATCTTGGACTTCCCAGCCTTAGGTTAAACACCTAATTATAGAAAGCAAACATTAACATTTTTAAAAATGAGATGTAGGATTTTTTTTTTATAAACTCGAAATAGGGAAGAATTTGTTTAATGACATATAAAATGACAAACTTGGAATATAAGAATTGCAATACTGGTCTATATAAAAAAAATTGCTCAACAAATAACACTATAAATACTTAGTCAACCCACAAATATGGTAGTAAATATTTGTAACATATATAAATAACATAGGATCTATATTTTAAATTTATAAAGAATTCCTACACATTAGCACAACAAAAGGAGAGTAACTAATAGGAAAATGGACAAGGATTCAAGAAAGCAATTTCCTTTCGAAGATACGAGATGGGACCAATGGAACCATAATTGACAAGATGCTCAGCTTCACTAGAAATTAGTGAAATGTATGTGAAATAAGGAAATAACATTTCACACCTATGAGACTGGTAAAACATTTTAAATTCTTACAATGCCAAGCTTGATAAAGATGTCTAGAAAGGGCAAGTCTTAGACCTTATCATTGAATAGCTTGCTAAACCCAATTTACAGAACAATTGTATAGTATCTAGTAAATAAAATTGAATACATTTCAACCCAGCAGTTCTGCTACTAGCTATGATTCAAGAAAAACTTTCCAGTATATGAGCAAGGAAATATGCACAGAGTTAATTATGGAAGATTTCACATTACAAAATGAAATATAGTACATATGTTTATTTGAAGTTCTTTCTTTATTTGGTTTACCTAGTCTGCACATTTAATTACTTTAAACATCAAAATTATCTCATATTGATAACAATGCTGGTCCTACTTAAATTATAAGAAAAAAATGATTTTACACCAAACCCAGTATTTTATAAAACCAGTAAACAGGTCATATGAGGTGGTTGTGGGAAGGTTACTCTTGAGCTGGTGGCTGGATGCTAGATATTTCTGAGGAAGGGAAAGTAAGAGGTGCTTTCGGATAGGAAGCATTTGATTGTCTCTGTGGCATATTCATACAATAGGGCCAGATAACATAGCTGAAGTGAATTAATCATAACTACGTGTATTAACATGCTAAATCTCAAATGCAATGTCAAAAGAAAAGAAAGCATGTTGGCATGTCAAAAAGAATAACATTATTGTGTGCTTATTCTGTGTTAGGCATATTGTAAGTGCAGTTTAGGTAAAGTTTAAATGTGCAAATACTTAGAACAAAGAACAAAGGTTTTTTCAAATGAGAGAACTCACGATTTATTATCAAATAAGTAGTCATTTAAGCAATAGTGTATTTATTTTCTGCTCTGTGTCCTGTATAGTTCGAAGTGCTGAGGAAGGAGCAGTGAACAAAATAGACGAGGAACCCCTGCCCTCATAGAATTTATGTTCTGTGGGAAAAGAGGAGGAACTTACTTTCTCATAATCTAGTGCACATGTACTCGGGCAACCTATGAAAATCTAATGGGGAATCTGTGATTTTAGGAAGAAAATAGAGAGTGGGACACTGAATGGACTCTCTTGAATAACTTTACTCTAAGTTAAGAATTGAAGAAAGAAAAAACAAACTGACTTTTCATGTTATATAAATGAAAATGTTTATGATAATTTTACTCAGAATGGCAGATTCAAATGTCTTAAATGCAGAAGAAAAAGAAATGGTCATGTCTGCTTCTCAGCTGTGCTAAAATTGCCCGTTTAACTGTTTTCCTTGGCAACTCTACTGAGCTTATTACTTGATTGATGGGTTTTCTTTTTCTGTCTTTTTTTTCCCCCAAAAGAGCAAATTATGAATGTCTTTATTCAGTAAGGGATCCAAATAAAATTTAAAGCATTCTTTCATTCAACTGACTTCATGCTTTTTTATTGATTTTCTGCATGTGTCAGGCATGGCCCCGGGATCTGTGTTCAGAAATGCACAGACCTTCCTGCAGAGCTTCTAGGGTCTAACAGGGCCAACTGCCAATGCCCATTGTCATGTAATAGGGTAGGTACTCTTAAAGAAATACAGAAATAGTTCCCTATAAGCAATTCCTTTCTACTTGAGGTTAGAGTAGCTTTTTAGTTGAAAGTTATTTTTTGTCGGTCCTTCAAAAATGAGTAGGAGTTTGCCAGATAATGTGAGGCAGACATTTCAAGCAACTATTAACAATCTAATAATACATCTTAATAACCCAATTCATTTATTGCCTCCATGTGCCTTAACTTCTGCATGCCATCAGTTCATTTAGTCATTCATTTGTCCATTAATTTATGCCATCAAAATTAGTATATTTATAAGGCACCCTATATTGGACATTTGCTAAGCTATGATGCCAAGTGTAAGCAAGTTAGATGCAATGCTTACTTTCATTTTAGGTATCAGCACCAATGGCTAGAGTTATTGTCACATAAGTATTCTAACTCGAAGTTTTTCGAGTTGCAAACTATTTGAGTTATCGTAGCCGAATGGATAAAATGATTTGGTTTTGATCAAAAGTACTTAATCATATTTTAAAGTGAAGAAGAGCATTTGTAGGTTATGTAATATATGGGATTATAGTATAGAATCTGATCAGAAAAACAAAACAAAATTCTTCTAGAGCTGGGTTTATATACTTCTTTCCATGCCATCCAAATAATTCCCATTAACTACAATTTTAGGTTAACATAAAACTATAAAAAGCACTTTTAGATATGGTATATTGTTTGGTCCTGATAGCATTCTTGTGAATCATGAAAAACAAAAATATTATATGGCAGAACTCTAACTAGAATCTCATGTTTATTACATCCTGCCCTAGTGTGCCTTGAGAAAGCTCTAGAGTTCCTGGATGCCTCTCATACTTTATTTTTCTTCTGACGTATCTCTTAATTATTTTAAAATAAATTTTTTTATTTAGCTTTTCTTTAACTAGGAGTCAAAGGTTTTAATATTTTTTTTGGAAAATAAGTAAAACTATATAGTAATGTAGCTACCAATATAAAAATGTACATGCTTCCAAAATATGATAGATTTGAGCAACTATGAAATAGCCATTTTGTGTGTGTGTAAATTCAGGTTCAGTAAATTATATTTAGTCACAAATGCAAAATTATATTTTAAATATATTGATATTACACTTCATCATATGATATAACCAAGAGCTGAAAATGAAAATGAGTTTGCAATTTCAGATTCTGCCCTACTAAAGAGTAAAAACAGTGCCCTTTGTCCAAAGACATTGTTAGCGGGCTGTTTTCTGGAGGTTTGTTGAGTATCCTCCACACAATAATACTTTATAATTCACATTATGTGAGGCACAGTGTATTTGAGCCAAAGAAAAGGAGCATTCAATTCAGACAACCTGTGTTTGAATATCAGATTTGCTATTTACTTGCTGAATTGCCTGGACAAGTTTCTTTATATCTCTGAACCTCAGTTTCTTTATCCATCAGTGGTCCTAATTCTTCCCTCTTGGTGAATTCCTCTCTTTTAGGATATTTACTTTTCCTGAAATGACTAGACTTAAGACATGTTATAAGTGAAAAACTTAGACAAACTTATTTTCTCCTGTGGAAGAGATGAAGGAAGCACTGACAAAAGTTAGATGGAGTTGAGGAGATGCTTAATGTAACTTGAGAGAGATGGGCTTTCAAGAAGCTGAAATCTGGTGAATGGAAACAAGAAAGTTATTAAGAACTGTGGGGAAGGGTTAGCAATTATTTATTAAACCTGTGTTTCTACAAGAGCCAGTAGTTGGTATTGGGTACTCAGTGGAGTTCTCAAAATTCCTGAAGTCTGAAAAAAACATGATCTCATTGAATGAAGAGATAAGAGCCAAAAAAAAAAAAGAGAAAATGAGTCTGAGAAGTAGAATAGAAATTGAGATCCAGGACTATTATTGTTAACTCCAGACTATAGACAACTTTTTGGAGGCTTATTAAGCCAAAAAATATATACGAGTTGGCTCTTTAAGAAAAACTAACATAAGGCAAGAAATAACTAATCATAAACTCAGACCTAAGTATAACTCGTCGCATTCTAGCCCCTCATCGAAACAACAGAGAAGGGAGAAGGGAGAGCAAGGATGGTAATCTCGTCAACTTCAAAATGCCACAGCAGCTGGCAAACAATGTAGTACCATATATCAATATTTCAGGCAAACTATCTTGACTCTCTTACCAGAATAATGTCGGCATCTTCACGTTAAGTCAATGTTAGTTATTTGCCCTAAGAGAACATCACACAAAGCCTTTGTTTCCTTTTGACTGAAGAACAGTTGATTTATTTCAACTCACTTTTGTTGAGCATGTACTATGTGAAAAAACGTTGTCTTGTCCATACATCCCAGAGTTCTTCACAGCCATAACCACTAGATGCCGCTGATATTTTAAAACACCAGCTGAGGCAATGGCTCTTTAGAAGACAAATAATCCAAGCCAAAATGAATTAGTGAATCATTTCTGGGATTAAGGTTTTTAAAATTGATATATAATTTATATCCAGTAAAATACAAGTTGAGTATTCTTTTTTTTTTCTTTCCCCTTGAATTCTATGAAACCATTCTTCCCTGGTCTTTCTCCTACATTCCTGGCTATTCTTCTTCCAGTACAGTACCTATCACTTCATTAAATGTTGATTTTCCATATCATCTGTCCAATAATTTCTTCTCTTTTTAGGTTACATATTCCCTTTTTATCTATGTTGCTTTCAGGACCCATTTGCATACTTATTAGCACCACATCTACATATCTAGACGATATCTCCCATCTCCTTCATTCTTACATATCAAACAAGCAATGGGACATTTTCACTTAGTGATCATATGAACTTTAAATTTGTCATATGCGAAACTGAACTCATTGCCTCTTACTACAAACGTGCTTTTAATTATGTTTTCTTTGTTGATATTCATACACACTATTCAAAACAACTCAAGTAACTGCGCACCTTCGAGAGACCAGGGATGTGCCAAAGATTATAAATTAGGTGACTCTATTTTGGGAGAACTAATAGTTTAGCCATTTATTTAAGCCAAACCTGGACAACATTCTATAATTTTCTTTCATCTTCATTGAACCCATCGAAAAGTCCTCCGAAATATCGTCTCCCCCCAAGTCATCATGGCCCCTTGATTCTTCCCCTACAGTTTTTCAAATCTGTCCCTTCAATCACTATTTCTGTCAAAATCTTTGACTTTTTTTCCAGAATTCCCACATAGAGAGTAGTATTATAACAGATTGAGACTTTGTACCTTGGGCATAGAGGTAAGGGAGAGGTGAATTCTAATTGGAGACTTTATTTATCAGCCATATTGAGTTTCTATTAGGCATAAAATAAATGAAAGTAAAAACATAAATATAATTGAACAATAAAGTAGATAACTCATTATAAGAAAATTTTCTAAATACCTGTTCATTTTATAAATTTCCATTTTGTCAGTTAACTCTATGCTAATCTTCTAAATACATAGTTATTTTAATACTTGCTTCTGATTCATCTGACTCCTGTCTCAGGTTTAGGCTCCCTTGAGACTATTATTTCCCCAGTTTTAGGCTATTTTGGCAGAGAGATTCTCTCGGCTGCCTTTTCTAGCTGCTGTTGTCTTGTCTCTGTCTTTCTCTTATGATGCCTGCCTACCCACAGTCCCAAATTAATGCACTTGAAAATCTGTTCATCCTACTTAGTATAAATTAAAAGGATTGCAGTATTTGACTTTTGAGCCCATTGCATCACAAAAATCTTAGTTATCGGAAAATTTGGAGAACATATAGTTCAATTTCCCAACCGGTACTGGGATTGCTCTGAGCTCTGAGATGCTATCTTTCTGTTAGCTTACATGACAAAAGAGGCAAAAATAGGTAAACGATACAGCTGAGAAACATGTGCAGATCACCTAGTATAAAAGGCACTCAAAATAAGCCATGTGCTTTTTAGTGTTTTCTTTCCTCATTTGTTCATTTTTGATGTTTCTCATCTAATCCCACTGTGATCAGTGGTAAACTTAGTATCACCCTCCTCACATTATTATGAAAGGGACAGGATTTTGACTCTTTCCCATTGGAGATCGGTTATCTGACCGCCTTGTGCATTCTACCACTTATATGCATCTCACTGTTAGAAGAGGAATGAATGATCCTGATGAGAATCATTCAGCAGTCCCCCTAAAGTTACTTTTATTGGTGTCCTCACTCTCTTGCCCCCATTCTTCATGGTATCAAAGTACCTATAGGTAGACTCAATTCAGTCTCATGTCCTTTCCTGCTGATAGAGGCAGACCAAAGTCTTCGGAACCTTCAGCTCCACTCCTCTAAAAAAGAATCCCAGGATTCTGGATTAGAAAGTAAAGAAGAAGTAGTAAACCCAAATTGGGGCGTGCTCCAAGGTGCTTTCTCAAATCTGGCTTTACAAATAATTAAGTTTCTATTTACAATAGAACACCCTCACCCTGTTACTCATTGTTTCATTGGGTTGAGATTCCAGGAGAACCAAGCATCACTCCTCCTTTACAGATACTGAACCAATTTGGCCTGTGGGCAAGTAGGCAATGGGAGACACACACACACACACACACACACGCAGATAGTGACAGAGATAGAGAGAGATAGATGATAGATAGGAGCAAGGGAGGGAGGAAGTGAGGGAGCTGGGAAGAAAGAGAGAGAGAGAAAAGAAAGAGAAAGAAGAAAAGAAAAAAGAAAGAAAGAAAATCAACCAAGGTAAAAATTCTTACATGCAACATTACATCAAACACATTAACCCATTCTCAGTTGGGACCCATAGATGCCATGTCCTCAATGGTTTATATTTATTTATATGCATTTACCTGGACAATAACTCCATGATAAGCATTGTGCTAGGCACCACAGATTCAACAATGAACACAGAATACATTCCGTAGTTTCATGAGGCTTATATATTTATAATATAAAATGAAGGAAAAATAAGTAGTGTAGAATGACCTTTACAATTAGCCAGAACTGAAATCAAATTCTGATTCCATAAATTATTAACTGTGGTAATATACATTTGGTCGGTTATTTTAATTATTTATTATCATAGGTAGTCATGGATATTTTATGAGTATCCTTTCTTGTTACCAAGTCAGAGCAATATGGTCAGAAGAGCACTGCATTAGGAGTCAAAGACTTCAGTGCTTATTCAGGTTCGTGAACTACTTGTCTTTTGCCACTGCAAAAGTCATTAGTTTTTCTGAAGCTCTCTTTCCTGGTCTGTATTCTGGAGGAATTCACAGTACTTTGGTGAAGATTACAGGAGATTGTGATGATAAAAAGCCAAGCCTTGGCACACCCTAGCTGCGTAGTCAGTGTCAGTTTCCTCTTTTCTCCACGGGCCCTTTGTACTGTTTAGTCTTCTCCATTCTTAGCACAACTGGCATCAAACTCCTCTGGACTTTTCAGGAAATGGAATAGAGCATAGAGATGTGATGCTGAGAAGCTGATTTTAAATGTATTGCTAATAAAGGGGTGGAGGGGAATTGAACCAATTTTTTCTGAGGGAAAAGGATCTCATGATATCTTCCACTTTTGTTCAAATACTTGACAATGTTTTCACATCCATGGCTTCTAAGATTAGAAAACATAAGTTGTGCCTAGATTTTTATTTTATTATTAGTTTCAAGTATATAGTACAATGGTTAGACATTTATATAGTTTACAAAATAATCTCCCTGATTACTCCATCACCCATCTGGCTCTACACATAGCCATTACAATACTACTGACTATATTCCCTATGCTGTAGTCCTCATCCCTGTGACCATCTTTCAACTACTAATTTGTACCTCTGTAACCCTTCACCCTTTTCTCTCACACCCAATCCCCCTTCCCTCTGGCAATCACCCGATTGTTCTCTGTATTTGTGAGTCTGTTTTCATTTAATTTGTTCTTTTTGTTCCTTGTAGTTCACATATAAATGAAATCATATGGTATTTATCTTTCTCTGTCTGACTTATTTTGCACAGCATGATAACCTCTAGGTTCATCCATGTCATCACACATAGTAGGATTTCATTTTTTTTATGGCTGAGTAATATTCCATTATGTATATGAATCATAACTTCTTTATCCAATCATCTGTTGATGGACATTTAGGTTGCTTCCATATCTTGGCTACTGTGAATAGTGCTGCAGTGAACATAGGGGTGCATAGATCTTTATGAATTAACGTTCTAATTTTCTTTGGATAAATATCCAGAAGTGCAATTACTGAGTCAAAAGGTAGATCCATTTTTAATTTTTTGAGAAACCTCTAGGCTATTTTCCATAATGGCTGTACCAATTTGCAATCCTACCAACAATGTCCGAGGGGTGCCTTTTCTCTACATCCTCATCAACACTTGTTTTTAGATTTATTGATGACAGCCATTCTGACAGGTATGAGTGTTATTGTAGTTTTAATTTGCAACCTATACCTAGATTTTTAAGGTACTTTTCAAACTGTAACTCACATTTAAACTAAATGTGCCAAGCTTTTGCTGAATGTGGGGAGTATAATTTCATAACCAAACTATTTGATAATCTAAATGAAAGAAAATATTTCTAACATGGAAATTGCTGACATTTGTCACTATATTTGCAAAATAGCAGTGTAGCCAGAGGTAATTTGTCTGTAAACATTTCATACATACAATGTTCAAATAATAAATTCCTTGTATTAAGCAACACTAAAGCACAGTTACTTTCTACTCGTAGGATCCCAAGGTTTTGTCTACCTGTTTTAACAAACACTCCTTGATCCCCAGTATGGAGAGAGAAATGAATCTATTTCAGCTAGAATTATTCATGATATTCACCTAATTCAAAACTCAGAAAACCTATTGAGAAGTCTACACTTTCTGATATGATAGAACTTTATCAAGATATTTCATATATTAAGTTATGAAGATATGTATTCGTTCAGATCATCCCTAGCACTCTTAAATTGATAATTACTGAGAAATATTTATGTTAAAGACCTTATTCTAGGGTCTATAAGTTAGTCCTCCCAATGAACCTTATTTTGAAGTTGAAAGAATTCTCTCTTAACAAGTTAAATGGGTTGATCCAAGGTTACATGTGTAAAAGTAGCAGAGAAAAGATAAAAATTCTAAATGCCAAGCTATTTCTGCCCACCATATCTTGATGGTAACTATTTACAACAATGATCCCTTAAGTCAGTGTTAGAAGTCAATTTAAGTGTAAAATATTTGGCTCAAAAAAACTATGTACAGCTTACAATAGTCTCTTCTCTCCACAGTCCAGATGCTCATTGATTTATTCTAAGAATTCCATCAGTACCTATTATATGCCAGGGATACAAAGCATGCACTTGAGACACAGGTAAGCAGTATTATTTGTGATCTTCAGTAATCACCATTCCTGCACAAGTCACTGCATGAACAGGTATGTTTCAATAATGAATCATGTAGTTTTAGTGTTAGTAAAAATAAGGAGGCTCTGCTTCTTGCTGTTTCAAATTATAGTTTTGTTAACTTTAGAGGGTTACTTAAAGATAGTTTATTTCTTGTAGTGAAGAATATTTATAATTCAGAAATTACTTCATCCTGTTCAATATTGTCTTTATCTGTCAAATTCAGGCAAAACTAAATTTACTCTGAACTTATTGAGGAATGACCCTATTTTTATCTGTTTGATTATCTCTTTGTGTTTCTTTTTTACTTTATCCACCACTTACCTATTCATTCACATGCAATATGTAAATAAATTTATTTTCATATTTGCATAACCAATATCCGAAATATTATAAACAATATTAATAATTTTAAAAGTTTTTTTTACTTTTTTTGCATTTTATGGCTATGATTTTTTTATTTTAGTACTTTTTCAAAAAATAAAGCTATTTAAAAAATATATTAAAAACATTTTAAAAAATTAATAGGTCCATACTACATGGATACTTTAAAGATTAAAAAAACAAAATGATTTTGAAATTTTTCTGAATTAATGAAATGTATATAATGTACATTCCGGATCTAATTTTAAAACATCTGAAGACCTGAATGGATTGTAAGCTAGGTTAGATATAGGTAGCACATGTAAAATAACATAAGTAAATAGGAAATGTACAATATAACTTACTCAAAGTAACAACTCTCTGTTGAGTTGAAATATTTTATGTTGTAATGAGCAAATATGTACTAGTGGATTGAAATTAAGTTTTACTAAATTAGAAACTAAGCTAGAACTCTATTAATGACCAAGGCTTTGCTTAAGAGAAATTTTAAATGACTCCAGAGCACTTTCCCCACTACTCAGAGTAACGCTGATTGTATAGATGTCAAAATAGTCCTTGCAAGTTGAAAAGAGAGTCTACATATTGGTTTTTAATAATTCCTACCATTTACTGAGCATTTACTAAGCTAAGTATAATGCTTCACACTTTATGAGAACCCTCTCATGTAAGTGGTTCATCAGCTGTACATAGTACATTCCCATTTTCAGATGAGGAAACAGGTTTTAAAGTTTTTAAGCAATTGATTCAAAGCTATGCAAACCTGAAAATTGAAGAAGAGCTGTCTGAAGCCAATGTTTACCCTATCCCTAAATGATCACCCCTTTTTAAAAAGAATTATAAGACTCTCCTAAGAGTCTGTGATGGTTAAATTTTATGTGTCAGCTCAGCTAGACTATGATGCCCAGTCACTTGGTCAAACAAGAGACTAGATGCTACTGACAAGGTATTTTGTAGATGTGAGTAACATCTGCAGTTAGTTGTCTTTAAGTAAAGCGGATTAACCTTTATAATGTGGGTGGGCCTCATGGATCAATTAAAGGCCTTAAGAACAAAAGCTGAGGTTTTCCCAAGAGGAAGACCTTCTACTTTAAGATTGTAATGGAAACTGTTGCTGAATTTCCAGCCTGCTAACTAGCGCTACAGACTTCAAACTCAAGATTATACTATCAACTTCTGTCTGAGTTTCCAGCCTGCTTGTCTGCCCTTTGGATTTCAGACTTGCCAGCTCTCATAATTGAACGAATTCCTTAAAATAACTTTCTTAGAAAAGACACACACACACACACACACACACACACACTATTGGTTCTGTTTCTCTGGAGAACTCTTAACTGTTATAGAGTCTCCATGATATTTTTTATTAAGCTAGCTTATTTTAATGTCCTCAAGGTATTATTTACTTAATTGGTCAAAAATAATTAATGTGATTTTATTTATGTATGACATATTTGTACAAAGTGTTGGCTTATTATTTCTGTAATAAGCACAAATAGTCACTTTTAATGAATGGTTATAAATGAGACAAGGTACAGGAGGTGTTAGTCTTCCCCCATTCAAAATATACATATTTTGTGCGTTTTGGTTATATACTTGAATCTAGCTCCTGAACAATTTTTGAATTAATTGGATTGTGTTACACATGTATTTAAGTTGTAAATTTTTGAGGTCTCAGAGCAATAGAAATCTCTCTCACATACCCCTATACCTATAGCGTAAGAAACTGCACTTTGAGCTCTACAATTTTAGAAATAATCTAATTCATTTAAAATCTAGTTCAGCATTTTTCAGACTTTACTATTTGAATACTATATTATTTTTATTTTTTGCTATAACCGTCACTACCTTGACTCTCATTGACTTAATATTTTAAAATCATCTCATATTTTATACAAATAAACTTATTTAAAGAGTAAGCTTTATATCACTCATAAAAGAAATTCAGAAAAATTTGCTATACATAAAATATGAGGATACAAAATGATTATGAAGATAACAAAACAATGCAATTATGTTTTAGTAACTTATGGTTATCCATCAAATACTCTTAGTCTGAGGACTGTATTCTCTTGCTCCTGGTAAAAAAGTTTATGAAGTGTTAAAGTCATACTAGTCCTAACTGAGTCTTTCTCTCAGTGGGACTCAGGAAGAGTGAAGGGGAACTTAACTATTTAGTTATAGTTATCTAATGCCACCAACTAAACAAACAAACAATCAAACACCCTCACACTTTAGTAAAGAATAACAATCCAATTCTCTTCCCCATTCTTCACTTTCACTTGAACATACTTGATAAGTGGCTGCCTAGCCTCTCCCTGATATATCCAGAGGCAAAGACTTCATGAAAACTCACATTCTCTTTTATTTATTGCTTCAGCTGTGAAAATAATCTGTTTTCTAGAGAGCTAACAACTATTTTGGTACTTCTCAGTCTTAGATCAGCCATCTCTATCCAGACTCTAAAGTCTAATCTCACATTCATTAAAGAGTTTGCTTCTTCTTTAACACCTCCATCTTTTCTGCCTTACATTTTTTCACATGCCATGGCCCCTCCCTTGTTGAATTCCTATTAACCTGTGCTATAGCCCTCATAAAGAATAGTATAGGAGCCTAGAAGAACAACTTCCTTGGCAGAGAGAAATTATTTTAGGAGGCAAAGTTAATGTTAAAGAAGTTTTGTTTTGCTTTTCCTCTAGAAGAGAATCTAGTTTTACTGTTTTGAAACCATAATTTTTAAGATTATTATTTTAAGAAGAAGTAAAATAATAAACACAAAAAGGTAAAATGTACTTGTGCTAGGCGGAAGGATAACATGAGCCAGCAGGTGATATGATGGTATTCATTCCTCTGGACTAGACTATTCATTCCTTTCTATGATGGGTGAATTTGGCAAGATTTAATGCTCAGTTCTTGCCACATAGCCTGATACAGAAAAAAAAAAAAAGCTCAATAAACTGTTGAATGAACATATAAACATATAAGATTCATCAGATGAGTTTGAATTTGACTTCATAAAGAATTTTATAATTTTCCTATGTGAAATACTCTTAAACAGAATTATCCTGTTAAACACAAACAGAAAATCTGTGTAAACCAAACTTGGTAATTGAAGTGTGTGTGTGTGTGTGTGTGTGTGTGTGTGTGTGTGTGTGTTTCAAGGTGGGAATCTAATTAGGATAGGACAAAGTTCATAATATGATAGTTTACCACTGGTGATGGCAGCAAGATAAGAGTCTTAAAGTGAGTTTGACAAATGAATTTTTTGCCTATATGAACAATCTAATGTCCCAATTGGGTACATTGCTCAGGTAAACAAACTGTTCATTTGGATATATTGGTTTGTAGGAATTTACTGACGCAAGCATTGGTTTACAATTTTATCTTTTTTTCTGGGCAACATTGCCCTGGAACAACTGGTTAAATTATGTTGACAGAGATGTTCTTGAGTCTCAATCCTGTTAGTTAAGCTATGTGGATGCAGGTGGCCCCAATTCTCATACGTTTGTAATTCCTTTTCCAAAGCTTACTGCTTCCCAATCCAACAAAATATTTCTTTTTATGTTGGGAGATGACTCTCCTTTGTAACAAATTTCTTATGTTTCCTTTTGTGGTTATACTTAAATTACTTGTCAACTGTAACTACGCTTAGACTATGTCTTCTTAGAGAATGAGGATAGTGATTAATTTTTCTTTTTATCTCCAGCTTTTAAACCAAAGCTAAGCCTTATGTACAGAAGGTTCTTCAAAATTTTTCTGTTGCATTTTAACTTGGTTACTTGTTTTGCTTTTCTGTGATTCCCTTGTCTTATGTTTATCTCACATTTCTAATCTAGACTCCCCTTAATACAATAAATGCTTTTTGAGCATCCATTTTATGCCTTATATTATGTGAAACACGGATGTTCTTAAATTTGAATTTCATCAAAAATAAAATACTAAGAAGCTTTACAAAAATACTGATAACCAGATCAACACCCAGGGTTTCTGATTTAATTGATCTTGGGCATGGCCTAGACTTGAGCATTTTTAAAAATCTCCCAGGTTATTTTAATTTTCAGCCAAGATTGAACACCATGTGATGAAAAACATACATGCGGTTTCCGGGACTTAGTGGAGGAAGAAACATATTACCCAAATACTCACAATAATAATTATTTGAATGAAATCACGGTGAGTGCTATGAAAGAAAATTTCTGGGTACTAGGAGAGCTTACAGCATGGTTACTTAAGTTTCCTTTTAGGGAAAAGAGAAGAGGATGCCCTAGGAAGGAGAAATTTAGGGAAAGAGATACTGAGACTTGAGGGATAAATACAAATTAACCAGATAATACATGAAAGGAAGAAAGAAGAACATGCCTTGAGACTGAAAAGACCTTGTTGAGTTAAAAGATCAGAGAAAAGGCCAGTGTGGGTGGAGTTCCATGAATAAGAAGCTGGTTGTAGTATAAAGATCATGAATAAGCAAGGAGGAACTAAATCATTCAGGGGCTTGAAGGGTAGTGAACGATTTTTTACATCATTCTAAGAGTAATGGGAAGCCATTGAAGGTAGATACTTGATCCAAAATCTATTTTAAAAAGTTTCCACTATCATCAAATTATGGAAGAAATCAGTTTGGGAGAGGGGAAATGGACCAGGAGGGGCCTTGGGCGATGGGCTCAGAGGCTGTTGCAGGCCAAGTGAAAAATACCACATTTGGACAGGAGTAGTAGAAGTGGTAACAGAGACAAAAGATAGTATCTGAGCTTTTCTTTGGTGATATTATCAATAGGACTATGCAATCAATGGCTTGGATATGGCTGTTAATAATTGGACAGATAATATGAACACCACTAATTCAACTAGCACTCCTTTAATTATATAACTTTCATTTATTCAAAAAAATCTTGAGTCACACAAATTAAAGCAAGATCTAGGCTCACCTAAAGTTCTTTAGTGTTCCAAATATTCCAGGCACTGGGTCATTATGTCAATAAATTTTTTGGATGTTTTAGGGGGAAAAAAAGAGTTTGAGAAGCTAAAATTCCTTATGAATACCTGATAGAATTCTAAACTGCTTTTTTAAATGCTGATACCCAGAAAGTTGTCTCTTTTGCTACATTCATATACTCAAAGTAAGCTGACCAGTGTGAGCATGCTAGATTGCTCTGCCTAAGTGATTTAGCACAAGAGATTTCAGATTAATAAAGATTATTTTGCTACAAATTAACCTTAGTTGAATTATTTTATTTTTAAGAAGAAAGCATAATGAAAAGGCCATCCTTATTTTGTAGTAAATAGAAAATTCAGTCTATTTCTTGTTATATTAACGTTCATAGGTCTGTAGTGAACAAGAGATATTTATTAAAACAAATTAATATCTATCATAGAAGCAATTTAGACTCAATATGGACTTCCATGAAAATTCATGTATTACATGTTTAAGTATGTTTACTTGATACATTTCTTGAAGCAAATTTTAAAGTAATATTTAGAAATATAATGGAGGTTGTCAAAGCTAGAACTGTTTGCTAGTAGTGATTGCTTTACAAATTGTTATGAATTCCTACTCAAATGTTTCATTAACCTATTGTGGCCCAAGGTTTCTGATAGCGTGTAAGGATACTCTATTTTCTAAGACAAATTCTAATCAGATTTGTAATTGCTAACTCAGAAATAGAACTTAATGTAGGCAATAATTATGATGATGGATATATGTCATTATACTTTGTGAAAATCCATAAAATATACACCAAAACTGTACGCTAATGTAAACTATGGGCTTTGAGTGATAACAGTGTTCACCAGTTGTAACAAATGTACTGCTTTGGTGAGGGATATGGGATGCCTATGGAACCGACTGAGTTCGAAGGGTAATAAGAGAAATCTCTGTACTCTCTACCTACGAAAGCTCTAAAAAGTAGTCTATTAAAAAAGGAGGCAGTATTAAAATTTAAGCGCTCTAGTGAAAACTTTGCTAATGAAATAAAAGTCAGAACTAGGAAAAACAATACACGTGTCCCAATCAAGAAGTCACAGGCTAATCTTGGCATTGCCCTCAGTTATTGAAGCATAATGTATCTGTGGGAATGATCCTTGTATCACATCTCAAGTTGTTTGTTTCTGTCTTAGCCCTAGATTTGTATTAAGAAATCCATAATACTTTTGATCCCTTCACAGTTACATTATGCACTAGAGCTATGTTATGCTCATGGAGAGATTGACATGGTGTGTGTATATGTGTATGTGTACACGTATGGTACATGTGTTATGTGTGTATGTGCATGTACACATGTGTGTGGGGGGTGTTTGTGTGTGAGAGAGATTTTTTAAAGAGTAAGAGAGAATGGACTCAGTTTTCACTTCAAATCTCAATTCTGCAGTTTTCTGCTCTGCTTCCTCAAGCAAAATTAGTTAACTTTGTTAGACTTTTTTCTCATATGTACAATTGTTATGATATCACTACCTCTCAGGGTAGTGGTGAGGATTAAGTGATAAAAATGCTTCTATTTGACTTAGCCTGATGGATGTCACGGAATCAGCACCACTCACTGTGTGACCTTTGATAAGTCTCCTAACTACCTGGGGTCTCCATCTTTTCTCCATGTGAAAAGAAGGTCATTACACGAAATTATGGTTTGATCCCTTCTAGCTGTAAAATGTCATGATTCTTTCTTTTCAGTGCTAAGTGGACCTCAAGGGAAACAATCCCATGACCTATTTCTCATTAATACCATTTAGTGAACAACAGGACTAAATATTTTACTAGGCTGGAAAAATCAAAACATCATTATTTTACGGGTAGGCTTTAGTCTCCCCCTGAAAGTCTGGCAGATGTTGTAATACTGAGAATACAGAGAAGGCAATTTCCATTACATATTCTGTGTGGTAGTGGAGAGAGAACTTATTTTGCTCTTAGTCAGATAATTGTGCAGGTGTAGCTGCTGTAATCCTAAAACCAGACATGGCCCAGAACTGTGACTTCCAGATAGAATTCAGTATGCTCAGGTAAATTTGAATTTCAGAGAAACAAGTAACTTTTTTTTAGTAGAAATATTTTCCAAATATTGCACGGGACACATACTAAATTATTCTTTGCTTACCTGAAGTTCAATTCTAGCTAGGAATTCTGAATCATTATTTGCTAAATTTGACAACCTCATGACAACAAAATTCACATGGCTGTTATTTTAAACTTCCACCAGAAGTAAAAAATTTACAACTACTCTCAAATCTGTCTCCTCTTCTGTATCCTCGCTGCCCTGGTAAGGCTGTGTTATGGATTGAAAGTTTGTTTTCCTCCAAAATTCATAGATTTAAGCCCTAACCCCTAATGAGATAATATTTGGAGATGGGGTCTTTGGGAGGTACTTAAGTTTAGATTAGATCATGAAGTTGTGATCTTCATGATGGAATTAGTGCCTCATAAAAAGAGACTAGAGAGGTACTCTATCCCTCCCTCCTCTCTCTCTCTCCCTCTCTCCTTCTCCCTTCCTCCCCTCTCTTCCCTCTTCCCTTTCCTCTCTCTCTTTCTCCTCCATTTGAAGATACAACAAAAAGGAGGGGCCATCTGCAAGACAGAAACCAAATCAACTGGCATATTGATCTTGGACTTCCAGCCTTTAGAAATGTGAGAAATAAATGTCTGTTTTTTAAGCCACCCAGTTATGGTATTTTGTTATAGCAGCCCAAGCTGACTAAGATTTGATGTATCATCTCTAAGGCTAAAAACTTTAATAGCTTCCCAATCTCTTTACTTTTTTTTCTTCTTCTGTTTGGTTTGATGGAAATGTCTAAATCAAAATGCTACAAAGATAAATTTTTTTTCAGACCTGCATAAAATCATACAACTTTGCTGCTTAATATCCTTCCAACTTTTCCATTGTCTTCCAAATTTATGAAGGAAGCATAAAAGAAGTAAATGGTTATGGGAGACTATCACATTTCACAGATGTACAAGGTAGGCTCTGAAATGACAAGGTTTTTTTCAGGGTGTGCCACTTCCTACCTGTGAGGTTTTTGTTAATCTTTCTGTGCCTCAGTTTCCTCATTTGTAAAATGAAAACAATAATACTGCCTAACATATGTGCTCGTTTGGGTGGTTAAATGGATGGAATATGTTGTTAGGCTGAAAATACTGAACACAGGGCTTGGGACAGAATAAAGCCTTAAAAATATTAGCTTTAGTATCATTTTCATAATGTAATAATGTAATGTCATATCATTTTCATAATGACCTGGTCCCTGCCTCCCCTTCTACCACATGACAGGACTTTTTAAGTTTTACTATCATCCTACCTCTTCACTCCTGGAACGAGTACACATCTGCTATTCTCTCAACTTTTGCAAATGCTGTTCTTTCAACCAGACATGCCCTTTCTCCCAGAATTCACTTTTTCAGGAGGTTCAAATATCATTTATTTGGGAAATCTGCCCTTGACCTTTCATAAATATTAATCCCTGTCTAGAACTATCTCATTGATTTATAAACTTATGTATGAGAGACATAATTTAAGTCTTTTTTTCCTAAAATGTTCATTCTGGTAAATCATCAGCACGGTATAGAGTCTTTTTTCATATGAGTTCCTTAGATACAAAGCCTGAGACAGGGCTTTGGATGCATTATAATTATTATGGAAGTGCTTTTTAGGAAAACTCTTAAAGGGAGTGAGGGAAGCAGAGTAGAGAAGAAGTAAATGCAAGAAATTATGTGGTGTTACATAAAGTCTGTCTTTACTTTGATGCAATGGGGGTGAAGGAGGATGTTGGAGCATCACTTGTACCAGAATTGTCCCACCTTGAGGCACGAGGCTCAGCTTTTCTGTCTAGTAATCATAGGCTGCCTGGAGAGGTGGGGGCTAGGAGATGAGACTTGCATGACTTCCCATGTGGCATCTCCCCTCCTTGACCAAAGATGATTTTCCAAAGAATGTCACAAATTTGAGCATTACTTTAATGTCATCTGGAGGATGCATACACTAGTCTGCAAATAGGATCTTAACAGGTTACCAGACATCTAAATAGAGTCTTTTAGCTGGAGAGAACTTAAGACTCTCCAATTTAATACTTTTATTTTACTGCCAAAGAAATGATTGTGATTTGTCTAAATCTAATTGTAAATTAATGTCTGAGTTGGGACTAGAAGCTGGATCTTTTATTTTCTAAGCCAGAGATCTTTCCATTACAGAAAAAGAACATTTGCTTCTATTGTTTTCTATTAATGAACAAGACTACATATCCATTTATTCATTCCCATCCCTTTACCCAGACTCTGGGTCCCCAAGGCATGCTAGCTGACTTAATTGGAAGGTACAGACTTTGACCATGGCAAGGAAACTAAACTACCAGACTTAAAAGAGAGTCAAGCTCACAATGCACATGGAGGGTAGTTTCAACTGGTTATTATTCCAAGGTTAACACCAACCAGGTTAATGAGGTCAAAACCGCATTTGTTGGGTCAGAGAATGAAGTGGAGTTTATATGAAAAGAAAATTGTTGAAACCAACAAAGAGAGTTAATGATAATGAGGTATTTAATGGTGTGATGGAGGAGAGAGACAGCTGTACCACTCTCTTAATGGAAGTTCAAATTATTTTTGCTGAACTTTCTCCTAACTCCTTTGCTCTTGCATTATGTATGGTTTATTGCAACTAAAGCTCTCAGCACAGTGGATAAGCCAGAAGTTTGAGATATGCCTTCATATATTTTTTAATCAGTTTCAAGGGTTTGTTATGCATAAGCTCTCTTTCCTCTTGAAAGTAAACATAGGTACCACTTATCAGAAAGTGCTGATGGAAATGACCTTAGTGGAAGATAATAATGGAAATGACAAATTCTGATTGTCAGGCGAATTATTAAGTTCATTGAAATAATAAATCACTTCCATAAATTATTGCACTGGTGGGAAAAAATATCCCAAAACAAACAATATAATGTTCTTTAGGACTTAATTTGTCTTATTTGTCTCCTTTCTTTATAAAGTGGTACAACTTATCACTCATTCTCATTTACTGCAACCCCAACCGCATAAAGTTATTCTTCTGACTGTATGTTTTTCAGGAAACAAGCATCACTTGGTATTTAAGTACTCTAGAACCAGAGATGGGCTGAACTCCTGACTCTGCCACACTGCTGCTTATTAACTGTGTGGTCTTATAGAAGTCACCTAACTTCTCTAACACTCAGTTTCCCCTTTTATATATACATGCATGGCTGATATACAGTTTGCATCTCAGTATTGTAGTGAGGACTAAGTAGGTTTGTCACATACAGTTCTTAGTTTCTAGTAAATTTATATTATCTTGAAAGAAAATAATTGTTATATTGATTTAAATGCAAAATATAAGATAATACTAGTATTAGAAAAAATAGGTAAATTCTGCTAACATCTTAGAGAGGGAAAAACTGTATAATTATGACTCAAAATCAAAAACAATAAAAGACTGTTATATTTATAAAGAGTAACATTTGTTTTGCTTGACAACAGTCAGCATAAACAAAGTTAAAACAAACAAACAAGGAAAACTGATAAAGCAGAAAAATAATTCTGTCAGGGAATAGTTCCAGCAACATGCTTTATTCCCCTCGGCTCCATGCTTCTTCCTCCACTCGCTCACATGCTCCCCCTTCTCGCTTCTATCTGCCTAGAACAGTTCTGTGCACACTATCTTTTTCTTTCTTGAAGCGACATGTGCCTACCCCCTTTCTCTGTCTTTCTAAATCTCACCAAGATGTACCCCTCCCACCAAAAAATCTTAAATTGGGGTGTTTATTATAAATAACATAACTTTTACCCTTGGCTTAATAAGTTTCCAGGAATATGACCAATCTATGTCAGAACTCCTAATTATCAGGGGTTGTATGTCTTTCCTTCGATCCTGACCCATCCTTGCATAGAATTCAGAAAATGGCTATAGGAAAAGGGAGACAGATGTTAATTCTTCTGGAAGCCATAGAATCTTTATCTCTCCAGAAATGGAATTTCTTCAAAAAAAGGAGAAAAGAAAATATAAAAAACTAGACCCAAATAGTTCCCACGTTGGGTTCTGACAATTGTTTCTTTAATCTCTTGGTTGATCATCTGTCATCTGTCTTCCTCATGGGGTAACATGAATTGGGGGGCACAGCTTAAATACTGGTCAAATATTACTTATATCCTTTTAAAGTCAGTTACATCATTTTAAATTTAACCTTTTTTCAATCGATCTTCCCATTTTAGATCTGCACTTACATTAATATTGCAGCATGCTTGTCCCTTGAAATAATTATGCTGATTCTATCCACAAGATCTAAAAGCATTCTTCCCCTGAATTTGTAGATTTTGGTTACCCAAACACCAAAGGTGACAGTGAATGAAAAATCTGGTTTCTAAAATATAATTAATATCAACCTGTTGAATCTTAAATAAAGCACTTAGGGGAGAATAGAAAATATATTATTTATTAACCAACTATTTGTTAGACATTATTAAGCAAATAAAAATATTTTAATATATAGAAACCTTTTGAAACATATTTTCTGCCTAATTTCTTGATCAAAAACGTGCAGAGATTAATTTGTTTATTAATAGAAATCAAATATTTTGGTTTGAGTTCATATTTCGTACTAGGCATTCTTCTAATTGATGGGAATACATCAGAGAACCAAACAGATAAAAGCTTCCTACTTCTGTAGAGTTTATAATCTGGTGGGGAGAAATAAAATAAACATAATGTTTACATATATGTTAATATCATATACTGTGTAAATGCTAAGTAAAAGGAAATAACACTTAGAACAGCATAAGGGTGTGGGTTGGGACCAGGTTGCAGTATAAAATATCTTCATCAGGGGAAACCTCAATGAAAATGTGAGATTTAAGCAAACACTTGAAGAAGGTGAAGTAAATTCTGTGTTTGTCTAGTTAAGGCCATTACAGGTAGGGTCCATTAGGGAAGACCATGCTAGCATGTATGGGCATGGCTAAAGAGGCACGATGAGGAGAAGGATTTTGAAAATAGACTGTGAAGTAAGGATAAGAGTAAAAGCATGGACAGCAGTTAGAAATCACTTAGGTAAAATTTCTATGTCACATGGCAATAAGGTAACAGAATTAGAATTCAAATAAAGATTTTCCTGACTCCCAAACTCCAACTCTTTCCATAAGGTTGGATCATAACTGTATTGTTGCTCTTCTGTGCCAGGAATTTTTTTGACTCAAGGTTTGCAGTGTTTGAGGTAGAAAAGGATGAAAATACTTCCCACCAGACTGAACCTGCCTCATGATTACTTTCCTCTTATCTTCCCACTTCCCTCTCCTTTCTCTGGTTTGATTTAAAGACAGAGAGCCACAGAAATCTCTGCAGTTTCTTCTAAATGGATGTAAAATTATACCACAAATAAGATTTGAGTACAATTTTCTTAGTCTTTTCCACTTCAATCTGTGTTACAGATGCCCTGTGTAATTACATTTTTATATTCAGATTTTGAACTTTATATCAATACAATTGATTCTGTGAAGCCAAATCCAAAGATTTTTCCCAGTGAGAGAAAAATGATCTGACTAGTACCTGGGTCACTTCCTTTATTATTATCCTTAGTGTTATGAAATAATTTAAAGAGAAATGTAAATGAAGTTCAGAAGAAAAGCATGGAACAATTTACTTCAGCAGAATACCTCTAATTATGGCATTAATTGTAATGGAGCTTTGTCTGAATTCTAATAAAACTTAGATGTAGGAATTTCCTGATAGAATATATTAAGCAGAAGAATTCTTAGAGCTCATTGATGCTTAAGATAGTATGTAGTTTTTAACCTTTTTGGTAACTTATGGGCTCGTGGACCACAAATAAAGAATCAATCCTAGAAGATCAGTCCTATAGAGATCATAAATGTCCTATGTAGTTTGTTTACGAACTCCTGAAATTATGTGAAAATGATTATATGTGTATAATCAGTATTTGGGGCGATAAGGTCCACAGATTTTATTAGTTTCTTAATCCCAAACTATTTGATCAATTATTATTTGGGATTAAGAAACTAATAAAATCTGTGGACTCACTGCTTTGTGAAAAATAGTGTCTTATATTTTTGTAGCAGTTCACAGTTTATAAAACATCGATATGTATTTTACCTCAGTGTTGAAAGAATGCTGTTCAGACACCACATTCTATCTAAGTCTTTGGACTGGGGCAAATCATGTAATTTAAAGAAATTATGTGACAGCTTGGCTATTTATCGGCTTTGTTGAGACCAAAATATTTATGTCAATATGACTGGGTTTCCTGAAATAGAAAATCAGACTCAAACTTGTTTAACCAATGAAGAGAATTGGCCCAGATAACTGAAAAGTACAGAGATAGGTTGCATTTAAGGTGTGGCTTGATCCAGAAGTTTATCTTGTCATTAGCGCTCCAGCTCAACAATTCTTTTGGCTTCAGTGGGTCAGCTTTGTCCTTAAACTGGCTCCTTATGGAAGCAGATGGCCATAGCAGGTACACACATCATGCTGTCTCCATACAGTAAAGAGGAATAGAACTTCTTGATCAGCATTCTCTGGACAGACCTGAGATTTGCTTTGTTGAGCTAGCATGTTATTTCACATGCCATCTCCTGAATTCAGTTTATCATGGCCAGAAGGCACTGCATGTGCTCACTGGATTGGTCATATACTCTCTTGGAGGCACTGAGAGTAGAGTCATCTTCCCTGGGGCTTCATGTACACCAAAATGGAAAACTGGTGGTCTTAGAAGGAGAAAAAAATGCATGAATGCTGGGAAAGTGGAAAAGTGATCATTACACTTAGGAGAAAGGCACATGGAAAAGAAAGTATCAACAACAAGGACAAAATAATAATAATAATAATAATAACTGGTGATGTAGTAATTTTAATGTCACTTAAAAGAGGAAACGGGAGCCCAGAGAATTGGAATAATAGCTTAAATGCACATAACTAGTAAGAGGAGAAACTGGGGCTCAAACCCAGAACTTCTAACCCCAAATCTATTGCTTTCTCTGCTATCTATAATTACTTCTGCAGATTCAAGTCTTTAGAGTAGATGATCTGCAAAGCAATTTTGGCTTTGCCTATAGGAATTAACTGTGGGGTAATGTGTGGCATGGACCAATGACAGTTGCTAATTTTAGTTTCATTTCCAGATAGAGATTTCAGAGAATGGTGTAGTTTTTACTTGCATGGCATGGTAATGCTTTGCACTTTTCAGAGGCTTTTTAGCTGAGACTGTCAGAGGTCTCTGTATAAATGAATCATCTCCTACTTGATAATTGAGAAGCCAGAGGCAAAGGGTGGTGAATTAGCCAAGCCACCCCTTCAGCTACCCAGATGGCCTTGGTCTCCAATGAGCAGTTTATGGTTGTTTTCTGCTATAATAAATATACACACGCACAGGAGCCTGAGAGTCCAAAGACCAAGGGTGACCCAGGGAAACTGTGATTAACTTTTTTATGGCTGAAGAGAGAAAATAGAAAAATTCAGTAGCAAAGTAAATTTTTGCTAACATGATATTGTTGAAAAGTACCCGTGACTCAAGCCAGCAGATTGAAATCTGTTCCTGGCTCAGGAGGAATGTGACCTTGGGCAGATTACTGTTGCCTTCACTTTAAGATGAGGTGTCTGGACTGGACAACCAGAGAGGCTTCTTTCAGCTTTAACTCATTTCCTGTTTAGAAAAAGAAAAAAAGTGCAGCTTTTTGCCAGCGTTAATTTAATTTTACATGACACACTCTTTGAGGGTGAAGCAAATCTGACTGGTTTTCAATGTAAAAATAAAATATAAAAACTGGTCTTGGAGTTATTTCTAAACAGAACTTGTCTCTAATCCTAACGTAACAGAAATGTATACCTAACTCGGATTCATCAAATGAAACTTCGACTGACAACTCTTTGAGAACGATATTAATTAACATCATGTGTAGAAATGCTACGCTTTCTAGGATTTAACATTTTCAGCAATCGAGAATTACTATATTTTGTAAATGGAAATCCCAATACGAAAAATAGAATGCTATAAATAGAATGATGTCATTTGTTTCCAAAGACTATCAATATAGTAGAGCGATGCAAAAATAATAATAAAAGCGAGATATTTCATGGCAAACTTTGGGGGTTAGTTTAGGCTTGTAATTTGCGAGTTATTTCGGGGTAAATGCTGTAGCCACAAGCACTGCTGGGGAGTAAATGGGAAATGTGTTAAAACTTTATATTCTTTGTTTTTGGGGTATGGAACACATGATGATTCAAAGCCAAGAGGGCAGTTAAATGGCACTAGATCACTATTCCTCAAACCTCATGTGCAAAGAGATTACTTAGGAATCTTGTCAAAATGCAGAGTCTGATTCAGTGGGATTGTGGGGGAGCCCAAGAGTCTGCATTTCTGACAAACTCTTGGTTGATACCAATGTTACTCATTTCCAGCTGGTATTTTGCTCACTTGGAGTCGGGAAGGTTTAGAGTTCAGTGTGTTTCTAGCAAAATCCATCCAGAGAAGAAAACAGAAGATGAGGAAGGAGATAGAAGAGGTCAATAACTTACTGTTAAATTGTACACCTGAAACTTATTGGATTTTGTTAACGAATGTCACACACACACACACACACACACTAAATTAATTAATTAAAAATAAATTTTAAAAAATTTATAGCATTCGTAATTCAAATAAGAATTGAAACCTATAGATTAACAAACAAAACAAAACAAAGCTATACTTTGATAAAAACATAAATCCAAACAAAAACATCTATGGGATTTAGTTAAATGAATTACGAATGTCTTCTTAGCTGCTTGTAGTTATAACTTATGAGGAGAATCACATCTTGTTCTCCTTTAATTGGAACAACTCTGTTCGGGAAATAAAAAGTAGATTTTAAAAGCTCCCTGCACTGGATGCATGGGGCACTGGGAGTCTGAGATTTATTTTGTAAATGACCTAGGGTTGTGCTTCCAGTTAGAGATGTACTGGAGCTTCCACCAACATTTCTAATTCCTGGCCCAGGACCGTTTCTATTACATGCCATTTCTCCTCATACTAAGTCATTTCCTTTATGACCTATGGTATGTTTTATATATTTTTTCCATTTTTTTTTCCTTTTTGTTAATGGAATCATTATATTGCTACAATGAAATGCAAATCATTTTCTTTTAAGTAATAACCATGGTGATCCTAGAGGCCTTTTGTGGGCACCCTTCACTTATTTTTTACTATAATTGCAGTAGCAAGCATAAAAGGATCTAGGCAAAAACAAATTGCATGGAAATACCAACATAAGATCTAACAGAGACTCATTTCACAAAGCTATCTTTTATTTCCTTCATTCTTATTCCCGAGGTCATTGATGCTCTCACAATGAATCACATTATAAGCCTTGCTTCGTATGTTCCTTCTTGCATGGATTACAATAATAATAATAATTAGAGCTTAAAATAAATGCATATCCTAGAATGAATGGTCTCTCCTTTATTCACCAGACTGAGGTATGATTCAAGATTGTTAATTTCTTCATCGCCATTATTATTCTGCACATCCTCTTTGTTCTCTGCAATGCTTTATCGACCCCTGTCAGGTTGAAAAGAAGCAGATAAGACAGGCAGCCAGTCAGGAGCTGGGGAATGTTTGCTGTGTGGATGCCACCTGGTCCTGGAGGAGCAGTGGGCTGCAAACCCGGGCATTGCTTTCTCCCTTCTTTCAGTAGATTGCATGAGTACATTAAGTTACATATTGACTTATAATAAAATCGCCTTCACTCTCCTTAATTTGGAAGGGAACTTGGAAGAAAATCATTCTACTGGCCATTTTCAGGTATTCTAGTTACAAATTCCAAGTCAATTTGATTTCATGGGAATATCGTTTTGATCATTAAAAACCATTATCTTTATAAATCATAGGAAGATTGTTGGTAGTTCTCAAATACAGCTGAAATCCTTAAGCACACGTGTATTATTTAGTTCAATCCCTAACAACAACAGTAATATTAATGGTAATGATACTATTTATTGAGATTTTATAATATCCAGTTGTATAATTAAGAGTATTATCTCAATTAGTCTTCTTAGTGAAACTATAAAGTAGTTATTATCATTCTTCTTCTTTATCAACATTATCTATTATTATTATCCCTTGCCTGTCAGTGAAAAATATGTAGCCTCAGGGAGAGTAAGTAACTTATGAAAAGTCAGACAGATATTTATTAGTTATGAAGCCTAGCTTGAAACTCAACTCCAGAAATCATACTCTTAACTCTCATATTTGGGCTTCTTTGGCTTAAGACTAGTATCATTCGTTCTATTAAACATACTTCCTCATAACAAGGACTCCCTGAGAGCAACAGCCCTGACTTGTTCTGTTCCCTATAACGGCACCAGCACTTAGAGTAGTGCCTACCACATAGCAAGGACTTAATATCAGACTGAGAGAGCTAGAGAGAGGGGAAGATGAAGATGAGGGGGAAAGAAGGAAGGGAAGAAGATAGCAAACAAGAAAACATGAAAAGCCTTGAATGGCAGGTTAAATTGGTTTTTGTTTGCTTTGAGTATCCCAGGAAGCCACCTAAGGGAAGGCAGAAAGAGGATATGATAATGATAATGTTTGAGTAAAATGAAAATCAACTTGGCAAAACCTTGTACTATTAGGTTTAATAAAAAAACAACAACATTCTATGAAATACTTATTTAAAATATGTCTCCTTAATTGGGAAGCTATTTCAGAATGCTTTATGCGTGATGTGTGATATTATTATATATTGTTATATATATCATGGCATTTTGATTAATTGATTTTAAATGAGTAGATAAATGAGTTCATAACTTCAGCAATGACAATCCTTTTTTAAAAAATATAATTAGGATGAAAACTAAAGTTTTTTCATATGACATAAAAGTACTTTTATTATTTGACCACATAGTCTCTACAAATGATTTTTTCTTTTTTCTCTTTTCTTTTCTTTTCTTTTCTCCTTTTCTTTTCTTCCTCTTCCCTACTTTCTTTTTTGTAAATGCTTCTAGTGTCAACATAAACAATGCTGAAGAAAATACTACTAAATATAGTATTTAACAATGCATATTATGTTTCATTGTTATAATTGCTTTTCACTTTCCTATTTCTCTTACCCTTAACCTCTGAAGTTACAAGAACCTATCTAGGAAAAAGATTGGATTCACCATTATCCATAGCAAAGGACAGTGACTTGCCTAAAATTCTCCAGGAGCTCAGAGAGGGGAAAGGGGATAAAGGATGCACGCATATATAAACCCTTCCCTTGCTTATATCATTAAAATATAATCTTTTATATTTGTAAATTTGCCAGAGAGGATGATATTAGCTTAGCTTTTCTCCATCTGGGAATGTGATTTCCAGCTGTGTTTGCATGAAAAACTTTCATCACAGCAGACATTCCAGATGCCCTAAAGATTTAGACATAATGGGATTTGATCTATATCAATTTTTTATAATATATTCCATATTGAATGTTTAATCCCTCCCTCTTAAAAAAGAAACATTGGGATGTACCTCACCCTCTCTGACTCCCTTCTGAGCCACTATTTTGACATAGTCTTAGAGAAAATTACTCATCATGCGTTAATTAACATGGATACATATCCTCTATTTTAATTACCACAACCAAGTGAAAGTTGTTAGCAATAAGTACATATCTAAATTAAAAAATTTAAAAGTCCCCAAGCCATAAGCATTAGACTGTCATACTGAGTTAAGTTTTTCAGTTACAAGTCACATACAAAGGCAGCCTGAGATGTTTTAAATGTGTGTGTGTGTGTGTGTGTGTGTGTGTGTGTGTGTGTAAATTGCAAAATTTTTTTGCACTCATTGGTATACATCCACACACACAGACACATAAATCCCTTTGATCTCAAAATCTCCCTTGTGTCTTCAGGAGATTTTTGAAGTACTATTCTCAGTAGAAACTGGTTTTCAAAACTAACTCCAGTAAACATATTTTTTTTTACTAACTTGTCTGTTAGTCGAAAAAGCAGTAGTATTACAAGAAAGGAAATAGAAAGGAAGATTTGATGAAACTGTATAAGTGAACATAATTTAAGGAAAACTTACTTGGAGACTATTAGTTTCTTATTCCCACTATAACAAATTACTACAAATTTAGTGACTTGAACCAAGACAAATCTATTCTCTTATAGTTCTAGAGGTCAGAAGCTACAAAAGTGAGCAGCCTATCAACAGGCTACATTTCTTTTGCAGACTCTAGGGGAGAATTGATACCCTTGCCTTTCCAGCTCCTAGAAGCTACCTGCTTCCCTTGGCTTGTGGTCCCTTCCTCGTATACACCAACCTCTGCTTTTGTCATCACATCTTCTGTGAATCTGACCCTCCTGTCTCTCTATTATAAAGACACTTATGATTACATTGGGCCCACCCAGAGAAACTAGGCTCATCTCTCCATTTCAGGATCCATAATGTAATCACAAGTGCCAAGTCCCTTTTGTTATGTAAGGTAACATAGTCACAGATTTGGGGATTAGGATATGGATATTTTTGGGGACCCATTTTTCAATCTAGCATAGAGTCTAGTGCAGAGTAGAGATGATAGAGGATAGAATCAGTGAATGTGAGAACAAATCAATATAATTCATCCAATTAAAAAAAAAAACAGAAAAAAACAGACACAAAGAAGCAAAAGGAGAGGAAGATAGAAGAATGAAAGAGTAGGAAAAGGAGAAGAATCAATCAATATAATCCACCATATCAACAAACTGAAAAAGCATTTGACAAAATTCAACATCCATTCATGTTAAAGACTCTAGCAAGGTAGGAATAGAAAAGAATTATCTCAACTTGATAAAGAACTACTGAAAAACCCCTACATCTAACATTATACTTAATGGTAAAAAATTGAACACTTTTCCTCTAAGATTGGAAACAAGGCAAGGATTTTCACTATTACCACTCTTACTTAATATAGTATTGAAGGCTCTAATCACTGCAATAAAGCATATAGGTCAAAAAGAGAGATACAAAAATGCCCTGTTTGCAGATGACATGATTGTCTATGTAAAAAAATCCCAAATAATCAACAATTAAAATGACCAAAAAAACAAAAAACAAAAAAAACCCACACTAGAATAAGTAGGTTCAGCAAGATTTCAGAATATAAGACCAATACATAAAAATAAATTATATTTCTATATACTAACAATATATATGCAGAAACTGAAATACAAAACAACAACAACAACAACAACAACAACATCTACACTCACCCTAAAGATAAGGAAATACTTAAATGTATCTTAAAACATGTTCGGGTTCTGTATTTTAATTATTGCAAAAGTCTTGCTAAAATAAATCAAAGAAGACTTAAATAAATGAAGAGACATTCTCTGTTTTAGGATTGGAAGACTCAATATAGTAAAGATGTCCATTATCACCAAGTTTATGTACAGGCTTAATACAATCGCAAGTTTTTTTTTTATAGTTATAGATAACTTTGTTCTGTAATGTATATGGAAAGTGACAGATATAGAATAGCTAAGACATTCTTGATAAAGAAGAAAGTGGGAGAAAACACTCTATTTAGGGCTATTACATAACTACAATATTCAAGATAGTGTAGCATTGGTAAAGAGATTGACACATCGATCAATAGAACAGAACAGAGAATCTAGAAATAGTCCCACACATATACATTCAACTAATTTTTGACATAAATGCAATTGCAAATTAATGAATGTCTTTTAAACAATTTCTGTTAGTGTAATTGGATATCCATAGACAAAATAATAAGCCCTGTCCTAAATGTCACACCTTATACAAAAGTTAACAAAAAATGGATTGTGTACTTAAATATAATGAAAAGTATAGCACCCTTTTAGAAAAAAATAGAAGAAAATATTCAGCATTTAGATCTAAGCAGAGTTCATAGGCAACAGAATCACAATTAATCAAAGGGAAAATTCATACATTGGACCTCATTAAAATTAAAAGCTTTTGTTCTACGAAAGTTTATATGAAGAGGATGAAAAGATAAGCAACAGACAGGGAAAAATATTTGCAAAACACATATCTGATAAAGAACTAGTATCTAGAATATATAAAGAACCCTTAAAACTCAACAACATTAAGAAGCAACAAAACAACAACAACCAAACAATTCAATCAAAAAAGAAAATATCAAGAGACATTTCACTGAAGAGGACATATAGAAGGCAAATAAGAACATGAAAGGATGGTCAACATCATTAGCCATCAGGGAAATGCAAATCAAAACAATAATGAAATATCACTACATACCTAACAGGATGGCTAAATGAAAAAAAAAAAAAGTGACAACAAAATGTTGACAAGAATGAAAAGCAACTGGATCACTCATATCGCTGGTGGGAATGTAAAATGGTAGTCATTCTGGAAAACAGTTTACAGTTTCTTATAAAACTAAACATGTGATGATACAATCCAATAATTAGGCAGCAAGAAGAAATTTCTTATTTGATAAGACTTATGATAATATCTAACTTTTAAAAAAAATTATTCTTGGCAGTTGTATAGCTCCCTTTCTACAATACTTCATACTTTCTTCTTTATAGTATAGTATAGTAATAAAATGTAGGTTCTGGGGTTCAGTTGCCTTAGTTAATATTTTGGCATCACCCAAGGGCTGTAAAATCTTAGGCAAAATCCAGGTGTTTTTTGTTATAAATTAGTAATAATAGGAGTGTATTTCCTTGAAAGGGCAGTTGTAAACAGTGATTTCTGGAAATGTGGTTGTGGTATGTTGGTACCCAGCTCTGTGTATTTTTCTAAATTCTTAAAGACCTCTTAACCATTCTTTTTCCTCTACCCCTCATCTTTCAAAATTTATCTATTCCTGTAGTAAAAGGCCTTTGAAATGACTCTGAATAATCCTGCCTCTTGATATTCATGCCTTTTGTAACCCTCTACCCTACAGTGTACACTGGAGTTAGTGACTTGCTTTTATTGAATACAATATGGCAAAATAATGGAATGTCACGTCAAATATTAGATTATTAAAAAAACTGATGGCCTAAATTTTGGGTGCCCTCTCTCTGGCTCTTCTCACCCGCTTGCTCTGTTAAATCAGGGTGCCATGATATTAGCTGCCCTGTGCGGAGGCCATGAGGCATGAAACTGAGAGCATTCTCCACCCAGAGAAAAGATTTTACCAAAGATTCTTTCTTTTCTGCTATTGTTACTTCAGCACTGATACTACTCAACGAGCTCTCCTTTGAAAATGATAATACTTACCAGTGCAGCAAAAACCCTTAACTTCAAATATAGAGATAGAGATTTCGAAGCCATCAAATCTACTCATAATTTGAGTTGTCATCTAAATATGGCTCTGTGTCAGTAGCAAGAAATGTGCAAGCAATCACACAGCCATTGATTGCTCCTCTTCTCACATCTATTCTCATTGTTTCTGTACTGTCGAAGCAAGTCCCAGCCTCTCACCTCTTTCCTACTTGGTGTAATGCACTTGTGGCCTTATGTCACTGGATGTTATCATGAAATTTTGTGGCTGAAAGAAAAGAATGTCTAAGGGGAAATAACCTACTTTTCAGCATTTGTAAGACTATCCAAAAGAGATATATACAAACAACGTGAAGTGGCAAATTGGGTAATCGCTAAGTGAGTTTAGTAATAGAGGATCTCTGTAAAATATCTCCTATGGCCAAGACTTGGAACTTTGTCTTTTCTGCCCATATAACCATTGACCAAAGCAGGTCATGGGGTGAGGGCAATGTGGACAATGAATTTTGAGAATATAAGCAAAAACCCACTTTTCCTCCTAATTTGATGGTTGAGTTTATAGGAGTCTGAAATATTTATACAATTGTATTAACTATTCATTGCCTGCTTGCAGTAACCATAGAGAAAGAAGAAAATTGACAGAAGTGGCCAAAATGACATTTAAAATGATCTTGTACCCCTATGATGTGACTATTGGTATATTTGATGTTGTCCCTTAAACTATTCTCATTTTTTTTTTTTAATTCTTTTTTTCTTGTTGCTGTTCTGATGCTACCTCATCTTGCAAATCGCTGATTCGATCCTCTGCTTCATTAATCTACTGTTGTTTCCTTCTAATGTATTCTTCAGTTATATTCTTCAGTTCTGACTGGTCCTTTCTTCTAGTTTCTATGTCTTTTTGTATGCTTACTATTTCTTTGTTCAAGGTATAAGTTCCTTAAACATTTTATAACCAGAATTTTGGACTCTTTATCTGATAGATTGCTTGCCTCCATTTCATTTAGTTCTTTTTTTTATTTATTTTTTATTTTTTATTTTTCTTGTTCTTTCATTTGGTACATATTTCTTTGCTTCCTCATTTTGACTACCTCTCTGTGTTTATTTCTATGTATTGAGTATATCCGCTACATCTCCCAGTCTTAGTATGGTAGCAGTCCTGTGGGGCCCAGTGGTACAGTCTCCCTGGTCACCTAAGCTGGATGCTCGAGGAATGTCCCTTGTGTGAATTGAATGTGTCCTGCTGTTATATTTGAGCCTTGATTGCTCTTGGCATGTCAGTGAGTGGGATTAACTCTCTGTCTTACCGGCTGTGCGAATTGGCCACAGCCATAAGGTATGAGCTGCTGTGTGGGGGCTGGCCCTATGGAGAGGAGTTTGCCCAAGCAGGCTCTGTTGCCTTTTCAGAACACCCTTTAGATGTGTCACTTGTGGGGCTAATTGGGTAGTGCTAATAAAAAATAACTAACTAAATAAATAAATAAAATTATCTATCAATTTTATTTATACCTTGTCACAGATAAATCAGACTGCTTCCTCAAACTCCCAAATTTGATATCAGCCTAAATTGGTAGAGAAAGTTTTTTAATTTGCCTAATTTACTTTCAGTGCATATTCTGTATGTAGGAGGATCTGAGGTCTTATTTGAACAGTGCTTTCATTAAAGGTGTTCCATTACACAAATAAAATGGTATTGATTGCTGTTACAAAATTCACTGCAACTTAAAGCCAGATAACTTGTGTAGGCATTTTGTAAATAAAATTAAAATAATGAAAATGAAAACAGACTTAATGTAAGTTAATTGAAAATTATTTTTTAAAACAGTTAGTGTTAGCTTCCCCTAATTTAATGTTACTACCATCATCAGATTTACCTTAATGGCATAATTATACATAAAGTGTTTGGAGAATCCCACGAGCTCTTAGTAGTGTGTGTTATGAGGCAGGAAAAGATACTTTCCATTCAGACCAATGAACTGTTGAACATATCCAACTTTATGGTCTCTACAAAATATTTTATAAATTGAATTTTGTCACCATCTTTACACCATATTAATATAAGTAGCATTAATATCATATATCATATTAATATATAATTTATTAGAGACTTTCTCTTTCTATTAAAAATCTACAACTTAACCTTAGAATCATCAATTTCTCCCCTTCCAGCCGGCCGTGGTGCAATATAGATCCCTTTGAAATGACACTGAATATGAAAACCAGCATTTTAGGTCCTTATGGAGAGAGGGAAGAGAGGGAAGTTATCTCAGATCTTTCTCAGTTCTCTCCTTCTTCCAGCCTTATTTCATAAATTTGAACAAGGAAGCTACCACAACATCTGTAATCCAGAGAATTATGCTAAAGCATGTTATTCCCAGATTGCTTCCTGTGTATGCAGAAGCATAGATATTTTCCTTCTCATGTGTTTTCTTGCACACTTTGAACATTAAACACCCACCTTCAGCAATTTTAAATGGCCAAGTTCTATCTGCTCATCATTAAAAATGAAGCCACCTACAGTTCCCCCAGGTAGATATAACTGTTAAGTTTTTTGTGATTTTTTTTTTGTGTGTGTGTGTACATGTGTGTCATATTGGTTAAATTTTGTGAAAATAATGTTGCATATCAAACTTTCTTAATACTTAGTTAATTAAAACAATAATCATTTAATATTGCTCAGGTATCTATAGGTTGTCTGGGCTTTAGCTGATCTAAACAGCATTCTTCTTATTGCAAGTCTGCATGGTCAGGACACATGTGTCTGGTCTTCCTCCTGGCACTATCACATTAACTATTGCATATACTTCTCATGATGATGAATCAGTTGCCATTAAATGTGGTCTTTCAAAATTAATCGATTAATTAATTAATTAATTAATTATTTTAGTGGTATTATTTACTTTAGTCATGCTAGAAAAGAGAGTTAAGAAACTGGCATTTAATAATCATCTCACATTCTTCACTGGTACCTACATTACATTGGTTTGAAAATATATACATATGTTCTCTAAATATTACTTTTCTCCCTTTCAGTGTATTCTCGTCTTCGGGAATTCTTAATATACATGTTTTGTATCTTTTCATCCTATCCTCTCTGTCTCAATCTCTTTTATATTTTCCATCCAGATGTCGTTTGTGTAGTGTCTTTGGATCTATCTTTCAATTTGTTCATTTTCTTTCTGATTCTATGAAATCTGCTGTTTATTCATAATTTTTTTAATTTCAAGGGTGATCATTTTCAGTTTTATAATTTATACTTTGTTCTTTGTCAAATCTGTCTGATCTTTTTTAATTGTCTTGTTTTATGATCCTGATTTTTTAAAGTTACGAATCTTTTAAAAAAAATTTTATTCAATTTATTTAAACTAAATTTATTTAAATAACCAAAAAAATGTTCACCTACTTCTCCTACCCCTCTTGCAATCACCAATCTCATCTTGATATCTATGGTTTATTTGGGCTTTTATTGTTGTTGTTTGTTTGTTTTTGTTTTGTTTTTAGATATATACATATAAGAGGGATCCTACAGTGTTTGTCTTTGAGTTACTTCACTTAGCATAATACTCTCTAAGTCCATCCACGTTGTCACAAATGTTAAGATTTCATTTGTTTTCATGTCTGAATAATATTATACACACATAAGCACACACACATATATATATCACAATTTTTGTATCCATTGATCTATTTTTTTCAGTAATCTTTTTATTTTTCAATTATAGTTGACATACATTATATTAGTTTCAGGTGTACAACGTAGTGATTAGATGTTTCTATAACTTACAAAGTGATCCCCTGATAAATCTAGCACCATACATAGTTGTTACATTATTAACTATTGATGGACACTTAAATTGTTTTTATATCTTGGCTATTATATGTAATGCTTCAATAAATATGGAGTGCAAATGTATTTTTGAATTAGTGTTCTTATTTCCTTTGGATAAATACTCAGAAGTGGAATTGCTGGACCATACTGGCCGTTTTAAAAGTTTTCTGAGGAACCTCTATACTGTATGCCATTGTGGTTGCATCAAATCACATTCCCACCAAGAGTGCACAAGCTTCCCTTTTCTCCACATCCTCATCAACACTTGTCATTCCTTGTCTTTTTGATAATAGACATTCTAAAATGTGTGAGGTAATATTTTACTGTGGTTTTGATTTGAATTTCCCTGATGATTTATGACGTTGAGCATCTTTTTATGTACCTGTTGGCATCTGTATGTCTCCTTTGGAAAAGTGTCTATTCAGATCTTCTGCCTATTTTTTTTAATTCATACTGTTTTGCTATTGAGTTGTATGAGTTTTTTAAATGTATTTTGGATATTAGACATATGATTTGCAATTATCTCCCATTCCTAGGTTGCATTTTCATTTTGTTGATGGTTTCCTTCCCTATAATTCCATTTGCTTATTTTTGCTTTTGTTGCTTTTGGTATCAGATTAAAAAAAGCAGCACCTATTTATGGTTCTAAACGAGGCACAAAAATACAAGTAGTGTTGTTTCTCTCCATTTATTTTTGGCCAAAGCAGGTCATAGGCTAAGTGCAGTCCGGAGCCCAAGGTCACATAACCCCTAGATGGGCCTATGGCAAGATTGTGGATCCAAGAATAAGTGAAGTTTTGAAGCCTATTACATACTCTACCCCTTACCTCTCTTAAACAATATCATTGTTTACCTTATGATAATAATATAGATGCTATTTGCCCATTTTTCTCTGCTACATTAGTACCTATTTGCGCTGATTATTTTATTTGCGTGGTGCCTTCCACATGTTAGGCACTCAACACTAAAGAAGTATACAGGCCTACTGACTTTATTTCTCTACACGTTGCTAATTACACAAAAGCTCATATGACTTATTCTTTTTACAAGGCAGTATTAGAAGGCCTTGAATTTTTTGTATAGTGTTGTTTTTCAAACTTACTTCGGTACTAGGAATCATTGTGTAGGATTCAGCAGAATTAAAATATAAGTGAGTCAAGTTAATATTGTCTGAATTAATGAATTGACAACACAGGACTTGTGGATTTCTTTTATTTTAATTTAATTATGACTAATGTCTACACACAATGTATACTTTAACCTAGTTACTATAGGTTCATGAATTTTGGTGATGGAGAATAGCAGGAGAGCTGCTAAATTAAAACTCATTTAAAGTAATTCATTGCTACTGGCTCATGACATAATTGGGACTTTATTCTTATTAACACTAAACAATACGATTTACAAAGATAAAAGTGACTGTTTCCATTTGTATACTCCTGACTTTTAGCTCTTTCCTTCTTGATGTATTTGTTGTGGTTCCATGTCCACAGTAATTTATAATTAATTTACTGGAATTATAGAGAAGTATCTGGGTGAAATCTCACAGAAACTTCAACTACTCTTCTATGTACCCATCCAATAAAAAATAATAATTAAAAAATTATGGATGTTGAGGTCAGGATTTTTTTGTTTGATTTTTTTTCCCCCAAAAGAACTCCACATTATTTTTTACTCATCTAATATTTTATCTTTGGCACACTTGTAAATATTGACAAATATAACTATGCTAAAATATTAGAAAGCTTTAAAATTAAATAAAGAAGTAGATAGAACATTAACTTTTAAGAAGAAAACAGGCCATTCTCTGTACTGGATGGTTTGAGGTAATTGGAATAATCTTTTAAATTAGTAAAAGAGATCAAAAATGAACTTTTGTCAATAAAGTGTTTGTTACTCTAATGGCCAAACTATGAGGATTCCATGGGGCTAAATAAAACATCAGTAACATAGAATATCCCTAGTTGTGAATTGTGATTCTTTTTTCAACTTTAATGTCATAGTGTTTATGCTTACCAATTCAGACATAGATGTATAAGTGCTTGAGAAACTGTGTGTCCTGCATAGTTGTTCAAATTATTTACTTTTTCTCTCCTATAAACCTCTTTCCAGAAAATGTATTACTTATCCTGATTTACCATAAGATTAGACTCAATATCATTAAAATAAGCTGTTTGTTGAACTAAAATAAACTGTAGAAATTATAGGTATAGATTCTCAAATTAAATTCCACTATCTAAAAATACTATACCTAGCAAGTAATATGACAAAAAAAATAAATTTCAGATTTTACTTTCTTCCAAATCAAAAGTATATAATCTTTACCCTAAATATTTTAGGACCAGAAACATAGGTACATAAAAGATTGCATTGTTGGGTAAAGTAATGTTCTCAAATAGTTTTGTACTATTTGAATAAATTCATTTCTGTGGAAATTTGTTGTGGTATAATACTCTTGCTAAACTAAGCAGGTTGTACTTCTACTACTTGGTCTTTAGTCCCATCATTTTACTGGACACTTCTCTTTCTAAACCATGGAGACCTAAAGGCAGGAAGCAAGCCTTACTCATCCTTGTATTCCACACATTCAGCAGTGCCTGCCATTTAAAAGGAATCAAAATAACATCTGTCAAAAGAACAAGTCCAATGATCTCTTGTTACTTTCTAACTTATTTAACTGCTGTGTATCATTTAATTCTACTGACCATTTTAGCAGACACTCTTGGTTCCTACCTAAAACCTTCCCTTGTTCCAAACTTTTTAGCAGAATCCCAGTTTGGTTCATTTCTGCTAAACCATGTGACCAGAAACGATGATTGATCTTTATAAAGTTTAAGTGAATCGTAAGTGAAATCTACACCCCTTACCATTGATTGATTTGGGAATCAGCATTTGATTATGTTGTGGCCAATGAGCAGTGAAAAAAAAATTGAACATTAGGCAGCAGGGGATATTATATCTGGGGAACATTTTCTGTGAGTAAAAAGAGACATAAATGAAACATACCTTTTTTTCCACTGAGCATTGTATACATGTTACATCTGTAACTGGGGCATCTGAAATGCACTCTCATATGTAGAAGATGGCAGAGCAGAAATTTTGCAGAACTGGAATCATTGCCATTTCAAAGTTTTTAGATAATCAATTATATAACTGATCTATCTGCATTTGTATAAAATTCTTTATAATTAAATTAATTAAAGTTGAATTTCTACTTTCCCATAATCTGATATATAACCATACACTTTTCTAAATTCTTCATTGTTCAGGTTTATATGACATTATTTCTTGGTCCTTCTAATTCATCAGTTGCTGCTTTCCTCTGTGTGTCTAGTATTTTTGTTTTGTTTTGTTTTGTTTTTGTAGATTCTTCCCAAGGTTTTCTTCTTGGTCCCCTTCTTTTCTTCTGGGTGTTCATTTATCTCACAGCTTTACTTCCCAACCCTATTTTCATAACAACTAAATCTTTTCTATGGTTTTTATTTCTCAGCTTAGCTTCAAGCTCAAATTTGTATTTCTTATAAAATACCCTTGCTTGGGGTTTTCATAGATTTCCTCAAACATGTGAGTTCCTGCAAGTACTCAAGATCTTTCCAACTTCACACTTTCTCCTCTTGTCTTAGAGAGCAGCCTCCTGGTTATGTTGACTCAAAATTTTGCAATCATCTTTGGTCTCTTATTTTTCTACGTTCACTCTTTTCAAGTAACAAGCCACAAAATCCTAATATTTTATCTAAAACTGTTTTTCTGAATTTACCTTTCTATTTTCATTGTTGCTGGTACCGTTAAATGGGTCTTGTAGATTTAGAGTGTCTGGGGTAGAGGTATGATATAGTCTGAGATAAGTTTTGTTTTCTTGCCTTTGAAATTCAACTCTATTTTTTTCTGATTTTTTAAAAAGACCCACAAGGTATTCTGAAGTTTCTCTATAATGTGCCTAGATTTAAATTACCTTTTATTTATCATGCTTGGAATGTGCTTTATATCTTGAGTAATAAAATACATGTCTTTCATCAATTCCATGTCATTCTTTAATATTTGCTCTCCAGATTCTGAAGCGATTTTATTAGTTTCTTTCTGAACAAGATAATACTTAACATTTCCATCTTTATATACCACTGAATGAGTGTCCACTTAACATTTTTCTCACAATAATTACATTTTATTTAATTGAAGTAAATTTATACAAATCTATCAAAAATGGAAATGAGGGATTAGCAGTCACAGTAGCAATAGCTATACCAGGTAACTGCTCTATGTATCTTTATATGTTAACATATTTTATCATCACAACAGCCCTTTGTGCCACTATTATTATTATTATAAGGCAAATGTATCACAGGGGTGAAATAACTTCTCTTTGATCATACAGTTCTTAAGTGATTTCAAGCATTCAAAAATAGGCTCCAGAAATTATTTTTAAACATTACATTCAGTGGTCACACATTGCACTATCCCAATGTCTTCCTCTTTCAGAGTTCTCAGATATTTCTTTGTTAACTAAAAGAAATAATTTAGGAACCAGAATTCAATTTTATTTAATTAAAAAAAAAAAAACAAAAACAAATCGAATGTATAGTGGTGGGCTAATGAAGAAACTGGCAGAGAAATTGTCTCAATAAAAATAAATTAAAATAAATAAAAATTTGCATCTAAAGTGAGGAAAAGAGATTCCTTTAGTTAATATATAGCTTATCTTCAACAGTATTTTAGGAAGTTATTTGCCATAGTATTTTTGGCACCCGGAAAGACAAGTGCTTCCTGCCTGCCATCCCCCCAACTCCTGGCCTAGTTTCATGTTGCAACTTGATCAAGTAAGGAATACATTTTAATATCTTTATATGTAAAATGTAAACATCATTGTGAAGTACAATTGAAGTGTACTTTTAAGCTTATTAAAAGTCACGGGCATTACTGAATCTATTAAGTGATGTTAACATGATGCTACATCCTACTCTGACAATGCAAAAATCATTTTTCTCCTTGGAGAAGGTAGAATGGGAGCCCTGGTGGACCATTACACACTTTTTAGATCTGGCACTTCCACTTCTTTCATTCATGATAAGAAAGGTGATAAGCTGACAGAAACAATTTCTTTTTATTTACTGGCCATTACAGTTGTAAAATACTGCAGACATGAGTCTAACATAAATCAGTTCACCTCAGACGGATGTGCCTTTGGAGAGGCTTTCTGTCAAGGTTTCTTCACCTCAGCCACATCTCTCTGGAGTACTCTTGCTCTATCTTTGGCAGCCCTTCTAAATTTATTTTGCTCTTAATTCCGAATAATTCTCAATCAGAAGACAAATAAACAGAGACTTAGAACTTTAGAGTTGAAATGAAATTTGGAGGTTATATCAGTTAGATTATCTGTATCAGGATTTTTTTCTGCTGCAAACTGAAAACATGACTCAGACTCATGCAAAAAGGGAATTAATAGTCTCTGTAAATAGTCTGAATATAAACAAGCTTCAGGTAAGACTTGATCTAGTGGTTCAAAAATCTCATTAAGGACTATATCACTTCCCATTACCCAACTCTATTTACAATATATGCTTCGTTTTCAAGTTATTCATGATTCCTATCACAAGGAGATGGAATGCATTGGTTTACTTTAATACTTTTGTCAATTAGAGTTCCAAACCTCCCGCCACCCCTTCATTTGGCAGGATAGCCAATACCACCCAAACTACAGGGCTTCCTGACAAATGGAGATTCATAATGCTGAAAAAAGTGGAGTAAATGGATGCTGAGAAAGAAGCCAAAAGATTATCAGCCTCATCATTTTACAGATGAGAAAGAGATTTCTCTAAGCCACAAGAGATGAAAGAAAACCATCTATTCCACAACTAAATTTATCGACCAGAAACAAATGTTAATTTTATTAAGCCTATGAGATGTCAAGGTTTGTCTTTAACAGTGGAAAAATGAAGATTTTATCCATTCAGTCATCTTTTCAGTGTTCATTTTGAGTTTTAGTCATTGAGCTAGGTTCTGAGGATGATGTATACTCTCTACCTCCTACTCTTAGAGAACTCATGTTTTGACTCTTAACCTCTGGTTTTTAGATTCTTGAGTGACTGACTGAGGTTTTCACTCAGTGAAATGGGGACAATGACAAACATACAATGATGAAAGACACCATTCACTGATTAGTTAGATAGTGAATGCCAACATAGAGCTACAGCTGCATTTCCTCCTGGGTTGGGCACATTACCTCTCACCTACTTCCTGAGGTTATCCAAGAGGGGTTATTTTTTATTTTTTTTTAACACATCACCAGTAGAACATCATACCTTTTCAAACTGTGAACTTACCCTTGGGAGTGGGAGTGGTGGGGATGTTCTGCTACTATCTGAAGCTGTCAGCTTTTTTGTATGGGTCTCACTCATTCAATAATAATTATTGAGGATCTAATATACGTCGTAGTCTTCTGGGTCACTTGAGGTATGACTCAACAAAATTGACATTAATTCCTTCATTGTATTTACATTATAATAGCACAGAAAAAATCAGTAAGTGAAATATATAGTATCTCAGATGGTATGAGTTCTGTGGAGAAAAGCAAAGCAGGAGAAGAGAATAAGGAGGGTGGTACGTGATAAATTTTTGCTATGGTTAAGAAGCTAAGTGACATAAATTTCCAGATTAATTTCTGGTTTAGATACATGAATCTGTAATTCTAGGACATAATCTCTCTTGTTATCGGAATTTAGCCCAATAAAATGAGACCTTAAGTGTTTGCTTCTTAAAAAGATACCTTTATGACTTTCTCCCTCTCCCTCTTCAAGTCTTAGTTAAAAGTTACTACTTCAATATGTGTATGCTGACCAATTCATTTACAATGTATTACCTCTCACATATTCCTCATTCCCCATCCCTGTTCCAATTTTATTTCATATTGCTTATTACCTCCTAACTTACTATGTAATATATAAATTTATTACATTTCATTGGTGTTTTCTCTCTCTTCACGAAAAAATTTAAATTCGAGAGGAACTATTTTCCCTTTGTTATTGCTGTATCCCTAACCCCCAAAACATAGTAGGCACTCAATAAATATTTGTAGAAGGAGGACAGGAAATTAGAGACAAACAGGCAGTATAGTAGCCAGAGCACATATTTTGAAGATTGGCAGTGTGGGTTCAGGTATTCCCTTAGTTGATACAACCTCTTTGAGCCTCAGTATATTAGCACTAGTAAAAGCAAGTCTGTAATATTTTTTTCCTGAAAAAAATCATTTTAGAATGACACAAAATAAGTATGTAAAGCTCTCATCCTATTTCTTAACCTAATAAATAATAAATGTAGGTCTTGGTGTTGATCGTATTGTGCTAATGCTATTATTTCACTATTTGAAAGATATTCCTTGGATGCCAAATAATACGCTAGCAAATGCTGAGATCAGCAAATTTCCAGACCCTCTCCTCTGGCCCCATAGTACTGGAGCTCCATTCCTTGTTCCAGAGTTTTGTTTCCAGTAATGGAATCTTCTAAAGCAGTACATCTCAAATCTGGTTATGAATTTAAAGACCTCAGAGAATTTGTTAAATAAACAAATTCTTATAGATCAGATCTGGAATGAAGAAGAGTGACTGTATTTTCAACAGTTTAGGAATTATCTTTTTTTAAAAGTAGCTTCTTTTTGAGACAAAATTTTAGGAAACACTATCCTAAAATATACCTACCTAGTGATTGTTTTAAAATGGCCCCAGAAAAAATTCATTTTTACTCTGGTTGTGAATTTCTGAGATCTTCTTGCTTAATAGAAACAAGGAATCGATCTTTGAGAAGATACATAGTGGTAACAGGGGGAGGTTTGTAAGGAGGTTATGAAGCAGGGAGAAGCAAGATATAGCCAACAATCTAAACCTGCCAAATAATATTTGATAAAAGAGTACCTTCTTCTGTCTAGCTGGGAGTTAACTATTAATGCCTTTTCTAATTTTGAGGGTATTTTCTCACAATTAAAAGGAAAGAATCTCTAGTCCCTATAAAACTGTGCAGAGTTTGAAAAAAGCAAACCTTTTTATGCCAAGTGGGTATGTTTTGTGCTTAGGCTATTTAGCTCCAGGGCTACAGAACACTCTGGACCCTCCTGGAAAGCTTCTGAGGGCAAGAGAACTGAAGAGTGTTGTCTTTACTTTTTATATCCTGGACTTGGCACAACTCAGCCTCGGGGCAAAATTTTAGAAGACCCTTAACTTCGGATCTTCTAAAATTCTGGGTCAAAAGAGATTCAACAGAATATTTCTACTCAGTTAAGACTTTTATCTAAGAAAACTACCTGGAAGGAAATGCCAGCTCAGAATTCTTTTTAAAAATTATTTTAAGAAGGAATCTATCTATCTATTTATCTATCATCATTATCATCATCATCATCATCTATTTATAGATATAGACATTAAAATGACTTATTACTTGATGAAGAAAGGTGGTACTTAGACATTCAGCTTTCTCAGAAGCAGAAAAGAGGTAATTTATTGAGGGGACAAGTGAATATAGAGATTCTTTCTCCACAGAAGGAAATAGGAACTTTAAAAGAAAAGACAAAGATGATGCAAGTGATGAAATTAGAGAAATTGACCTGAAATGAGGTTATGGAGCCAAGGAAAATCCCATAATTGAGAAAAAGTAAAATCTATGAAACAGAAATCTGTTAACATGAGAAGATAAAAAAAATACTAGAAAGATAAAAAAAAAAAACCTAATCACTGTCATCGTTTGAAGGATTTAATAATAACAAAGAAACTTGATGCCATTTTGGAAGATGGCACATGTACTAGGAGATTATTACACTGTAAAGCTCCAATACTAATGGTGTGCTGTATAGTTAGATATAAAATTACATATCTGCCATCTGTTTTACTGGGGCTGGGGATTTATTTGGATATTCCTGTTTATACCAATGCTACACATTTGCCAGACAAGAGCTGGTGGCTCTTGTCTGTTCCTGTGACTCAAGCCAAGTAATACATGAGTACAGAACTCATTTGCACTATCTTGTTTCACCAATAGGGACAATGAATCATTTAATAAAGATGTTGGCTTTTTTAGAAAGATCTTATCAATTAATGGCACATGATGGATCTTGAACCATAGAAAATTGATCTTTAAGAAGCAGCTAAAGTGTCTAGACAGAAAGTAAGAAACACCGATTTTGGCATTTTATTTGCTGTGTGGGTTTAGGTCAATGGTTCTCAATTAATGTGGTTTTTTGTTTTTTGTTTGTTTGTTTTTTTTACCGCAGTGGATATTTGGCAATGAATGGAGACAGTTTGGTTTTTATAGCTTAGGGAAAGGAGGTGCTATTGGCATGTAGTATGTAGAGGCCAGGGGTGCTGTAAACCATCCTACAATGTACAAGCCAACCCCCCATAACAAAGAATTATCTGGCCAAAAATATCAAGGTTGTGAACCCCTGGTCAAGACTAATGTTTCTTTTTGCTTTTGAGTCTTTCTCCAAACCCTTATAATGAGGATAATTTTTGACAGGACTAATTTAAAGAATTAATGAGATGGCATATATACAAAGACCTAAAAAATGGTGGAAGTTTACTAAATTTTGAATATGAACATTTAAAACTGTTTCTAATTATAAAATGATTCTAAAACCTATAAAGTAGGTTGGAATAGAGTTTTTTAAGTGTAAAAAAGTGGGCTTCATATTATAAGTAATACTGAACTGCACCATTTGAGAGAGAAGTGTATATTTATTTTATGTATTTTATATAATTCTATAATTTTTCCTACTCTGTACCGTTGACCAGAGATTTTTATAAGTGTGCATTTCACTCCCATTGCCCTCCAAAATGTCGCTTGCCAAATGTGTATGAACACTTTGATATAAATAGATTTATATTATTGGAGAAAATCACAATGACATTTTCTGCTGATGTTGAAGAGAGGATATGGTATTTTTTAAAAGCTATTAAGGTAGCATTGTTTTTCTAAATCTCTTAACATCTCACATTGAAGTAAGTTATTTGAAAATAGTTTGGGAAATGCTGTGGTAAAGGAAGGAAGGAAGAAAGAAAGGAAGGAAAGAAGGAGAGAAGGAAAGGAAGGAGGAAATACAAGAAGAAAGGAGGATGGGAGGAAGAAAGGGAGAGTTAAGGAGAGAGAGAAGAAAGGTGAGGAGAGAAAGAGAGAGCGTGAATAAGAGAGAGAGAGACAGAGAGGAAGAAAGAAAAAAATGTATATTTGTATCACCCCCAGGCAGGTGAAATGATCAGGATCAAATGAAATGCTATAGCAGTAGTTGTTGCAGCATAAACCCATGTCATTAAGAGGGTGGATAGCTACCATCTGAAAGAGGAAGCAATGACAAGGTATAGAGCCAAACATGTGATCCCAAACACCTAATGGGGAAAGATGCTTGAGTTGCCCTCACTTTAACCAGGTTGAGCTAATCAAATGAAATGCAGGACTGAGAAATGGATTTGGAAACAGGTTTATAGTCAGAGAAAGTTACTCATCACAGCTGTAATACTATTTTTCAGTGACTCATGTGCACATTCAGCCAAGCTGCTCTTCCTGGTCATATCCTGAAGCCTGAAAGTCTTTTTTCAAACACGAGTCAGAGAAATATGAAGGAGCCAGAGCAGAGGAGGCACTCTCCCACTCTGCTTTGTGGTTCCCCATCTTTACTGCATATTGACATCACCAGGGAATCATTAAACAGTTCTGAGCCAGTTTCTCTGTCCCACCACCACCACTGTCAGAGATTCTAATTTAATAACTCTGAAGGCAGATATGGTATTAGTTCTGTATCACCCTCAAGTATGATTGTATGGGGGCAGCAACCTAGTTAACGCCTAACCTAAAATACATAAAAATTAAAAAAGAAAACGAGAAGGCTCGTTCTCTTTCTCTCTTCTCTCTCCCTCCTCTCTTGACAAATTGGATTGGAATAACTCATGAATAAAAGTAGCAATAATGAAAACAATGTAATAATATCTAACATTTACTAAATACCTACTTTTTTCCAACTTTGTAATTTGCGTTAGCTTCAGTAGTTCATTTAAATCCTCCAACAACTCTGAGGCAGGTGTTATAGTGCTCAATGTGGGGATATGTTACCTGAACAGAAAGAGGTTAACGAACTTGGCAAGAAGAAGCACACCAGTCTTCTAGATTGTGAGGTCAAAAATCTAAAACTAAGCTCTTAGATATACCAGAACCTGACCTTAACAGAAAAGTCTAGTGGTTCTTAATTCTGAATGCACACTACAATCTCTTAGTGAGCTTCAGAAAAACACTCTGGCTGTTTTTTAGGTTAGTGAAAATATTTTGTGCGATATTTTACTGGTAGATACTTGACACTGCTCATTTGTCAAAACCCACATAAGTTTATAGCCCATGCACTGTGTCTTAATGTACACAGACAATTAGGAGGAGATCAAAGAATTCCAAGATGGAATGCAGACTAACCAAAAAATCTGATTGTATTATGAATGTATAACCTCACTGAAGGAGGTGGAAGAAAAGAGTGTTTCATTGAGTAACTTTAGAATTGAGTGGAGACTGAAGGCAATAAGAATTGTACATAAGCACTGCATTCTAGTTGGTAAAGTTAGTTTCTGCAGAGGTACAGGTTTACAATTCCAAATCCACTATAAACTGGAATTGAACAATTAATAAATAGATGACAAATGTTTAGAGCCAAGTTTCTCACTACTGGAAGAGGAGGTTATAGGTAAGCAAGAGGAGAAGGCTAGAATAATCCACGGGATAATGGAATAGGTTTGGAGACACTAGTAGAAACTCATGTTTCATTTACTATAGATACATGTACATTTATGGGTTAGCAACACACACATGTTTTCTAGCTCTGTCCTCTGAGATGGCCTAAACGCAACAACACATTGGGAAAAAACAAGCGTTCTAAGTTCCCAGATATTGATTTCTAATACCATTCTCCAATAAAAGGAACTAGGCTTCCTTTGAGAAATGGTTGATTCTAAGGCTAGGGCAGGGAATATGAGCCTGAAGCTCAAAAAGTAAAATGATGGGGGTATGTAAAGGGCACACAGGAGCCAAATAAAAGAGCTTTCAATAGCTGATCTTGCAGCAATTTGAGCAGCATAATATTAGAGTATAACCCAAAGTATAAAATGAATATCCATGAGTCCATACTGATATAAGTAAGTAATTGAATGAATGAATGAATAAATAAATAAATAAATAAATAAATAAGTGGGAAGCAACAGATAATTCTTCTCTCCTAAGTAGAATTCAAAATAACTTATGTAACTATTCACCCCTTGAGGGGTTGGAGCATAACTTTCTTCCCCATAAGTATGGGCTACACATAGTGACTTTCTTTTAAAGAGTGCATTATCAAAGGAGGAAGAAATTGTAACTGAATAGTGGAGAAACCTGATAAACACTATTTCGACCAAGGTCAAAGTCAATTTTCACAGTAATGTCATATTGATGGCATGTACTCTTGATGTGATATGATGAGAATGGCACTTTATCTCTGTGGTCTTTCCTTCAAAAGCCCATAACTTCAGTTCAATCATTAAAAAACAACAACAACAACAAAAGACAAATCTCAATTGAGGGACATTCTACAAAATACATGACTGATACTCCTCAAAACCGTCAAAGTCATCAAAATCAAAGAAAGTCTGAATTGTCACACCTAAGAGGAACCTAAGGAGACATGAATAAATATAATATGATATCCTGGATGAGATCCTGGAACAGAAAAAGGACATAGGTAAAAACTAAGAAAATCTGCATCAGGTATGGGCTTTAGTTGATAATTGTGTATCAGTTTCAGTACGCTAATTGAACAAATGTATTAATGTTAGATGTTAGAAGTTAGATGATGATAGGAGAAAATAGGTGTGGGATATATGGAGATTCTCTGAATTACCTTTGAAACTTTTTGTAAATGTACAACCTTCAAAAGTTAAAAGTTATTTAAAACAAAACAAACAAAACACCAGTGTCTCAGGACACCTCTAGAGACTCAAATTTAATTTGTCTGAGGTGGAGCTTGAGTACACGGTATGTTTTAAAAGAGCCCTGGGTGAAAAAGCCTCAAATGAGGATTTAAATTCATTAAATGAGATGCAAGGAACAACTTTTTCTTTCCATTAGGTCCTAAAATTTGCTTTGCTGTCCAGAGAGCTACACTCTTCCCTAGAGGTTCTTGCCATAAGTGATCAGCAAAAGCATCTCTTTTTTGAATCGGTATCTAAGAATCCAAGCCAGAGTGCTTTGAGAAAACTCAGATAATATATCTAAATATGGTAAAATGCAATGATGTCAATTAACAACAATAACAAATTATGTGTTCTCTTAAATTAAAAAAAAAAAAGTTTAAAATTTATTAACTGATATTATGGTCCAGAAGGATAATTCAATCCCAGAATTATAGTTCCTCAAAAGTAGCAATTGAAATGACTGCCTGTTTTAGTACAAGTTACATGTGGCAAACTTTGTTTTTTCTGTGTACAAGTTTGATTGTGAAATCATAGCAGACCGATATTACAGACAGCAATTAAAGAGACAGAATCATAAACCTTCGAGATTATGCAGTCTAGTGGTTTTCCTCTGTGCCACATATTACTTGGGAGGCTTCCTGGTGTTCAGGTGGGATGAGTTCCATAACTCCACTCTGCTTCAATCAGAGAAACTCCAATGTAATCAGTTTTATTTTTTCTGGTGTTTCTACCTAGTATTGCATTGAAAAAAAAAAAATACTTCTGATGCTAAGAAAAAAATTAAGCCACAAAACTAATCCAGGTCCCTCAATTTGCAGATGAGATATCTGAAGCCTGAAAGTGTCAAGGGTACATAGTTCTTATGTTCAGGTCAGTCTATAGTATACATACACGTAATGACGCTTAACCCTGATCTCAGCATGCATATCAATTATGGCCGCAAACCTGAACTTTGTAAAGTTTTGTTTCTTTCTAATAACTATGTGAGCTCAGTTTATGAGCTCAAAAATATTCAAATGCTAACACAAATACTGTTATTTTTGTTCATCTTTCTTCCTTCTCAAGTATCAGAGCATATCATTAAAGGACAGGTTCTATTATGTTTATTTGGCTGTGGATACCTGTTTCAACTGGATATTGAACTCAACTAAAATAAGACATACCTTTATGTGTGTGAATCCTGCGTATATGACTGTGCTGATACCACCTGTGAAACACGGCCTAATGCCTTCCTAGTAGTGCCTGGGAATTAGTAGGAAGTGCTGAGCTTAGGTTATGTTCCTCCCTATAAGGGAAAGTCTTTTAACCACCACCCTTTTAAAGATACTCAGATGAGACCTAAGTCAGTTGAGTGCAAAGTTGTCTGAATATACTGCAGAAAATTCTGAGCAAATAATGTCGTAGAAATGTTACCTATTCATCACAATAAAGTTTGAAACTAATCAACTCCAATGAGATGATTCAACTCCTGACACTCAGAAGTCTCTTTGGCTTAACTTTTAACAAACATACCAACACACAAAGAGCTTTTGCCTGTCTACTGGGTCCAATTCGAAAAGCTTTAGTGCTTGAAAATCTCTCAACTGCACAAACACAACCATACTTTTATTATTACCAGCTTCTGAATATGGCTGAGGAGAGAAAATGCAACCGTGTTTTTATTTTAAACCTGTAATAAAATAGAACTAGCAGATAGGATATGGCCCTGAGGTGACTGTGTAACTCTTTTAAAAGTTCTCAATACTAAATTACCCTTAGTCTTTGACTCAGCATTTTACAAGCTAATACCAGAACATCTACTTAGACTTTATTAAAAACCCTTGAGAGAACTATAATCATGTTTCTGAAAAATTTTAAAAGAGTTTAAAATGTCTGGTAAAAAAAATACTGGGTACTGTAAGTACATTTTGTTGAAAATCTCATTTAGTTTTACTCAACATGAGTTGAGTTTTAACTTAGAAGTAAGAATTAGTGAGCAAATAGAGAGAAACAACAATGCTTCATTGCTTAGAAAATGTGGACCCACATGTATAGGTTTTCTAGATAACTGAGCCTTATATTCTATGTATTACTTTTTTAATCCCAAATACTTTTATAAGAACATCTGCCTACTTCCTCGCACAGAAGGTATTAATCACAATTATACCATTAATATGTTGAGGTCAGGCTCTCATGTCAGAATGTCTGAGATCAAATTCTAGCTCTGTAACTTGCTGACTCCATGAGCTTGGGCACTTTATTTACCTTCTCTGAGCTGTTAGAGTCCTTATATATAAAGTGGAAATAATTATAATACATCTCACAGGTTTGTTTTCAAAATAAGAATAAAATAATCCAAGCAAACTATTTAGTGCTTGACATATAAAAGTATATAGCATAAGAGAAACATGTGGTAAATACTAGACATTATTGCTATTTTTATGGTGATAATTTAATATACAGCTGTCTTCACCTGTCAAACTATCAGCTTTTGCTTTTTTTTTTTTTGCATTTTTCACTATTCCCTTCACCTCATGCTGCTTTCCCAAATCCTTCTACACCCTGCTCCTGCCATGAATTAGAAAACTAGATAAGAAAGTTTACTAAGTATAATAGATTCTAAGTAAAAGAGTTAAGCCTTCGGCTTTAACATAGGAGTTCAGAGCATCTTTTGGCTCTGAGTCAATTTTTATTCCAGAATTTGGGAATTATGTGGAAGTTACTAGGAATTTGATTTGTTGTTAAATGTGCTTATTATATGTATATTTATATATATACGACATAATTCTACATGCTTTCTCTTTACACAGAGCCTACCCATTTTATTTTAGCAATAGAAAACCGAGCTTCTCATTTTCTTTTAATTACTTATAGATTTAAGATAACTGTATTATACAGAATAATATTATTATAAATAACATTTTTAAATTTTCTAGGAATACTGCAAATAGAGTTTATTTTCCATATAAAATCAATATTCCAACAATTTTTAAAATAATTTGACAAATGAGAAAAAACTTGCCGTTAATTTTACCATTTTAACACATGGATCATTTCTGGTTTTGTACATTCTTTTCTAGCTCTTATGCATAAGCACACAAACTCTTATATCATTTTGATAGAAGAACATAATTTTATAAAGGCTAGGAATATCATGTTATTCTCACAATGTTTGAAAAACATTAACCTGGACATTATAGATATGAAAAGAAAGGATTCTTTTCAATCATGAACTCTGTACTTAGCCAAAAAGATGTTCCCTTTCTGGTGGATTTATTGGTCAATTTTCAGATGAAGAACAAAGAGTGAGAAAGATATCATGGTAATAAATATTTCAAATAAAAGCATATTCAGAACCTTTTCCTCTTTAGTCATTCTCCTCTTCTTATGCATACTTTAATCATATAGCAATTATTCAATAGAAAACCAGTTATTCGATAGAAGCCAATTATTCAATAGAAGACCAAAAAATCATTTTTCTTGAAGTTTATTAGCATCACACAGTGTTGAATCAGTGAAATAAATTATGTTCTGGAAAGCGATTATAGTCAGCTGGCACATATACACATGTATACATATACCTACATAATACACTAGAAATTTAAATTGTTTCAAGAATTTTTTTTTTTAATTTTATGAAATTCTTCCATGGATAGCTGAAAACTTTTTTCCAGTAGTCATAGTTTATTGTCAATGAGTTGGGAATGAATTTAGCTTGAATATTTGTGTTCAGTAATGTTCGGTATGAAGTACTGGATATTCTAGACTGACAAAATCCTGAGCTAGAAATTCTCATATGTGTATAAAATGAAAAGAGAAGTGGGGTACTACTGCGTAACGGTTAGAGATAGATATTGTAAAAACGGGATGGAGGAAGTCTCATTTATCTTTAAATCTTGAAGTTTTATTAAATAATTTGTTATTAAATAAAAAAATAAGACAATTTATATTAAAAACTATGAATGATTTAGAAGAGCTGTTAACCAAATGTTGCATCACATTATAATCAACTGTGTTTAAAATGAACAAATAAATAAGCTCTAAACATTTTTATACATCACATCATCTATATTTAGAGTCTCATTAGTTCTTGATCTAAATATATTGTGCCTTTAACAGTGATATTTAGATGGATATAATTCCACAAACTGCCAATATCTCTACCATTAATGTTCAAAAGTTCAGAGAAGGCAAAGTGTTTGCCCTGATTTACTAACCATGAAGGGCTGTGGACTAAGTGTTTGCTTTTGTTCTCAGGGTGTATAAAACATACTTTCCCCCCTAGTCTCTCTTCTCAGTATCTTTCTCTTCCTCTTTTCCTTTACACCTTCGTCTTTCTTACTCTGGCCTGGCAGCATCATCTTGACCATCTTGATTCCTGACTGGGTTTTTATTTAGTAGTTTCACTTTTCAATTTTTAATTTTGAATTGTTAGCAAGTCACCCAGTCATCATTGTTCAAAGAGAAAAGCTGCAGCCTCTCCTTTTAGCAACTTCTTCTTTAAATTGGCTATAAATCTGTTTTTTCCTTTGGAAAATAAATTACATAAAATCCACTTGTATCCCTAAAGCTCACATCAATGCTTCTCTAGGCCAACTGAAAACAACTCTCTGGCTCACCATGATAAATCTATTAAGCAGGAATATTTCAGTGACAAGTTTCTAATAAAGTGAGTTCATGATGAAACTATAGTTAGACCTGAATTTTTTAGACGCCTGAGCCATCCATAAATACGACAAAATAGCTGCTTTTCACAAATCCCAGTCCTCTACCTTTCCATATTGGAATTGACAGCTGCTATGCAAGCTACAAATGAAATATCTAATTTTTGATAACGTCTGTTTTTTTGGGCTTTGGCCAAAGACAGACTCTATTAAGCATCATCACTGGCTTGGCATTTGCGAAGGCTAATTTGATTCTTTCTTCCAGGTCACTATGTATCATCTCATCTCAGTCTTGAATTGGAGGTTACTAAAGGAATTAAACTACTAGGTTCATCTCTTGCTCACATTTTATTGTAGAAATAGCAGTTGGCAGTAATGATATCAGGATATCTATTGCATAATTTCTTTCCCTCCCAGGGACTTAATAATGCAGATTCTATTGCCTTTAACTTAGTTGTCACTATTTAGCCATTGCTTTTATTTTTCATCTAACTTCTTTGCCTACCATTCCCTGCATTCTTTATGTCAAGACCACTTTACATTCATTTATTATTTTGCTAGTGTCAGGATAAAAGCTCACCTTATGATAAAAAGCACAATATAAGACATGACTGAAACCCAGAGAATAAATAAAACTACTGTGTTGAAGATGATTAGACCTGACTCCTTCAGTCTTAAGAAACCAGGTAGATATGTGGAGCACAGTCAGAGCAGAATGTAGAATGTCAGGTAAAACTCTGACATCAGAAAGCTCTGTCATAAGTGGTAAGAAGCAAACCATGGAAATTGAGTATGGAAGATAGATATTTGTATTTAGATTGAGCCATGACAACTTTGCAGGAGAAACTGGTCTCTCAAAACACAGAGTCAAGAGGTAGAATCTTAGGCATGAAATAAAATTTTAAAAAGTGTCATATAAGAAATTGATTATAAAAATGGCCACAGTTGTTTCTGCCTTCCTGTAACCACGCTGTCTGCTATGTGACTCTTTACTTCTCCCATTGAGAATTAAAGTTCATTTCACCATCTCTTGAATCTGGACTAGCTCTGTGGCTTAGGACTTGCTTTGACCCATAGAATATGGCTGAAGTGACAGTGGGCCTTTTCTCAGCCTAAGCATCAATAGAGCTTTCATGCTTCCTCTTGCTCTCTTGGATCCCTGTATGAAGCCAGGTGAACAACTCCAGTGTAGCTTGCTGGAAGGTGAGAAACCATGTGGAGAAAAGAAAACTGTGCCTGATGAAGTGTCCTAGACCATCCAGTTCTCAGCTGACCTGTAAGCAAATCCCACACCCATTGGTAAATCCAACCAAGAACCACCTATTCCAAATTACCAACTTGTAGAATCATGTGCTTAATAAATGGTACTTTTCCCCAAAATAAATGAATGAGAATATGTCAAACTAAAAAGATTTGGCACATCAAAAGACAAAGTGGCAACCATCTGAAAGGGAGAAGATATTTGCAAAGAATGCCTCTGATAAGGGGCTAATATGCAAATGTACAAAGAACTCATACAACTCAACAATAAAAAAGCAAACAATCTAATTTAAAAATGGGCAGAGGACCTGAACAGATACTTCTCCCAAGTAGACATACAAATGGCTAATAGACATGAAAGATGCTCAACTTCACTAGCTACTAGGGAAATGTAAATCAAAACCACAATGAGATACCATCTCATACCTATTAGAATGGCTCTCATCAAAAGGACAAGTAATAACAAGTGTTGGAGGGGTTATGGAGAAAAAGGAACCCTCATACACTGCTGGTAGGAATGTCAATTGGTGCAGACACTATGGAAAACATTATGGAGGTTCCTCAAAAAATTAAGACTAGAATTACCATATGAGCCAGCAATCCCTCTTCTGGGTATTTATCCCTCCAAATTAGAAAACATTTATTTGTAAAGATATATGTACTCCAATGTTTATAGCAGCATTATTCACAGTGGCTAAGACATAGAAACAACCAAAGTGCTCTTTGATAGATTATTGGATAAAGAAGCTGTGGTATATATATTCAATGGAATATTACTCAGCCATAAGAAAAGATGAAATACTGCTATTCACGATAACATAGATAGATCTTGAGATTATCATACTAAGCAAAATAAGTCAGATAGAAAAAGTTGAGAACCATATGATTTCACTTATATGTGGGATAGAAAACTGAAAGCAACAAATGAATAAGAAACAAACAGAGACTCATGGACACTGGCAACAGTTTAGTGGTTACCAGAGGTAGAGAGGTAGATAAATTTAAAGGAGGTCAAATATATGGTGATGGAAGGAGATTTAACTTTATGTTGTGAACACACAATACAATATACATATGACCTATTACTGAATTGTACACTTGAAACCTATATAATTTTATTAATCAGTGTTGTCCCCTAATAAATTTAAGTAACTAAATAAATAAGCAGTGCTTTTTCATATGCTTAATAAATGACCACTAATTACTAAGATAGAGATGGTTTATTATGCATCATAGCTAACTACCACAACTTCATTTACTGAAATGAGTTGTACACACTTTGGATTCCGTGATAGAAGGCAAGATTCATTCAACATCACTATGAGATCAAACTAATATTGACCAACCAAGATATTAGTGCAGGAGTCTATTTCTTTTTCCAGAGTAAGTTACTTGTTCTAGATTTAGAATGGACTTAAGAGGCACATCTAGACTCGAGGGTGTGGAAGAAATTATAGATTCTTACTGAAATAAGTATTTTGAGAAAACCAGGTCAATTAAACTTCCTTCATTTATTAAACACTATGTGTTAAAAAAGGAGTTGGCCCCAAAGAAATTACATGGTAGGAATTTTTCTTCAAGATTTTAAGTAATAGTTAAGGGTTTTGCTCATCAAAAATTCTTGTAAAACAAAAGATAGCAAGTGTTGGCAAGGATGTGCAAAATTGGAATACTCGTATGCTGTAAATGTAAAATGATACAATGGGAAATAGTATGCAGATTCCTAAAAAAAAACAAAAACAAAACTACCATATGGTCCAACAATTTCACTTCTAGGTATATATCTAAAAGAACTGATATCAAGATCTTGAAGAGTTATCTGCACTCCTATGTTCATTGCAGTATTATTCACAATAGCCAAGATATAGAAACACCTAAATGTTCATTAACAGATGAATGGATAGAGAAAATGTGATGTAGGCACACAGCGGAATGTTATTCAACCTTAAAAAGGAAGGAAATCCTGCCATAAGCAACAACATGGATGAAACTGGAGGACATTTTGCTAAGTGAAATAAGCCAGTCACAGAAGGACAGATATAGCATGATTTCACTGATATTAGGTACCAAAAATAGTCTAACTAAAAAACAAAGTGGAATGGTACTTGTCAGGGGATGGAGAGAAAGGGAAATGGGGAGTTGTTCACTGATTATACAGCTTTAATTATATGGTATGAATAAGTTCTAGAGAGCTGCTATATAAGATTGTGCCTGTAGTTAACAATACTGTACTGTGCACTTAAAAGTTTGTCAGGAGGGTAGATCTCAGGTTAAGTATTCTTACACAGTAGAACAAAAATTGCAAAAGAAGATCAGTATAAACTAATATAATTTTCACTTGATTTTTTTTCACATTAAGATAGAAATATGAGATTTAACAGTTGGAAGTACTTCATTATTAAATTTCAGAAGAGAAAAGAATCATAGAGATTATGTAGTACAGTTCTGCCACTTTATAATTGTTACAAAGGGGCCTGATGAGGTCCTGTAAATAATAAATGGCAGAACTCACTTAAATATTCACTCATTTTCCCTCATTTGGTGCTTCGCCTATATAATCTATTGAGGTTTTTTTTTTTTTCAAAAGTAAAACTAGTAGGGACTATTTATCTCCAGACCAAAGTAAAAATAGACATGGGTTTAATTTTACAAAAATTGTCTACCTTGGAATTTCTGTTCTTCCTCAGACACAATTATTATTGCTATTCTAATAGCATATTCCATTGCTAAGACACTTTTCCTATACAGTATTTTAAAGAGCCTCAGAATCTATTCTTACGAATTAGTAAGAAAGCCACAACTCAGATTAGTCTTGGGAAGAAAAAACAAATGTCATCACAAGTTTTATTTTCAACCTAAAGAAGAGAAAGCTGATGGAGTGATGGAGTAATAATATTATTCCAGATCATGATGAGTTTATAAATTAACATTGGTGACCAAATGGCATCCTTTTTCCTTCTTTCTCTTCCTTCCTTCCTTCCTCCTTCCTTCCCTTCCTTCCTTCCTTCCTTCCTTCCTTCTTCTTCTTCCTTCTTCTTTTCCGTCCATGTCAATCCTTTTCCTTCCTTCTTTCCCTTCCTTCCTCCTTCTCCTTCAATCTGTCCTTCCTTCCTTCCTTCCTTTCCTTTCTTGTGTGTGTGTGTGTAGGAAGAGGTGTGTGTGTGAATATAAGCACACAAAGACAGGGCACTGCAGTAGTTGTGTTATGAAAGAAGTAGTTATAGACTTCAATTATGCTCCCCCCTCCAGGTAACTTCAGGGAGTCAAGCTGGGGACATAAGACAACAGCATAGGAAAAGTATGCTACAATCTTAGTCAGTTTGTGCTTCTATAACAAAAATACCATAGACTGGGGGGCTTAAACAATAAACATTTATTTCTTATTCTTCTGGAGGTTGAGATTTCTAAGATCAAAGCAGTAGCAGATCCAGTGTCTGATGAAGGCCTGCTTCCTGATTTGTAGATGGCTGTCCTCTCCTTTTACCCTCACATAGAGAAGAGCGGAAGAGAGGGGAAGCAACCTCTCATGTCTCTTCTTATTAGGACACTAATCCCACTCAAGAGGGCTCCATTTTCATGACCTAATTACCTTCCAAGGATCCCAGCTCCTAATTGGGGGCAGGGAGGGTCAGGATTTCACCATATAAATTTTGAGGAAGGACATAAACCGTCTATAACAGCTAGTGCATATAGCTTTGTATATGGAATACCTGAAATGCTTAGACAAACAAACGTTGCAGTAAAACAGCTTGAGATTGATATAATCTTGAGTGGCTCAGAGCTCAGAATTTTTTTTTTTTTAAGTGGGGTTTGATATTGAAGGAAGAATGAAAAAGAATTATAATTAAGGAACAAGGACCATAATTCAGTTCCAAGAGAAGAAAAAAGTAAATGCAAAAGTTTAGTCTGTTACTGCTGAGTATTCAAGGAGATAATAGGGAGATCTACTTGAATAGAGCAGTATAAGGAGAAATAACGTCAAATTAGCAAGGAAGGACAAGATTCATGGGATTATTTCTATCTAGCATGAAGAATTAGAATATTGTTTTACAGGCAAAAATAACCTAACCAAATGGAGACTGTAAACCAAATTAACGCAGTCATTGGATGAACAGTTATTTCTCACTACCACTAACATACCCCAAGCTACGCTGATATTTTAGTCATTAACTATGTGGCAGTTGTTTGTTTCACCCTGATCAAACCTAGTTAGTCTAAGTATAATAGCCCAACAAGAAGGTAATGGCTCCAAGGAGAACTGGCATATAGACTAGCCATACCATCTCCCGTAGTGGACCATGATACTTGCTATGAAAGAGAGAATCCCCTTATTTCTAAAGGCCCTTAGTAGAATTCCCTTAATCTGGATAAGATCTCACCTTTGTCAGTCCAGGAAAGTGGACTCATTTTAGATGTTCCAGATATTGCATTGGTTCTTTCATATTTTTCACTGACTTGTCAGTTCTTTTTCCTTTACACTCTAGTTTTACTTTTAACTCTACCATTGCATGTGATACAAAGAAGACACTGTTGAATAATGAATAAATGAATAAATTATGCTGATGCTGCTTTTATGAAAACAGCTGTTAATAGTAACAGTGGGTTGGACGTAGGCTTCTTTAGGCATGCATGTTATCTATTACTATTTTGGCATTTTCCTGGGCAATTAGCATATCACTGCATAAACAGTAGAAGCTCATTGGATAGTAGTCAAACAACATATTCAGTGCCATGAGTTGTTAAGATGGAAGGAAAATAAAATGCCAACCTTTTCCTTAATGAGTTTTAAGAACAGCATTACACACAGGAGTGTCATTATATATTTATCTGACTAAATTCCTATTATTAGGTAAGTCCTGAAGTAATTATCCATCTTATCACAGATATTTATCTCCTGACTCTCTTTGTTTTAATACTTTGAGACTGTCTGCATTGATTCATAGAACTACAGGAACAACTTACTGAAGAAACGCAGTTTTTATTGTGGTGAAGCCAAAGAAGACAGTGTTTTATGATTGTTGGCTTTCCCCGTACGGTCTCTTCACTCTGTTCTCTGCACTTCTTATTACTCTCCCTAGACTCATGATTCAAATGTTCTAGGTGATTTAGGGTAGCTAATGACTCAGTTTCTGAGATTGCTCAGGGGCAGATGAGTCATCTTGTCACATTATGTCTTAACATTATGTCCCACAAACCATAGGCCCCAGCCTGCAGGTAACCACACCAAGCTAGGTTCACTGTGCACTTGGCTGTTAATATTCACTCTTGATCTGAGAAGAGCAGTCAAGGGATACAAATTAAGACTTATCTGTTATCCCTGTGTGGCTACTGCAATGATATATAATTATCAGAAGAGCAGCTTTGTGTCAGACATTTTGGAGGCCACATTATGAGTATTATCTTATAGTGGAGGGCAGTATAGTGTCACGGTTAAAAATGGTAACGTGAGAGACTGTCATTAAAACTGAACTCCAAAATATATTAGTTATGTGACCTTGAGGCAGTTTGTTTAAACTCAGTTAGTTTCTTCATCTCTAAAATAGGTACAATAATAATTGTTATAAAGACTAAATAAAGTGTTTGGCATATATCAAGCACTCGGTAAGTGCCAGCTAGTCCTGCTTTTATAACTTTATCTTCAATTAGAATTAATATGGCTTTAAAGTCAAAGAGGCCCAAGTTGGGATCCTGGTGCTGCTTACAAGCTTCATGATCGTTTCACACCTATGTCAAAGGCAAAGTTGAGCATAAAATGTTACCAACTCTGAATCAGAGATGCACATATTGCATAGAGTTATCAGAGTGACTATTTTAGCCAGGCCACTAGATGTGTGAGTAATGGATATTTACATTCAGCATCCATTTAGGTTGGTCATTATCCCTGTTTCACTGATTATTTAATAGTTTGAATATCACACCAACAGATTAATGTCAAAATAAATTTTGTTGTAGTGTTGTTATACGGATAGAAACAGAGACATTCAGGAAAAATCAAAGAATGAAAAAACGTATTGTGAGGGTACCCTTAGATAGGAACTTCAGAAACTGATAATTCTATGAACCAGCAATTCTCTTCATTTTTCTCTCAGAATGCACATGGATTCTTTCCAGGGAGTTTCTCTATCTTCTTGACATATTACCTATGCATCAGGGCTTTCTCAAAATTTTTCTTTCTTTTTTCCTTTTCAGGAGTATTTTCTCTTTTCTTCCTTTATGTCTTTCCCTTACTATTAACTATTCTGATTTTTTGGTTTCTTAGTTCAGATTCCTGAGAAGATGAACAGAACAGCCAACCTCATTTCTTCTCATTGCTGGCTGATCTATAGATAGTTCATCTTTTGTTAATTGTTTACCTCAGCTCTGTAACTGAGACCAGAGAGCAGGGCACATCACAAGGTACAAAACATGGCCTTCAACATGGAGAGAATGGGCAGAGCACTTTCTTCTAAAATCTGGGGGAGCAGGCACAATGTCATCTGTAGGTGGATAATAATGCCCATGGATGCCATGGTTTACTTTTGTGGGTTGTTTGACAGTTTATTAGTTTAGTCATTGTTGCAATTCTATTGAAAAGAATGAATGCTTATTTTTTTGAGGCCTGGATTTTAGAACCTAGAAAATAAATTGAATCAAGCACTGTCTAAAAAATGGCCTAGCCAGAGGAAACATCTAAAGATAATTTTGGTCACTTCCTTTAAAACACTGATACATTTCATTAGAAGAAGAAATTGGTCCAAGAATGGGTTTTTAAGTCACAGTGGTTCAGTGTCAATACTGTTTATGGTATGACAAACAAAACAAAATATAATGAACCCACAAACAATTATTAGGATATTATTAGGATATCTAACAGGATATTATTAGATGCTACAATTTTGACCTATGTGTATATATGTTCTGATTATTAAAGAATATTTTTAATTGTCCAAAAAGACTTAGCTACAGTTTCATAGCATGTCTGGAAGACAAATTTTCTTCAGCCATAGAAAAGAAATGCTGCTATAGTCATATGCTAAAATTACATGCAACAATCAGTAGTTTGAAATAATGATGAATGCTAATAAAAGAAATACTGTTTAAATCATGGGAGAATGAAAATCAATTACTCCATTCCTTTGTAGTTACTTGGGTTAGTTATACAAATTTGTTAATAAATTTACCTGTTTTATTTTTTTTTTCAGCTTTAAATAAACTCTCATCACCAAAGTGGGTGTTTAGGAATCATCAGAATACTAAACTTCTCTGTATGACTTCCTAAAATTCTCATGAGATTAATTCATAAAAGAATAAATAAACCATATTTTTCAAAACTTTGAAAGTAGTTACATGTAGATTCTTTGTGTGTTTAAATAAGTATGAGGAAGACTTAATGCCCCAACTGCAGATGGGTGAAAGTAATAGGTTCTGCTCGCTGTGTCACAGTGTGTAGGTCTGGCTGTCCCATTCTGATCACTTTCATTTCAATTATTACATAACTTGAGGCCACCTTAAAGAGCATTTGCCACATTATACACATCCTATTGAGTTCAAAGTCAAAATCAAGTCATGGCCTTCTCCTTTGATCTCAAGTACCAAAGTCTAAATATGACAGAGCTAAGCATTAATCTATGGTAATATTTTTAAATCATTTGTCATGTCCTATAAAACAACAATAATAACACACACAATAACACACAAAATACACACATCAATAATACACACACAAACGCTCCCCGCAGTTAGGGCTAAATGCTTCATGGGTGTTGTTTGAGAGTCCCCTAAACTGGAAACTTGGATACATCTGCAGTCTTGCTCTGTCCTTTGGTCATACTATCCAAATCATCAGCACATTATGCTAAAATTTCAGCTCAGATACACTTAGAAGCCTCACTTCATAAATACAGAACTTCATAACATCCATGTTTAAGATGAGCTTCCTTAGCATCAGGGACTGACTTGAGCTGTGTCAGACTCAACAGTCAGCCTCAGAAACCAGCACCCTGAGTAGAATTATTTACCCCTTTAGTTCATAGTTGTTTAGTAGTTTTTTTATGCTTCACACACTAATCTATAAAAATATGTTTTCTTACACATATTAATTTTGAGGAAAAATTAAAATTAAAACAAAGTAGCTTCAAACTAGTCTTGTTCTTATGTCTTCCAAAGCTTTATGTACTTATTTCATCATAAGTAACTTGCCTTATTTAATATGTCCTTGGCATTTTGTCTGTTTTATTTGACTTTTTGGAAATCTTATTTTAATTTTTTATTTGTTGCCTAAGCAAAAATACATAAATGATTCTTAGTCTTCATATATGTGGCAGTTGAAATGTGAAATATTTAAGTGCTTCTTGGTAAAGATAACATCTGACCTGTGCCTGAGGACCATATGAAATCTCTGTGTGGTAATAGTGCCAGGAAGTAGCCTGGGTAGGGTTTAGTGGAATTAGCAAAGACTGAAAGTGAAGCACAGCTAAGAGTCTTGTTTTTAAACACAATGTAGTTGAGATCAACTACATTGATCAAAATGAGCATAATTTGCTGATGGTTTGGATAGTATGACCAAAGGACAGATCAAATTTGCAGATAACTTCAAGTTTCCAGCTTAGGGGACTCTTAAGCAACACTCATTAAGCATTTAGCCCTAATTGTGGGGGCTGTGTGTGTTTTACAGGACACAACAAATTATTTAAAAAATCACTATAGTTAAATGCTTAGTTATGTCTTATTTAGACTTTGGTACTTGAGATCAAAGGAGAAGGCTGTGACTCGAGCCTGACTTTGAATTCAATAGGATGTGTATAATGTGGCAAATGATCCTTGAGGTGACCTCAAATGAGTCACATTTTTGTGTGATCCTTTTTCCTTGACCGTGCATAGAACCTGTGATTTACTTGCTTCTAACCCATAGAATATAGCAAAAGTGATGTGATGTCATTTTATATATCTGGCCCTAATGTCTCATTTCCACTTTACTACTGTACTGATATAATTGTTACAACTTCATGATGTGTTTCCATATGTAGTAGAACAAATTTCAGTCATTAGTCTGCCATTTCCAGATTATTATGACTAACCCTGTACATTTATCTTTCCTTCCTGCTCCTCTGGCTTTATGAAATCCTAGACGTCTTGACAAAATCCACAACATGTGTTCTAGCTTGATAATCTGAATCTAAAATCAAAAGACATTTGGAGATAATTTGTAAACTCTAGAAGACATGCAAATATAAATTGTGTACACCTTCTAAGTAATTTCATTTCTCATATAATCCTCACCCAACTTAGGTTAAGAGGAAAAAAATGTAACTTTCATATATTGTCTATAACTGTTTGTATTTGCCCCATCTGCCAGTTATTAATAAAAACTCACTCAATATGCAATCTAAGGCATTTTCAAATTATTTGAATATAATTCCCTACTCCCTCTCTCTCTCAAAGAATACTCTACCCCAAATGTCCCTCCTTCTCTCCTAAGGTGGTATCTGGGTACAATGGGAGAACTGCTTAAGCTTATTCTCACCATCCTTCCTTTACTCTGGCCTCTAGAGCAATGCCCTTTGTTCACCTTGGAACTGTCAGACATGCTAGCATTCAGGGCTGTAGACAGCACCTTTTCTCTGGGGTAGACAGAGCCACATGATACTTTCTGGCTCTCTCACCAGCCATCACTTGAGCTCTTGCTGGTGCTATCCAACCTCTGATTTCTGACTGTGCATCCCATTTAGCTTGCAGCCTTAGGTGCAGAATCCCTAACGTGAACTCTTCTGCCCAACATCTGAGCCAAATGCTCAGCTCTTCTGGATATGTTTTTTGCTACATCAGACCCAAGGGCAACCCAGGAAACTAACACTCTGCAGCCCTCTGCTTTCACGTGCCTGCCCTCCACATGGATGTGAGTGCAGTCTACAGTTCAGCCTCCTTCTAGGTTAACAAGTGGATGGCAAAGCAGGAATCTCTGCGTCCACAATTTCTTACACTATTGAATGTGCTTCCCCAATGCGGACCCACATCTGTTCATGTACTTCATGCACTCTTCTCCTCTGATCTTACCTGACATTTGTACCACCTAAGGGGGCAGCAAAAATCATTTTCTTTTACTTGCCTTCCATCGTATGCTGCTTCTTCTTACTCCAACTGACTTTAATGGGGGACATAAATATTTCCTTACACACTATTCAGATTGTATTCTATGTAATGGCATCCCCTGGAGAAAACCACTGAATACAGTGAAGATGGTGCCTCCTGGAGTTGTATAACTTGGAGGCCTTGATCTCTACACAGTGGGAAACTTTTGCAATGAGTCCAACTAGGCCTCGCTTGTAAAGTTAAAATGAGAGAAAAAAATTTAGCAAATCTCTTATGAAGACAATGAATTTTGAATGTCAGCAGTAGTGTCTTCCTTTTGGCATTTCTTCTATAGTAAATTCCGTCAGGCAAATGATACCTGGAAAAGACTGGGAATAAGATGAAAGCCAGGTGTTATAAAAGGCGTTAGAAAAATTAAACATTTTTAAAATTTCATTATTCATATAGAACATGTAAGATGCGGTATTAGCATGAGGCGAACATTGGTATCAAAGTCGATGCCATCCAGAGCCTCTGGTTTTGTATATAGAAAAAAGTGTACCATTACCTCTTCTAGCTCCTCATAGGATTACAAAATGAACCTGCCAAGCACCATGTATACTTTAAAGGGCCTATGCCATTAATCATATCTCTAGTCACTTTCTCCTCCATTTGCATTTCATCTTAGAGACTGATTTTAACCACAAACTAAAGACAAAAATTGTTCGATTAAGATCAATTCATATTTTTTGCAGCCACCAGATGTTGAGTGGCAGAAAAAGGAAAATGAATAGCTTTTGGAAAGTTACCAAATAACGGACACTGTGCTTATAACTTTCCATATTTTATCTTGGTTAACATTCACAACAAACTTCATCTCTATTTCACAGATGAGGAAATGGCAGCTCAGAGGAGTCTGAAAAGTTTTTCCATCTCATAAACTAGCAAGCCACAAAAACAGAACTGAAACCCAGCCATAATGAGCCGCAAAGCTATTCCTCTTCTAAAAAGTACTTTGTACTACCAAGAGAATGTGCTTCAAAAAATTTTAAAAAGTACCTCCTTGCTTGTTAAAGAGTTATGTGAATAAGTCAAAGGTATGTGAGGGATAAATGTCACATTGCTCTATAGTTCAATATCAGTAGATTTCTGCCAGTTTCAGTTCCTGTGGGGTTTGCCGTAATAATTTCAAGGTTAGGTGTAAGAGTAAGTCAGTAAGTTAGTCTGCGTTTTAAAAATAAGTGTGTGTGTTTTACTGCTGCCAAACATATCTTCTCATCCCCTTTCCCTCTAATATATATACCACTGTTTAAATTCCGTCATGTCTGTGTTCTCACTTTATTTTTTATTTAACCTTGGTTGAGATCTTAGTTATTTCCAGGAAAAAAAGTGACACTTAGGAATACCTAGATAGATTTAGGAATGTGTATTGCATGTTCGAACTCCTCTAATACTCAACTTTATTCGTGATTTAATTCCCCTGTCACTTACAAATACTTTAGGTGACTAGGACTATGCAATTTGTATATTCACTTCAAATTTTATATTGATCCTTCTGACCTTATGTATCATGCTTCATGTTTTTATTGCATCTTATCAGACCCGATCTTATAATACGATGTTGTATTTTCTCCTATAACTAAGATTTACTGTGCCCACGAGTTCCCAAATTTTAGAAGCTATTTCATTTTTAATTTCGTGTCATTTTTTGAAACAAACTCCATAATATATATGTAGTTTGACTTGCCTCAAATTAAAGTTCGTCATTAAATTCCTTTTGATACCGGGCCTAGTTTATCTGACACGAGGTAAATGGTTACTTAAACAGTGAATTGGAATGTCTTATTTGTGTCCTAAAAGCAAAAACTTTTATGTCAAAAAAAAAAAAAAAATCAGATACCAAAGGAAATAACGTTTTGACTCAACATTGGCAAGAGTCAAGGTATTATACAATTAATATTGTGTTTAACCTAGCAAAAACAAAATACTTTTGGGTAGCAGGTGCTCATTTGTTTTAACCTTGAATTTGGCAATAATGAGCCAGAGAGGACCATACTGTGCAATGCAAAAATTACTAGAATTTAAAGCTTCCTGTCACATTGACAATTTGTAGGCGGGGATTTTTAAATCTCCATTTTACACATGATTTATGAAATCTAGTTCTTATTTTTGGAATTGTTTAATTTTTACTTTTAGTAAATTCTATTTTGTAGAAGTTATATATTGCCAAGTAGTATGTTTTATTTTAATTTTATCCAGATTAAGAGATTCTAGAATGTACTTAATACCACTTAACTGTGTCCTTGAAAAATGGTTAAGATGTTAAATTTTGTGTTATGTGTACTTTACCACAATAAAAAATTTTAAAAAACAAAAAGATTTTATATGCTGAGAAAGTTTTTCTCAGTCAGGAAATAATGAGCATATAGAGTCTTTAGATTTAGTATTATTTTTCGTATTTTTATTTTTCTTCTCTAAATCCTGATGAGTATTAGAATATAATTTATTACTTCAATTGATTTAGCTGGGCTTTCTTTTTCTTTTTCTTTTCTTTTTTACTTTTGGCAGCCATGGTCAGTGTATCAACTAGATTTGGACAGCTTAATTGTTTTCAATGGATGATGTAGTCTGGTATAATCTTTATCTAAACTATGAATAACTTTCTATTTTAAAAAGGTTTTAGGAATTAGTGTTGGAGCAATATCCTGAAGCACTGTGGTGTATGTATATTTGTATCAGTAACGTTTTCCTATTGATTTTGATGTTTTGTTCTTTATTCTTTATATTGAAGTTAATCTTAGTTCTAATATGGTTCTATTTGGGAATGTATAACACACATAAATAAATTTTTATTTCAAACATTAAAGGCTGTAAGATTTCCATAACAGTTTATCTCACTATTTATAGTTTCTTTTTATTTTTGGAATTGTTTAATTTTTAATTTAAACCATCTGTGATTGCCAGTTTAAGTTTTGACAAAACCTAGAATTCATTTAATTTTGTTACAATTTAAATGTGTATGGATATTATTGGAAACTAATTTATGAGTTACATTTAATGTTATATTTCTCCTTTTGCTTATTTTCAGGGAACCTCTTCATAGCTTTGACTTATTCCAGTTGATTGTAATTATTATTTATTTGTTATTTTCATTGCCAATATTTGGAGATTGAAAGCATTTTTAAAGATGATTCCTTTGTTCTTTTACCACTATTTCCATATATAACTTTGTCTTTTTAATATAACGACCAAAAATTGCATCAGGTCTCTCTTGAATTTTCCTGCATCCCCAAAATTTCTCAGAGCCCTAGTTCCTTTTATCGTCTATTAGTATACAGATTTTGATCTGAGTAATAGATATGTATATTATATTATTTCCTATGAGCACTGAGAGCGGAACTAGGTAACACAGCAACTTCTAAAAAATTTAATGACAGGACAGAAAAATTACATTTTTTGTTGTTCATTTTTGACAGCCTGAGCACCTGTTGGCATTATTAATTTATCTAAACTTTACCAAGATTTTTAAATTTTTTTCTCTCTTTTTCTCAGCAGATCCTTTTTTTCTGTGATGTATAAGCTGTATATCTATATTGTACATTGTCACATATATTATGCCACATAAAGTCACTGTAACATCATATGTACTGTGAGAGAGGTAATGAAATATTATTTAACATTTTAGAAACAATGATTATACAACACAATTGAATTTCACCCAAGCCAGATGAAATAATGTCACTTATCGTTTATTACTATACCAAACCATTTTAGAGTTCAGAAAAAAAACCACATGTAAAAATCCACAAGAAGAATACACATGGACATATCTAATAACTAAACTATATAGTCTTTTAAATATTTTTCTATCCTAACGACTAGGAATTCTTTGCATATTACATATTGCATTTATACTGATGATTTACTTTAAGCTTTTAAAAGAAAAAAGTGAATAAATGGCTGGGATATGGTAAAAATAGTGATTTCAAATTGTTTATAGCAGTGCAAACTGGAAAAATATTTTCCATAAACAAGAGATATATCAAATTCGTAAAATGTGTTAAATCTTTGGTATAGTAATTTTACTTCTCACAAAATACATATATTTTTAAGTAGAAAAAGTAAAGCAGTAAGTTGTCCTCAAATTTTGAGGCTATGAAAGTTTGCAGTTTTGGAATGTCATCTCCTGGCTTCAAGAGTGAGCATGGGTCCAAGCCATGGAAATTATAACTCTAACTTCACTGGCCGTGCCCATTAGGCCAGGGAATGGGCACACAAAACAAGAGAAGGGCCATAAAGGGTTTTTCAGACCAGCATAAGCACAGGAAATTTATTTCTGTTCTGTGCAATGAGTTTTTAAGATGGAAGCCCATAGTTCTTGCCATAAGGAAATCATGAGAACAGGCGGTCTGAGAAGCAAAATCCGAAGACCACAAGAAGCAGTGAGAAAGAGAGCAGTCAGGGGCAGAGACACAAAAGAGTGACTGAAAGGCCTGGTGGTGATTTTTCTCTAACTCCAGCTTCACCCTTTTCTCTCTGCAGTATAGCATTAACTAATAAACTCTCATTTTAGTAAAAGCCAGTTCAAGTTGAGTTTGTATTTTCTTGCAACTAGAATATCCTGACTAATGCAGACTTTATAAGGACCTATATGATAGTATTAAAAGTACCTATAATAGAAAATTAAATGGAAAAATCATGATGCAACATCTTATACAGAATATCATTGCAGATGGCCAAAAAGAGACAACAAAAAAAGTACATACTTACAAATAAAAAAGAAGGAAACATTTTAAAATGTGAAAAATAGCTATCTTTGGATGGTAGGATTAAGGGGAATTTATTTTTTGAAAATTTTCAGATTTTTTCTCTTGTGTCATTTTTTAAAGAATATATTAAACTTATTAGTAGAAAATAAACATTGGTAGAAGCAATACAAAACTTTTTAAATTATAATTTTTATTTTAATAAAGAGATTTCCTAAATCAATGATACAGAAGACAGTTACCTGGAGGGCATAGTTTCCTGGTGGCGTCCCCAGCCTACTGTGTCAGAAACCCTAAAAATGAGGCCTAAGTATTTGCATTCCTTCCAGGTTTCCAGAATGAGAACCCCTGTAACTACAAAAAAGGTAGAATAATGTGATGGCCAGGTGTGTCAAATTGCATAATTATTTCAATTGGGAATGTGAATGAAACAATGTTTTAAAGGCATGTAAGAACAATAATCAGGCACAGTATAAGCACTCAAAAATCATAAATATTAAAAATAATAAAATATAAAGACAGAAATAAATAATAAAAAATAAGAGAAAATTATCACCATTATTTACATAATGATAATGCTAATTATTAGAAAAAAATATTTAAATTGCCCTAAATCAATTTATACGTAATTTTCAGATTTGTATCATTGATGGGGAAATAATTCTCTATCATCATCTACTTTTCAAGTCATAATTCCAAATGGCATTATTTTTTGTCAGAAATCACTTCCACTCTTCTTTTTAATTCCAATAGAAAGGGGATTGAATTTCAGGAGTTATCACTGCTCTCAAAAATGAAAGCAAACAAACAAAAATCACAAGAATTCTTTGAAAGAAAAAATGTAGGGAGAGATGGTTTAGGTTGAATTACCAGAGACATTTACGCTTATCCCAGATGGCTGGGTCAGGCTTATCCCCTTGAGAGGGCAATAGCAAAACTTAGTGCAGCAAACTGCAAGGAGATTTATAGAGGTTGCCAGGTAGTTCAACAGACAATCTGATTCCAGCCAGCCTTTTAGCTGGCAAAAAAATAAAAACAATAACAGCCAAACAAACTCTTGTAGAATCATCGTGGAGAAATCTAAACTGGATTTTTGTATCCTGGAGCTTTTTCAGGTGACAAATCAATAAAGTACATTAATGTCTGGTATGAAAAAACTCGAAGATATATATTGTAACTATTTAAAAACAAGATGATAGAATATTTCTTTTGAATTTAAAAGCATTTTTTATTTGCTGCTCATCTCTTATTTTATGATTTTTTCCCTTAGGAAAAAATAACACAATTCTCAAAATTATTTGAAATTTGTTGTTAAGCAGAGAAATGGCTTGTGAGATAATATATTTCTGGCTGTTATTTCAAAGATAGATTTGGGGGATAAGATTAAAGTCAGGGATATTAATTTGGAGGCTATTACAGTATTTTAAGTGGACCAATCTTGGTATGGATGTGTTTGTAAATTTTTCTATATATGAAAGCCAAGTCAAACATGTGGAGGGCAGAGGGCATATCATGCAATTTAATTAGTTCTTTATGTTAATTAGTCATTCTTAGTTCACAGTGGCAGGAGTATAGGTTGGTTTTATTTGTGTGTGTTTTTTTTGTTTTCCTACTGCTCTGTTTCCATCAGCTAAGGCAGCCTGTAGCTTGGCATAGGCTCTGAATAAGTACGTTAGGCACGGGACATCAGATAGGACATCAGTAAGATAATTATAACTATGTTTCAACAGAAACAGATGACAACTGAGTAGGCAGAGCTCAGGAAAAGCGTAGAACAGGAAAAATAGAACCAGCACATAAATGAAGACCCTATTAGAAAAAGCAAAACAAAACCAGGCAAACGAAAAACCTCAGGGATTGTTTAAAACATAATAAAAAAGAGGAAGACAGGACAGCTTGAAGAAAGTGAACACACAAACCAGAAACTGATAATGAATTAAATAGGGTTATAGGAAAAAACAAAGATTTATACTAAAAATAGACAAAGGAGTCTAAATATGCATTTATCATCTTTGAATTAAAAAACAAAACAAAACAAAACCTCCTGCTGCCGTAGAAACTGAAAATGTATTCTAAAATATTATTCAAGAATACATTCAAGAAATAAAAGATTTGAAACCACATCATACCTCAAGAAAAATTAGTAAGATATGGTTCAAACTTAAACACAACATAGTAAAGTTATCAATTTTAAAGATAATATTATGATTTGGGCATTTCAGCACAAGGTCAAATAATTTATAAGGGAGAAATATCAGGCTGACCTTAGAGTTCACAGCCATATATGTCATTAGAAAACAGTGGAGAGAAATGCACAATCCTCCAGGAAATAAAATATGAACAAAACGTTATACCTAGACAAATTGTTGAAATAGAAGGGAAATAGCAGTGACTTTTGATCATGCAAGCATTGTAAGAATATGTTTCCTATATCAATCCACCTTGAAGAAACTGTTAAAAATGAACCTCAGTTGAACATTAGTTGAATAAAGACTGTAACAAAAGGACAGAGGTGTTAAATCTATTTAACTTTAAAACAACTCTTGGAATCACAGTTTCAGTATGTAATGTGAATGACAATGAAGAAACAATATAGCTGGTAAAAGTTGGGAGGGAAATTAGACAGTCATGTAAGAATATTAATTATTTTGTCTTTTATAATCAGAAGTTTTAAAGTCTAATTTATAGATAAAAAATTTGAGGTTTGAGTATAGTTAAAGGTATAAAGTAAGCATTAGAACATTAGAAGAACAAATAATTATAGCAGTGCCTACTAAACTGGTGCTGACAAAAGAAATTAGAGATATATCAATCCATCATTCTTAGTGTCTACAAAATAGAAATTTTAAGTATACTGAAAAATGTTACAGGCATAAAATAAAAACCAAAATGACCCAACACAGGAAAGAAATTTTCCAAAACATAATAAGCTCTCTAACTTCACACTTAAAAAAGCAAGGAAATTATGCAGAACGAAGAAAAAGAAAGCAGTAAAAGAGAACACATAATATAACCTATGCTGGAGTGAATATAAATCTTCTGTTTTTAATATAAATGGTATCTATTTACTTAAAAAAAAAAAAACTCTCAGACTGTATTACAAAGGCCAACTAGTGTTGTATGTATATGGTAAATCTAAACAGAAAGATTAAAAATAAAAGGATTGTAACAGTATACTGAGTGCACAACATATAAAAAAAATACCACAAGGTTTATACTCTTAATATAAATAAGGAAATTGGGTCAAAAATCATTTAGTGTTACAGAGAAAGTATTTGTGGGTTGAATTATGTTCCTCCAAGATGATATATTCAAGCCTTACCCCCTGGTACCTGTGAACGTGACCTTTTTTGGAAGTAGGATCTTGCAAATGTAATCAAGTTAAGAAGAGGTCATACTAGATAAGGGTGGTCTCTAATCTAATTCCCAGTGTTCTTATAAGAGAGATATTTGGACAAAGGTACACACAGAGCAAAGACAAATATTGAAGATGCAGGTAGATTGGAGTTATGCTCCCACAGCCTAAGGAACAAAAATTGCCCACAACTGCCAGAAGTTAGGAAGAAGCAAGGAAGCGTCCTCACCTAGAATATTTACAGAGAGTATGGCCTTGTTGACACCTTGCTTTTGAACTTCTAGTCTTCTGATCTAAAAAACAATAGATTTTTGTTCTAAATGACTAAATTTGTGGTACTTTGTTATGGCAGGCCTAAGAAATTCATATATAAGGGAAACAAATTACTAGTTAATGTAGTTCATAAACAAAAAAGTTCAGTAATAATTTAAATATTTAAGTATTTATGTTCTGAAAGAGTATGTGCCTAATTTTCCTGTGCCAATTAAATATTTATTAAAAATAAATCCCAAAATGTAGAAATACTACAGACAACTATATCTAAATCCAAAGTAATGAAACTAAAAAACTTAAGATCAAAATTAGAAATCATGGCTGGTCATCTGGTAAAATAAATGAGAGAGAGCGATATGGGATGAGAAGAGAAAGAGACATTTCGGAATAGATAGCATAAACAGAGACATGTAGATAGCTGGAGAAAGAGCGAGATCATACAAGCATTTTTTAAATTTTGGATCAGTAAAGTAATAAAAATTTCATACTATATAGAATAATGACCATGAAAATACTACTTAATGGAATTTATGAAATACAACTAAAAGAGTGCTTACAGAAGAATACGTAACCTTAAATATTTACATTATAAACAGGTGGAATGAAAGTCAATGCTTTGAACATTCAAATCAAAAAAATACAAAATTAATGTATGTACACACAAAAGTGTATTTCCCCAATACTTATCTTGGCCTAATGGAAAAATATTATAAATTTTCATTGAAGCTAGTAAGAAAAGGATGTCCCCTGTCACAAATATAAATATGGCATTAAATATTGGAAAGAAGAAGATAACGTTATCATTATTTGCGAAGAATATGGCTTAATAGAAAAACACAAAAATATCAGCTGGAACTTATTATACCAAATAAGATTACTCAGTATGATGACTGGGAACAAAATTACTATGCAAAAATCAATAGCCTTGCTACATAAAAACAATTATATTTTAAAGTGGCAGAAGATATTTTATTTTTAATAAAAACAGAAAGATAAACTACCTATGAATAAACTAAGAATATTGAAGACATATTTATTGAAAAAGCCGTAAAAAGATTTAAGACAGCTAAAAAACAATTGACTAGAGGGAAAGGCATATTAATCCTGAAAAGGTAGTCTCTATACAATGTAAATTTTAATTCTCCCTACAGTAGTCTGTAAATTTAATGCAATTCCAATAAAAATGCTAACAAGATATATTTTTCTCTGGAAATCAGATTCTAAAAATTACATGAAAAACTAGTCATGTGATAATATGGAAAACTTTTAAAAAGAAGAGTATAAACATATGAAAATCAGTTCTCTAAATCATACTACAGATATCAAATTAAAGTAAGTAATTAAATGTCAATTGAATTATTGGAACAGAATAGAGTCCAGTCGTAGACCCAAATACATAGGGGATTTTTTTATGTTAAAAATGAAGTCTATATTAAGAAAAAATTGATTATTTGATAAATTCCATGGAGAAAACTGAGTGAAATTTAAAGAAGATATAAGTGAAAACTTGAATGTACTTGATTAAAACATGAAAGCAGTATTTTGGAGTAAAGGAGACTTTTCTTAGCATGACTCAGATCATACCAAAAACCATGACTCAGAAACCATACAAAAAAAATGATAAATTCAATTACATAAATATTTTTACTAGGGTGAAAATACTATAGTGTCAAAAGACAAGAGAACAAACTAGGAAAAGATTGCCAATAAGTACCATAGTATAACTAATATTCATTTTTTTCTCTATGAAGAACTTTTTATGTATCAGAAAACAAACCAATAAGTAAAATAGGCATAGGATAAACAAAGTTTACAGAAAAATATAATAAAATAAAATGTCCTAAATATTTGAATAGATGCTAAGCTCTACTCACATAAATATGTATATACAAACTACATTGAGACACCATTTTTCACCTATCAACGGAGAGAATAGAAAAAGAAACATTCTTTTATTGTTGTGACAGTCAATTTATAAAACTTCAGAGGCCAACCTGACAATAAATTTGATATGTATCAAAATTTAAAATGTAGCTACATTTCGATTTAGCAAATTTACTTCTAAAATCTAATAGGCATGCATGAAAGCATATGTATGAGAATAGTCATTGAAACATTGGTTGCAATAGTTAGAAACATTTCAAATGTTTAATAATAAAAAACTGAATTTAATATTATGATATAGCTTGATTCTGCCACCATTTGTGTGCTGGCATAAGTTTAGATTATATCTGGAAAAATTCACGCAAAATGGGTAATAGTGCTTGCACGTAGAGAGGAAGACTAGAAAACAAACAAGTTGGAAAAGACTCTTACTTTCCTTATATGTACATTTGTAAATTTTGATGGTAAACGATGTACATGTATTACCTATCCAAAAAAGAAACAGAAAAATTGATAGTGTAGGTGAAAAGATTATGGGAGGCACTTTGTATATGTGGTGTATACTGACTTAAACTTGGCATGAATTTTTTCTTTAAAACTTTGTTACATTCTTTTGTGTATTAGAATACTTCCATTTAATTTTTAGAGACTAATATACATATTGAATTGTATGACTAAACACAAGTTTTGAAATATTTAGACTAAATCTGAAAGTCATCAATTCTTCCACCATTGATTTGGTGTCTTATTTATGCTTAGTAAGATATGAAAAAATTCAAGATAACATTTATTTTAAATTACAGTTGTCAAATTATTATTTCCTCTAAGCTTATCTATTTATCTTTGAACAGAACTGTTGAACTCTGTCCATTTGCATAGGTCAGTTAATAAATTCTCCAAATATTTAATTTGTACACAAGACATGTATAACCCAGAGACTCACATCTCTCTTGATTTAATTTGATACTCTATTTCTTTCTTTCAGAAGTGTGAATATTTGCTACAAAATTGTCATTTCTATTAAAATTCCAACACAGAACTTTTTATTCACTCAACAAATATTTACTTAAGCTCAGGATATATGCAGTTCAGGGGATTTTTGTATAGAAGATGGCAAAAGAGAGAATTGCATATAAATGTCACGTTCTGAAGTGCCTTATAAGCCTCTGATATTTTGCTGTAACATAAAATATTTATTTACACTTTATTAGACTTACATTTATTGAATGACAGACATTGGGATATAAAAATAAGTGGTTACTACACTTAGTGTGGTGATCACATTGTAAGGTACATAAATGTTGAATCACACTATATCATACCTGAAACTAATATAATATTGTATTATATTATACTAAAAATAAAAAATGATGAAAAAATAAATGGGCCAAGATCACTGATAATCTAGAAGTGTAGAGAGATATATGAATTATTAATTATAATGTGGTATGGCAAATGAATTGATCAAAAGATTTACATGAACAAAAAAGAAGAACATAAAATCCAATGTGGATAGTGAAAAGGGGAAATTCTTGCTGGAGATGGTGATGCTGAGCCTGAAGAGATGAACTGAACTTAACAGGAGCAAATACAAAGAACATTGCCTAGAAGTGGAGCACTAGTTTTAAATCCCAGAATCTAAAACTTATTAGCTGAATGACTAGGGGCAAATTACTTGACCTTTCGGTTTAAAATAGTATATAATAGTCTATGCCTGTCAGTGTCAATTGAGGATTAAATAAAGTAATTAGAACAGTACCTGGAGTGTAGTAAGTACAGTATAAATGTAAGAAAATTTTTATTTTTTTTATTAATTGGGGGTGGAGAAGGAAGGAGAAGGAAAGAGCCTAGCAGACAAGTGAGTAATGTAAACGCGGACACAGGTAGGAAGAGAAAAACCAGCTCAGTTACAGAGTAAAGTTCAAGGGAGAAATGACAAAAGATGACACTGGAAAGGTAGGCAGGGGACCAGATCACTGTGACTTTGAATGTTATTGTTAGGCACTTGGAAATCATGCTGTTATGGGGATATTCTCAGCAGAAGAATATTGTGGAGAGGTGTTGTAGGGGAGAACCATCAGTCACATGGATTCCATATTTTTGTGGCTATCAGCAAAGAAGAGAACATCCATGGTAGGGAGAAGATAAGTGAGGGAGCAAGAGCTAAATGGCATTATTCACAACCCCTTTATTCTTTTTTTTTGAAATCTAGAATCTCTCTTTAAACAGTTAAGCCTTTCAACTTGCTAAGTATCGCTCAGTTGAGTATTATGGAGAACAAAGAAATATAAGAATCTCCCCTGACAAATTATGCCTGCTTTCTGTCGATGTAAATGCTCGCTTAAATTATTCTTAAATCTTTCCTCCGTTCCTAAGGAACTGGTCAGGAACTGAAGCAGGCTATAATAATTTAATCTTGAAATAAATTTATAAAATGGAAGCGACAGGACCATTTCACCCTACTATATTCTGAATGGTCACATCTCATTTCTAGATGTCATTGAATCTTTATCCATTAAGAGAACATTAGATTCTCAAAAATCTAGTAATTTTCTTCTAATTTGATTTGATACGGTATTTTGACGAGATTCAGGACACTTTCCATCTCCGCTTTTACACATTTGAATTCTATATAGATGCTCTCAAGGTCTTAGTTGCTGAATCTGCATTGTTGAGAGGAAATTATGAGCCTTTTGATTTAATCTAAGAGCTTCATTATTCTCAGCTGTGTCGTTTAGTGCCTGTATCTCTGCTGCCTGAAAATGCCATTAGGATTCATCAAAATAAACAAAACTCTCTTAAAATTTACTTTCTGCCTGAGAACAATAGGAAAAGTAGCTGGAAGCACACAAAGACGTCTAAAGAGGTTGCATAATATAAGTGAGGGACTTCACGAGAATAAAATATGTACATATATTTCTTCTCAAAACTTTGTCTCATGTCAACATTTTGAAAATTTCTGATACATTCAGAGAAAAGAATAATCTTATTTCCTTCTCGTAGAAGAAGCATTTAAATTAAAGATGTTAGTGTAGTTTTCTCTCATAGTGTGTGTTTACTTTGTATTTCACAAAGTTGAATTGGATGCTTTTTCCTATCGACATGCATATCTTCATTTGTTATGTACTCTCTACAAACAGATTAAATTTAGTGTATCAAAGAAGTAAGCATCACATATAACTGTACCTATAAAATCAGGCTTTGAAATAGAAAAAAATATTACCTTTCCTATGGCAAGATCTTACTACTAAAGTGACTCGATCTTTAAAAAAATTTTTTTTTCAAGAAGTAGCCTGAGAGATTACCTAAAATTTATCCGTTCATTTGGGATATAATGCTACATTGGGATTAAATTACATGGAAATGTATATGAAAGAAAACATTCCTGTTTCAATTCTCTTTTGGTACTTCTGGCAAAGTATTAAAGCTGCCTTGTGGATGTCTTGAGACCTGATTGTTTGCATTTCTTCTCATCTATATTCAGAAACGTCACCTTGAGAACTTGAAATTGGCCATGAAGGAGTATTTACACCACTGAAATAAGAAAATGCTACAGGCCTCCCTCCTCCTTCAGGTGGTTGTTAAGCATAAACCAGCAATGGTGAAGGGGTTAGTTAATTTCTCTTTAATGACTAGGACCTGAGGCTGAGAGCCTTCTTTGTGCAGACAGACTCTGAACACCATTTTCCTTTCAAATGCCTTTAATTTTAGACTTGTCTTTAATTTATGCCATAATGATACTTTATATTCCTGTGCCTTTATAGTAATGAAATGTAGAAAGATTATATAGTCTTTTAAAAAATATATTTAAATTAATTCAATAAGAAGGATGAGGCAATTTTTTAAACGAGTGATAATAATATAGATGGTATGTAAATAAAGCAAAATCAGGAAAGTAGTACTGGTAAATCTAAATTTTCCAGTATTTATTATTGTACAGTCAATAGGTTTTAGTTCCCAGCTACAATTTCTCCCCTGATAAACTTGCTCGGAGGGGTAAGGTAAGGATATCAAAGAACTATGCTTGCTTTCTCTCTTTATCTTTAATTTTCTTTGTCTTTCTTTAACCAAGTACAAGTTTCTGTGAAAATTAAAATGAGGATTTCTATTTTGCAGAGGGTGGCCATCTCTTGCATGTTTCTTTTTTAATATTTGCAGTGATTCTGTGGTTGTCTACCTTAAACATAAAACTCTTTCCTCCCGGTTCCTTTATTATATCCTGGATGTCTTCCCAGGGCTTATATTGTGTAGGTTGGAGAAAGGATTGATGGCTGGGGAGGGGAGACATATAAGAAATTTTATAGCTTCGGAGGCCTTATTTGTGGTATGTTTTTCTGTTTGTTTGTGTGAAAAGGCAAGCAGATAGCATGGGTGTTGGAGACTAGACTGTGGCAAGTATATCATCACTGTAATGGTGGCTTTGATTGTCCCTTTTTACTGTTTTATCGATATCTAAGATATATAAACAAGACCAACTCCTCATAACTCAAACCAACAACGGCTGATTTATCTTGTACTATATAGTCTCGAACTGACATGAGCATCAGTAGTTTGAAAGATAGGTACTATTTAATCCCTTTTTTGACTGTCATTCTCTTCAAAGACTATTTCTGGGAATATATGAAGGTGAAAATGTAAGAAAATATGGAAAATAGTTATAAAATTTGTCAATATTCAATATACAGAAACACAAATTAGTTATTTCTTCTTTGCAAAGACATTTTTTCTTTGGTGTTCAGTCTCCTAGACAAGCCCAGAATGGGCAATATAGTTTTAGAAGAGTTTAAATAGAGGATAAGATTAAACCATTATTTGAATGATTTTTAGAAAGCAGTAAGTTTTGCTGAAATATTTCATCTTGACTTCCATTTGCTCTTTTTTTTTTCTGGAATATAAAGCTCTTTTTATTTAAAATATAGTTGACATACAATATTATATTAGTTTCAGGTATACAACATAATGATTTGATATTTATATACCTTATGAAGTGATTACCACAAGAAGTCTAGTAACCATTTGTCACCATACAAATTATTATGATATTGACTATATTCCCTATACTGTACTTTATATTCCTGTTACTTATTTATGTCACAACTATGTTTGTACCTCTTAATCTCCTTTACTTTTTTTGCCTTTTCCCCTACCACCCAACATTCTGGCAACTATCAGTTTGTTCTCTGTATCTGTGGGTCTGTTTGTTTTGTTTGTTCATTTGTTTAGGTTTTTAGATTCCACATATAAGTGAAATAATATGGTATTTGTCTTTCTCTGACTTATTTCTTTCGCATAATACCCTGTAGATCCATCCATGTTGTTGTAAGTGGCAAGAGTTCATTTTTTTTTTTTATGGCTGAGTAATATTCCATTATACATATACCGCATCTTTATCCATTTACCTATGGACGGAAGCCTCGGTTGCTTCCATATCATGGCTATTGTAAATAATATTGCAATGAACATAAGGTTGCATATATCTTTTCAAATTAGTGTCTTTGCTTTCTTAGGATAAATGCCCAGAACTGAAAGTGCTGAATTTTATGGTAGTTCTATTCTTAATTTTTTGAGGAATCTTCATATTGTTTTCCATAGTGGCTATGCCAATTTAAAATCCCATCAGAAATCCACATCTTCACCAACACTTGTTTGTTGTCTTTTAGATGATAGCCATTCTGACAGGTGTGAGGTGATATCTATCTCATTGTGGTTTTGATTGGCCTTTCCCAGATGATTAGTGAATTTGAGTATCTTTTCATGTGCCTGTTCACCGTCTACATCTTTTTTGGAGAAATGTCTGTTCAGGTCCTCTGCCCATTTTCTAACTGGATTATTATTTATTTATTTTTTGCTGTTGCATGGTATCAGATCTTTATCTATTTTGGATTTAAATTCCTTACGAGATATATCATTTGCAAATATCTTCTCCCATTCAGAAGGTTCAGTAGGTTGCCTTTTTATTTTGTTGATGGTTTCTTTTGCTGTGCAAAAGCTTTTTGGTCTAATGTAGTCCCATTTGTTTATTTTTTATTTTGTTGCTCTTGCATGAGGAGAAACATCCAAAAATACATTTCTAACACTGATATTAAAGAGTTTACTGCCTATGTTTTTTCTAGAAGTTTTATGGTTTTAGGTCTTACATTTAAGTCATAATCCATTTTGAGTTTATTTTTGCATATGGTATAAGAATACTATTTGCTTTTTTTTATGTAAACAAATTGAGGTAGTTAAGAGCTGAGTCACCACTCAGGCATAGGACATTTTATATTGTCTTTTAAATACAGTCACTATCATACTGGCAATTACACACTAGAAAATGCTCATGTTGCCTTTTGTCTTTGTGTAGCAGACAGCTGTTGCATGTGTATATGTGCCATGTGTGTATATTATAGTACTATAACATCATTTTGCTTTTCATCACACTACCTCAAAAATCCTCTGTCCTTAAAATATATATTTCTAAATAAAAATTTTATGGTCAAAATTTTAAAAAGCGAATGTGGAGAAATCCCAAGTGGTCGTAATTTTCAGACACCCAATGTGTGTTTTCTAAAACATTATCCAAATTCGTATGCTTGGATGAAAATTTTCTTTAGGAAATGAAGAACGGAGACTGAGAGAGAAGAAAAGAAAGGACTCAATTCTCTGATTTTAGGATTATTAAATGCTATATTTGATTTTATACTTTGTCATGCATAATAACATATTGCTGCAAGAATATTAATAAGTCATAGCTTCTTTTTTTTTTACAGAAAAGGACACTGGGACCCAGAGCAGAAAGTGACTTGCTCAAGGCCACACAGTCCTACATAGGCTTTCTACTAGAATCCTCATATCCTTTCCTTGTGGGCATTGTGTAAAATCTTACATGTAAAATAAGAATTTAATGTGACCATAAAAAACATCAGTTTGTATACGTTATTTGTCATCGACAAAACATATTCACCGTGAATCTACTAAAACAGAAATATATTCCATTTCACTTTACAAATCATGGCACAAATGAATACCCAGTCAGAACTTATGTTAAAAGCTGCTTGCACTGACTCAGACACATATTAGATGTTTAAAAGAATTTATAGACTAGAGTTGGCTCTCTGCCTTTTCAGTGATGAAGGTCATGGCATGTGTGGACTTGAAAGAACATTTCCAAACTGTGCAAATGTGACCCCATATTCTCTTTCTATACATCTTTGAGAAGTGGACAGAAAAGTACTGAAAATGAGGAATGTCTGAACAGGATCTTTCTCCAGCCTCACACCACTTCTTCATGTGGATACCTTTTTCCTATGCTCAATTGTAACTCCCTTGGGACTCCCTTTCTGACCAGACAAACACTTTCAGAAAGATTAAATGATCCTTCCCTGGGTCCCATAGCATCCTGTGCCTATGTAATGTATTGCAGTGAAATAGACTACAGATCCCTTGAGTATGTCCCAATACCTGTTATAGCTCCTGACACAGGGTGAATCTCGGGTAGAGGTTGGTAAAATTACTAAATCTAAACAACTCTTTCCAATATAAAATTACTTTATTCCCTGCCTTCTTTTGTCATTGCCAAAGAGAGTAACATGTGCTTTCTAGCCTGACCGCCCAACATCCAAATCTGTGTTCAAATTATTGCACTGAATTTATGCTTATGTCTGGCCACATGGAGTAGTCAAAGCCCTGAGCTAACAGAGACTCAGATTCTATACACACAAATGCCTGTTTTGTTACTCAGGATTAGCTGCTTATTTTCCCAAAGTTTCAGTTCCTTTACATGTGTAATAGGAGAATTTGTTATTTGTCTCACAGCATTGGCAATGGAATATAATATACAAGTATAATATAATATAATATAATAATACAAATATTTTATTAATAACGATTAGTATTAATAAGCTGTTACTCTTTGCCAGTCGTTGTGTTAATTTCTTTACATATATTATCTCATTTGATTATCACAACTCATAATCTCAAATTAAATAGAGCCATGGTTCAGTCAGAAAATTTTAAATCTAGATCTCACAATCTTAAATTAAGTCCAATATTGTTTGCCCTCAAATGGGGTAAAATATGTAAGTATTTTGAAATAAAGCAAAATGACTTATAAACATGAGGCAATGGTGATACAAATACTTCATGTTTCTAAAATAGATGCATAGACCGAAACTTTAATTAAATAAGAAAAGAGCCAACATAGAGAAATCCAAAGAAATTCAAGAAACATATTTTCCCCATGGAAGGAGGAGGAAAAGTGGTCCAGAGACTAACGTGAAGGGAGTGGGGTGCGGAGGTGTGATTGGCTAACAGAGTTAGAATTACGTGTTCTGTTACTTAGCTTGCATATTTCAGGTGATTTTTTTCAACCTAGAATTCCTATCCTTACACTCATTTTTCTGCTCTCCCAACATCCACCTTCCAGTACCTTCTCTAACCTGGTCAGAAAATTTCTGATCCTTTAAAGTTCAGTCCAAGAACTATTTCCCCTGATTTCTCTTTAGGTTCTTGAATTACTGCCTTAAAATTAATCATTTCTTCTCTGCTCCCACAACTTCTTTGCTTGAACCTCTATTTCAAAGTTTCTTAATTTTGGCATTCTTGACATTTTGGACCAGATAATCCTTTGTTTGGGGGACTGTTCTACATTAAAGGATGTTTAGCAGCATCTCTGGCCTCTATTCCTTGGATGCAGTCACTCCCCCGGGTAATGACAATTAAAAATGTCTCCAGATATTGTCAAATGTCCCCTGAGGATCAAAATCATCTCTGATTGAAAGCTACTGTTCTTTTAGTCATTGTAACTAAATAACCTAGTTTTTTAGGGTAGCCTCTTTAAAATTGTTACAGTTTTCACTTTGGAAAAAAATTCTTGTTAAAACTTCTGTCTCTCATACTTGTGTGAACATCAGCGACACCTTGGGGGCTTGTTAAAACACAAATGGCTGGCCAGTTCCACACTCTTCCCCAATTTTCAGGTTCACTTAGGCTGGGTGGAGTACAAAGATTTTGCCTTTCTAACATTTTTCTTAAAATTCCAAGTGATGTTCATGCTGCTGATCTGGGGACTACACTTCGAGAATTATTATTAGTACTGGTGCCCAGCACTTCTGCCTCAGCTTTTGCTGGTTAGATGCCTGTTAGGCAGGGCTGTACTTTCTTTGCCCCAACTATGTGCTTTGCACATAGTAAGCCTTCATTGAATTGAGCAAATAAATCAGAAACTGCCTTACAAAGATTCACGGGATTTATAACTATAAAGTGTCATTAGTAAGGTAATGGGATATGCAAGATTTTGGGTCAGGTTTCCAGAAGCATTTTGACAAGAGCACTAAATGAAATGCCTCCAGTGAATTTGAATTCATTGTGAGTCAGACAAAAGGTTGCTGTAAATTATTCTGTTGTCATGGCATATCAAGGAAGTTGATGGATATAGAGACATACTAATGAGATTCTAAGTGACAATATGAAATGAAATCAACTGTCTCTAAGAGACTTCTTTTGAACTACTTTAGGAGGGTATCTATTCTCATCATTAATGATTATCAGGATCACTAAGCTTTTCAGGAGGCACATTAACCTGAAAAGATCTTGTTCTTCTGGATCATTTCTGCCCAGATACTGGGGGGAAAAGTGGTGAGGAATCATTTGAGGAGTGTAAAAAGTGAGAGGAGTTATTACTCATAATAAGTTTACCACTATGCATTCTATAGCCACATTTATCTTTTCTAAGCATTTTCATGCCTAATGCCTTTGGCAGTCCCCATATAACCCCTGGAAGGTAAGTTAGACAAGGATTTTTTTCCCCCATGTTTTAGGAGAAAAACAGAAAGTCAGGCATTGAATCTTTAATTAAGGGTAAAAGTAAAATTTTAAATGAAACCGGTTATTTAGAAATAGAACTAAGGTGGGAAAATAAATATCTTGATTTTTCAAAAGGGCTCCTCCTAAAAAGACCACACCATGAACACTGAGTGCATCTTTATCTTTAAATTAAATCATTCATTTCTTCATTTATTCCCCCTTTTCTTTCCTCAGGCATGTCCCCTTTTAAGCTCTGGAATTGTCTTGCCCAACTTCTTTAAGGCTTGCTCAAATGTCATATCTTCTCAGAGGCCAGTTCTGATCACCCTCTTTAAAGTCATATGCAACCCCCTCCCAAATGTATCACTCCTTTTATTTCATAGAGCTTATCATGATCTGATTTGGGCTTGTGCATTTTTTTTTCTCTATTTGTTGTTGGTCTTCTCTCACTAAGATGTCAACTCCTCAAGGGAAGGGGCATCCTTTGCCTTATCTACCCATGTACTGACAGCATCTTAGCACAATGCTTCAACATTAACAAGCACTTAGTGCATATTTCTTAACTGAATTGATTCATCCTCCTTTAATTGAGTTTCTACCATGGACCAGGCACCAATAATATTAAATACAGTTGTTGCTTCGAAGAAACTAATTCTCGATGTCTTGAGATCATCTTCTAAGTGAGACCAGTCTCTAATTTCCCTTTGCTGCACATTTGTCCTTTTTTAAGTTCTGTATTAATAATCTTGCAGCAGCTACAAAGATGCCGATGACCAATAAGATCATTGACTGTAACAAGAGAAAATAGAGCGTGGTGATTGACAGAACGGAATATGAAGCCTGATTTTCTGGTTCTACTGTTTGCTACCTGTGAGACTTTGGGCAAGTTACTTAGCCTCTCTGAGCCTCATCTTCTTCATCTGAAATGGAGGTAAAAATATCTATCTTTGTTTTAAGGACTTAAGTTAATATTTGTAAAGTGCTTAAAACAGTGCCTCATCTGTACTGAACACAGTATAAATGTAAGTCATAATTATTATGTATAGCCACAGATGAGAGTTCCCTTAAAAATCAGATTCCATATAAATCAGGTTGCTGAAATGCAGGAGGTAACCCACAAAAGCCAAGATCACCATTGAGAAATATAAAGGATACTGGGTACGGACATTTTAGAGACATGAACATTAAGCTAATATATTTTCCCTTTACCTCCAAACCCATTTAGATTATATATTAAGAACATATTTTAATTTCAAGGTAAACAGAATGAAATTAGGGAAATTAATAGCTTTTACAAGATGTCGTTTAATAAAGCCTAAAGTCACTTCTGATAAGTCTGTGCTGAGAATGGTGATGTACGTACGATTCCACATGTGCTAAACATGCCTTTATTTAAACAAACTCAGAATGTTTCAGCACATCTCCAACAGCCTAGAGAGGAATACATAAAGCAAAGCGGCCATATCTCAAACAGGGGTTTTGGACAAATCATAAGTACTGCCTTAGTAGCAATAGCATTTGGCTCAAAGGATTACACTGGGATCACTCAGAATCACAACTGAACAGAGTTGAAATCAAGTTAGAAACTCAATACCTGAGCAGAAAGTGATTGAAAAGTTTAAAGAAAATGCACAGCAAGAAGATTGGTCAGTATAAACCCTAATAACTCAATAAAATTAAGAAATGATTCTGTATGAACAACTCCCTTTTAAAAATAGCAAAAAAAGATTTATATTACTTTATTTTGTTAATGCATCACTTCTGTCAAGTGAAAATGCTTGACATCTCTAACTAAAAATTAAGGGTCCTGAAAAAAGATAATAGCAATAATAATTTAGGTTGTACAGTCGCAACACATAACGACATTTTGGTCAATGATGAACCACATTCTACAACAGTGGTCCTATAAAATTATAATGAAGTTGAATTTCCTTTAAAAAATGGGCGGGTATGTGTGTGGTTTAGGAGGAAGTTTTTTCTCTAGTGGGAGCAATATCTGTGGGGTTTAGCAATGAATTTTATCTCATTCACAACCCTCATTTTTGAATGCACAAATTACATCTTAATCAGTCAGCCACTGACCCATTTCAGCACAGAGGAGCTTGTCCCCCTGATGCTACATACTCACAGGGTGCTACAGCTCTCCTAGATCTAGCTTGATGATTTTCAGAGTACAATTACTGCAAATCCTTTGCTGAGGACCTGAGATCCTGTAGAAGAACACAAGTCCATGAGAGCTACCTTAACAAGTAATAAGTGCCACTGCTACTTTAGTAAAAGCTTTCTGTGATTGTGTGGCTCCAGCTTGTCCTCGTGCTTTGGAAATATTTTCAGGGTGTAATAATGTAAAAATAGGTAAGTTTTATTTCTTCCATCAATGCAATGCCAGAGAGAGAGAGAGAGAGAGAGAGAGAGAGCGAGCTCTTTGAAATTTCCATGACAATCCCCTATATTTCTTTATCTCTCCATCTCGATTAATTATTGCCACCGAGCCTCAGGCCACCTTTCACTCCCTCCTGACAGTCACTATTATGATGATCTACACCTTACCCAGACAGTTTCTCTTCAATATTTTCAAGCAGTCCAGCCACATTCCTATTCATGGAGCTGCATTGATAGCTTGATGTTTTATTTCTGACCCTGTTGGAAGGAAGCAGGGGGGAGGCCATGTGGGTTGGTGTTTATAGACATGTTTAGATACACAAATACTTACTATTGTATTATAGTTGCCTGCAATATTCAGTACAGTAACATGCTATACTGGCTTATAGCCTAAGAGCAATAGGCTATATCATATAGCCTAGATGTGTAGTAGGCTAAGCCACCTAGATTTGTGTAAGTGTACTCTATGATGTTCTCACAATGACGAAAGTGTCTAATGACAGATTTCTCAAACATATCCCTGTCATTAAGTGACAAACTGTACAATGCAATAACATTGCATATGAAATGTGTATCTTTATATTAACCAGAGAATAAGTCCTCAACATTAATTTTGCATATAAAGTATCTATCTTTGATTAAATATTCCTCAAAACCTTTTCCAGATTGTTAGAAGTCATCATAACTTGAGCTATTTAATCTCATTTATTTTCTCTTTATGTAGCAGCCACTAGCTGTTCTCACTTTCTCATTTTCAGACCTTTCACAATTATTGCCAAAAAGCATATCCATTTGACTACACTGCTGTAATTTTGCTACTTGTTCTTCTATTATACTGCTTGATCTCATTCCTGCTCTTGCAGAATTCAGACTATTAATCTGCATCTTTTAGGTGGTCTATTAACCACAGATGACATTTTGACATTTTTCTCAACTTTATCTAGACTTCACTATCTACCCATTGAGACTCCCAAATGTCATCTTTTCTTGCTCAGTAAGTCCCATACTTGTCACTTCTGCAATAGTTTAAAAACATACTAACTAATGGTTCTTCTATATATCCTTTTTATTTTTCAAAGACAAATCTCGAATCATAAGTTCTTGGCACATACTAACTAATGGTTCTTCTATATATCCTGTTTATTTTTCAAAGACAAATCTTGAATCATAAGTTCTTGGCACAGAAAGATATCAAAGACCTAATGTTAACTTTTTTTAAAGAGCTCATAAAGCATTATAGCATTATGGAGAGTATGATCCTATCTTTATTAAAACGAAAATATAATTTATGCTTAGAAAAATACCAATAGATTAGTTCATCTCATTCACTGATTATCTCTTAGAACTGAGATTTTTGAGAACTTCCTATTTTTGTATATTTTATTTCCATACTTTTTCTTTAATTGTCAATATGCAATAGTTTCATTTGTTTTATTATCAGAAGATAACAATAAAGACATTTTTCTATTAACGAAAAAAGAACAAAAGAAATGTATCTATTCTATTGAAAGAGAGGACATAGATGTGAGATATGTTATATGGGTTTAATGGTAATAAACATTAGTATCAGTTATCTAGAAAAGATAAGAGTAAAGGAATAGAAAGAAATGAAAGATAAGACTCAAATCTTAAAGTGCTCGACATTAACCTAGACAAGGCACTAAATGATTCAAAAGTCATAAAATCTTATTTAATTCTGTATTCAAAAATTTGGAGCCCTTTTTAGTCCATGTCAGGAACTCTTCTTGGCATTGAGATGTTCTCTGAACTATCGAATCCTTTTATTTTTGTAGCTAACATTCTAGTGGAGGAGCACCCCAAGAACCATTGGGGCTGCTGGATAAAAATAAAGAAGCGATCTGACTGGGAACAAAATCGGAGAGATGTGGTGAGGTGGAAGACAAATCATATAGAATCTTATAGACCAAGGGAAGAATTTTGAATTTTATGACAATTATTCCAGGAAGCTATAGAAAGTTTGAGGGAAATAGAATGAAATAATCTTATTTACAGTATAAAAGAATCTTCTGGCTCTCCTATGGAGAACACTGTTGGAGGTCAAGAAGGAAGAAAGATGACCTATTTGTTGAGAGATTATAGTTTAGACCAGTGGTTGGCGAACTATTGCCCATGACCAAGTCTAACCCACTGACAGTTTATCTTGTTTAGTCTGAAAGCTAAGGATGGTTTTTACACTTTTAAATGGTTACATTTTAAATGGTTATCTAAGTACTGACATAATATACTTGATTTTGCCTTGACCTAAAAAGCTTAAAATATTTAGTATCTAGCCCTTTAAGAAAAAGTTTGCTAAATTCTGGCTTAGGCAACAATGTTAGGCCTTAGGCCCATTCAATTTATTTATTATTTCTCCATACAGATTTTTGTTTTGCAGAGGGAGAAGGAGAGCAATGATGATTGGCAGATGGAATGAAAGGTAGAACATGGAGAATAGAGAAGTACTTAGACTCAGGATGTATTTTAAAGGCCAAGTAATAAGATTTGCTTATGGATTGAATGTGACATGTGAGAGGAGTCAAAGATGATGCCAGGAGTTTTGGTTTGAGCAACTAGGTGCATAATGGTGCCCATTTCTGAGTTGGTAATGACTGGGAAGGAATAAGTTGGACCAGGGTAGGGAGAATTGAGAATATGTCATTTTGGACATGTTGATTTGGGGATTCTTACTAGATGTCATTACAAAGATGTCTAATGAATGCCAAGAAGGTGATGCAAACAATATGTGCTATCCATTACTTTGATTTCTCTTTGTACCACCATTTTATTCTACTTATTTATACATAATACCAGGTAGTTCTTGTGCTTGAATTCAGGATTTTATTAAAAACAAAAACACAAATAAAAAAGCAACAAGCTACAAACTAACAATCCCAACAGTTTTCTTTATTTTGACGTGCAGATGTGTTGATATATGTTATATTGTATATGTTATATAACAATAATAATATTAATATGCTATGGGTTAAATCATAGTGCTAAAGTATGGTAAATATAATTTATTCTATTATAAACTACTTAAACTTGATGTGTACAAGGAGATCAGTGTCACAGACATGAATAAAGGTGGCTATAGCAAAAGGTCAGATTTATCATGTGTGAGAATCTTCCAGGTGCTAGGCTCCTCAATATCTCTTATGGTACAGCAACATTTTCATAAATTGAATCATGCAAATGTAAAATAGTGAGCTACTTAAAGATATTAAAATAGTCTTTATATATAAAATTTGAATAGTAAAATTTCCCCAAATGAAAAATAAAATATTGTCATTCAAAAACAGGTGAGTCAAGTCCACTGGAAACTTACTATACCCTCCACATGGTGGAGCTAGTTTAGCTGGCAAAAGAAATACTCATTTTGCTGCCTCATGATTCACTTTTATTTGACATCGTCTGGACCACATCCCTCTCTCATAAGGTAACAATATTGTATCTCATTCAGTCGCAGCATGAGCTCAGCTCTATGTCTAAAAATTCTCTTATAAATATAAAATATTATTGTTTCCATTTAAAGTGCTATTGCCCTTCTTTAAAGGAAAATGTGCTTGAATTTATGTATGTGAGCATGAATTTTATGTGTGCAGGATTTAAATCCAACACTTGGCACAGCCCAAACTGACTGCTTGAAGTTTCTCTTGAGGCTTGTACAAGACCTTATTTAAACTTGCAAATGACTATCATGAAAGTTAAATCTTATAGGTGAAAATTGAGCTATAATATGGATTACTTTTTAGAGATAATGATGAATAAGCATGTTCAAAATCACATAGAATTGTTTAGCGAGAAAGGAAACCCGTAGTAAAATTCTTATACAGTTCAGTCTATCAGAAGCTATTCTTTAAAGAATGTACATTTTTCAAAGTATACATGCTTATATAAAAAACTACATTGGCCTTTAAATGTAGCTAATTTAAAGTAGAGATTTAACTTGCTATTTTTTCATCTTTAATATTGTTGACATAAGAATAATCATTCAGAATGCTCATAAAAATTGCTTTTTAGGTTTCTTATGACTAAAAACAGTTTCTCAGAAATTAGATTAATCCTCATTCTCTGAAACATTTCCCAGAACTGAGATTAAAAGAAAAACATCCTTATTGTGTTCCCTTCTTTAGAGAACAGTAGAGGCAAGATCTGAGTCCAAAATTATTCATTTCTGCTTCAAATCTTTCTTGAAACCTTTTCCATGGCTGTAATGTGCAAGAAATAGCTAGAGAATTTTTATCTCCACCCCCTCAAGTAACATAAATAATCTGCCCCCCATTTTTTTACAAATATGAAAGAGGAAAACTGTCCATGATGTTTTGTGGAGAGTAGGTGTGTGTGAGATCTGCTATTTCCATGGTGAGTTTAGAGTCTGATGTCACGATTGCTTCCTACACAACAATATGGGAAACCACATTAGCAGCAGGAATCCCAGTTGGCAGAATTTCCAATTATACCTGTTAAATAGACAGTTATTTGGGGGAGGAATCCTCAGGACACCTTAGGAAAGTCAGTCAACGTTTTATTTAGAACTTAGAAGCTCCTAAAATGGGATTATACATTTCAGAGCCTTTAGAAAGTACCATGTGGCACAACAGTAAATTATCATCACCATATTATTATTATTTTCTTATAGCTCTGTACATGTCTTTCAACAGACACAAAAATGTTTGTCAGAAAGCCAGAGTTTTATTGAACAAGAATGAACATCGATATTTTTAAAATATTAATTAAATTAAAAATTTTAGAAGTTGCCTGGAGAAAATTTAGGGTAAGATCATGGTCTGGGATTCTGAGGGGATCCAAGATGACTGTGAGCATTATGTTGCTAGGAGGTCATTTTACTAGATAGGCATCAAGACTGAAATACCCACCTGCAATAGCTGGTAATGTGTAGAGCGCACTACTAGCATTAGTGTGACAGCAGCAGGTTCTGTGGTTTGATCAACTCTAGGGGCTCCAGTCATCCATTTGTTTATTCCAGAAAGAATCATGGATTAAAAGATGCTAGAAAGAAACAGCGATTTGGAAAGACCATCTTGAGAGAGCCTTCATAAAATCAGAGCCCTGGTCTACAAGATATGCCCTGAGATCAGTGTCATTTAGTCCTTGCACTCATAACACCTCTGTATAGGTAGCTTTTCTCCCTTTTTCTACTATAATATGACATAAAAATGATCTTCCAGGGAACCAAGCTCCCGTTTCCCTGTGGAGGCTGATTGTCTCTTCTGAGAAAGTTGGCACGTTCCTCTGATCCAGCCAGTTTGTCTGTTGTAGCAATTTATTACTAAATTTATTTTCCAAGTAATTATTTAAGTGTTTCAGGTGCTGCCCAGTGGTTCCCTTGGAAGCTTTCCCTGAAACTGAGGGAAAGTTTCCAAGGTTAGCCTGAACTTGGGAACTACTTATGTTCCATATTTAAGGGGTTTCAAACTTTATCTTGACTGAACAATCCTTTGTTCAAAAAAGTACTTACGAAGATGCCCAGTAAATAAACTAAAGAGAAAGAGCTGCTGTTGCTGAGTTTAGGAGCCTTGTCTGCTCATTGCTTATTGCCTTTGCTTGTTCCACAGTAGCCACTGAGGGAATTCCATTGACCATCTAGGGCTCTGCCGTATGTGATGTAAAAAAAAACCCAAAAAACAAAAAACACTACTTAGACAAAATCTATTTCATTGTCTTTGACTCAATTTCTGGAGGTCTATTATTATGTTATTTAAAAATGTTCCCTTACGCACTCTAAAAATACTTTCATTCTAATTCAATCTAAAACTATCATTGGATATTGATCTGTACCTGTAGAATTGTACTATTCAGTAGTCTTTTAGCAAGTTGCAGACAACCCAAATCAATCTGACCTACAGGGGTTCTATTGGCTTACATAATTGAAAAGCTTAGGGGTAGCACTGGGTTCAAGCCTGAGAAGATGCAAGATTCCACCTCTCATTCTCTCTCTTTTGTCTATCATTCACCTCACTTTACTGATATTGGCTTTATTTATGAGCAAATTTTCTTCATGTGATAGCCACCCCTCTCTCTGTAGTCTTTAATGTGCTTTTCTAGTAATTCTAACATAATCAATTGTCATTTTTAATGAATAGGCTTAATTTTTAGAGCAGTTTTAAGTTTACAGATAAATTAAGCAAAAAATAGAGTTCTCATATACTCTTTTTTCCTACACACACAATTTCCCCTATTAACATCTTACATTAATATAGTACATTGATTACAGTTGATTAACCAGTATTGACATATTATTATTAACTAGAATCTATAGTTTGCATTAAGGTTCACTTTGTGTTGCACAATTGTATGGGTTTTGAAAATGCATAACATCATGTATCTGCCATTACATTATCATAAGAAATAGTTTCACTGCCCTAGAAATCCGCTGGGCCCCACTTGTTTATCTTTTCCTCCCTCCTGCTAAACTTCTGACAACCAGTAATAATTTTGCTTTTTAAAGAATGTCATGTAATTGGAATCATAAAATATTCAGCCTTTTCAAACTGGTTTCTTTCATTTAGCATATGTATCTAAGGTTCCTCTGATATCTTTTTGTTGCTTGATAGCCCGTTTCATTTTATTGCTGAATAATATTTTATTAAGTGAATATACCACAGTTTGTTTATTCATTCACCAATTGAAGGACATCTTGACTGTTTCCAAGTTTTGGCAGTTTTAAATAAGGCTACTTTAAACATTTATGTGCAGATTCTGTATGGACATGTCTTCAAGTAATTTGATCAATAACAAGGTGTATAATAGTAGGATCATATTGTAAAGCTATGTTTAGCTTTGTAGGAAGCTGCTAGACATGTTTTCCAAAGTGACCATACTATTTTTCATTCCCAACAGCAACGAATGAGAGTTCCTGTTTATCCACATCCTAGTCAATATTCATTATTTCAGTGTTTGAGATTTTAGCCATTCTAAAAATGTTTAATGATATCTCACTGTTGCTTTAATTCACAATGTCCTAATGAGTTAAGATCAGTTTTAATTGGTGTGTATCCTTGAACCCAATCTCTGTAGTCAAAGGGATGGAATATATTTATTATTCACGTCTGTGTCTCTGGTCTATCACTCAAGCAGGGACCACAAGGATAGATAATGAGTGATTTTCAGTGACCAAATTCACAAAGGAAAAATGATTTGTAGTAGTCTAAGAAAGAGAATTGGATGCCACATTGATAAACACATCAGATAGCCCCATACAAAAATAAAACCTTCTAATAAAAATATGATAATATTGAGAGACCGTTCATATTTAAACAATTCTCATGTGAAAAACATGGTGTATTTCAAAAGTCAAAGAAAGAGATGGTATGTATGGAGTGGTGGTTGAGATAAGTGGCAATGGTATTATAGGGCTCAATTTCTACAATTTAAAGAAAAGTAGAATAAAATACATTTATTTTCAATATTAATTATTTGTTGAGCACATTGATTCATGAGCTTGTATAGCTCCTTTCTGTGTGAAACATATCACATAGTAGAGAAGAAACAAACAATCCACTAGAGGTCTTTTACGATTTAAATTAAGCTATTATTCAATGTAATTACTAGTCTGAATGTTTTAAAGTTTCTCAAAATAAGAGCTATGGAGGTTTACTCTACAAAATGGTTCATTGAACTTATGAATAATCAGCAATGACTGTGAGTTGATGATCATAGTGCATGTTTTAGTTGAGAACTTATTTTTGGCAATGAATATATAATGCCTATTAATTCAGTCAAAGAGCTTTTTACATATGTTGATTCAATAAGGGTTCTTTGAAAATTCACGTATTGGCCAAGTAATAGGTTGCCACTTAAATTCAGTTGATGAGTTTGAATCTTGAAGTAGGAAGGAGTGAGCATGGATTAAAAGTACATAAATATTGGCACAAGTTAGTGATGTGACTTCAGGAAAAAATAAGGGAGTTAGTGTAAACATTTTACGGTTTTATGATATTTGTCCAATGATTGATTTAATCTTGGAATTGATCATTAGCATAAGTATAAGCCATATGGCAATTGACATTTATAAATGTGCTTTTATTCGTCAGTTTTGTCTGTTCAGGACAACAATTTAAAGATGCAACATTCTGTTTTTTTTAATGCAGTGTTCTGAAGACTTCATTCAGTAATAAGTACATCATTGGAAAGAGTCTGGTGTGTAGAATCTTGGTAATATCATTAAAAAATAGTGTTGGAAAATAATTAAAGTTGATGACAGGCTAATTTCATTCAAAAGCCTTTATCTCATCCAAAGTTCTGATAGCATCAGCAGTTGGCGTTTTCTGAAAATGCTTTGGAAAAAGAATAGAAAATAATATATTTATATAAAGAATATAAATTTTTACATATTATGTGAAAAAGAAGATTCAAGCTAAGTCAAATGGCCAGGAAATGATGCAGTTTACTAAAGAGAAAATCCTATATATTTACATAAATTTCTTTAATATCTCTTTTTTTTTAAATTTATTGAGATAAAATTTGTGAAGCAAGGTAACTAATTTAGCTTCCCATTCCACTAAAACCTGCCATAATAGCTTTTGGCTTAATCAGCTTGCCTTATATTTGAAAGAAGAAAAGCTATTTTTGCCTCCGTAACAATAGATATATAACAAAAGAACATATTTTCTGACTATTAATTGGAGAACTTAGTTCTACATTTACCCGTTCATTCATTCAACTTAAATTTTAATTTAACTATGATTTAAGATATCACTTAACTATCAACAATTATTAATGTTAGGACTTTATCATAATATTTTATTTCATTTGCATTTTCATTATAACTATTGCTTTTGTCATTGTCATTGTCATCATCATTATTTCATTTCCATATCATTTTATAGTAGTCAAGTGGCACACTGCTCAAGATAATCAAATCAATCATGGTACCACATTTTGGTCAAAAATTGTTTTTTGTTCTAAATTCATAGGAGGAGAGACATAAGGAGAACTAGATTGAAACAAATGGATTTAAGGATAGAATATATATACTCTAATAATTTTGATCACTATGTTTTATTATAGGTAGAACACTGTATTGAAGGAAAGTTTGACTTGATCATTAAATACTTTCCAAACCCACTTACTCATGCTGAGCCTTTATTTCCTCAACTACAAAACGGAAAGAACAAAAGAGAACTTTAGTCAATACAAATACTTAGCTTAGATAGCCACTGTCTTTCAAAACATAATTGAATTGTCTCAGAGGGATGTCAGTTCACTTCTTCCTGACATCTTTATTGCTATTTCTTTTTTGAAACAGTTGCCAACTCTCTACCCACTCCATTCTGAGTTATATGGCAACTGGGCTTTTGATTCTCTGTCCAGAACAAGATTAACATTTTTTCTTGGATGTTTTGTTTTAGAAGATTCCAGCTGTGGGAAACGAACAAACAAATATAAAAAAACAAATCAGATATCATCAGAATATTTTTTAAATGTCTCCAATCATAAAAGTTTCTAGAAAAGAGTGATCTTAAAACTTGCTGCTGGTAATTTTTAAAAGTCATTTATTCAATTTGTTCCAGAAAGGAGGGGACTTGTTATTTTAAGAGCAAATATAGAACTCATTATTTCATTTATTCAGAAGGGGGCACACTTGTGCTTTTAATAGCAGATATATTCAGATTTGTTAGTATATGAAATTTATATATAAACTTTTAGGAAATGACAAAATTATATCTCATTGTCAGAGTTTCTTAAAATTATTTATATATATATATACATATATATGAATTTATATAAATTTAATACTTCTTTTTAAAATATTTTTTATTTTTTAATTATAGTGGCATATAATATATTAGTTTCTGATGTACAAAATAGTGATTAGAGATTTATATAACTTAAAAAGTGATCACTCTGATAAATTTATTACTCACCAGACACCATACATAGTTATTGCAATATTATTGACTTTATTCTTTGTGCTATATTTTACATTCCCATGACTATTTTGTAACTACCAATTAGAACTTCATAATCCCTTCCCCTTTTATCTATCCCAACCCCCTCCCATCTTGCAACCATCAAATTGTTCTCTGTATCTATGTGTTTGTTTCTGTTTTGTTGTTTATTTTGTTCTTTAGATTCCACATGTAAGTGAAATTTGGCATTTAGCATTTGTCATATAGCATTTGTCTTTCTCTGTCTGACTTATTCCAATTAGCACAATAGCCTCTAGGTTCATCCATGTTTTTGCAAATGGCAAGATTTCATTCTTTTTTTTTGCCGAATAATATGTCATTTTATATATATATATATGTACCACCTCTTTATCCCTTCGTCCACTGATGGATACCCAAGTTGCCTCCATATCTTGACTACTGTAAATAATGCTACAATGAACATATGGATTTACATGTCCCTTTAAAGTGGCATTTTGGGTTTCTTCAAATAAATACCCAGAAGTGGAATTATGGGGTCCTTTCTTGTGTCTTGTTATAGCCTTTGTTTTAAACTCTATTTTGTCTGGTATAAGTATTGCAACTCCAGCCCTTTTTTTCCCTTTTTTATATGACATACCTTTTTTCATCTCTTTACTTCAGTCTGTGTGTGTCTTTCCATCTGAAGTGAGTCTCTTAGAGGCAACATATGTAAGGGTCTTGTTTTCTTATCCCTTCGGCCACCTTATCTTTTGATTGGAGCACCTAATCCATTTGTATTCTAAATAATTGTTGATAGATATGTAGTTATTGCCATTTTATTATTGATTTTTTTAATCTTTTTCCTTCTTCTTTTTAAAGAAGTCTCTCCGACATTTCCTGTAATACTGGCTGGAAGATGATGAACTCCTTAGCATTTTTTTTCTGGGAAGGTCTTTATCTGTCCTTTGATTCTAAACGATAGCTTTTCTGGGTAGAGTAATCATGGTTGTAGGTCCTTGTCTTTTATGATTTTGAATATTTTCTGCCAATCCCTTCTGGCCTGCAAAGTTTCTGTTGAGAACTGGCTGATAGTCTTATGGGAGCTACCTTGTAATTAACTAATTGCTTTTCTCTTGCTGCTTTTAAGATTCTCTATTTGTCTTTAACCTAAAACTGTGTTTAACTAAAACACAACTAGTTTTAAACTCAAATTGTTTAAAGTTTTATGGAGAGAAACGCAGACTAAAAATTAATTTTGTGGTGTTAGGATCAATGAATAGGATAGCAGTAGGATTGAGGAGGAGAAATGTAAGTAGGCAAGAATTTAAAGGCCTAGATTCTAGACCTTTCTCTTCCACTAGATAGGCTTCAATTTCCTCTAAATTCCTACAAAGTGAGAAGGTTGGATTATATGATCTTGAGATTCCCTTCCAGTTTTAACTTTCAGTGATTCCGTGTATAGAAATTAGTTTAGCTCATGCAGCTTCACCATCTGTAATGAAGTCTTTTATCCGTGAGAGAAATAGCTAAAGATTCTTCGTAAGATGAGCATTGTTATCATCCATAGCTATAAAATATAAGGCATGCATCCAAATCTTTTAAGTTTCCTTACTAAACTATTATACGTTTCAAATTTTTTCTCTTTTTCCTACGTGAAGGCATGGGAAACAGCCTCAGCTGAGGTTAAAAGGAGTTAGAAAATTGTTTATAGGTGGCACAATAGAATCTTCCAAGATACCTTTGAAGGAATTTGTCTAATCATGGAAAAAAATGAGTCTTAGGATGTAAGAAAGGTGCTCAACGTATGACCTATATCAGCAAAATTCTAGCTAATATTCTAGTTTATCTTTTTCAAATGGCTACAAGGTCCTTAAGGGAATGACAGTGTCATATATATCATTGTATCTCTAACTCTTGGGCTCCAGTATTTAGCACATTGTGGACAAAGTAATTGTCAGCTAAAGCTTATTTAATGAATAAATAGTGAAATATTCAATGTATAAGTTAGTGAATTATTCATTGGATGAATGGTCAGATAGATAGGTAGATAAGAGAATGCATGAGGTTAGTGTATAATAAAAATATCTAGTCACTAGTTATGGCATTATTTACTTGCGTTTCAAAGTAAGTCACTTTCTGTTCCTGAACCTAAGCTTCTTCACATGCAATATAAAAAGATAGGACAACATAAATTCTAAACTCTTTCAATCCAAAGATGACAAGATTTTGTAAATATATGAATACCAGGCACTTTTTATGATATATTTTCTTTTCCCCCACCTCCTAAAACCATCCATCAGCCATTTCTTATTTATTTATTGGATCTGAATACTTCCCACAACTGCCACCATCCTAGTCTTTACCACCATCATCTTTCAACTGAACCTCAGCAATTCACCTCATTGGTTTCTCTGCATTGCTACATTTGCTCCCATAGAGTCCATTCTTGACATACATAGCCCACAAAATGACATGTTTTAGAAAACAATGTAGATTTTGTTACTCCCATGTTCAAAATCTTCCAAATTACTGACAATAGCATTTTGAATAAAATCTTAATCTTGACTTGGCCTAATAAGGTACTTTGTGATCTGGTACCTGTTTAACTACTTCTTCTCATATCATTCTCCTTCATTTCTAATAGTCGATCTTTCTGACCACTGGACATAGCAAAGTCATTTCTTCCTTAGGGTTTTGTAGTTGATCTTTGCTTTGCCTACAAGTCACTTTTCTGAGAACTGTGCATACCTCATCCTAATTGTGCATCCCATACCTCCTGACTCTAATCATTCAGGATAGAGAACAAAAGTGACCTAAGGATTTCCCAAATCGTCCTAGTATAGTATCTCCAAGGTACCTCAATTCTTTTTATATCTCATTGCCCTATTTTATTATATTCATGGTGCTATTTCCTTCTCTGAATCATCTTGTTTATCATTTGGTATCTTAGTTCATGGGATTTCCCCAGTCTCACTTCTATATATACTTGCTAAGGACAGGGACATGTTCTAGCATCTTTATTGCTCTATCCTTATTGTATAGAGAACAGTATGCTTTTACATAGTTTTTGTTTGTTTTTTTAGGCTGAACATCTTCACTGAAAGGTCATAAGGATCACAAGGATATCTCCTGAAAATTAGGAAGTGGTGAATATAGCCACTCTTTGATGAAAAGGGGCATATAGATCAGTAAAAACAGCCAAAGGGAATGTAGGAATGAAAAATTCAAGCAAGAATTTGGCCTACTGGCCCAATGGTAAGGGAATAAACTACTTGTGATGTTTAATGTGAAGCTATAGAAAAGTTAATAGGTTTGTGAACAAATGTCCCAAACTCTCAGCTCAGGATATGATTTCCCAATTCAAGAAACTTTTCTACCCTAAGGGTAACAATTTTTACACAGCTTTTGTGTAAAAAAACTGCCACTATTTCATATTTTCTTTTCTTTTTCCATTTCCTTAATAAAAACATTCACTATTACTTGGTGGAATTCTGCCCTATGGTTTACTATCATGACACTTTCTTCCAGGCAGTGTGATGTATTATCATTGGGAGCCATTGGTGCTAACCAGAAATTATATCTTATATTTATATATAATTCATGAATCAGCTATTTAAAGAACTCAATTTCAGAGCTGTGAGACTTCATTTGTAGTATACTTAAGTCATATTTCATTTTTAATTTGCTATATGCTCATTAAAAACATAATCTTACTTGCTTTAAGGTCGCACAACCAATAAGTGGAGGAACTGGTCTTTCAAATTACAGTTTTTGTATTTTAAATATCCTTCAGCATGCATAGTAGTGCAGAAATTAAGTTTACAGATACATCATCAATTTCCATATCCAAATGAATATTCCAGTGTACTCTGAATTGTGTAGCTCTGATTTGCCATGATGTGGCAATGCAGCAACACCTTGAATTGGATTTACTACTGGTTACAATGCACTGCACACCTCGGTCAATTTCTGAAGGAGCTGTCCAGAGCTAAACTTGCCACCAGGATGGCCATTGAGAAAGAAGGCACGAGACAGGCTTCTAGGCTTTGAATATTTGATTTTATGTATATCTAGTCTAAGCTTCTAGTTGTGGAGTCCTGATGCAGCTTCCTAGAAGTATTTGCTTTATGAATTCCAAATATAGAGGTTCAAAGGGTTCTGGTTCTATTTAAAAGCCTACATGCAATAATAAATGAAGTATTTTGAAATTGCCAGTGAAAAGGTCACCCCAAAATCTACAGGGTAAAAAGCATAGGCTTTAGAGGAGGAAAATGTGTTGTTAAATAAGGAAATATTCATTATAGCTTCTTAAATGCCATTTATTCAGAGATGGTGAATCAACAGGGATAAAAGACCTTGAACAAGATTCTTTTTCATTTCTATTTAAATAAGAATTTTATTCAATTTGTGGTATTATTAAATAGCTTAAAATTTATAGTGCTATTCTTGTATCTAATTATGTAAAAACAATTTTGTATATAATTTATTATGGTTCATACTGAGATGGCTCTGAAATGGTGAACACTCTTTATATAAAACTTTTCTCTAAAATATTAATAAATTTATACTTATCCCTTCTTAAACATTTAAATATTATATTAAAATATCCACATTTTCAACAAAAATCAAGAATATAATTTTCCAGCCTCCATATTAATTCTAATTACATAGAAGCTAAAAATGTAAGATTTTAACACTTTTTTTTAAAGATTATGGATTATTAAAAAAAAAAGGCCATTCACCTGTTGAACCATTCAATAGATATATTTTAGTACATTCCAAATTCTGGTCACTTGGTTCCATCCTCTGGTAAACCTATAGTCTAGTGGAGGAAAAGTTAGATAAACTAAGACTTAAAATATAGTATAATAAATGTTATGATGAGGTCAGTGCGGCATATTATAATCACGCAGTGCAGGGTCCTCTTGTCTGAACTTGGAGGGTCAGAAAAACTTTTCAGGGAAAGTGATAAGGAAGATGATACCTGCCTGATATATTAGTGAAAGTCGGCCAAACAAAAAGATGGAAAAGAATCCTTCAGTCACAATAAACATTGTACATGAAAGCGTAGAGGCAAAAGATGACTGACATTCTTTGAAAAAGTAAGAGAAGTTCAATGTGAGTAAGCGAATTCTTGTAAAGATGACACAGGGATTGGGGATAATAAATAAGACTTAGGTGGTAAACTGAGATTGCATCATAGAAGTTCCTTTTGTTGTAATAAACAATTTGACCTCCCTTCTAAGAGCATTGGGCTTCTGTGGTAAAGTTTTAAATAAAGACTTTTCACATTTTAGAAAAGTCATTTCAGTGGGAATAAAAGGCCATGGACAGGTGAAAGCAGCCAAACTATAGGCTGAGGGATTTGTTTTCCGGACGAGGAATGCTGTTGGTCTCATCTAGGATACCACTAAGTGAGGATGGACAGAAGAAGCTGAAACCCTCAGATTTTTAGAAGGTTAAACTGAGAAGGCTACAAAGATGTTTGAAAGTGGAGGAGGGTGAGTGTGAGGGGTCAGGGAAGCTAACTAGATTTCTAAAATCTGCAACAAGTGGTGGCTGGTTCCACTTTCAAAGACAAAAAGAAACACCAGAGAAGTTTGCATATGAAAGTAATGAGGTCATTTGGGGGCATAAAAAGTTTTCTGTTTCTGTAGGACTCCAAATGAGATGGCTAGCAGAAACTGGACCTCTGGATTTGAAGATCAAGAATGAGATCTGAGCAAGAGATAGAAATTTTGAAGTTTTTAGCAGGTAGATGGTAATTGAACATATGAGAGTGGATGATATTACCCAAGGAAGATATTTAAGAGTGCTTCTCAAACTTTGGGGCCAGATGAATTACTCAGGAGACCTCATAAAATCCAGAATCCTGGGTACCAACTCCAGAGTGTCTTATTGAGTAGGTGTAGGGAGGATGTAACTCACAAATCTACATTTTTGACAAGTTGAGTCACATCCCATTATTTTGAGGTAGATGGTCCTCTGACCTCATTTTGAAGTAAGAGAATCTTGCATGGAAGCCTGAGTGGTATTAGCACATAAGAGATGTGCAGAAGAGGAGAAACCCAGGAAGAGGACTGTGAAGAAGTAACTGGAGGTATTGAAGGAAAACCAGGAGAATAAAATATCACACATTATGGAAAAAGAGTGGGTGTAAGAGAAGAAATGGTCCACAGGGTCAAAAGTGTTCAGAAATAAAAATGAAGGCTGAAATACACCTACTAGATGTAATAAAACGAGGTCATAACGAAGTTGGCAAGAACCGTTTCAGTAGAATAATGTGGGCTGAAGCCAGATTGCTGTGGGTTGAGGGTTGAATATGAGATGAGGATAAAGAGACATGAAGCAGAGATAAAATCTTTTAAAAAGAGTTAGGCTTAGAAGGAAAGAAGTTGGCTGCAGCAGAATTTGGAGCAGAGCATAAATGTTTTAGGAAGCAAACAACTTGAGTAAAAGTCTTATCTCACACCTGACATGCTCCATCTCTAACTTTTTTGAAGGTTTTTCTAAAACAGTTTTATGAAAATATAACTTATATATTATAAAATTCATCCATTTAAATTGTACATTTCAATGACTTTTAATAAAGTTACAAAGTTGTACAATATTCACCACATTCCAGTATTAAATAATTCCATTGTTCCAAAGATATATCTCATGCCTATTTACAGTTCACCCCAAACCAAACCCATGCCCAGCCCCAGGCAAACACTTAGGTACCTTTTGTCTCTAGATTTGCCTGTTCTAGATATTCTGTGTAAATCACGCAACATGTGGTCTTTTGTATCTGGCTTGTTTCATTTAGTACTTTGTTGATGAAGTTCACCTATGTAGCATACATTAGTATTTAATTCCTATTTATTGCTGAATTGTATTCCATTTATGGCTATACTACCTTTTGTGTATTAATTCATAAGTTGATGGACATCTGATTCGTTTCCACTTTTTGACTATCACTCGAGAATGGTAATGCTGCTACTAATATTCACGTGCAAATTTGTGCATAAGTGTATGGTTTCATTTTTCTAAGCTACTTATCTAGGAATGGGATTGCTGGATTTTATGTTAAGTTAACGTTGACCTTCCTAAGAAACTATCAAACACTGCCGAAGTGGCTGCACTGTTTTATATTTCCACTCTCCTATCTCAGCCTGACTAAAGCTGACACTTTATTTACATTAATTTATAATTGTGTCAATTTGGCTAGCCTAGAAGGAAAAATTGCTGTGCTTCCTTTGAATAGTGGGGAACAAAGTAAGGTGCTGCTTTGTGTTTTGTACATTATGGTTATGCCAAAAACCTAGAAACATATCTGAGTATCAGCCTGCCCCCTAGTGGTTGACTAGATACATGGGCCAAGCTTGGAAATGAGTCTTACCTACTCTTTCATCACATGCTCTGCCTCTCCACCTCTATCTTTTCTTGCAAATATGTAACAGTAGATAGCTGGTTACATACGCCCAAACAAATTTAGGTAATGTACTGTGGGGTCCAGTGGGGCAGGAGGATGGAAGTCCCTACATCCTGCTGTCTACTTGACATTACCAACGTCTGCTATCATAGCTTAGTATCACCAGCTGGGGAACTTTGGGAATACTACTGAACTTCATTTAAGCTCATTTTTATCATCTTTACAATGAAGATTATAATAATACCAACCTTAGAAGGATGTAGTAATGATTAAATGAGATCGTATATGTAAGGTACTTAAACACGCATTCAAGAAAATTCCAGTGTTCATATTTTATAATGATAAAAATATTCAAAAATAGACAAATACTAAAAAGCAATTTTATTCATAAAATGTATTTGTCTAATTTTTCTCATTTTCTCATATTCCATGTTAATGTTCTCTATTTCATATTGAAATCTCTTTAAATTTGGACCTAGATTGTTTTTATTTGATATGGATAAAAATTCCAACAGTACCAACAATAATGCTCTCCTTATTTTAGAGTAACGATACATTGGGGCATTTACTAAACTCTTTCTTACATAAAACTTAATGCTGAAACAATTTTATGAGGTAGACAAAGATCTCAGATGGTCTGTGTCAGAGGAAAGATTTTCAGTTACATCTTTCTCACCCTGACTCCACATCTTGACTACCTGCTGTGCTATCCCTGCCAGTGGGAATGGTAATATCAGTTACAGCTCATTGATATTGAGAAGTACAAAGACTAGAAAAGATCATGAGATGTGTCTCACAGTCAGTATCTGAGGAGTTTTATTGCTCTGGTGAAGAGAAGAGTCAAGAGCAGGAATAGCCTATATCTGATGATTATTATAGTCGGCTATTTGGCAATTCAAGATACTTGCATTCTCCTTCCCTTCCCACCCCAATACACATTTCCTCTCTCTAACAGCTAAATTTTCCCCTAGAATAGTCAAAGGTTACTTTCCATAGTTTGTCCACGTAGATCTATTTAGTGCATAGCTTTCTCTTTTTATCTTTTAATAATTCTGCAGACTTTTTTTTTTTTTTAGAATTTATTCTCCGATGGCAGTTGTTAAGTGGCTCATTTTATTGGGGTGTTTTAAAGTTTCAAAGAGAAAGCTCTCCTCCAAGCAGAGAGTATGCCTCTAATATGGAAATCAGTTATTGAGAGAGAACAGTTTATAAAACACTTTGGACAGTCCATCGTAGTGTTCAGACACATGGTTCTTGCATGGGAAATAAGAAAGCATTTTCTTGACAAAATGAGGTCATCACCATCCAGACTTACACCTCACATGCCTCAGGAGACATGGATTCTCTTCAGTATTCAGTTATTTTTCCAGAAAGATGTGTAAATTGAACTATCAACAATTATTTTAACATAAATGTTAGGCAACAAAATAAATAGCACTGGTGGAGAGATTGTTACAAGTTATATTTTCAACTTGGGTCTACACTTGAAAATATGTTTCTACTATTTCCTTTAATGTCATCCATTTTAATGGCTTTGATTTCATCTAATTTTTAAGCTGTACATATATTCTAATATTTAGGAAAAAAATCAAAATGATCCTTAATGCGGAGACTGAAACTTGTTTGGTATGACAGCAAAATTAGTCTTCAGTTTATAGGTATTTAAATTATGGGTACCCCAATCCACTCATAATTTAGCCCAGAATTTTTAAACTAATAGAAACCAATGTGAGATAAACTTGCCTCATATGATTTTTTAAAAAATCTGTGAGTAAGCATATAAATATCAGAAGATTTTGTATAACTTTATTATTATTATTTGCACTTCCCTGATAAATTAAAGATTTGAAATGCTATCTTAGACCTGAGTAGGACTACGAACAGGTAGTACACTTACACTCTCCTCTTTGCTCAAGTGCCCCTGGACACCTCTGAGTTTTGCTTAATATTAATGGATATTTAATCTACTGAAATCCACATTAAAATTTTTCCCCTGTAGAAAATTAAACCTAATTTTAAAAGGACTTTTCTAATGCAATCCAAGCCAAAATTTATAATTATTTTAAAGGTAATTTGGGACAAGATTAAAAGTATATAGATTATGGGAAATACTTATATAATTTCCTGTGCTACTATAGAAATGATAATACCTAGCCAATATTAAATATTTACTCTGAGTCAGGGGCTGTGGTGTGTATATATATATATATATATATATATATATATATACACACACACACACCTATATATAAAATCTCATTTAATTCTCACAACAATCCAGAAGGTAGGTGCTAAAAGCACCTTTAACAATACTAGCAGCAACAACTTGAACCGGCAGCAACAACTTGAATCTTAGAGAGGCTTGTACATAGCCCAGGGTCACAAAGCTTGCAAGGGGTTGATTTGGGTTTCTCTAAAACCCGCATTCTTAATCACTCACTCCCTTACTCTGCCTTACTCTGACATTTATATCTTAAACTATTTTTAAGTGTATCTTTAAATTTTTAAAAATATTTTAAATATAGAAACTTAAATGCATATAACTATATAAACTGCATATTGATATAAATAAATATTTGCCTTCATATGAATAACATGCTCTAGATACTCTCTGCTCCCCATGTCCCCTTTTAGGTCACAGTGGGTCCTCTTTTTTTGAATGGTGCATCAGAGAGATCAAGGCTGGCTAGCATTCTCCCCCAGTATTTTCCTTTTGCCCCTATCGTAAATGAATTATGTATATACCCTGAAGTAATTAGCAAACACGCTGTTGTTCAGCTGAATTTTAAACTAATTCATCTGACCTAATTCCTGTCAAAAATAATTAGGATAAAATATGTCCTCCCTAAGCAACTCTTTCAAGCTAAGATGCTAAAGCACAGTATCTCCTGTGTACGCACTATGCTAAAATTGAGTAGGCTATTTATTTAATGGTTTTAGAGTAAATGCTAAAATGCTACCTTGTGAATTGCCACCTGGACATCACTTCTTCAGTTCAGTTTCTGTATCTAAATAAAAACAAGAAGCTGAACTAACCACAGGGAGTTTGACATGAGAGATATCAGTGACTCCTTAATACACTGTGGTGTGCAATTAAAACTTAAAAACTAGTCCTTCCTCTTCCAAATGAAGATGTGTGCCCCATTTCTCAGGCCATTCAATTCTCTCTTAATATAAAAGCTATTCAACTGTCTTCTAATTCTCTACCCCAACCCCTACCTGTCTTTTTTTAATTTTTAAGTTTTAACATCCTTAGTGGTCTAATGAATTGAGAGAATGTCTCATCTAATAACCAAATCCTAAGCTGTATGTTTCTAGGAAGATAATTTGGAAAAAGTAAATAAGTGAGCTTTGTCCACAGACACAGTTTGTAGACAAGTTGAGATGATCTTCGTTTGCAATGACTGCAGGTTTGAATATGATAGTGTTTGCTACTCGTGATTGCCCAGAGCCTTGACCACTGCCCTATAGCAGCCTCTTCTGCCTGCGCTCTAACCTTGCTCTCTGAAATATTAAGGAGCTCTTGCAAGAAGAGAGCATTGTAGAACATATACATCACACCAAGCAGTTCAGAGTTAATAATTTCCTTATTAAACCTATGAACCCTTCATGTTTTGTAGTCCTCCCTCCCCAACCCTCTTTCAAGTTAGTTTCTAGGCAACCAATAAGCACTGAATTACATTAAGCTTTTTATTTCAAGCCTGCAGTTCAGGATTTTGCTGCATGTTTGTTGGCTCATTTATGGAGACTGCGGTATAATATTCATTAATTCTGTTTAATCTTCAGTACTTCAGTGATTTGATTCTAAACCACATTACCTGTGCCTGTTTTTCATGTTTAAGTCACCCCAGTACTGTGATGCTATTTTATATGTTAATTATGCCAAAGGTTCTCTGAGCTCTAATTTGGAATTACAGAAGCAGAATTTCCACAATTTCCAGTTCTTGGTGATCGTTCAGCACTTTCAAGTAACCTATTAGGAAATTAAATTTTTCAAAATCTCCTGTGTTGAATGATCAATGTGTCTATAGCTGACTTTTAATAAGAAAGGACATATAGTTTAGGAATAGTCTGAAAATAAAATAAGCATTTGCAAAAGGAAGGATATTGTTTGTTTTAACACATTAAGGTTTTGATGTGAAAGGAAGGCTCTTGGAAATATTCCTTTATTGATGTGAATCAAGGAATTGAGGTTGTAATTTCAAATTTCACGCAGCACTATGTGAGACTGAAGATTAATTCCCAAACAGGACTGTTCTCTGTTTTGAATGTTGAATGTTTTGAGACATTTCTCTCAAAAACTATGAGCAAGCTTGTTTCTCCCTCTCTCTTTCTATCTTTCTTTCTCTCCCCTTCTGACTCTTTCTATACACACATGTATTTAGGTCCTCACTAAGCAAAAAAATAAATTACATGTTAGTTCACTCTCTAGTTTTTTAAAAAACAAATTATCAACACCGGCTACACTAACGGATGGCTTTGAAAAGAGAAAAGTAAAATCCTTTTAAAAACCAATCCAATCTCTTTCCCTTTAGCTCCTTACAGTCTAACTAGTTGGAGTGGGTGTATAAGGCTGGGTGGAAAAAAAATGAAGAGTCTTGTAGCCAAAAATGAGTTGAAGAGTCTTGCAGCTGGCTCAACCAGCTGTTCATCACAGATTCACTGTGGACAAATCTTTCAAAGATCTTATTGCCAAGAAGAAACTCCCCAGACAAGGATTACATCATCCAGCCCCCTTTGCATCTTGGCAGTTCCATGTTACAAGATTTTCCATGTTATGGGCAGAGTAATGTATGCCATTCTCAGGCTTTTCTCATAAAATCTTTCTGTGTAATCTCCCACGTGCCTCTTTCTTTCCACTTTGCCAACTGGGTATCAGTAACCACTCAACCTGAGGGACAATTAGATGTCTTGGTAGAGCCTCCATTCCCAATGACTACATGGGAGCACCACTACTACAGACTCTGCCAGTAAAACTATTACTAATCATTGCGAATTTGAGTGTATCTGTTCTAACAGCGAACATTATTTTCACTTATAAAACTATCATAAGCCCTGTGATAAGATGACTTAAGTCAACAGAACCACAAACACTTTTGACTGCCTGCCATAATATAGCAGATTCCAAGGATTCAACAGGAATAAAGACAAGAAAGGGCCCCGACTTTATTCAGTTGATAGGCAAGCAGGAAAAAAGACATAATTCAAACTATTGTGATGAATTCATTAATAATATACATGTAAAGAAAAGAAAAACAGAAATTCAGTGGTTATGCAACATATGACGTATGTAGTAAGAAGTACATTACTCTAACATTGAAAAATATTTATTTATTTATTAATTATTCTTTCCACATGTTAGTTTGGACAAAACTAAGTCTGGATTTCATGTTATACGCAGAGAACTAAGTCCAGAGTAGGCTTGTAAACTCAATAAATTACATTTTTTTCTTAAAATAGATTTTTTTTCTACTTTGAGCTATAAGAGCACTTAGAAAACATTTCATTTAATCCTTCTTTTCACAGATGAGGAGAAATGTCTTTTCCAAACTAATAATACCATCTGCTTTAATAAATATAATATTTACTGTATATCAGAAACTGTTAATTCTCTATTTTTAATCAATATTTTTAATGTGAAATTAGCATCTACATAGGTGAGTCTGCCATAAAAGATATATAGGTCAGTGATTTATCACAAAAAGAACACCCATATAATGCCACTCCGGTCAAGATAATGATAATCACCTTCTCTCTGGAATCGCTAAACAATCCAGCCCACTTCCAATTTTTTTCCTTCCCATCTCCCTACTGCCCTTCCTCTTAGGGTCATGATGATTAATTTACGTTTCTTTATAGTTTTACTACATTTACACGCATCTAAAAATGATGTTTGTTAGTCTGTTTTTAAAATTCAAATAAACTCAATCATAATAGTATATATGCTTTTATGCCTGTCTTTTTTTCACATAACTGTACATTTGTGATATCACTCATGTTCTTATTTGTTACATTACTTGGGACATTGTCATTCTATTGTATAAACATGTCACATTTTTTCTACCGTAAAATTTATCTATTTAAAAATGAATAGCATTTAATTATTTGACTGTTAAGAATAGTGTAGCTCTAAATAGTTGTGTACTTGTTTCTTGGCAGACACATGCATATATTCTCCTAATTCTCAAACTTCGGTGTTATGTTATATCAGACACTCATGCTTCTGTAGAATTCAAAAATATTTTCTCATAAAAAAGTTGGGAAGGAAGGGCTGAGATAACATAATAGAGCCAGATATACTGAATTGGTTATCTGATTTCAGTCTCACAGATTTTTAGTTCAGTATTTAATGGGTTAAGCTGAATTCTATCATGTATCATTTGAAGAAATGAATAGAGAAAATAGATGATCAGTGTCCTCTTTGGAATGGCATTATTCACTTTTTGTTTAAACTTTGGTTTCATGGATGAGATACATTGCCTTCTTCTTGCTCTCAAGTTTAGTTTTATCATTTTTATTGAATTATTTTTGTTAAGCCAAGTTTTTCCCACATGACAGCATGTGCTATTCCCTTTGCCTGGAATGTTCTCATTGTAAAGCCTTGCGTGGCTAGCTCCTTTTCTTATTACAATCATTTCGACTCAACTCAGAAATCTGTGACCATCCTACCTGTCCTCAATCACTCTCTATTACATTGCCTTTTATAATTGCTGTTAGAGAATTCATCACTATGAATGGTATCCTATGTTTTTTTTTTCTTTCTGATCCCTTTTTTTCCCCGCCTCCCTAATATATAAGCACCAGGCATCTCATCTCTTTTTTTGAGCACACTGGCTCCAGTGTCTGGAACAGTGCCTGGTTCATAATAAGTGCTCAACAAATGGTTAATGAATAAATGAAAGAAAGGGAGGAAGACAGAGAAAGGCCGAGCAGGAAAGGGGCTGTCCATGTGTTACAAAATTCTGTAATTCTACATGACAGGGTACATGAGAGAAGATCTGTGGACACGGATTTTATAAGGAGACTGCAAACAATCTATAACATACCAAATCATTAAAAATTAGAAAGAAGCAAAAAGCCCAATATTTCCAGACAATGAATGAGGCAGATTGAAGCAACAAGGAAAACCAAAGACCCAGGAGAGTACGTGACCATCATTCTAATTTTCTACATATCTGTGCCAAGCTGTATATACATGAATTACTTAAAGTCTAACTAACGTTCAGCTCAAAGGAAAAAATGACCTCAGGGTTACTAGCTACGGAAACAGAGGAGAGAGAGTGTGGTCATTAGATACTGTTGTCAAAGAACAAAGGAGGGACAGAAAGGAAGAAACTCAGTAAGCAAGGGTTTGGTATTCTCCCACATTCATTTGGCAAAAATTGGCTGACATCCAAAGTTTAATGTGAGTGAAGAAATTAGGTAACACTGGGCAAACTAGTTGTCTTGGAAGGCTCTGTGAAATTGCTTATCTATCACTATTGTAATAAGAAACATAAAGGGTCAATATTTACAAAGGTCCATAAGTCCGGGAATGGTCCCCAGGAAATCACAGAATAATAAAGTTCATAACAGAAGTATACATTCCAGGGGGGTTGACCAAACTGTTAGCAATAAAATTAATGTGTATTTGACAAATAAACAGAAGAGAGGTAAGTACTACTGTAAGTAGATTCAATGTAGTCAAAGTAGTCAATAGATTGTGGAGCAAAAAGAAAAAAAGAAAAAAAAAAAGACTTTGATGCGATGACTGTAACACCTAAATGGAACAGAGAATCTGGGACAGAGATCCACGCCTCTCATTTGTGAGAGCTCAAAGGGGGAGAGTTGTGCTGAGTAATTTTGCTTGGCAATCAACTTAATACTGCTCTCCTCTTACCCCAATTAAAAAAAGAAAAAAAAAACCTGCAAAATTAGACTAGATAACAGAGCTAGATCATCTTTCTCCCAGAGCCAGCTCAGCATTCCATAGCATTTATATATCAAATTTCAAAAACTATAATATAAAAATTCCATAGAATTCATTTTGCTGCCTTGCAAGAGATGCTTCAGTATCCCTTTTCTCTTACTTGTGGTTCACATAGTGAAAAGGTCCTGGATAGAGTATCCCTGAGGAACAAAGACCCCCAAAAAGTAATAATGGCATCCCAACCCTGACCTCTGTCTTCCCTAAAAAATACCAAGCCCTGTGGGACTTGAGGTGTTTTCTATTTCCCCACCAATCACTAGGAACAAAGGTGTGACTTTTCACCTGGGTGTTCCTTAAGAATCCAGAGTATGTGATATGTTTCACTAAAGTACCACAGGAAGTCCCTAAGTCTGAGAGAAGGAGAAGCCAGTCTCAGTATAATCTTATGAAACTTTTATTATTTTCTAGTCTGGGGATAGGCAATATTGAATGAAGATTCTCTGTTCCAGCTTCTCTTAGAGGTTGTTCAGGTCAGACAATCAGAATTTCAGAGCCTAAAGGGATATATTTATGACCATTTCCTGTAAGCTCCTCATCTTCCAGATGAGGATATTATGTCCCAGAGAAGAGAAGTGACTTATATAATTTACGTTTTCATGCATTTATGCAATGTCAATTTACTGAACACCAACCACACATATGCCAAACCTTTCATTAGTGGTTATACAGATAAAATAGTGACAGAAACTTGATTCTTGCCCTCCAGAACTTGCCATCAATTGGGCAGTTAAGATGATGAAACTGAGAATGGTAGACATTGCCACAGCATAAAAGAGGACAGTGTATGTATTGATTAAGAGTGCAGGCTGTAGATTGAGGCTGTTTGAGTTCGATCACAAACCCACTGTACATATGTTGTGTGGCAATTGAGTTTACTACTCTTCAATTTCTTTTTCCATGAAATGTTGATAACATTAGTGTTTATCTTGTAGGGTTGCTGGATGATTAAAAGAGAAAATACATGTACGATGCTTAGTAAAATATGTAGTAATTAGTAATTGATCAATAAATGCATTAGTAGTAATAGTTGTAGTAGAGTAGTAGTATCAAAATTATTATTAGAATCCCCACCTAGAAGTTAAAAAGAAAGCTTCCCAGCAGTTTGATGAGTAGGCCAAGGATTAGGAAGAGTGTTCTGGCAAAAGAGATTAAATCATTTTCTGGGATTCTGGTTCTGGTTTTCTGGACTTTATCCCTGGTGTTTTGGGGCTTTTTGAATGCCAAGTTTTTGCCTAGGCCATAACTGCACTATGCATGCAACTCTAGGGGTCCATCTCATACTCCTGATGATCTTAGATTTATATCTCATGTGTTACAGTAAATGGCAGTGAAGTATACGAGGAAGGAGCAGCTCTTTCTAACTCACACAAAGTTGTTGTTTCAGTTGGAGGTGTGGCTTCCTGTGACATTTTTTCTTACCCCTGAACCCAAACATGATGATTATATAAAAATATTATCTATGTATAATATGTAATATAAATATAAGTTGATAACATTTTCTGTCTTCTACTATAGGCAGTAAGTGCTCTGAAGTCTGGGATGTATCAGTTATTTATTGCTGAGTAGCAAACTACTCCCAAACTCAGTGACTAAAACAATAATTATTGAGTCAGTAATTTAGGCAGGGTTCAGTGGGGATGACTTGCTCTGTGCCATACATCAGCTGGGAGGCTTGATTTGAATCTAGAGATCCACTTTCAAGATGGCTCAGTCACATGGCTGGCAAGTTGGTGTGAACTCTACCAAATCTAGGGGCCTCATTTTCTGCTGGCTGCTTATTTGTGCTTCTTCACAGCATGGCTGCCTCAGGCAGTCCGATTACTTACATAGTAGCTTAGGGCTACTTAAGCTAATGTCACAAAAGAACCAGGCAGAAAATACGTGTTTTTTCAATGTAGCTTCGGGAATCAAATCACATTAGTCCTGGCATAGTTTCAAGCCCATGCAGATTCATGGGGCAAGAATAGAGACCCTCATCTCTCTATACAGAAAGTCTCAAAGCTATATTATGAGAAGAGCACGTGGGTCTGACCATGTTGAAAAATATAATCTGCCAAAAATGCCATTTCTACTTTACCCACCAGAGTGTCCAGCACAGTGTCTGACATAACGTTGGCACTTAATAAATATCTGGTCACTGAATGGATAAATTCAGCAAATGAAAATAAATTGATAAATTACTTTAGTTTCTGCCCCTTTCCAACCGACACTAATTTTTGGTATCAAACTTGGCTCCTAGCTTGACATTTACCCTTCAATCTGGGCATTTACATTTTTATACCTACACTTGATTTGGGGATCTTAAACTCTTTTGGGAATAAGGAAATGATTATAAAGAAAGAGATTGGTAGTGGCTTTGAAGAGTAGTAATTTGAATAAATAAGGTGGAATATGATTGTAAAAATTTATAGAGTCATCAAAGACCATTATAAGAGGAGAAAATAGTTCTGAAAGAGGAAAATAATTGATGATGAACCAGTGTGGTTGTGATGAAGGACAATATGATGACAGTCAATCGGACAGTTTCTAGGGGAACAGCAGCCAAAAGAAACGTCAGCAGAACTATGTTTAATTAATGATTAGTAGCAGAAGTGGGTGCTCTAAAAAGATTAGAGATAGCAATTGAAACTGTGCCTCCTGGGAAATATTGGATGACTGAAGTACTTCTGTGTGTGATGTGATTAAAATAATCAACGAGAATGCTGAACATTGAATCATGAATTTAAAAGACATAGTGTCCCTATCTAAAGCTGTAGCAAACATCAAACAGTGATTTCTGATTAATCTTGGAGTGCGGGGAAGACCACCAATATAGTGGCTGTTTTCGGAAGTCATAGCAGAAAGGTCTTATTCTTTGTTCTTAGCGAGCTGATATATTATTGTCCATCAAGATTTTGGGATCCGTGCCTTTAATATAAAACATAGTCAGAGCTGAAAATTGCAACTTGAACTGTGTAATTTAGGATAAACTGCAGATTATAAATTTTTCTTCCGTATTGTCTTATTTTTTTTTTAATAAAAACAAGGAAAAGTTTGTCTTGTCTTGTTAGTAAATGGAAAATTCTACAAACTCAATAGAAAAAGAAAGAATGCAGTTGATTATGTCATTCTTGATTATTTTACCAACATTAATTGTTTCTTGGATTTTTCCAGAATAACTGACATTTTCCCAACTTTGATTGAAGTTAAGGGAAAAGGAATCTGCTTTCTTTATTCCCTTTTTATCACTTAAAAAAATTATTTTGTTATAGGAGAAGAGTCACACACACAGGGACTTAGCTATCGGGCTTCTGAGTGTCACAAAATATTAGGGGAGCAATATCATTCCCATATATTCTTACTGAATACTGAACCAATTTGCCAATTGCCATGGTGAGAATGACTGATAATTAACTTGTTAGTTTTTTTCCCTTATTTTGCTGTACTAAAATAAATACACAATGTAGCTGAATGTGTTTGACAGAAAACATACTTTCATGTGTTTGATACAAAACATACTTTAAGGATTTGATGAAATTTATATTTATTTATATATTAATAGTATGGAATCTGGATGTTGTAATTGTATCCTTGGCTTTAAAAAATACTTAGATATTCTTGATTTAGGTTCAGAATTGCTATGAGAAATTTAAAATATAACATGTTCTAATTTCAATGGCTGAGTAATTAAAGACATGATTTAAAATTTTTGTTATATTCTTTAAATCATGCTCAAATTGATATTGCTTTGCTTAGTAAAAAGTTAGCCTATGTTTTGTTATAAATAAATTGGGATTAAAAAGTAAATATATGTTTTCATTAGTATAATTCAGATTCTCAGATTAAGGTATCTGAAGCAGGGTGCCATGTGCCTAGTAGTTGGAGATTCCAGATATCGTAAAACCAAAAAACATTGCATATCAATACGCTGGCTATCTCTTCAAAGGGACACAGGCATCACCACTTAGTTTGTGAAGGCAATTGCATAAAAAGAAGAAAAGAGTTCATATGGGACTGTGGCTACACAATGAGATATTGACCCACCAGCCTAAATTAGTTTCTCTTCTTTATTCTCACTAGCTCCCCACTTCCCACTACCACTTTTGACTATGGTCCTAATCATTACCTATAATTAAATTTTTATTTGTACATTAATATGCTTAACTCCTGTCCCTCACCAGTATGGGTGCTCCTTGATGAAAGACTATGGGAAATGTGTTTCCCTCTGGAATCACTGGTGCTCAGTACAGGGCCTCGCATATAATAGGCACTTCAGTTAGCTTTTATTAAAAGATTAAAACTGTCATTTTGGGAAAGAGATTTCTCATTTCAGCTTCATCAGAGCAGCACCAAGATCAGTCCCATGCATAGATTTCAAGGCTTCAGTTTACATTCAAATACATGTGAAGTTACCAGCATTGCCTTCTCTCTGGCAACGTCATAAGAGTTTAATTGAGGATCTGTTTTCTTCTTTACATTTTCTTTTATCATGTCCCACGGAGATGTTGCTCCTTTAAATAGTCCTCATATCTCAAGGTGACTTTCATGCTATAAAGTCCCTGAGAGGGTCTTGAGGCATCTTGTAGAAAGGTATGACTAAATCTAGCAAAATAATAAAAAGGAGAAGGAGAAAATCTAACAAACCATCTTATCTTTTAGTTAGTGGCATAAAACTCCAGGGTAAAAAGTAAACATTTGGCTGAACCAGGTTGTTAGTAAAAAAAGAGGAAAAATAACTTTCTCTGTTCACTTTGCTTTTCTCTTTAGAGATTTCCGACTAAGGTAAAACTAGATAACACCATTACTTGATTGTGAATTTCTTTTTATCCCCTCTGTATGTTACAGCATCTGGCATGGCACTTTGTTCATCGAAGGCTTTCAACAATGTCCGTCGACATGAATTCAGAAACTTTTTTCAGTCATTTGGTGGAAGGAGGAGATGAAGGTGGAGGGAAAAAAGAGGTGATGAAGTTAGAACATTTTACCGTTCAACCTTGAGTACTGACAGTAGCACTTTTGAGCTATGTAATCTTGGTTGAGTTGCCTGAACTCTCAAAATCTTAGCTTCTTCATTTACAAAATAAGATTATTGTATTTTATAAAATGATATAGTATTTGCAAAGCTTTTGGAAAAGTGCCAGTGTAGTGTATGAGTATGAGCATATATACATACCCTCCCACAAATAATAAATGATTATTTATTAGCAGATGCAAACAAATTTAATTTCCCCCAAATAATCTTCTAAATCTTCACAAACTACCAAAACCAGTGTAATGATGGTACACTGAACTGTCCCATGACTTTAGCATAAAAAAGCAGGAGATCAGATCTGGTTGAGCCAAGTCACAGAAGGTTCACCAATGATATTAATAGAAGGATCAGACCCTTTGTTTCCTATAATGTGGCCTTACTTATTCTGAACAGCATGATGGAAAGACACTAGCATATTTGGTACCTCTCAGAACTTTTTTTTTAAAGGGTGCTTTAAAAATGTCTTTTGCAATATCCCTGACATAAGAGAAGGTGAGACTCTTCACAAGCTTAACAGGAGAAATAGATCAGAAACTTTTTTTTTCTAAATAAAGATCTTAGTTTCATGGTGCCTGGTTTCTTTGACCTAAATTGCAGTAATTCAGTATGTGTGAAATTACCTTTTCTAGGACAAGAGATTGTAGCAAAAAAGAAGGAATAAATGAAAATGGCAAGAGAAAGAGAAAAGAATATACAATATAGGCAAGAGTTCAGGCTCCCTGACAAAGAGCTTGGGACTAATAAGAAACTAAATAGTTATAACAAAGAGAACTCAAAAAGGTAACTACTAAAAAGAAGGACTAACAGTTATCTCCACTGGGCAGCCACATTTAGGTGTGGCAAGGAGGTCTTTAACAAACTAAAATAAAACGATGTTGAGGCCAAAGAATGGCATTTAATTGAGTTCTCTATTTCTGGGGCTTATTTTATTAAACTTTTTTTTATCACTTTCAAGTTCATGACGATGGCATAGCAGATTTATTTCTGTAATTAAATGGATTGTTATTTACCAGCAGAAATAAAGCTGGCATAAAAAGACACACGATCAGTAACATAGTTCAGACTTTATGAATTATTACTAAGGGCTGATGAGTGGGATAATTATTTCTTTCTGTACAGGTTAGTGAATTGTGTCTCAGGTCTGAACATTGAAAGCAGATCAGAAAAGACCAATTACCAGTAATTCGTGACCACCCATGTTTCTTTTTTTCTCCCCTTCCTTGCCATCAGAATAAGTCATAAAAATATCACAAAATATAATCTTTTCATAGTGCTGTGGTCAACACTTGAACAATGTGAGTTACAGCCATAACATTATCACGGGCAGGTGTTATATTGTGGGTTGGATTTTGTAAACCAGGATTTGGTGTGTGGGAGCCTCCAGCTTGGTGTTGGAGTTTCACATGTTACGGGTGCGTGGTGTATGAACAGACAGGTTCTAAATGAGTCAGCCTGGTACAGGCTTGGTATTTTTACATAGTTGAGGAAACTTCTGAAAGATAATAATGACTTGATAATGCTAGTGCTCAAGGACCTTGGGATTATTACATCTAAAAAGATCTCTAATTGGGCCGGAAAATATTTAAAGGAGTAATTCAGTCTTCATGACAGGAAAAGGGTAGTACAGGGAACAGCATCTAAAATTAATCTCCCCTGAGTTTTTACAATCCATGTTACACCTATGGAATATATATGTTTAAATGATACTGCTCACGATATCCACCCAAATCAACCAAATTCAGTATAAAAGTAAAGGATAAAAGAACATGTAATTTCCAGTTTGAAAAGTTGAATAAACCTCTAGCAAATTGTGTATAAAATAATATCGAATATCTCCCTTTTTTGTAATAGCCATAAACTAGTGGGAGTAAACCTTTTGAGCTTCAATACAAAGAATAGTGAAAACAAGAACAGATCTATTGGTAATACAGTCATTTAGCTACTATAGCCCCCATATTAGTCAGAATGGGTACAGTTATGCTGTGTTAACGAACATCCCTCAAATCTCAGCAGCTCAAAGACAAAGGTCTTTCTTGGGTAGTGTCTATCTTGTGTTAGCAGGAGTCTTTGCTTCTCATTGTCTTTACTCAGGACACAGGTTAATGAACTCTTCGCTATTTGGAATATTATTTGTCACCTTGGGAAATGCAAGGAAAGGCAAAGAATTGCGTGCCAGTTCATGAAAATTCTTACTCACATTGTTATAGTCTAAGTCAGTCACCTACAGGCCCAACTTCAAATGTTATTTGACCACATGCCGGAAATGAAGAGAACAGGAAATATTTGGTAAAGAGCCATAGTGAGTGCCACAGTGGAAGACTCGTCTTTCCTTGGAAATACATATTTTACTATTACCCATTTCCCCACATTTTCTTTCTTACAATACGAAGTTATCCAACAAACATCCCTGGATTGGGTGAAGGTTATAGTATAAGAAACACTGAATTTTGGTGTTAGAGTGTTTTTAGAAAATAGATCATTCATCCTCTCACTTTACGGATAAAATTGATGAAGAAAATGTGGCCTATGTTAAATTACTTATCTAACTGTACAAACTGATTTTCAATCGGCATCTTTTCTGTTACATTGCACAATCTTTGGGATACTATAGCAATAACTGAAGTTGAAGAATTCCAATGCAAATCTCAAATAATATTCTACATAGAAAGTAAAGCATTTTTATTTATTTTTTGTAATGAATTGCATATGTCTACATACTAGCACCTACCAACCCTCTTTGTACAACTTCATGAAGAATATGACATTTGTGTTTCATTAACTATTAGATTACCAGTATGTAGAATAGTATTTGGCACACAGAAGGAATTAAATTAATATTTATCAGTTTTTTCTTTGTTTGTTTCGTGAATATCCATTTACCTCGTTATTTAGTGAGTTTAAGAGGCAAGAGTTGTTTCATTTATGTATGTAGTATCAGTGCTAAACAAAATGCCTGAGCAATACCATGCAGTTAAATTTTGTGATGAATGAATAAGTAAAAGGAATACTAAGATACCATTAATTTGAGCTAATTATGAAGACTACAGGGCAAATCCCATTAGTAGAAAGGCTGAACTAAAATACATTTTAAAACTAAATCTGGTTTTATTTAAGTTTATATAAATGATAACAAAGCTAACACTACAACGGATTCTCTTTCTTGAAATTTATAATGCATGCAGAAATTCGCCTGCCCATTTGTGTGGACTGGAGTTCTTATGTATTATTCAATAAACCTGTTTTTTAAAAAATTGTTATCCTTAGCTCAGATGTGAAATAATTGTGATCAGTCCCATTTTAGATGTTTTTAAACAATTTGGAATGCTTAACCAGGTTGACCATCAGCTAGCAAATATATAGGACTTGATTAGAATTTATTGTAGTTAACATTTAACATTTGTCTTAGCTGCCGATTCACACATACTTAAAAGTAGTATTCTTAAATATTTACTACAATTTTTTTTAGTATGCATTTTATTTCAAAGTATATAAACTGCTCATCTTTTCTTTAGCAAAATATTTAGACTCGAAGTCAAATAGCTCAAGTATTGGATTGACATATACAAAAGATTATAAGTGCAAATCTTGAAGCAAACACTCCCTTCAGATGAATCTTCCCCATCTTCACTTCATTTTATTTAGAATTTTTTTGACATCCGACAGATTTTATGTGAAAACTCTGATTGTGTACTCTGGCCAGCTTGATCCCTTTAGAAATACGTTGGTTTAATGTTATGGTGTACTGAAATTTGTGTGTGAGGGGGGTAGGGAAGAGGAGGAGGAGGGAAGGTGGATAATTTAATACTTTTTATTTCCCATTTGAAGAAAGTTAAAAATCAAAAGCGCTGATATAAAAGGCACATGATCTCGACTTGGGACTGCCTGGAGCAAATAGCACTGTTAGCATCTGAATGTGACAAGCTCCTCTCTCACCACCTTCGTAGAAGCAAACCTCAACATTTTGATATATCCTAGGAACAACCAACTGTATATTAAAAAGAAATGGATATTTTTACTGACTATTTCATGAAGACTCATGAAAGCCAGTCTATATCAGAAACCATGGCCAAACTTTATAAAAGAACCCAAATTTCCTTCTATTTTACTCTCTCTTACCTCGCCTCTGCACATTTTATTTTTTCTTTTTCTGCAGCCTATGCAGTCAGCCAAGCTGGTTTCAACTTTCTGTAACCCCTCATTTCTCTCATGCCCCAACACACACACACACATACACAGACACACATGTGGGCAAACACACACGCGCACACACACACAGCTTGTTCTTATTCCAAACAAATGATCTCTCCTGGCTTCTTCAGTAAGGATTCTCATCCTCACTCCATTCAGAAATAAAAAAGATTTGTCCTTTCAGGAAGCAAGAGAGACTAAGGTAAAGAATAATTTTTTCCTTTGTCACTCACATAGAAATTGGTACTCTGTTCTGTGTCCAACTTTGTTTCACACTTGAATTAAAATATTTATTCAGTAAACAAATATTTATTGAATGACTATAAGTGCCAGACATTTTTCAAAGGATCAGCTCAATATTTAATAATGATTCTCAGATTTATCGTTTGTTTAACTACAAAAACATTCATGTCATTCTCAGAAAATATTTAGTATGTGGTGATGGTCATGGAGCATTACTATAGGTGGTACTGGAAGGAGGAAGAAATGTTTATGACACTAAACCCGGTGTGAACTGTCTTAAAACCCCATTTATTAAATGAGTATTAAATGAGACTCAAAGAGGTAAAAATGTCTTGCTGAAGTTTGTAAATCTGATAAACAAGGATTTTTGAAGCCCTATCTTTTGGTTTCAAGTCCAGAACACTTTTTACAATAATGAAAAATCTCTTTCCACCCTAACTCTTTCCCATGTGTAAGAGGTAAAGATATAAGTCAGCCTTGTTGAATTTATGAGAAGTTAAAAACAAAAAAATGGGTGTTACTTCACTTATCTTTGAAATACAATATACACTTATCAGTTTGTTGTTTTTCTTATTTAGCAGGGAAGTAAACTCAACATAATTCAAAAGGGAAAGGATATTCCTTGTTTATTTAAATTAAAGTGAACCTAAATAGAAGTGTTTAAAAAACATTGAGTTTCCATCTTTTACTGTAACTTCTTGCATTTTATAGACACTCTAGTAGGCTCACATAAACAGCATTTTATTCCTAACAGCTAAACAGATTCCTCATCTGTAAAAAGAGGATAATGTCGGCACAAACCTCATAAGGCTTTTGTAAGAATGAAATAATACAAACATTTCTATATAGTACAAAATATTTTTAAAGCACATCGTACTCAGATCATGTTAACTTCTAAAAAGAAAGCATGAACTGTTTTCAACAAATACACACACACACACACACACACGTTTCCCCATCTATTTGAAAGTGGAGCATTCCTATGAAACCTTAAGTCAAATGTGTAAAGCAAAGAAGCAATTACCTTAGGGCGCATCTTGCTAACAGATGTACAGAATAAAGGGAGATAAAGCAGAGATGCTCATAGACACTGTTCACTAAGCTCTTGCAGCTTGATGCTGAGATGCTTAGTGTGGTTTCTGGGAAAGGAGCTTGGAGGTGCCACTCTCACTGCTCAGGCTGTGTGCTGCCTCTCTAGGGGCTCCTTGCAAAACAAACACGGAACACTTTTGCTTCTTGCAAAAATCTTCTTTGGATTTCTTTCTACTAGTGAAAACACGTACTAATGTAGCTCTTTTGTAAAAGTAAAGTGACATAAAATGAACTTTTGAAGAGTGGGGAATACCTGTAATATAAAGATATTATTGAATATATATTTAATTTTATATATAAATAATTTATATATAATTATAATTAAATATATTTATATATTTGATATATTTAATCACATGCACACATACACATATGTATAACAAAAGAACCCCCCGCTGACTGTGAAGTTAACCATATAGGTCAGCGATCCCCAACCTTTTTGGCACCAGAGACCGGTGCTCCTATAAGAATCTAATGCCTGATGATCTGAGGTGGAGCTGAGGTAGTGATGCTAGCACTGGAGAGCAGCTGCAAATACAGGTGAAGCTTCCTTGCTGTTCTCCTTCTGTTGTGTGGCCTGAGTTCCTAACAGGCCATGGACTGATACCGGTCCACGGCCCAGGGGTTGGGGATCCCTGGTATAGGGCATCTGTGGCACCCTCCTAGGGTCCACAATAAATCTGCTTCTCTGATTTATAAACAACTGTGATGGTAGGGCCATTTGTTTCTCAGTGTGCAGTCTGTATGTAGTCCGCCATCAAAAACAATTGGATCTTGTTAAATCAGATTCCTAGGCTCCAACCAGACTTACTAAATTGCAATATCTGGGGATAAAGTTTGGCAATTTGCGTTTTTTATAAGAACTTAGTGATTGTCACATGCCCTTAAGTCTGAAATCTAAAAATTGTTTTTCTTTGTTCTTGCTCTGCCAGATACCTTTGGCAAGTCATATAACTTTTTTGTGTCTTCTGATTTGATAGAAAAAAAAAAACCTTTGGTATTGGAGATGAAGACCCAAAATCTGTATTTGAATCTTACAATTTCTCATTATATATCTTTGAGAAGAGCACGTGGACAAATTTATTTTTATCATATATATAAAATGGAAATATCAACACCTGTTCAACATAACACATGGTGTCATGAAGATAAAATTAGATAATAAAAGTGAGGAAAATGTTCAAACTCTGAGGGCTATAGAGATGAGAGCATTTTCATTTTCTGTAAAATATAAAGATTTCACGGATGTGATGTGAGGGCAAATTTTAAGATTATTTAGAAAGCGCTTTGAATTTTTTTCAAAGTTAGATGTTTCTAAAAGGAGAAAGTAACTTAGATGAATTACTTATAATCCTTTTAAGTTATATTATTTTACTTTAGGTAGTGGTAATAATTTATAAAGTTCAGAATTCCCAAATGAAGAATATTATAAATGTCCTTATGTTTTCTTTATAATTATATCCATAATTACTAAATGAATAATAGTAAAAGTAAATGACTTTTTTTTTTTTGGTATAATTTCCTGTTAATGCCACTGCAGCTTTTATGCAGACTAAAATAAAGGACAACCTAATTGTTATTAAAATTAATAATAGCCTGTGCTGATTAAATGATAAATCTTATTAGCACATTATTCTACCCCCTTTCTGCCTGAACTTGTCACTGGGCTGGAGGATTGTGGATTCATTTACTAGAATGGGATCCAACCCAGCTACTGATTCTAATGCTCTCTAGACCTAAAAATGATTTTTCCTTATGTTGTTCTTGTGATTAAACCAGATTAGGTAAATATTCCTTTAAATTTATTGCTTATACTAGGAAGTTGACTCTTGATTCACAAAAATCTTTTCTCTAAAAATTACTATTTTGTGCAGAGTTACAAAAATGTATCGGGAAGCTCAAAAAATAAAAGTCGATATCCCAGCTACCTTGATATTATCAGCTAAGCCTTCAATTCTATACAGTTTGCTGATACAAATGGTGAAGGATCCCAGGGCAACAAGGAAATTCAGGATGAGAAGATCTCAAGTCATCTCTCAGAACTTTTCTGAAACACTTAATTGTGGTTGGGGAACTAAGTGGCATTAGGATATGAAAGTTAATAGCACTACATTTGTCACTTAACTCGTGTTCGAAAACAATTATTCCCCCCCTGAATTTCCTTTCTCCTCCCTTCCTCACCCTACTTTTTTTCTTTCCATTACCTTTTTACATTCCACTTCCTCTTTTTCATTCTCTATAGTTTCCTCATTAGAAGACAAATTCTTAAATGTAGTCTCAATAAAAGCACACATTCTCTTGTTTGAAAGGACATCATGACTTTAATTCACCATAAAGTGTAAATGGCTGCTAGTAAATCCTTTTTAGAGTGAAGAATTTTCAGAGTATTTAGCAGGTGAAGGGGCACTACAATCTGATTAGAAAGACAACTTCATAAAAAAACAAAATCTAGGCACTTTTCTTGCAAGCAGAGAATATTTTTAAAAGTTATCTGTAAGTGATTTTGAGGTCTCTAACTCAAATACACTTGGATTTATATTTTTTTATTCAAATTGTCATCACCTTTGGATCACCCCAGCAGAAGTGACAATGATATTGTCCAAATTATGTCATCTTACAAAAAGTTTAGGATGGCTGCCCATTTCTAGTGAATAGTGAATTTTCCAATTTCTAATGAAAAATCACCCACAGAAATTTGGCTACTCGTTTGAACAAATGATAAGGAACTCACTCATTTCTTAGCTCGTCCCAGGATACATGACAGAACCATGAATCAAGGATCAGGGTTCTGCTTAATTCAGTCCCCAAACATCACTCTTTTCTCAGTGTCATATAGCCATGACATCTGGATCTCTGCCTATCTTAATTCCAGCCAAGAGATAATTGCTTATACTCAAGCCTAGGCATGCAGTACACATTGGCCTCCTGGTGGGGATCACAGAGAGAGAGTGCATGTTAAAAGTTCTGAACTTCGATTCTAATGTAGCTTTTCTTTCTTTCTTTCTTTCTTTCTTTCTTTCTTTCTTTCTTTCTTTCTTTCTTTCTTTCTGTCTGTCTATCTGTCTTCTGTTCTTTCTTTCTTTTAACTTTCTTTCTTTCTTTCTTTCTTTCTTTCTTTCTTTCTTTCTTTCTTTCTTTCTTTCTCTTTAATTCTTGACACCAATAATTCCTTGCTCCTTATAATTTTTGGAATAATAAAAATCCATTATATAATTTATTAGAAGTCTCTGTAGAGACACATATAGACAAACCGTTGCACAGACAAAAACAACACATGCAAAGGAAAAGCACACTTGCTGGGGCTCAGTGTACTGTTTGCTCTGTTTGTATTTAATTTATTGCTATTGTCAATTTCAAAAGTATATTCTTCATTGCATATCTGCAATGAAATTAGTTTGGCAGGACTCACACCAACTAAGGCTTTGAAAAAGTTTATCTTTCCTTGGAAAATAGCTTACACAAAGCACTTGAAGGAAAAGGGAAGAACAGAGAATGTCTCCAAAAACTAAAGGTCTCCATTAGTAGAAGTTACAGCTATTTCACTCATATTTAGTATATTGTAATATGACTTAACAACAGGAAAAATAAATAATCTTATGAAACACATTTAACTAAACACCTTTGGTTATTAAGTGTAATTACAATTAATGAATACAAAGAATTTTCACACACATTATGTTTTGTAATTATTTAGAGTGGTATTAAAGATAATAAAAACCTTTGATGATTGAACTTTTATTAATTGTAAGATTTTATAGTGTTTGCAATTATTATTTTTTATTTTATTTTTCTCAGAAACAGGTAGAAACTTCAAATTTATTTCATTAAATGCCAAATTTTAAATAAAAGTCTACGAACTCATCATGATTTGCCCCCCTACCAGAATTTTATATGTTCCTTAAAAATTAATTCCATTGAAAAGTTTCTGATTAACACAATTATTTCTGAAGGGTCTTGAAAATAATTTAATATTCTCTGATGAAAAAAGTGATATTTGGAAAAATTTAAAAAAAGAGTAAAACTCATTAAAATAGGTTTGTCAGTTTACCCCAAAGAGGGTGAGAGTTTGGACCATGGACTCAGAGTTTGTAACAGGGGAGAAAGGGAAACATGGAAATAGTCATCATAACTACAGGAGTAAAACATAGTTGTTAGAATCCATGGCCTATTACTATTATGGACCCCAATTAGGAGAATGATAGAGTAGATCTGGAGGTAGGCCAGTTATGTGTCCTAAAGTAAATCTACTGAAATGTGTGTGCCCAGCCTCTTACACCTCAGAACATTTTTATTCCTACTGGAGGAAACAATATTATTGGCTGAAAAAAAAATACACTCTACAGTGAGCATCTTTGCATTATTAGGAGCTGATGGGAGGAATAATATCAAAGCTAGACGAAGTGGAGCAGTGTTTGTGACAGGAAGGATTCTAATAGCTTAGAAGGCAACCACCATCACAAAATTCTTAAATCATAGCAAAGAACTCATTACTTTTTACTCTGTTGGACATTTGACATTTCAAAAATGAATAGTTTTTACATTTTCGCAGTTATTGCTAGGCTTTCTATGACTATCACGTCCTGGCTATTGACCAATGCTCCAACTTCATCTATTGTCACTTTCTGCCTTGCTTATCACACTGCAGCTACTCTGTTCTCTTATTTTATTTTTCCTATGCTCCAACCTCTCTTCTGACACCTCCAATTTCCCCCTCCCTCTTTCTCTCTTTCATTCTACCTTCCTCCTTCCCTCTCTCCATCCTCCCTCTCTCCCTTTCTCCTTTCCTTCCTTCCTTCCTTTCCTTCTTCTTTCCTTCCTTCCTTTTTTCTTTTCTTTTTCTATCTCTTTTTCCCCTTTTGTAATTAGTCCCTTCTCACTTTCAGGTCCCACCTGACATATCACTTCCTTAGAGATGCTTTCCTTGCCCACCTCATCTAAACTAAGTTACCCTATCTTACGCTCAGGGATCATCTCTCTCAGTATCTTATTTTAATCTAAGATCTATTAAAATAAGAAATTATTTTTATCTTTTGTGCACTTCTTTTTGTCTCTCTCATCTACTAGAATATAAGCTCTATAAAAACCAGAATGGTTTTCATTTTATTCAAAGATGAATTACCAGTACACAGTAAAAATTAAATATATAAATTCTGGGGTAAGGGGAAGGAAAGAAATGATTGGATTTAACAGCTATAATGAGAACCAAGTTAGTATAACATATACTTCTGTGCTATCCTCCTGACTTCATAGGAGGCCATAACTATCTGAGAAATGTAGTATTAGTGAAAAAGTAAACCTTTATTTCCACATTAGATCAGGAAATAAAATGTGTTTGGAAATAAAATCAAACTTCAACTAGAGAATGTTGTATCTATTGTTGTCTTATGACTTTCTTATGACTTTCTTTGAGGGTGTATACTAAAGAGTTTCTAATTTTTAAAAACTCCTTATCAATCATTTTAATAAGTCACACAAAAACAAGAACTACACATTTTCATTCATTGCCATTTCCATAAGATCAATGGAACAACAATATTACTTTCTCTGCAGAGAGCAATATGATTTTCCTTCCAGATACTTTTCTTTTCTATTCTTAGTTTTATAGGTATATATGTTGGAGTGTGTGTGTATGTGTATATGTGGGAAAAATGTATACATTCCCACTCAAATGTGAACAAAATAAAATATGGCTACCTTATTTCTCCATAAGTGAACTTCAGAAAAACATAAAACTTCCTAAGGTAAAGAAATTCATTATGAGATGAATATTCAATCAAGTCAGTCATAGTTTACACCTATTATTAAGGTTGTTGATCTCATGTCAAATGGTGTTCCATCTTTTTCCTTTCAGATGTAGTTCTACTCTAGATGCACAGAGATACCTATCTATGTCCATGTATTTAGGGAAGGGATCTCTGGTCTGCATGTTCTTCTCTTTCTGGCTTCAAATAAATTCTGGATGACCCATAATTCATCCTAACTAGACTGAGCCACAGTTTCCCATTTTGCTCTACCTGCTGCTAAAGTGTCTTGAGGTTGGTATAAGTCTGTAAGTCATGGTCTAGTCAAAACACAGTGGTTCACTTTCCTCAGTAACTTGGCTCCATCTTGATTCTCACTGACGCTTCAGATCCTCTGAGTTTCAGAAATGCCTGCCATCCAGGCCCACGCTTAGAATACTTATGTCAAGGCATCCATTCTAAGGCTACCTATTCCCTCCCCATGATGATCCCAGCCTTATGGCAAGCTTGGCTCTTAATCCTTAGCTCTTCCAGTGGAAGCATACCAGAATGTCTAGATCCTCTTCCATTGTGAGCAGACCTTACACTATCTCATGTTTACCCTCTTCTTAAACATTCCAAACCACTCTCTCTTCTCAGCTGCAAATGACCACTAGCAATTCCTTTTCAGAAGGAAGAATTTTTGCAGTGTTTAGCAAGTATAGAGGCATCACACCATGACTTAAAAAGCAGGTCTCAAAAGCAAAATAATTGTTTAGGTACCTCTCTTGCAAGAAGAAAAAAATTTAAAGGTTATCTATAAGTGACAGTGAGGCCACTAACTAAAATACACCTAAGTCATATATATTTTTTTAATCCAACATTGGCCTCTACCTCGTTAGGTATAAGATGCATTGGAATTTTGAAATTTTAATATTATCGACATAGTGTATGAAGATAAGTTTTCCCCATGGGAAAAAAAATAAGTCAACTTTGAGACCTAAAGCTGAACAGTGACTGTTATTCTGGGGTGAACATGCTTTATTTTTACCTGAGGTAATAAACGTCATGACCAAGACTTCATCATAGAATGGATAGAGAAATTAACTTACCAATAAGAAGATGTACCAGGCAAGTGTTTTAAAAATAGATTTCTGGTATTATACATTGTGCTTAGTTTGAATAGGAATCTTCCACTTACCATGATTGGTCCGATTGCCCACTTAATGACAAAAATAATTTTTTAAAAGTCATTTTTAAACATTTAATCCAGATGCAATATTTTAACTCTCATTCATTTTTCAATATTTTGAAGTAGGGCTACATTTTGGTATTGTTTTCTGTCTTTTGTTTTTGTTGGATTCTTTTTTTCAGCATGAGTTTGCTGGTTGAAGAGCTGTGTTTCTTATCTTGTATAAATTATATCCATAATGTATTGGCTTTTATTTCCAAGCTGTCTTTTTTAAGTGAAATGAGAACGTGAGAATATTTGCTAAACAATCCAAGACTAGAATTCTCAGAGTTTACATCCCCTACCCAATCTTTTATATTTGTGTTTTTTATACATAATTCAGGATTTTTTTTTTTGCTATTTGCTTAAGTATTTTGAAAACATTAAGCATAATTTTCAAAAGAACTGCTCTATTTTCATGCTTATATTACATTAGGTGATATAAATAATGAATGAAGTAATTAAAAGTACATCTGAAAAAAAGATTTTGGAAAAAAACACAAATTATTCTTGGTAAACATGCAGCTTATCTGGTAGTAGCAGAAATGGGACAATATTACACTATAATTTAGTAGCCTTGAACAGGCCTTGGGTGATAAATGCAAGTTATAAATTTTGCAAAGCAAATGGAGATTTTTAGTTAATCCAATAGGTTAGTTAAGTGGAGGCCAATTAAAAAGTGCTTACTATATTTACACACCTTTTTTTTCATACAGTAATACCAATAATGTATATATTATGTATTTTCCTTCTTTGTTTCTTTCTTTCTTTCTTTCTTTCTTTCTTTCTTTCTTTCTTTCTTTCTCGGCTCAGCTTTTTCCAACAACAAACCAACAACAACCATTGCATTCCTTCCATTCCATTGCATTCACATTTCCTTCATTTCATTCCTTCCATTCCTTCCATTTCCTTCATGCTTCATGGCTATTTCCTCACAGCTGCAGCTATTTCTATTTCAGCCTGGCATAACAACAACTTTCTTTTATATAACAACAACAACAACAACAACTTAACAACAACATAACAACCCGAAGCGGTTTGGTTCAAACTTTCTCCAGGAAGAGTGCCTTCTGGTGACATGACTAGGCACGACAGGCAGGATACTAAGTTGAGATAAAGTTTCAGTTCTGGATGCGGTGGGGGTCTGAGGAGGTTTTCTTAAACCTCGTCATGTTGTTGTTTTATGTATTCTAAGAATCCACCCAGAAGCACACGCAGTAAATCAGTGCATGACTACTATTGGGCCATTTATCTTGTTATTTTATGTCAGTTTTTCTTCCAATACTTTATGTAATATTTTACTGCATAATTTAGAGCAAGTCTCAAAGACAAAGAAACAGCTGGATAAAAATATGTGATCTCATCACTAATTGTTTGTCTGAATCAGTTACTATTTTTTTTTAATGTTCTTCACTCCAGCATGAGGAGGGTTAAATTTAAATCTTTATCAATCTGTTGAGATTTCTGATACATATATGTAGCTCTATGACACTGCGAGCAGGGTGGCCTCCAATGCTTGAAGATGTTTTTACTCATGAACTGTCATGTTCATTTATAACCTCTCTTAACTGTAATAATGAATAAATATCATTATATGTCTTTCCAGCACTTCTGATCAATTTTAGGCCAATATCATTTTCTCTGTGATTTCCCCTTTTCAAAATTTATAGCAAACACAAAATAAAATAATTATTTAATGGCTAACACAGACATATTTTAAAAGACTACTTTCTAAAGATTTGTAATTAGGAGTAATTTTATTATGTTTTAAAATTATGAAAATATTTTAGCATTAAACATTTCTGTTGTGGTTCCCTTAACAATGACTCCATGAGTTTTTTAGGTCACTTTCCAAATTCCTTTTAGTTTCAATTAAGATTTGGTAGAACATTTTTTAAAACTCATAGATAAGAGAATATAAGACTTTAAATCAAAATGCAAATTATATTTTAGAATTATTTTTCTGCTTATACCTAGTAATTTTTATTCATTTAATAAAATTGCTAGCCTAGTGTCTGACATGCATTTGGCACTCAAAAAAGTTTATTAAATTAATGCATATGAGCTGAAATAACTGTGGTTTCTTTTTTGAAAAGATAAATAACTATTGAGGCTTGCTGTTTTAAGCATTTTTTACAAGATGTTTTCCATTTTTAAAGAGAGATCATAGAGAATTTTAGAAACAGAAAGGTAATGCTGATAGAAACATAGCCATTATCTAGTCCATCTGCTACAATTTTCAGATAAAAATGACAGCCAAAGAATTATAGTGATTTAACTAATGGCTAGTTAAACTGGCCTCAACTTTTAGATGTATTACTAAGTATGTAGTTTATTTGGTTAAAGGTTTGATTCAATCGATGTGTATTAAGTATGTGCAATGATAACGACACTCTAATGAAAGTGCTGAGCTTTAAAAAAAATTTTAAATGACTGTAACAAAATCCCTACCTACAAAGAGCTTGTAAACTCTGAGCTAGTATTTGGGAACCAATAAAATTTGATTGTCAGGCTTAGGACTAGAGTCTGGGCTGGAGATATTGATTTTAGAGTCATTAGCATCCAATTGTTATAACTGAAGAAATATAGTAAACAAGATCCCAAATGAAAAGGAAATAAAACAAATAATAGAAATAAGGATGGAGTCCTGGTAGAGACTTATTTAAAAGATAATGTATAGTCAGGGGGGAAAAGGCATATAAGAAGAGATTCAGAAAATAATATTTTCTTGAAAATCAAGGGAGACAAGGAATCAAGTAGTGAGAGATGGTGGTTTCATAAGCATTGCAAAAAACTCAATTAGGATGTAGATTTAAAAGACACCATTGATATCAGAAATTCAGAAACATTAGAGATTGTTGCAAAAGTGCTTTTCCTACTAAGCGAGTAGCATATTAAAGGCCATAGGGCGGATCGCAAAAGATTTTGAAAAGAAGAAAAAACAAGGAAAAGAAGATACAAATTACAGACAAACATTTTTCAGAATATGTTCTGCTAACTTCACAGATTTTAATAGCTATTACTTAAAAAATATAAAAAAGGTTGAGGCAGAGTTCAGTTGTGAAATATCTTGGGAAGACAACTTAAAAGTTCATTTTCCTATAAGACTTCTCAGAAAATTTATCAGGCAAATGGGAGTGGAGAATACTCACATGGGGTTGTATTTGGCCATCTAATTTCTAAAAATATCATTATAAAAAGAATACTTTTGGGGATTCATTTTCTACATTAGTCATTTGGGAAATTTTAAAATTTCGTTTTGGAATTTTTAAAGAAGCCAAAATATTTAACACTAACAGAAAGAAAGAGAAGGAAATAGCAAAAGTTTTAAGAAAATTGTCCCCCATCTTTATTAAGATATAATTGACATATAAAATTGTGTAAGGTTAAATGTTCAATATGTTGATTTGATACATTTATATGCTGCAAAATGATTACCACTGTAGAATTAGCTAATGCCTTCTTCACATCTCATAACTACCATTTTTTGTGTGTGTGGTGAGTACATTTAAGATCTATTCTCTTAGCAACTTTCAAATATATTAAACATTTTTATTAACTATAACAACCATGCTGTACATCTGATCCCCAGAACTCATTCTTCTTAAAACTGAAAGTTTGTGACCAACATCTCATTTCTAGCAACTCCTTTCCCCAGTAATCACCACTCTGGTCTCTGTTTCTATGAATTTGGCTTTTTTAGATTTCACATATAAGTGAGATCAAACAGTATTTGTCTTTTTTGTCTGACTTAGTTAACTTAGCATAATGCCCTCAAGGTCTACCCATGTGGTAGATTGAAAGAAATCCTGTTTGAGTGGAGGCATGAATCCTTTCTACCCCAAGATAAGTTTGGTCAGATTTGAAAACAAAAGTATTGAAACTTCAATATGTTTAAAGATTCAGTGTAAATAAAGCACTTCTGAAGTCAAGCATACACTCAGATATTGACAGTCATGCAACAGAATCTATTTATTTTCATTTTCTTCACAAAGACATCAAGAAAAGATGCAACAAAGGAAAACTCTAACAGAAAATCTTAAACCGATTATAATTGATAAGGCTGATTAAAGAGAAATCATGAAGCAAAGAAACATTTTGTACTCCAGCTTTATTGTGATATAACAGACATCTAATATTGTGTAAGTTTAAGGTGTACATACATTGATTTGATTCATTTATATATTGTGAATTGATTACCATCATAGCTTTAGTTAACACCTGAATCATGTCACATAATTTCCATTTCTTTTTTGTGGTGAGAACTTTTAAGATATACTCTATAAGCATCTTTCAAGTATATAACACCATATTATTAACTATAATCACTATGGTGTACATTGGAACTCTAGAACTTATTCATCTTATAACTGGAAGTTTGTATTCTTTGACCAACATCTCCTCTCCCCACCATTCCCCAGTAACCACCATTTTACGCTGTTGACAAGTTTGGGTTTTTTGAGATTCCACATATAAATGAGATCATAGAGTATTTGTCCTTCTGTGTCTGAGATATTTCATTTAGCATGATGCCCTCAAGGTCCATCCATGTTGTCACAATGGTAAGATGGCCTTCTTTCTTGTGGCTTAATTTACATATATATATTAAGTTATATATAAGTATATTTATATACATTTATATACATTATATATATTATATACATTTATATATAAATATATATTTATTTCCTATCTTAGCAATTGTGAATAACGTTGCAATAAATGAGTGTTTCATTTCCTTTCGATATATAGCCAGAAGTGGGCTTTCCAGATCTTCTGGTAGTTCAATTTCTAATTTTTTGAAGACCCTCTATACTATTTTCCATAGTTGCTGCATCAATTTACATTCCACCAACAGCACAAGGGTTTCCTTTTCTCCACATCCTTAGCATTAGTCAGTTCTTATCTCTTTTCTTTGTGGTGATGGAGGTTCTAACAGGTGTGATGTGATATCTCTTGTGGTTTTGATTTGCATTTCCGTAATGATTAGTAATATTGAGCACCTTTTCATGCACTAGTTAACCATTTTGATGTCTTTTTGGAAAAATTTAAGAAGATTGAAATTCTATCAAGTAATGTTTCTTACCACAGTGATGTAAAACTAGTAATCAATTACAAGCAGAAAATTGGAAAATTCACAATGATGTAGAGATTAAACAACATGCTACTGAACGATTAAATGTCAAGTAAGAAATCAAAAGAAAAAAATCTTGAGACAAATGAAAATGAAAACAGAACATACTAAAACATGGAATGCAGCCAAAGCAGTTCTAAGAGAGGTTTATAGTAATAATTGCTACATTAAGAAAATAAAAAGATTTCAAATAAATAACCTAAATTTTCAAATAACTAGAAAAGAACAATTTATGCCCAAAGTTAGTATAAGGAAAGAAATAAAGATCAGAGTAGGAATAAATGAAGTAGTGACTAAAAAGACAATAAAAAGATCAATAAAACTAATAACTGTGGTTTCTTTTTTGAAAAGGTAAATAAATAGAGAAACTTTAGCTAAACTTATCAAGAAAAAAAGAGAATTCAAATAAATAAAATTATGAAATAAAGAAGAGACATTATAATTGATACCACATAAAACAAAGGAATATGAGAAACTGCCATGAATAATTATGTAGCAACAAATTGGACAAGCTAGAAAAGATCATGGATACATTTTAGTAAGTACTTTTGCTGGTCTTATGTTAGTATTTATTTTCTGGGATTCCAAAATTGTGTTTACAAATTTTAGTGTAAACGTTGTTAGAAGAATCCACTGGTTAACAATGAAAATTTTGTTTTGTGATTTTTTTTTCATTTTTTTAAATTCAGAATTTTTTTTTTCTTTTCCTATATCAAGCGAAAGTCATAGGGAGTCATCTTTCATCACTTGTCCCCATCTCGGGAACATGGTTTTCTCTGTGGCTTGGCATTCTCTTTCAGGTTAGTCTTGAATAAGCCATCTTCTGACATATTTTGGCAGAAGCAAAATGCTGTCCTCACCTAAAATGTCACCTGCACTAAACTGACATTATGCTTGAGATTATAAGTATTAGAATAATCCCCTTTTTGTGTTTATCTCAGAAATGTTACTACATGATGGTATCTAAGAGGATAGATTTGGATATTTTATTAGGTCAAACTTTAATCCTTGATAGAAAGCAAAGAAATATAAAAATGAGGCTTAAGACAGATAAATTTTGCTTTAGTCATTAAACATTAGAGCTGGAACTGAAAATAGAGCTCACTGATTTTAGTGGTTAGTAAAATGAATTTAGAAGAATCCCAGTTCCAGAACCACTGTGGAAGAAGAAGCCAGTTAGATCAGTAGGATTCTTGGTTCCTCGACTTTCTTCCTCTGTAGTTTTTCTTTAGGTTTCTTTTTATATTGTTGTCTTTTTTATTAGATTAAAAAAATAATAATGATTTAATAAATTTTTTTATAATAAGAAAGGTGGAAAATCAGTTTCTAAGAGATGGGATAATTTTTCCCAAGTCATAACTCTAGTGAAAGGCATAACTGGAAGTAGGACTGTGTTTTCTTGAGTTTTAATGCACAGTGCTTTTTATTTCACTTTTCTGTTCTATTGAAGATATAAGAACCCAGTTGGAATGCTATAATAAGACATGATGACTTAAAATATGGAGAGAACGAAAGAGTTATAAAGAAGATTAAAACCATGAATGATTATACTTGCCTCTTGAATTTTGCCTTCATAAAATTCTCTTTCCTACTGTCTGAGTATATATAGATACTGGAAGTGATAAAGAATTTAAATAATAACAAAAAAAAGTTCTGTCCAAAATGCATGAGGTTATTAATCTAGATCAGGGTTCTCATCTCAGCACTATTAGAATTTTGAGCTGACTCATCCTTTGTGGTTTGCTGTCCTGTGTATGATAGGAGGTTTAGCAGCATCCCTGGTCTCAACCCACTAGATACCAGGAGAGATATCTCAGTCATAACCCTCAACTTTGTCTCCAAACAATGCCAAATATCCACTGGGGGGCAATATCACACCTGGTTGAGAAACACTGATCTACATGATGTAGAATCCAGATCAGAATTGAGACCTAACTGAAGACAACATACCATATGATAGTTATTGTATATGGGCATTTGTCCCAAAATGTTAAGCATTACAATGAGATATTTTAGAAATTCTAAGGAAAATGATTGGGGCTAGGAGGAGTGAGGCAGGTGTGGGAGTCAAGCCTTAGTATAAAGAAATGAAGTGGGCTGCATGTGAACTGACTATATGCTTCGTGGGTGTGGTGTGGTGAGTCAACAAAAATATTTAATATTGTCATTTAATAGAACTCAGTTCTCACTAAGTTCTTTATGTGGCCCCACAAATAATGGGCAGAAAATAGTTAAATATTGTCTTTGATGTCTGAGCAAGGCAGCCAAAATCTAGCATAGAGCATGGCGATGGGTATGGGTTCTCTTATGCTCGCTAATTTGATGCCAGATGTGTTTTAGAATGGAAAATGGAAAAAGTCATGAAGAAAGTGTTGTCTTGAGTGAGCTACAGCATTATATGCAGCTTCCATCTTAAACCTAATCCTTTACTACCCTAACTGAGGAGCTCTGTAAATCAACTTTCCATAGTTAAAATAAAAGGGAGTTACTTGTTGGGTTAGCTTTTGATAGTGGTGTTGTTGGTGTTTTTTTTTTTTTTCCACTTTGTATTTAGTGAACAGCTGTTATTTCCAGTATGGAATTGCTCTTCCACCACCCACACAGTTCTGTTGAGTCTCTCAACCGCAGTGGCTGATCACTTCTTGGTACAAAGCATGACTCAGTTTTGCCCAATTCGATTATTTTTATGATATTTTTATATTTGTTCTATGGTCTTTGGCATAAGAATCTGTTTCACCTGTGGGTTTTGACCTTTAATGATTGTGTGAGGTGTCTGGGACTATGATTGTCTTGCTTGCCAAACAAAGAGCCTGGCACTACAGGAGAGAACAAAACCAACAAGCAAAGAAATACAATGTCAAATAGACCCTGAAATATAATAAGCCCCAAGACCTTTTTAAGCACCTAGGTACAGCCAAATCTGAAGCTAGGTTTCCCCTTGGGCATCCAGCAACACGAATTAACCAAATTACCTTTTCTTTGGTGGAGGGGCGGGTGGTGGGTGGAAGGTTGCTTCATCTAGTTTGTGTTAGGTTTCCATCACATATAAATGAAAGAGATCTGCTGAGTATAGTGAATATTCCCATTGAGCAAATGTGGGCAAGGAATAAGGAATTACAAATGCAAAGACATAGCAAAGTGACAGTTATAGAGATGAAAGATCAACAGAATAACAGCAAGAGATTAGAAAGCCCCATGAAGCCTAATTCAGGAATAATGAACAAATAGTGACTGAGTTATCTTGCAAACCTGTTTCTCAAGGACAAGCAAGGCATCAGAGAAAAATGACATCATAACATTGAAATAGAGATGGTAATGGAAGAAGAAAGTGTCCAGAATCAGACCAGAGACTTCGTCCTTCTATTCACCTACTGTTTGCAAGTTCTAATGGTGGAGGACCAATAGTTAACTCACCTGTGTAAGAACTGTACAATTTATTATTTAACAAACATTTAAAAATCTTCAACCAAGAGGAAGATTTTGACTTGAAAGACCAAGTCTCTAAACTTCAGTCTTTACCAGATATTTCGGTCTAGGGAGGAAAGAAACAATTCAAGAAATCATGCACAGTATGATAGCTGTTACAGTGTATATAAGTGCAGAATGCAAGTGGGAAATTTATTACTTGTGGCTTCTTCAGTTGTAAGTGACAGAAAAAACAATTCAAACTAGCTTAAGTAGGGGAAAAAAAGCTTGCATGGGGGATACATTCAGGCACAGCTAGACACAGAAGTTAAAATCATGGCACCAAAACTCTATCTCCTTTTCAATCTTAGTTTTGTTTGCTTCTGGATTGGCTTTATCTTCAGCGATTGTCTTTTCATAGTGTGGCAAAGTCAGCTGTTGGCAGCTCTGGGTTAATTAACATCATTAGAAGTTATAAGTCCAGTGTCATCTTCCCCAAATGATACTGATTGACTCTGCTTTAGTGTTCAGCTCATTTCTGGACCAATGTCTGTATCTAAAAGGATATGCTTCATCCTTGTCCATGTTCCACTTCTGTAGCTGGGTGCTGAGGCCATGAAACTGACTGACCTACCGAGATAAGGAAAAGTGAGAGAGAGAGAGAGCTAAAGGACAAGAGTAGACAATTTCATTTATTGTTGTTATTATTAACGTGTTCATCTTCATTATTGTAGATATCCTTCAGTCTCTTAACACATTCTGGGTGGGACCTGGAAGTTATTAGGTAACATCTGAGCTAACTATTAAAGAGTAAGTATTCATGTGATTACCACTAGGTTAGGATGAAAAATAAGAGGACACATTAGTTTAAAGGATTTGGTATAATTACATAGGCATATTTTGGCAAAATTCACTAACATCTATATATGCACTATTGATTACGTGCCAGGTCTTTACTAAGTAAGTTCTTTATTTGATCATCTTATTTAATTCTTCTAAATTTTATAAGATAAATGTTACTTTCCTTCTTAAACTGCAAACAAAGCTCAGCGTGGTTAAATAATGTACCCAACTAGCAAGTGGCAGAGATTGAATTGAAACACAGGAAGTGCGAAACAAGAGCTTGAATATTTAATATGATTTTATACTTAAGGTGATCATACATCTCAGTTTATGGCTCTTGTCCTGATATAATTCTTAATAGCAATGCTTTTTACTCCAAAAAATGGTCATATTTGGACAGTAAATTATATGATCACCCTAACACTGACTCCCTCATGGATACATGCAACTCCCCTATATTTTATATACATATCTTTCATTCAAAATGATTTTAGCAAACTTTTTTATTTTAGGAGAGAAGCTTCAGATTTACAGAGAAGTTACAAAGGTAGTAGAGAATTCTGATCTACTCCACACCCAGTTTCCCTGTTATTAGCATCTTATATTAATTTGTCACAATTAATGACCAAATTGATACATCATTATTAACTAAAGTTCATATTTTATATATATTTCCATAGTTTTTACCTAATGTCCTTTTTCTGTTACAGGATCCCCTTCAGGATACATTATATTTAGTCATCATGTCTCCTTAGGCTCCTCTTAACTGACAGTTTCTTGCTCTTTTCTTGTTTTTGACGACTGAAACTTTTGAGAAGTACTGATCAGATATTTTGTAGAATGTCTCTCAATTGGGATTTTTCTCATGTTTTTCTCACAATGTATAGGTTTTGGGGAGGAAAACTACAATGGTAAGGACCAATTTTATCACCACATCAAGGGTATATTCTATTAATATGGCTTATTGCAGTTGACGTTAACTTTGATCACCTGGTTAAGGTAGTTTTTGATATGTTCTCCACAGTAAATTTAAGCTTTAAAATGGTTATTAACCTTTTCAAGGGATGTGTAAATGGAGAAAATGAATACATTTCAAGTGTATGAATCTATTACTTTTGACAGATATATTTACCCATGTAACCGATATCCCAATCAAGATGTAGAACATTTCCATTGACCTTATAAAGTTGTTTTAATGACTTTTAATTAAATATTTTGATTTCACAAAGTACCTTAAGAATTCTTTCATTTATAATTGAATCAGAAGTGCCCCATCACTAGCAGACACATCATGCAATTTTGAGATGCTCTAGAAATAAATAGTAGTGTTGTTAACTATACTCGATTCCACCAGGTTACCTTTTATAGATGCGTTCTCTCTCCATATATCTTCCCTGAATAGAGTAACTAGGAAATATAGGCTTACCATTTCATGAACTTAAAATCGTGTCCCATAAGTAGAAAGATGAGGATAAAGCTTGTGCCATAAGTAGAAACATGAGGATGAACAAATCTCCTAAGAAAGGGAAATGTATTTTAAAAAGTCACACGGAACCAACAGCTTCCTTTATAACTGCTGAGTGTGTGACAAGATGTGAAGAAGCCTGACATGACTTTGACAAATCTGGCATAGAGAAGACTATTTTAGATAAAATCATGGGACACTACCTTCTGAAGAGCAAAGATATGAAGCTAGAGAACAAGTGGTATTTTATATTCATAGTTTTCTAAGAAAAGAATGGACCTGAAGTAGGAGTGAGACAGGTGTGGTCTTATCCTAAGTAATACTTTATGTCATTGTTGGAAAGAGAGGTTCCTAATGCACTTTCATTAAAGCCTTTTTGAAAGTGTTAGTTATAACATTAATCACTGTTATATTTATGGAAAAATAATATTTTATAAGCAACACAAAAATTTAAGTGTAAAAGTTCATAAGGAAACATGCAAGTTTGCAATTTAACAATAATTATAAAAATCATGACATGTAATTAGAACTGAAAGAAATATTAAAACTCAGGGAGAGTAAAAAAAATTCTCTTCAGTTTATAGATGATAAAAATGGGTGAGAGGAATTCATTAATTTTCCCAGATTCTGATAAGTTTTAACTTTTTATATCAACTTAATTGTGGTATAATTTAGATCAATGAAAATGCACACATATTAAATATATAGATTAATGATTTTATAAATACATAAATTAAGCATAAAACTTTATATAATAAAAACCACCACAATCGAGTTATGGAATACTTCTTTTACCCTGGAAAGGTCCCATTTATCCCTATTTAGTCATTCTATCCACTATATGTAGGCCCAGGCCAATCTGCTATTAGTATACATTAATTTTGACTCTTCTAGAGTTCACATAAAAGGTAGCATGACACACAACTTTTTTCGGTCTTCTTTTCCTTGGTGTAACATTTTTCAGATTTATATGTAAATAGCTGAATAGTATTTCATTGTACAGATATAGCACAATGTACTTATCCTTTTGGTGGGCATTTGGATTATTTTCATTTTATAGTTATTTTTGAATAACACCAGTATAAATAAACATTTATACAGAAACATCTGTGGATATAAATTTTTATTTCTTTAGGTAGAAATGGAAATGTTGGTTGCATGGTAAGTATATATTTAACTTTATAAGAAACTGAGAGTTTTCTAAAGTGCTTGCCCCATTTTACATCTGACAAGTAGTGTGTGAAAGTATTAGTTCCTTTACATCCTTAACAATACTTGAAATTGTCAGTCTTTTTTATTTTAGCCATTCTGATAGGTGACAATCTCATTGTGGTTTTAATTTGCTTTTGCCTGATCACTAATGGTGTCGAGCATCTTTTCATGTTCCTACTGCATTCTGTATATATTCTTTATTCTGTGTGTGTATTATATAATCTATATGTACAAATTCTTTATCAAATGTTTCCTCCATTCTGATTCCTTCTCTTCTATTTTCTGAAAAAGTCTGTGTAAACTTGATATTTTTCCTACATTTGTTCGTCGAATTCACCAGGGAAGCCATCTGGATCTGGAATTTTCTTTGTGGAAAAGATTTTTTATATATTGCTTTATTTATCTTATTTAAACAGCTTTATTGAAATATATTATGCTTATACAATCCACCAATTTCATGTCTACAAACTAATAATTTTAGTAACTTTACTAAGTTGTGTAACCATCAACATATATCAGTTTTAGAGCATATTTATTCCCTTAATGAAATATTTTATGCCCATTCCCAGTTAATTCCCAGTCCCACCATCAGTTCAAGGCAATCATGAGAAGGTTTTTAATCATAAAGGAAATTTAATGGACATAAAGCTTTTACTATGTTCTCTTTCTTTTTGAATTAGTTTTGGTAAGTTGAGTCTTTCAATGAATTTGTCCATTTTATTTAGTTATCAATTTTTTGATGTAAAAATTTTGATGGCATTTTCTTATTATCCTTTTCAAGATTCTAGGATCTAGAGTGATGTTATTTTCTTTTCAAATTGTTCATTACTTTTTTCTTTTTTCTTTTTTTTTTTGTGAAAAAGTAAGATTTGTGGAAAGTATACTTTAGAATGAGATGGGCCGTGCTAAGGAAGGCTGCAGCCCTGTGGAATTCAGGAGGTGAAGAGATAAGATAGTACACCCCAAAGAGAGGGGTGGGTTTCTGGCCAGGAAAGCTGTAACCTTCTTTCTTTTTTCTTAATCTGTCCAGCTAGACATTTTCAATTTTACTAATATTTATAAGGAATGACTATTGATATTATTGATTTTTCTCTCTTTTTTCTCTTTTCTATTTCAATGATTTATGCTCTTTATTCTTCCTACTTACTGTGGGTTTAATTTATTTTACTTTTTTCAGTTTCTGATACAAAGTTTAGGTGATTGAATTAAATGTATTTTTTCTAACATTAGGATTTAAGCTGTAAATCTCTCCTTAAGATCTGCTTTAGCTATGCTAAATAGAATTTGGCAGGTTGTTTTTGTTATCAGTCATCTAAAAATATTTTCTAATTTATCTGGATATTTTTGTTTGAATTAGGCATTATTTGGAAGTGTACTGTTTAATTTTCAAATATTAGGGGATTTTATAGATATCATTTTGTTATTGATTTATAAGTTAAATCCATTTTTATTAGAATGAGTTTAATACTTTTAAATGTATTGAGACTTGTTTATAGAACAATATATGCTCTGTCTTGATCAATGTTTTGTGTTTCTTCAAGTTCATCAATCTTTTCTTTTGCAGTGTGCAACTATTATGCACATGCAGTAACTTTTGGATAAAGTATTTTTCAGCTCTAGACATTTGGTTCTTTTTATATATTCTACTTCTCATTGTGTTTATGTTCCCTCCAATTCTTGAACATATTTACACTAGCTGTTTATATCCATCTTCTATTGCTATATAACAAACTACCACAAATTTAGTGGCTTAAAACCCTCATTTATCTCACAGTTTGGCAAATACTCAGAGTATGGGCAGACTCAGCTGGCTCTCTCCTGAGGCTCTCATGAGGCGGAAGTCAAAGTGTTAGCAAGGCTGTGCTGTTATCTGGAAGCTCGAGGGAAGAATCTACTTCCACGCTAATTCAGGTTAATGGCAGAATTCAGTTCCTTGCGACTGTAGGGGTGATGTCCCTCTCTTCTTGTTAGCTGTCATCCAAGGGCCAGCGAGCTGCTAAGACCACTCTCAGGTCCTTCCACATGGCTTCCTCTCTTTCAGCTACAGAGAACCTCTTTTATGTAAAATCCGTCTCACAGAATATCTCTGACTTACTCTGTTGCAGACAGCCAGAGAAAAAGTCTCTTCATTTAAAGAACTTATATGATTAGGTTAGGCTGATCTAGATAACCTCTCTTAAAGTCAACTGATTAATAATCTTAATTACATCTGCAAAACCTCTTTCAACATATAATATAATATATGATCGTGGGAGCTACTTTAGAATTCTGTCTACCACACTGTCTTACTGTATTTGTCTGCTGATTCCAAAATCTATCATTGTTATGTCTGTTTTTACTGACTACTTTTTCTCCTGTCTTTTCACATGCCTTGTAATTTTTATTGATTCTGTACAGTATAAACATAAGATGGTTAAGTGTCTGCATTTCACATCCTTAAAAAGTGTTAAATTTTGTTTTGGCAGCCATCTAGTTAGTGGCAGATCAGCTTGATCCTTTTGAGGTTTTTCTTTAAGACATTTTAGGGTTGATATTTAGCCCTGATATTAAAGTGTAACTTCTCTGGGTCTCTACTAAATGTTCTGACTATTCAAAAAGATCTCTCCCCTCTGGAGGCACAGAACACTAATGCCTCCCAACCCTGTGTGAGCTCTATTACAGTTTCCCAATGGTTGTTATTTTCCTTGGGTCTCAGCTCCTCATCCTACGTATTTACAGTTTATTGTTGAGCCAAAACTTAAGAGACGCCCCTCATATAAATTTCCAGCCCTCTTTCTTTCTGTAACTACTTTAAAAAAAAAATACATATTTTTAAAATTTTTTCAGTTATAACTGACATACAATATTAAATTAGTTTCAGGTGTAAAACACGGCGATTAGACATTTATATAAATTACAAAGTGATTACCCTAATAAATCTAGTACCCATCTGACATCATAGTTACTACAATATTATTGACTATATTTCCTATACTTTACATCCTCATGACTATTTTGCAACTACCAATTTGTACTTCTTAATCCCTTCCCCTTTTTCATCCATCCTTCCAACCCCACACCCTCATCTGGCCATTGTGAAAATGTTCTCTGTATCTATGAGTTTGTTTCCATTTTGTTTATTTATTTTGTTTTTTAGATTCTACATATAAGTGAAATCATATGGCATTTGTCTTTCACTGTCTGAGTTATTTCACTTAGCATAATACCCTCTAGGTCCATTCATGTTGTTGCAGGTGGCAAGATTTCATTCTTCTTTTTTTATGGCTGAGTAATATTATATATTATATATAATATTCCATTATATACATTACATATATTTATATACATTACCACTTCTTCTTTATCCATTCATCTATTGATGGACATTTAGGTTGCTTCCATATCTTGGCTATTGTAAATAATGCTGCAATGAACATATGAATACATGTCTTTTTGAATTAGTGTTTTGGGTTCTTTGGATAAATATCCAGAAGTAAAATTGCTGGGTCACTCTTTTTCTTTTGTGATAGCATTTGTTTTAAAATCCGTTTTGTCTGGTATAAGTATTGCTACCCCAGCTTTTTCCTTCCCCTTTCATGAAATACCTTTTTCCATCCCTGTACTTTCAGTCTTTGTGTGTCTTTCAATCTGAAGTAAGTCTCTTGTAGGCAGCATATGTAAGGATCTTATTTTCTTATCCATTCAGCCACCCTATGTCTTTTGATTGGATCATTTAATCCATTTACATTTAAAATAATTGTTGATAGATATGTAGTTATTAACTTGTCATTATTCATATATTTTTTAAAAATTTTTTTCTTCTTAAAGAAGTCCTTTTAACATTTTTTGTAATATTGGTTTGGTGATGATGAACTTCTTTAGCTTTTTCCTGTCTGAGAAGTTCTTTATCTGTACTCAATTCTAAATGATAGCTTTGCTGGGTAGAGTAATCTTGGTTGTAGGTCCTTGCTTTCCATTATTTTGAATATTTCATGCCAATCCCTTTTGGCCTGCAAAGTTTCTGTTAAGAAATTAGCTGACAGCCTTATGAGAACTTTCTTATAGGTAACTGCTTTTCTCATGCTGCTTTTAAGATTCTCTCTGTCTTTAACCTTTGGCATTTTAATTCAGATGTGTCTTGGTGAGGGTCTCATTGGGTTCATCTTGTTTGGGACACTCTGTGCTTCCTGGGCTTGTATGTCTATTTCCTTCCATCATTTTTACAAATAGGTTTTCTACTCCTTGCTCTCTCTCTTCTCCTTCTAGTACCCCTATGATGGGAATGTTAGTACACTTGACATTGTCCCAGAGGCCACTTAAACTATCTTAATTTTTTTGAATTTTGTTTTCTTTTTGCTGTTCTGATTGGGTGTTTTCTGCTACCTTATTTTCCAAATCACTAATTCAGTTCTCTGCTTTGTCTAATCTACTGTTGATGTCCTCTAATGTATTCTTCATTTCGGTTATTGTGTTATTCATTTCTGACTCATTCTTTTTTGTTTTCTATCTCCATTTTTATGTTTTCTATCTCTTTGTTGAGGTTTTCGCTGAGATCATTGAGTATCCTTATAACCTGTGTTTTGAACTCTGCACCTAGTAGATTACTCGTCTCCATATTTAGTTCTTTTTCTGGAGTTTTGTTGTGTTCTTTCATTTGGGACATGTTTCTTTGTCTCCTCATTTTGTCTCCATTCTGTGTTTGTTTCTATGTATTAGGTAGAGCTGCTATGTATCCTAGTCTTGGTAGAGTGGCCTTATGTAGTAGATGTGCTGTGGGGCCCGATGGCACAGTCTCCCTGGTCACCTGAGCCGGGTACTCAGGTGTGTCCCTTGTGTGAGTTGTACATACCCGTCTGTTGAGCTTGGTTGCTGTTTGCACATCAATGGGAGAGACTGACCCTCAGGCTGATTGATTGTGAGAACTGGCCATGACTACAGTGGAGGAGCTCTTATGTAGGGGCTGGCCCTATGGAGCAAGAGTTGCTTTGGCACAACTCTAGTACCTGCCCAGTCTTCCCTTTGGGCGTGTCATTTGTGGAGGTTGTTGGGTGGTGCTCTGGTGTGGTATGAAGCTGGCCACCAAGTGTATTGGTTCTGTAGACTCTTGAGAGGGGCTGTGGTGCAGGCCAAGCTCAGATGCTGCCTCTATCCTGCCCACTGCCGATGGTATGAGCTACAAAGTGATCCACAGATGGTTGCCACTTGTGCTGGGCTTAGAGGTGACTGGAAGAAGCTAACCTGTGAACTGAAATTGGCTGCCGCTAGTGCCGGACTTGGGCCTGCTTAGCTAGAGGTACGGGGCACGTGGAGACCAGATACTGTTTGTTTGAGGTTTGTGAACATTTGAGAGATTTTAGGAAAGTCCACTGCATGAGCCAGGACAGGCTATTTGTTTTGAAAGGCTACTAGAAGTGGCTTGGGTAGGCCAGCAATTTGGGTGGGGTGAGGTCTCAGGGAATAATTAGAGCATGGCAAAGGTTGATGAAGCTCATTCAGGTTGATGGAGCTCAGATATGGCGCCCCACCCCTACAAGTGCAGGCTGGGTTAGGGAAGGACTCAACAAAGGAACAATGGCCCCTCAAGCCCTCACCTTGAAGCCAGACAATTCAGTTCTTCTCCATATGTTTTTGGCACCTTTTGAGCTGCTGCTCAGTATTGGAGTTCAGAGCAAGTGAGTCCTTCAGGGAATAAGTTTGTGCATGGACCTTTTTAGAGGAATACCTGGAATTGCTGGGTCATAAGGTAGTTCTATTTTTAATTTTTTGAAGAATCTTCATATTGTTTTCCATAGTGGCTGTACCAACTCATCGTCCCACCAATAGTGTACGAGTGTTCCCTTTACTCCACATCCTCGCCAACAGTTGTTGTTTGTTGATTTATTGATAATAGACACTCTGACAGGTGTGAGCGATTTCTTATTATGATTTAAATTTGCTTTTGTACCCATGAGCTAGGTGGTAGAGTGGTTAAAATATATAGACTTTGGAGATAGACTTTCTGGCTTCAAATCTGAGTTCTGCTGCTTCCTAACTTTATGTCTTTGGCAATTCTCTTAAAAACTCTATGCCTCAATTTCTTCATCTGAATAAGAGAAGTGATAATAATACCTACCTTATATGTTTTGGGGATTAAATGAATTGTCACTTATTCTGAGGTTTTAAAAAATCAACATGTGTAAACCATTAGAGCAGTACCTGGGGCAAAGTAAGTGCCAGATAAGTGTTAGCTATTACAATTCCTCATGTAAAATTAGGATAATAACAATAATAGTACCTCTTTTATAGGTATGACACGGAGATTAAATGAGTCATTACCTATAAATTGCTTATTCTAGTGCCTAGTAGATAGTATGTACTCAATGAAAAAGAGTAAACCTCACACATTGGTCATGGTTAATTCAAGAAATCAATGAGGTTCAAGCAGCAGGTTCAAATGCCTCCATTGCCCACAGATAAGAAGATCTTGAGAACATAATGGTGTGATTATTCCTAATGACAAAGCAAACTCTACTACTTTAGAATTACTATTAACTTTAAATAGGTAAAATATTACACCCTACATAGTTTGTATTCCGCACATATAAAAACCTGTACTATTGCTATATTTCTTATGAAATAAACATAAATTGTGTTCTTATGACAATTTAAAAATCCATCAGTTATACTCAAGTTTTCTTAATTTTTAATTTTACTTCTTACTCAACTGGTCATTTGAAGTCACTGTCATTTGATATCATAGGCTCAATATCTGGATTCACATCAAGAGCTAACTAAAACTATTACTCTCCATATCATAGAGTTCTACATTTTCTATAGTTTATTGTCATGGATTCTGAGAATCAGTAGCTATTTTTATTTTAGTTATCTGCTTATATTTAGCAGTAACAATCTAAATTAGCATTCTCAATTTTGAGAGACCTTACTCAAATGAATTACTAGCTTAAGCAAAGAATAGAATATATTTAGGTGTCAGCATTTAATATTCAAAGGCAAATGCAGCTTCAGGCATTGCTGGATCTAGGGTGTCAGATGACCTCATCAGGGTTCTACGTTTCTCTCTGTGTCTTTGACCTGCTTCCATTTGGGTTGATTTTATACTCAGACAGACTTTATTCATTAGGTAGAAAAGACAGCTATTGGAAGCCCCAGTTTCTATTCTCTTAGATGAAAATTCAAGAAGAATAGATCTGCCTTCTTTAATTATCAATACAGAATCTCAGATTCTTTCCTTATCCTTGAATGTTTCAGCAGGTGAACAAAGAGCTCAGTTCTGCCAACCCTCGATGTGTGCCTACACCTGAGTTTGGGTATATGAGACATTAAGATTGACAGTTCCATCTCAATTCACAGGGATTGAGAGGGGTTGGTTCCCAAAGGAATGGCTGATGATGTTACCAAAGGAACAGTAGGAACATTCCATCTGCTACACACTTAGGGGATGTACAAAATCAGAGTTTCTTAATTAGATGGGATCAGGAAATACATGCTGAGTAAGTGACACAAGATGTCTACTACAAATAAATATGACAGGAAAACATAACAGATGAAATAGAGTGTCTTTTCTCTTTCTCTTCAAGAAAAGGTGACTTTCACTTGGTAGTGCAAATCAAATGTAAGATTGTAATTTTTAAAAAAGCTATGTATTAAGACCTACATGAAAGATGGAAGTATAACCTGAGTATATTAGTAACAGGAGTAGCAGCAGTTAAGGAGGACAACTTTGTAAATTACAAATTATATTTAAATAGAGAGTGAATTGGAAGTGGAGACATTCTTTTCTTCAGAAGATGATAGGCAGGGAAGAACAACAAAGAAAATAAATAAAACTGAGATTATTAAGAAAACACAATACTAAGAATATAAATTAGGACTGAGCCCTTACTTTAGTTACACATTTTTGTTAATTCCTTCATGAGGGCATGACTACACAGAACCAAGCCCGTGAACACATTTTATAATGTATGATCTTTGTGCCTAAAACTAGTTCCTCCACCAATTAAATATTACGTTAGAACAATGACTGGCCCAGTTGTAAATTAACCATTCTTACACAAAGATTTTCCATTCATATAACCTCAAAAAAACCCCACAAAAACAAAAACAAATACTGTGTCACCTACTAAGTTAGCACTGTAGCTAAAGATATAACAATAAATTAGATTCCATATATACTGGATGTTTATAGATTTTGCAAGCTCAGTATCATTTTCCCACTTACCTGGTAAGAGATCACTCACTCTTTCCATCTGGCTGAGGTGATACTAGCACTTGTCTTCGGACCTTCCTCAGCCTGTTTATGGCAATGGCTCCAGTTATTGCTCCGGGAGTGAACACTTAATTCAGGAAGAACCACCAATTAAAGCCTTTCTTTAGAGTTGATCAAGAGCTTTAAGGTTATAATATTTCAATCATATGCAATTTTTGTAAAATAAAGTCATTTCTACATCTACTAATTATCATTTAAGTTCTAGAAACTGCATATTGTGACTAAGAGGACAGTAATTTATCTGCCATTGTTTCTGCTCTGCCACTTTATATTTCGGTCGCTGTCAAATAAAGGCTGTGGGGAATGGCAAAACCAGTTGTGATTCATTCAACACCATTCTAAACATTGTCCAGAAAAAAAGACAAATAATACCTAGCCCTTACCCTCAAGGATCTTACAACTTGGCAGGGGAAATAAGACATTCACACAGATGACTGCAATGAAAGTAGATAATGATTGCTGCCAGATGTTTGGGGAGAATGATCAGAGCAAAGAGAGAACACAGAATAAAGCAACATTCAGTAGTCAGCCGAGATATACTTATTGAGCAATCACAAGATGTGAAATGAAAATAGAAGAGTAGCACAAGGATCCAGACAGGAGGAGGTAAAAAATCAAATGTCATTACTTGCTACCCAGCTTTCCAAATATATATTTTTTTAATTACCAAGTTCCTAATAAATAGCCTTAAATTTAAAACTTAATAAGGATATAGTCTCTGTGAAATGAAGCCTGGGGTACTGATGCCTAAATATTAGAATCATAGTACTCGTGTTCCCAAGTATACCTTTCTGTTGCTTTGTTTGCTTCTTTTACTCTTTCCAAATTAGCTGATTCTACTTTAACAAGTTATCTCTTTCAGCTGTTCTACCCTTTTTGCTCTGATGTATTGGAACAGGTGAATTAAAAGAGTGTTTTTTTGGGATTCAGACAAGAAAAAGAAAATACTATATAATAGAAAAAATCCAGAGGCAGTCTTTCAAGTCAGGCTGAATCTAGGAGTTCAGATGTTTGAATCAGGACCTATCTATCTCTACCCCATTCCTCTTTATCTTTTTCCCTCCTCTCTTGTGTTTCTTATTATGGAATTCAAATATCTCCCTGTTTATGTAGAAGCTCCTAGTGCAGCTACAGTCTTAGTATCCTCACAGCTCTCGGACCGGCAGGGAGGAGCAGCAGAAGACTGTGCAAAATGTACACTTATGTAGCAGGGCATCACATCTAAGAGTGATTGATAATCACACTGTATATTATACCACTGTTTTCTTGAGGATGGCAATGAAATGTTATGGTCTTCCAAAATCAGAATAGTATAACGTTTCCAAAGGATATAAAGTATTTTGAGCATGGGGGTGGGGGAGCTATTTTCCTAATTCATGCACAAGTTGTCTGTTCGATAGTAGTAGCCCTGTTTACTACCCTAGTTACTCCCGCAAACTGCAGGGATTAGTCCTGGATGGTTCTCATTGGGCCCCATTCCCATCCTTGAACACATTATCACTATAGTCAAAGGACCCCAGTCCATGCTCTAAACAGACAAGCTTGGATTATGGGAAGTGGTGTCTGTGTTTCTCAGACTTTAAGTATTGAAACATGGAGGAAGGACATATCCAAAAAAATTGACGGATTGGACTGTCCTTAGAAGAAAGAGGAATAGATGTTGGGCAAGGAAAAAAAAAGTCCTCATACCAGGACATATTTGTAATGTTCTTTGGATATCAAAAAACTGGTCTCCCAAACATAAAACAACAGAGGATATTGGCCTAAAAAGATCACCATGCACAAAGGGACATGGCCTATTTTAAAAGAGGATTCGAGAGAGAGCATCCAATTCAATCTTATCATTTTACAGATAGGGAAACTATAACCCAGACAGGGGACTAGAAATGTCAAGGATACACAGGTACTTGGTGGTAGAGACAACCAACTACCTATCTTCTGACTTTTTGGTGTGTGCGTGGGGGTGGGTGGGATTGTACAAGGACATTAACAAAATGTACATTAACAAAAACAAAAATATATAGTCTTGTTTCTGTTTTTCCTCTCACCTTCAAATATGTGCAATATAGTTTTGCTGCACTCCAACAGAAAGCCTCAGGAAGAGCTGAGAGTTAACCTCCCCGAGTCCACTCTGGATCCCAAGGACAAAGACATTACCTTTTCTAGGGCCACTTGTTGCTTTAATGGGCAGAGTTTGGGCTAGGCCTGAAAAACAACTACCTAATTGTACTGCAACCCACTCTGGCATCCTGATTTTGCCCCCAAATCTCCAGCCAGAGAAAGAGAGAAGGGCATCTGGAATCATTGAGGAGACTTCTGTCTGCCCCTCTTTTCTTCTTCCTACTATCGCCTCTTTCCTGCTGTTTCCTGCCCTCTAAAACCTGTACCAGCCCAGAAGCATCTCTGTAAGTGGGTAAGAGGGATCCTTACACCTGTCAGCGCCAGAGAAAAAAGTGTGCTCTGCCGAGTTCTCACATGTTCCATCTCTTGATATGAAAGTAAGAAGAGGGGCGAGTCAGAGGTTTCCAGCAGATTAGCTGGGACCCTGGCTAGTTCTGGTCCCAGTAACTCCTGAAGACCAAGAATGTACTTTTATTCTTAATTTTTCTTGTTGGCCTGTTTCTCTACAGGCTAGTCCAGTGTCTTGGCCCCGGAGAAGTTTCTGGGTAAAGGTTCTTTAAAGTCATGAATCAGGCTCTTCTGCGTATGTTCTTTTTCTTAGGAAAAACTGGCACAGGCGGATCAGCAGTGGAGACTAACTAGGTAGGGTCTTCCCGCTCCTCGTCATCATCGGCTTCTCCACCTGGCGTTCTCCGGGAGCTGACAGCCGGGGCTCTGGACCTCAGGGTTGGGAGTCAGCAGCACCAGACATTCTCGCCCCATCCCGGGGCTGGTGCCACTCGTGCCTAGAACGTGCATGTGGGTGCAGGCGGGCGATCGAGAGGCTTCTACAGTGAGATGGGGACAAGAGCTCAGCCCTCGCCTGCGACCTGCAACGCCTAAATCCCCTGGGGACCGAGAAACTCCCAATCCGAGGCGCTCCCCCCCACCTCCAGCCGCCCACTTATTCCCCCTTACCTCAGCACGCAGCCCCTCCCTGCGTGATGATGCAAACCAGTAGGGAGGGCGGGCGCTGGAAAGGGTGGGGAGAGACTGAGAGCAAGCGAGCGAGGGAGGGTGTGGGAGGAGGAGGAGAGGGAGCCGAACGACCATTTAAAGCGATAGCAATCCGCGCCCTCTCCCCAGTGCTGGGCTGTTGAAGAGCGCGAGCGGCAAGTCGGGAAGCGCGAGCGCGGCGCGCAGGCGGGCGAACCCGAGAGCGCACGGCGCCCCAAGCTGGCAGGCGCCGCGGGACCTCCCACCCTCTCCGGCCGCCCCTTCCCGGGCGCCTCCACCCTCCGTGCCTGCAGGAGCCCCAGGGCTTCCCCGGAGGAGCTCACCCCAAGGAGCCCGGACCCCGGCGAGCCCGCCACCTTCTCCTCCAGCGCCGCCGCCGCCACCGCAGCAGTCGGAGCAGCATGGTCCAGCTGGGGAAGCTGCTCCGCGTCCTGACTTTGATGAAGTTCCCCTGCTGCGTACTGGAGGTGCTCCTGTGCGCGCTGGCGGCGGCGGCACGCGGCCAGGAGATGTACGCCCCGCACTCTATCCGGATCGAGGGGGACGTCACCCTCGGGGGGCTGTTCCCTGTGCACGCCAAGGGTCCCAGCGGAGTACCTTGCGGCGATATCAAGAGGGAGAACGGGATCCACAGGCTGGAAGCGATGCTCTACGCCCTGGACCAGATCAACAGCGATCCCAACCTGCTGCCCAATGTGACGCTAGGCGCGCGGATCCTGGACACTTGTTCCAGGGACACTTACGCGCTCGAACAGTCGCTCACTTTCGTCCAGGCGCTCATCCAGAAGGACACGTCCGACGTGCGCTGCACCAACGGCGAGCCTCCGGTTTTCGTGAAGCCGGAGAAAGTAGTTGGAGTGATTGGGGCTTCGGGGAGTTCGGTCTCCATCATGGTAGCCAACATCTTGAGGCTTTTCCAGGTAGGGGGGCGCTCCCTCCGGGGCAGAGCGCGATGTAGCTCCCTGCGCTCTGAATCCTAAAAGCTGGTTTGGACTCCAGGGGTGCGGGGTCAGGTCAGCCCTCGCGCATTTTACACCCTGGAGATCCTTCCGAATCCCCTCCACCTCACCCGAAGAGGTACCTTCTAATCCCTACTTGGTTCATTTCCCTTCCATCTCTCCCCTGTGCGCGCTCCACTCCATCCGGCATGACATCCTGGATTTATGGCCCCATTTACAAGAAGCAATCTGCGAAAACAAGGCGATGATTTAAATGGGTTTGCATTAGAGTGAAATATGCTCCGAAAACAGGCTTGTAAAAGTGCCGGCTCCTTTGAGAGCCGGTTGGGCGCATGGAATATGAAAGATGAGAAGACGCCTCGAACCTGGGCATTTCTCAACTCCCCAGCTTCCCAGCCCGAGGCCGCTCAGCAAGCCACAGCTCCCTTGGAAAAATTCGAGAAGAGCTTAGGGAGGCACCTCTTGAGCCGAGGGCTAGGTCTTCACCTACATGAGGATGCTAATTGCCCATCTCTCAGGTTGGATTTTCCGACCTGTAGCCTGTCTCCGCAAGAGCCTGGGCGGAGGGGACGCTCCCCAAGTGGGGAGATACTACCCGCAGACGTGACCCCCTGGTGATTTGCTGTGGGCAAATGTTTGCACCGTCTAAATTGCATTTGCAGTCCGGCCACTGGCAGGAGCTGGGCGATCAGCTTTCTACTCCTGCCACTTCAGAGCTAGTGATGAGCTCATGCTAACTGCGAAACAAAATCCCTTTCGCTGCCTCCTCCCTCCGCCTGTCCTTTCCCACAACCTCCCTAAGGCAGCCCCCCAGCCCCAGTCCTTGGCTCCTAGGACGATTCCCGGAGCCAGCAGAGAAGGTGCCTGGAGCGAAGCAATGGGGTGCACTGAGCAAGGCCTGGCGGTTCTGCTCCGGGCGCCGGAGGGCGACAGCGAAATGGAAGGCGGATCCGGGGCAGCTGAGCGGTGGGCTCTACCGCAGTGCTCTCTCGCCGCCCGCGGCGCAGCCTCTGCCCCGTGGCTCCCGGGCTGCACTGGGTATATGAATGGATGGCTTTTGGGTTAAGAAATTGAGTTTTAGGGTCTGCGTGACTGTGGGTTTGCTTCTCCTTGTTTCTCCGTATTTCTCCCTATGTATCTCTCTCTCTCTCTCTCTCTCTCTCTCTCTCTCTCTCTCTCTCTCTCTCTCTCTCTCTTTATCTTTCTATTTCTGCCTCTGTTCTCTCTCTCTTCCCCGACCCCAAAGCATTTTGTTCATCTCAGTCTTGAGATGATCCTTTAATAATGCACAGCTCTCTCCCTGCCTGGTAGTGCCCAAACCCAATTAATCTCTTCTCCAGATGTTCGGGCTGACTCTGGTTTCCTTATGCTCCCTGTAACCAAGTGTTTTTCCGAAGGGTATGGGTTTCTAAAGGGGACTCCTTGTGAGAGTCAAGCTGTCACCACATCAGCTCCCAGGAGTGTGAAGTTTGTTTTTGCGTCAGAAGGAGCGGTGCCATCTAAGGCTGCAGCCTGGTATGGCCTCTGTGATCTTAAGAGCTTCCCTAGCACCTCCTGAGTATGCCATCATGGAGACCCCTAGATGTTTGCACACCCAAAAGTGCTCTGGGGGCAGTCTTCCCTCTGAGTTGACGCTTTCAGGAGGAGCCTAGGTTATAAGCAAAACCCAGAAGCGCTTTCTTCATCTCTGAGCTTAAGGCTAGACAACTCGGTGGAGGTGGGGGTAGGGAGGTAGTGCTGCAGGAGACCGTGAGGTCAGAGATCACGAGAGACCACTGGGCAATTCACAGGTTTTTCAGGAACCCTGGGGGTTAAAGGTGTGTTTGGTTTAGCATTTTAAAATTATTTGTCTGCCTGTTTTTGTCTTCACTCAGAGCATGGCAGTACTGCAGATGGGGGTGTCTTAACTAAAAGTAAAATGTCGAAGTCAAGAGATCGCAGTCTAGGCTGAAGAACTGTGTTTGCTGAAAAAGATTCCAGGGGGAGCTGATTCCTCTTCTGGTGTGTGACCCTGAGGGCACTTGTGAGGAAAGAAACAGCCAGCCTTACACTTAGTTTCCCTATTCCCTGGGCTGGGAAGTGAAGGAACCTCCCTTTAGCCAGTGTTAGCAGTGTGGGTTGGGACCAAAACTATTCAGAGAAAACACTGTCATTTTCCTCTAATTTGCAAATTGCAGCTATTCATGTTGTATCGAACAGCTGAAGGAGAAAGGCCCCCCAGTTTTCACCTGCATTTATTGAGAAGAGGCTGGTAGTAGGAGGAATGCACCAACTTGTAGCTTATAATGCAAGCTGGATGTAATCGTTGGTGTGGGCATTCTGGTTAATCATTGCCCATGTTGGAATATATAGTAGCCTTTTTTCTATGTGATCTTAGAAGCTGCTGGCATGCAAGTCCAGTTCCCAGTTTCCCAGACCGTGTAAGCCTGCAAAATGAACAGAGAGAATAATAGTACACAGACCCATTGTTCAAAGGCACAATCAATTTAGGAAGAGAGAAAAGAATGGTAGGCGAATCTTCTCTGGGATTGCAGGGTTCAGTTCAATTAAGATTGTCCTATAAAAAAGAGACTCCTCTAAATGATTGAATTCTTAGCTGTCTAGAGATTTGAGTTCTTTTTTTTCCGCAGTCTCTATGGGTTGCCAGGGGGACCATGCCAAACCTATCATTTGAGACAAAAATGTATGGTGAGATAAGCTTCTAGGCTGGGGGAAGGAATACATAGTGACTTAAATGGGGGGCGGGGGAGAGGGTGCTAAGCACTGGGGGTGGGGAGGAGGTAGCAATGAGATGGTAATAAATGTAACAAATGCTGCTGCTGCCAGCAAAGCCTGGGATGAAGTTCTTCCCTGACAATTAGGCAAGAATGACTACTCAGATGTAAATAGTGTCTGTGATTTCAGATTCTCATTTTCCTGCTGGTGTATAAGACCAAAGATAAAGCTGAGCAAGTCCTCTATATATACACACTGAAGTGGTTAGTAAGTGACATGTCAGAGGACAGGAATCATATCCAGTAGGTCTTTCAAATCTAAGAATTTGAGGCTAATGAAATTAGTGTGTGGCCAGGGCTCTGCCAACTACAATTAAGTCACTGCAACTACCCTGCAATGAATTTTCAGCTCAAAGAAGCATTGGGGAGGAATTTCTGGAGATTTGTTTCTGAGCTTGTATAAAATAATACCTTCTAATGCTAAGAAAGATTAAATTAAATTAATATTGACAATGAGTAACATATTTTAAAAATAATTACAGAGTGGGGATGGCTTAAAGTAGAGAGTTTATATAATGTGGTGCCCAGAGGCTAAATCTCCCCTGACCACTATTTTATGGGCTATAAGTAAGATATATTATAGTAGAAAGTAATGGGAACATTTTTATTCAAGGCTTCTCTGTTATTGACTTGAGAGCAAATACTCTGAGAGTATAAATTACTCTTGCTACATCCTGACTCTGAATGAATAATATTTCATGTGTAATGTCATGGTCTATGCTATAGACTTGGAATTGAATGGCATCTGTTTCAGTTTTGTTCCCTCAGAAACAACTAGATGGAAAAAGTGGTCAACTTGACCCGTGTTGGAGCATATTGCAAATCTAAACCTGTGTACTTTGTACCATAAGTGAAATAGATTTGTAAATTTTCAAATGATTTCTTTCTGTCCATCGAAGCTTAAATATTATCTCAAACTCTTGGGGCAACAGTTTATGTATAAGTGCTTAATTTTCTTCTATCTATCTATCTATCTATCTATCTATCTATCTATCTATCATCTATCATCTATCTAATCATTTATCTATCTCATGTAATTGGATAGAACTAGGCACCTGGGATGGTGTGATATTACTATAGTGGATTTTTTAAAAAGCAACTCCAACCTACTCTTTTTTAAATTTCATAAATATAGGTGTCAGTGCCATTTGGAATAGTCTCTATAACAATCTCTGCCTCCACATTTACTGTGTCTAAGGAAATTTACCTAACAGATGGTGAGTAGGCAATTTTTAAAGGGGCATTTTTTAAAAGAGCAAAGAGGGAATAGAGATAGGCACATAATATATTCGAAGATACCTCCACATGTATTTTATGTGCACAATTAGGATGTCTTTGGACATTTTTTTCTTTAAGAATCATTGAAATACTGGATGCCTTTAATTCAATTTTATAGACAATTAGAGTTTAAAAAACCATAATTGCTCTATTTTTTATTTTTTATGTGTAGGTTTTGTCATGGATTTAAAAGGACTTGACCCGGTTACTCAAAGTGTGCTGTCATCTCGATGCTGCCATTAATTAGCTATGTTACCCTAACTAAGTCACTTAGTTTTTCTAGGCCTCATTTTTCTCTTCTGAGTTTTTTCTTTTTAAAAAAAAAAAAAAGTAGTTTCTAGAAGTCTCTAATCTCTTTGTGTCATGATTTAGCTTGGAGAAAACCTGCTCTTGTCAAAACTCCATGATGTATTTATTACCAGCTCTCACTCTGAATATTTGAGTGAGTTTGGGGGAACATTTTAAGGATATTTTTCACATAACCATCTTAGTTAATATTAGTCTAGCTGATTTCCCTTTTTCTTTTACCAGTGTGCTGCTTAGTGATATGTATTAAGGCTGGCGATGAGGACAATGACCTTCTAGGTCAGCTTACTGCATGGTTATAAGACATGGGGCAGGAAATAAGAACTGTGGAGTTTATAGTAGCAGATCTAGTTTTTATTACCCAGTGTCCTACCCCCTTTCATTTTGCAAAAACAGCAGGCTTTTCTTTTGGAAAACTGCCAAATGATGTACTGCCTCCTCCCTGGCCCCAGGGATGAGTTGTCTGATTGAGCTCAAGCAAAGCAAGTGATTGGTTCAGGTGTAGGCATCTGACCTTGACTAGGCCTATCCAAATCCTCCCTACGACTTTTCTGTCAAAGAAAAATGGGAAAGTTTTCTCTTCTCTCGGAATTTCTAAGCTAGGGAGATATGACTCTGGGACTCCCAGTAGTCATCCTACAAAAGAAGAGACTCTCTGTAGAAGAAAAAGCATGCCATGCTAAGCAGGGCTAAGTGATGAAGAGAGCTGAGCCCTACTGATATTCTGGAACACCCAATCCAACTATATCTGAGTCTAACTGCATCCTAGAATTTCTAGTACTTTTTCTTAAAATTTCTTTTTACTATTTTGAGTTTCTGTTCAGCCATGTGCAATTGAAAAGAAAGCATCACAGCTAAAACAGCTGATTTCTCTCATTTATGTAAAGTTCGCTGACTGGCATTCAAGTGAAAAATACTATGTGATATTTTCTTTACTTTAAATATAATCCTTCTAACCCAGGTTTTGGGTATTCAAAACTTATCATCCTTTTCCACTCCTCCCAACATTTACCATTTAACTTTAAGCATTTGTGTTCACATTTTTCCCAACTTGATACAGTTGAGAGAGAAGGGCGAATACTTTTTGAAGTAAACTGCAGCCTATTGGCCCTTCTGTTTGGAAGCTTTAGAATCATACAAGTATGATTCTTGGTTCCTTTCATTAAACCACATATTTTTTTTTGATGTCCCCAGGGCACAAGAGCATTTTCATGGCATAATAGAGTACAAAGTACATTAAACTCCTGGGTCACTCTACAGTAAGCATCAAGCCTAACTATTTTTCACCCCCTTTTTATTTTAAATAGGCAAAAAAGAAGAGTTGTAAACACATTTTCTCAATAACTAAAATGTACATGTAATTACTACTTAAGAGAACGTTTATGCAACATATAGTCAGACTGTTACTTAATGGACATTTTGCCAGTTGGCCCAATAAATATATATGTTTTATGTACTTAATGAAAACAAAAAACAATAAAATTTTCTTACAGGTAAATATCTGAAAAGAGTATTACGCCAGAACACTTAATATTATGGTATTTCCATGTTTGACAAATAACCTCTTTTCAATTATATTTACTACTAAATATTTCTTGGATCGAGATTATAAGGTAAAAAAATAAAACATATGAGACTACAATGATATGGGACACATATCTCATTTTAGGAGATCAGAAGTTCTATCGCTTTTCAATAATAGTACAAGTAACCATAATAATAATAATTTGAGTCCTCACTATGAGCCACTATGTGATACACTGTAAATACTTTGTCTCATTTAGTTTTGACAGTTGTCCTGCATAGGACATGTTGTGATCTCTATTGAATAGCTGAAGAAAGTGATTATCATAATCCAAAATCACATAGCATGTAAGTGTCAAAGTCTAGATTCAAATGTAGATTTGTCTGACAATACCCAGATTATTAACCACTAAGCGTACTGCTTGGTTGTTGCACAAATGCAGAAATGTTTAACAATTATAGATTTGCCTACCATCAAATTGTAGTGGCTTAAAGACACCGAAGTTGCTGATTGCTTAACCACATCTGTTTACAGAAAGAAATCATATTTTATTTTAGTTCTAAAACAGATTAAATCTGTAGGTCCTTAGAAACTTGAGCACACAGATACTTACCTTTAAATAAAAGGCACTTTTTTCCATAATGCAACAGGGAGCCTTGTTTGCAGGCAATACATATACAGTAGACTCTCCATTCAAATAAATAAATGAGAGATGTTTTTCTTTGTCCTAATGCAATGCCCATCATTAAAGATTATGATGTTTCTTCCTGAACTTTATTTCATTCACTCCACACTTTCTACAAACCTCAAGTGGGGGAATCCATCACTCAGATATATATGTGCAAAGTGAGAGTACTGTATTAATACAATTGCTGAAAGTCAAGTTGACAGAGCACAGGAAATATATCCTAACAAATGCAACATTATGTTTGTGTGGGCCATAGAAGAGGGAAGAATTTTCAATTTAATGGATTATTTTTCCTGTTGCTATAAAAGTACTACAGTGTAATAGTTTTATAATTGGTCATTTACAGAATTCTCCATCTCTGGGTGTTGTGCTTTCTCCATTCTGCGGCTGCCGATTCTTTCTTCTAGTCTTGATGGAAGCTAACAAGGAAGCCACTTCAAAGGGCTCAGCCTGTTTTTCTGCATTATTGTTTAGATATAAATATTTCTGTTTGTTAAAGTACTATTTAAACTTTTTATCGTGTTTTAAAATGAACTATGCTCTGAAGGTATTAGCACATGCAGACGTACTATGGGATATTTTCTAGAAGAAAACATGCTTCTATCAAAGGATTTATCAGAATTTTCATTTAGGGGTTAAGAATCAAATTCAGGAGTTAGACTTGAATTTAAATTCGTACTAACAACATATTATCTGTCTGACTCTGATCAAACAGGTACCATACTTCTGTCTTCAATTTCCTCATCTTTGAAATGGAGATAATAAAAGTATACCAGTCTGATAGAATAATTGTAAAGATTGCGTAAAATATGTGTGAAAATATTTTAGCATGGAGTTTAACATGTGATGAGTGCCTTTCAATACATTTAAAAGTTATTTTATTATTATGCTATCATTAAATATCATTATTGCTTAAATGTCACTATTGCTAATTTTGCTATAAAATTACCGTAATCGTGATGGATTCAACTCTTTTCTGTTTCTTTAGTTTAAATGGAAAATATATAAACAGAGAGAGAAAAAGAACCCTTTAGTGATAATGCTCAGTGGAAGGAGAATTTTCTTGGCACCGATTAAAGCAAATCATGAATTCCATGGACCTAAGATAGCAAAAAGGCTAAGAGAAGAGCAGTGGGCTTTAAGGTTAGCAGCCCCAGGTTCGAATTCCATTGTGATATTGTGATCTTTTTCTAGCTACAGAACCTTGAGGAAATTACTTAAACTTTTTGAGCTTTACTGCTAGTTTCCTCATCTATATTTTTCCATAAATATTTATTAAGCATCCCCATGTGTACATTTTTACATGGTTGGATATATCAGTGAATACAATAGACAAGAGCTTTCTTTCTCCCTCCCTCCCTCCCTCCCTTCCTTCCTTCCTTCCTTCCTTCCTTCCTTCACTTCCTTCCTTCCTTCCTTCCTTCCTTCCTTCCTTCCTTCCTTCCTTCTCCTCCTCCTCCTCCTCTCTTTCTCTCCCCCTCCCTCCCTCAGCTTACACTGTCATATGGAAATAGATGGATGTTATAAGTAAATTCTATGGTATGTTAGAGGTTGATGAGTGCTATGGAATAAGGAAAATAATATGGAGCACTGAAGAATATAGGGTTGAGAGTGCTAGAGGGGTGTACAGGTAGATTCTAATTTCAAATAGGGTAGTCAGGGTAGATTTCATAATGTGTCATTTGACCAAAGACTTGAAGTGAGGGAGTTGTCAAAATGGATTTGGGGGAGACCATTTCCTGAGAGCAGGAGCAGCCAGCATCAGAACTCTAAGGCAGAAATATTCCTGGCAATGCTGGAGGAATACCAAAGAGGCCATGATAGCTGAGTAAGTCAGGAGGGAGGAAGGGGCAGTAGGAGGACTTGAGGTCAGAGATGTGATGGAGTATATTGGGTAGGTCCTTGGAAGTCAGCACAGGCATTTTGTCTTTTACTCTAAATGTTTACAGCCAGTGGTAGGATTTTAGCACTAGTGTGACATGATCTGTCTCTTGTTTTAAAATAATAACTCTATTGTGGTATTGAGCATAGGGGAGAAGAGTAGAATTAGAGAGAATCTCAGGAGGTGATTTCTGGTGTCTACAAGATAGACATTGGTAGCTTTTGCCAAGATTTAGCAGCAGATGTTCCAAGAAGTGACACATTTGGAAGGTTGTGACATTTCCTAGGAATTGAATGTGAGATGTGAAAGGAAGAAATAGGATGAGGGTGAGTCCAAGATTTGAGGCTTGCGTAAACTGGAAAGATGAAGTTACTATCACCTGAGATGGAAAAGGCTTAGGCAGAAGTACTTTTGGAAAATTAAAGATCAGTTCTGGAGATATAAAATTTGATATGTTTTCTTGACATCCAAGTAGAGATGCTGAATACACAGTTGTATATACGAGTCAGCAGTTCTGAAGAAAGGTCTAGAGGTATGTTTTAATAAAATGAAAATATTAAAAATGATTACATGGAATTGTCATTATGAAGATTAAATAAAGTAATGTGATTAACACTGTATTCTCAAAACATTTAATAACTATTAGCTAAAAATAATTATCCTAAAAGAAAAATATTCTGTACAGTTGACCATTGAACTATGAGGGGGTTGGAGTGCCAACCCCTTCACACAGTCAAAAATCTGCATGTAACTTCTGACTCCCTGAGAACTCAGTGGTCCTTTGGTGTCTATGGTGGATTGGTTCCAGGACCCCCGCATATACCAAAATTTGTGGATGATCAAGTCCCTTATATAAAATGGTGTAGAATAATGCATACAATCAGCCTTCTGCATACGCAGACCCCTCCAGATCAAAAATAATAATTCTTTTCAATCCATGGTTGGTTGAATCCACAGATGTAAAAACTGTGGATGCGAAAGGCCAATTGTATATTTATTGAAAAATATCTGCATAAAAGCGCAACTGTGCAGCTCAAACCTGTGTTATTCAAGGGTCAACTGCAATTTGTTTTCACAGTAAAACTGAACAAAGTGGTGTCACATCATTTAATAGTATTTGTGACTCAATTATTTTAGTCAAGACACCATAACTACAAACATTTAGAGTAAACATTTCAATCTTCTACCTTTCACTCTGATACTGTAGCCATAGCTATATTTCGTAAGGTTTAAGTTAGTTGTAAGAGGGTACCTCTTTAATTAGAAGTAATTGTGAACTATCTAGTTCATTGCAACTATGTATGTGTATGTGTGTGTGTGTGTGTGTGTGTGTGTATAGAGAGAGACAGAGACAGAGATCTCTCTCTCTCAATCTCTCTCTCTCTCTCTCTCTCTCTCTCTCTCTCTATATGTATATATATATAATTTTATGCCTCAAGAAACTCAGTGGATAATTTGCATCACTGATATACATGAGAGTTTAAGCAGTTACTGGATAGTCAAGGAAAAATAATGTACTTGTCTTATAATATCCATATGAGTAGCTACTCTGAACAATTTTACCAGGTATTTCACATCTTTCATTAACTTTGCCATTGAAAACATTGCAGGGAGAATTTTATCTTACTGATTTTGAGCTTCCTTTACATATTTGCAAATCCTTAAATAGGCTTTGTAGTTTAACCAAATTCTGTTCCTTATTTATTTGGCTACTAGATATTGGTCTAAGCATGTATTTATACTAAAAAAATGCATGACCATGTTGTCACTATGCATCTATAATTTTATTTTAACACTATCATTATGTAAACTATATTTTAATTGTAATTATAACAAATTCTATATCAACACACATCTATTTCTAATGTTCAGGGGGAGAGCAGCATGTAGTAAATTTTATCAAAATATAGCATCTGAAGAACAGAACAGAGGGTAATTGTGTAATTTTGTATTCACTATAATTAAGTTCAGTAGAGTTGGCATAATAGAATTAAGATGAAAAAAATACAAAACATTGAGGCACCATGGCTCCTACTCATAACCCACCCTTTTTACATCAGAGAGCACAGGCTTGGTGTCTTTCTGTACAGAAATAGAGAAAAGAGGAGACCAGAGTATGATTGACAGGTATGAGAAGAGTAGAACTATGAAAAGTAACATGAAAATGAAATACTGCTTTTGGATTTAGTAGGAAGGGAAAATCTACTAGCGCACATGCCTACTGGGACCACATTTTCTAGAACAGTTAAACCCAATGTCAAATTTGCTGTCCCACCTTCCGCATTAGTAGAGACATACTTACACACCAGTCTTTGCTTCCTGTTTCTTGATAATTGGTTGAGAAGGTTATCACAAGAACCGTATTTTATGAACAAAGAACATTGCTTTGAAATTATTGGTCCTTCTTCAGTTGCTGCTCTCTAAGCTTGATCTCTCTTTCTCTTGGACTTATTTAAGTTTGGAGTGTAGGAGTGAGTAATGGGGAAAGATCATTGGACTTTTTCTATTTTCATGAGGCAGTATAGCATAATGGTTAAGTCTGTAGGTGTTGGGCATAGTTCAAATCCCTACTTTCCACTTACTAACCATATAAGCTTGGGCAATTTACCTGATAACCCGGGCCTCAGGATTCCTTTCTGTAAGATGATAATGATGATATTCCATCCTCATAGGACTGTTTTCAAGGTTAAGTGAGGTTACCCTTGCCAAGCACTTAATACAATGCTTAGAGGCAGTGAGATCTATTTATTATAATTATTGTGGTGGTGGTTGTTATCATCATCATCATTATCACCATCACCATCACCATCACCATCACTACCACCACCACCATGCCAGGTGCTATCTCTGTCTTTCTTATGCCTTATTCCATTATTACCCAACCCCCTTTCCTGTTATGTTTCTGGGCAGGGTAAAGCTGTCATCAGAGATTTTGCTTCCACTGGTATCTGACCCCTAGTCATCAAGGTGGCATTACCAGGACACAGCATTTATTGCTGCTCATTTAAATGATCCCTGTTTTGAGAAATGAAGTTGGATGTTGAAACCTAGCAGGGTGAAAGAGAAAGGACTTTGTTTTTTACTCAGGAGGACTGAGTGAAACATTCGAGCCCTCAAAGGAGAATTAGCAAAGGGCAAAATGCTTAATTGTATACTTTAGAGATTAACAGCAAGTCAGATAGACTGAACTTGAACTCATTGCCATCACACACTGACAGTGTGATCTTAGGTGCTTATTGTAAACTCTCTGGGCCCTAATGTACATCTGAAAGAAAGGAATAATATTAGGACCTACTGCATAGCATCGTTGTGAATAATAAATGAGTAAATCTCTTTAAAACATTCAGTATATTGTTTGGTATACAGTAAGCACTTAATAAATTTCAGCTTCTGTTACTACTACCTCTACTAATATTATTAAGCAGTTGAACAAATCTGAAAGCCCTTCCTCAGTTTGCACATAATCATTTGGACAACCAGCTTACATTTGTCAAGCATTGCTGTATATAAAGCCTCCTGAACTCAGGAGTCCTTCAACTGTACGCCCAGTCAGAGCCAGTTCTGGGAAGTAGAATTCATATAACTACTTCCACCATCAACATAACTCTCATTGTCACTCTGCCAACCATACTGAGTACTTCCTGTGTGCCAGGCACCAAACTTAGCCCTGTATATGGCTGTATCATGCTGTTCTCATATTCAGGTAGAAGGCTTTATCATCCCCATTTTACACATAAAGAAACTGAAATTTTGAGAAGTAAGCAACTCTCTCAAAAGAAGGATGATAAAGCCTTCTACCTGAGTATGAGAACAGCATGATACGAGATGGAGCCAGGGTTTCAAACCCCTATTTCTCTGACCTCAAGATCCCTTACATATTATTATACCACATACTGGTAATAAAATAACCTAGCCACTCCAGTAAGAGTAGAGAAGATTCTCAATCCCCATATTCCTCTATTCCCCATCCCGCCCCTCATCTCGTTACAAGAAGGGAGAAAAGGGGACTCCTCAAAGACCAAAGGGAACTATTCTCTTCAGACTTTCCAGAATCAACTAATATTTTATTTCCTTCTTAAGAATCCCCACATATTCCTTTTGGTACTTACCTTGGCCTTTTAGTATTCTTACGTTCTGTACATGACTCATCCACTCTATTTAATGTTAATTTATTTGAGGTCAAGTATAGGGTCTTACTCATCCTGAAATACAATTATCTCCTATAACATCAAACTCTGCTTTTCTTCTGGGAGTGCTTCTGCAGATATTTGAGTTTTGTTGAAATGTGCTCAGCAATAGTACATTAAAAGTTACATAGAAAATGCTTTTTTGTAAGAAAAACTTTCTAAATAAATCTCTAGTTGGTTATTTTTATAGGATTATTACAGGGTCCTGGATCTTCAGAGTTTTTTTTTTAATATTAAATACCTCATATTACTTTATTTTAACATATAATAATAAACCTGAGTTTTCTCTATCAAACCTACAAGAATTCACTAGCTTTTAACTTAGCTTGTTGATTATGTGTTGTTGACTTCTCCATTTACAATATAACTTGATCTTGGCAGGAGTGGGCTGGATATGAAAGTGTATCTTAGAGCCATACATTGGTTTTCTAGAAAACTAACATAAAAAAAAACTTGAGTTCTTTCATATTTCTCTAGAACTCATCAATTATTTCATTTGTGTAATCCATTCATCCAGGAGGAGTAAAACTGTTTTCAAAGTGTTTATCCTAAATTGTTCATATTCTTCTCACTAGTCTTAATTGGGAAGAGAGTAGGCTGAATGGAAGTCATTATGACCACTGGGACCATTGGAGTAGGAACCAGTATCCTGAATTTTGTTTTTGTCTCTCTCCTATTAATGTTAATTAGCTAATGTCTTGAGTGCTTGCTAGGTGCCAGGTACTTTGCAGACCATCACAAGTGGATTATGTCATTTAATCTCTTGAGAGTCATATGATGAAAATATGTATTATGATACCCTATAATGCACACATGGAACAGGGCCTCAGAAGTTATTATTTGCTCATTAAAATATGGTAGAAGTATAACTTGAATTCAGGTCTCTCTGGCTCCCAAATCAATGATTTTTTTCCCACTAACTTAAAGTTGTATAAATCTGTAAGAGTGCACTAGTTTCTATAATTTCTTCAGCCATGACTTTTTACAATTGTCTGATTGCAAGCTTACAGAGATGAGGAGGGGTAGGGAAGAATTTCACTGTACTGCATGGTATCTTAGATCAGTATGAGGTCTGTTTTATGATACCAGTTCATCCATTCATTTATCCATTAATTCAACATAACATTGAATGTCTACCATGTGCAAAGCCATTTTAGATCACACATATTATAATAGAGTGAATGCCCTTTCCATAGCCTCTCCCATGGCAGTCAGAGAAGACTTGGACAGGCTTGCCAGCAATGGGGGAGGGGTTTGGTGCTGGGAGCCTAGCTTGTCCCACAGGACAAAACAAAGATGTCTTGATGCCATGGTCCAGCAGCACATGTTGTCTTACTATTTTTGCCTGGAATTAATGATATAAGTGCTTTAGATTTGGATATGGAAAGTAATTGAGGATATATATATATATATGTGTATATATATATATATATGTATGTATGTATGTATGTATATACATATATACACATATATAAATTTTGGCTTCTGCTAACAAGTAACAAATATAATTTTTAGCAGATACACACACACACAAGAAAATAATCAGATTTAATTCAATAACTTCCTTTTTGTAGATTTGTGGTTGTGATTTTACATCTGCAGATATATTTGCTGAAGAAAATATTTTTTTTATTTTACAAAAAAATGAATTCACTTAACACTCATACAGCATATTCCAAGCATCTTAGTACAGTTTAAATCTTTAATAGCATTGGAGTATGGAATTGCAAACATACCACAAACTCTTTCGAAAGTTTAATTATTTAAATTTCTCTTATATCTATTTACTTTTGTGAAGTTGTGAAAAATAAACATTAAATCATATTATCTGTTTCTGTCTGTGTAATTGAAGACAGCAAATGCTGACTGGAACACAAAATACTAAAATTAAAAATGTATTATTTGAAATGATTATAACTAAGAAAATGGCAACAAAATTCAAAGAATTCAACTTTCAAACTCACTTTTTTGTGAGTATGTAGTACTTCTTCTGACGAGATTAATTTTAGGGCTCTAGTAAGACCTTTAGGACACCTGTTTAATGAGCAATTATTTTGTGTCTGAGACTGCTCTATGCATTAGAAATTCTAAGATTAGTAAAATAATAGTAATAATACAAACAACAACAAATCTTCATAGACTTCCTTGCAAAGAAGTAAAGTCCACTGAGAAAACAGACTGGTGAATCTCACATTAAAAATGGCAAGGATTTTTGTTAATGTGCTGAGGAATCATGGCAGGCATGCTGACCAGGCAACTTCCTAGACCTCGTCTCCAGTTGAACAGGTTTAATATCCTGGAAACTCTATTTTTGGTGAACGCCTCCAGGAGAGTCTGAGATGGATGTTCTCAGTTCTCCTCAACCTTTAGTGTATATACATCAGATTTTCCTGAGAGTCTCATTAAAACACAGATTCCGGGGCCCCTCCAACAGAGTTTCTGGATCAATAAGATTACGTTTCTCATCCAGAGTTTCTAGGACAGTCGGTTTACATTTCTTACCATTCTCCAGTTGTTGCTGATGTTACTGACCGAAGGACCACACTTTGAGAACCATTTGTTTATGAAAAATATCTTCTAAAACTCTGCAGTATGGGATTCTGCATGTCATGAACAGGATGGGCACAGAGAAACATAGGAGGACAAAGGAACTCTACCCTAAATTAACCAAAGGTAACAATAGTAGCTAGAATTGATTGACCCAAGAAAGATTACAAGAACTTTACCTGCATTAGCTCATTTAATCCTAACAATAAGGCATGCAGGTGTTGCTTAATGTACTTGTCTTACAGAGGAGGCCAGAGAAAGTAATTAATTTGGCCAACTCCTAAACTACTATGTTGCAGATTAAGAATTCAAATCTAAGAAGTCTGATCCAGACCCCACACTCTTAACCATTCTGCTTATAGAGAGAAGTAAAAGATTGTCAGTGAAAGCTTCCTGGAAGGACTGGCCTCTGAGTAAAGATAGAAGGATGAGTGGACATAAATATATTACTCATTTTTTTGAAGGGGATAAGTATCAGGGCTTCCCAAAGGAACCAGCCTCCCACACATCTACCCTAAGCAAATCTGATTATCCAGAGTCTTGAATAGGAGTATGACTAGGGGATGCTGGGAAGGATTCTAGAAACCTGAGGCTAGAATTCCATATCTATTATTAATGAGTTTGGCTGAACTAATAAAAAGTGAATAAGAGATTTACCTCATTTTCATATGTAACAGGAAGTATGTAGATGGTCCCTCTGATTAATTCAATAACTAAAGAATATAAGCAAGAAATAGATTCCTTCTATCCTCCAGCTCCCACATCTCTTAATTGCAAGGTGACTGCCGAATCTCTAGCAATGTTCTAACCATTCAGGCAGGAGAAAGAGAAGGGAGGAGGGAAGGAAGGGAGGGAGGGAGAGAGAAAGAGAGAGAGAGAAAAGGAAAGAAAGAAAAGAAAAGATAAAAGAAAGGCAGTGTCTAAATCAGTGAGCAAATTATTTGCCACAAATCGTCAACAGATATCCTTAGATATCATAGGCTAAGGATTTAAGCTGACCAGCTGACCACCTTAGCCTTAAGGATAACAGTAGCTCCTAAGCCGGGTCTCTAATAGTAAGGAATAAAGAGAGAGTGGTGATTGACTAGGCAGCTAGTAGTGTCTGCACGGATTTCTGCCCAACTATCCTAAAGAAATACCCCCAAACTCTGTTTTATTTAGTATATTTTACTTTAAAGAATGGTGGGGAAACATTACTTATCTGTAAATAGCCTCTTAAAAAGGGCACAATTATATAATTATGCTACCCCCTGGAGAGTTCAAGGTTGAGGACATTTTGATCTTAATTTAGTAACTTGCAGTTGATTATCCTGGAATGACATCCTCTCTCTGCAGATGTTCCGTCAGGCTTTAGAAAATTCTGGAAGAAGTGGACAGAGAACTTTCATAGTACATGTGTAAGTGATTTGAATCTCTTTGAAATAAAATCCATTTAGGAACCAAAAAGCATTTCATATCTTTGCTATTTTTTTCTTCTTCTACATTTTTACAAATTTTTCTTTCAAAAATGCCTTTGAACAAATCTGTTAGATATCACCCATCCATTTCTCCTGTCTGAATTCGTTACTACTAAACATTCTTCAGCCTGCTGTCTCTCACTCCTCTTTGTCATAATCATTTATCTGGGTACTCATCCCATCTCATCTCATATTTGGACTCATGTTTTAGAGTAAAGCAACAGTCTGCTATGACTTCTCCATAACTTGAAGAACCTGACTTTGTGTGAAAAATAGTAGACTTAGTGATTAATTTAAAAGATAATCAATATGTGGAATGTTTCTGAGAATTAAAGAAAAAAAAAAGAAGATAAAAATATAAGCCCTGAAAGAAACATAGAATTCATCCCATTCAAATATTTCATTTTACAGATAAGGCAACTGAAATCTAAAGGAAAAAAAAAATCATTAGTTAAACACTAAGAGATAAACCTTAAATCTTTGCAGTGTGATATACTGGAAGTTCATTTCTTATTCAGAAATGGTGGTTTGGGGATTATTTTCTGCTCAGTGATTTAGGAACCCACTGCCTTCATTATGTAACTTCTACATTTTTCTCAAAAAAAAAAAAGGAAAGTTGCAAGAGCGAGTATCAACTAATTATCCTTCAACTCTAAATTATTCATATCACTTCTGGTCACATTCCTTGGAAGAGAACCAGGAATGTGGCCATGCATAGATAGATGCAAGTGGAGATGGAGGATGTTGTCCCTGGCTTTGTTCTAGGGATACCTCTAAAATTTGGAGGAGCTAATTAAAGTCTTTAGTCATAACTGGTCATTTCTACCATGAAGAATGATTAGTCTAAGACAATGGATTAAGCATGTGTGTGTATATAATAAACACATATATACCCATATCCACACACACACACACATATAGGTATAGTCTATATAAATTAGTATAGGCTGATGCTGGGGGCTTCTACCTTGTAAAAGGACTATAGATCAAATTTCCTCTTGTTGCTCTCCTTCCTAGTTCAAGATCACTACAATTTTTCTTCATCCTAATAGCTCACTCTTACCTCAGTGTCACATGAAAACTGTGAAAGAAATTATTCCAAAGTCTCCAATGCTTTAAAAAGTAATACAATACTGAAATCCTAACAATTTTACTCTGTGGGAAGTAAATTTAGATTGATACCAAAAAGAAAGCTGGTTTTTCTTTTATTCAAATAATCTGAGCCAAGGTATAAAATAAAGGGGAAATTGGTGCACTATAAATCTTCTTATTGAAAATTAAAATATTTTTAATTGTAAAAGTAATACAAATTAATTGCAGAGACTCCAAAAATTGACAGGATATAAAGAAGAAAAAGTAAAAATAAATCAAAATCCCATTTCTGATAAATCACCTCTTGAGGATTTTTTAAAACTATTTTTGTGAGGGGGTGTGTACCAACATAATGCAAGCATAAAATATTTTAATTAGATCAAACTATAAAATTATTTTATAACATATTTTTACTTAGCAATATATTATGAACAGGGTTCCGTATCACCTAATAAAAGCCTGTATCCTCATTTTAATGGCTGGACAGCATCCCACTATTTATTTAACCAGTCTCTTACTGCTCAACATTTCGATTTCCAACGTTTTTGCTTCTCTAAACAATGAGAGAAACATCTTTGTTCATATGTCTTTGAGCATTTATTCATTTATTTTCTTAGAATGGATTTCTGGAATGTGAATGGCTGCTTGTCAGTTTTGGTACCTTCTGACATATTGTCTTCCAGAAAGGTTACTCTGCCTTACTTTTTTACTAGAAATTTAACATCCCGTGTGGTTCCTTACACTCTTGCTAATAGTGGTATTATCAGTTTTTTTTTTTAAATCTTTATAATTCTGATGACTAAAATATGACATCTAAATCATTTTAATAGTATTTTAATTAATAATAGTGAGGGTGAACATATTTTCATATATTTATTGGCTGTTTATATTTTTTCTTTTGTAACTTTATGACATTTACTTATTGTTCTCATCAATTTATAACAAATTTTTATATATTGTTTACTTTGTTATATTGTTACAGATGCAGTTTGTTTTCTTTTAATTTACTAATTTTTATTCTATATGTGTAGGACCTGTTTAATATTATCTAATCTATTTAAAAACCCTTTAATGAACACAAACATGGGGAAAACCACCAGTTACTCTCTTGTATTGCATAATCAATTTATTTTCTTTTGGGCAATATGAGAATGTAAATCTTTATTTTATATGGTTAGAAAGAGTCAATTCCCTCTGGAATGGATTATAGCCTTTGTGATGCAATAAAGATTTTATAGGGTAGATGGGGTCTACAGACGGGAAGGCCATAAATCACACTCCATTGGGGGTAGCCTTATTTATAAAAATGGCACTTAAGATTGTATGTTTGCCATCAGATAAGAATAATTAATTTTTAGAATGAAATGCTAATATTATCAAGAACAACCTAGGACAAGCTAGTGGCAAGAAGGGAGGGGTTTGGGAGTGGGGACTAGCCTATGTCTCCTCCAAAACAGGAGTACTTTAAACTCTGGAACTCTTTCATGAGTTATCTTGATCCAATTAACCTAGCTAGTATGGGTTGTCAAGTAGGGTGAGTAGATTGAGAAGTTCAAGAGTTCATCCTTGGTCCCCTCTGGAAATGAACCAAGAGTATTATGTCGAGCAGAGGGGATCAATCCTCAATGTGGAGACTTGGAGCACCTCCTATAGTCCTTAAAGTCAATGTGAGACAAATGCCAACACAAATCGTGGTGATAACAGTATCAATGAGGTGACATTTAGTCCTTTAAATGACTAATATGTTTTTTCTGTGTGCTATCCATTGGCAAAATGGGCAAAGCCATTTGACAGATCTATGTGGTAGAGATGAATCTGACACTCAGTTTTTTGAAAAACTGAAATTTCATCCATTTTTCAAGAACAGTGGTTACTTATTTTGCTTTATTCTCCCAGGTAGAAGTAGATGACATTGTAGACAGTAAGATGTTACCCCATTTCAAATAACTAATATCTAATAAGTGTTATAGTTGTAGTTATAATAAATATAATTTATTTAATGTTTCCTATATTTCTATATTGTAATGATTAAGAGTGTAGTTTCTTGAGCTAGATAATCCTGGGTTGGAATCTCACCTCCATTATCTCTTTATTTTTTCCGGTTTTGTTGAGGTATAATTAACAAATAAAATTGTAAGATATTTAAATTGTACATCATGATGGTTTAATATATGTATACATTGTGAAAGGATTCTCCTCATCAAGTTAATTAACACATCCAACACCTCACATATTTATCTCTGTTTTGGTGAGAACACTTAAGTTCTACTCCCTTAGCAAGTTTCAATTATATAATTATAATTACCATTATCAATTATCAATTATACCATTATCAGTATTATCAATTATAGTTACCAAGTTGTACATTCGATCCTCAGATCATATTCATCTTATAGATGAAAGTTTATACCCTTTACCAACCTCTCCCTATTTCCTCCACCACACAACCACTTTCTGCTTTGTTTCTATTAGGTTGACTTTTTTTTTTTAATTTTTAAAAATTTGTTTTAGATTCCATATATAACTGATACCATGCATTTGTCTTTGTCTGACTGACTTTAGCATAATGCCTTCCAGTTTCATCTATATTGTCACAAAGGACAGGATCTCTTTTTTTTTTTAAAGCTGAATAATATTCCATCATTACCTCTTAACTGAGTAATTTTTGGTACATTATTTATACTTTTTAAGCCTCAAGGATTTTACTTTCTCTGAAAATAATATGCTAACAGGTTATTTTCTGATATGTGGAATGTTTGCTGAATCAACAAATTCTCATTTGAGATAATAAATGTGACACTTAGCATTGCATTAACATTTATTATTACTCTCCTTGTTAATTTTTGCAATAAATTATGTAATAAGTAATAATAATAATTTTATAAAATGCTTTGGGTGCACCAGGCACTTTTCATATATTATCTCGCTGCATCCGTACCACAAGTTACTATGTAGATAGTATCTTCCACATTTTTTCCTTTGGAGGAAACTGAAGCTCAGTGAGATTGGATAGCTTGCTCAAGATATGAACTCAGGTCTGAATCACTCCACATGTATGTTCTTAACTACTTAATGTCTATAATTCAACATCTGCCTTTGTTTGTTATTGTTTTTAACTTCCAAGCATCTGATCAAAAATTCCTTTCTTTATTTGGAGAATTTTCCACTTGGCGAGTCTTGGTGAGAAACAGAGCTTTCCTCCTATTATACAAGCTGAAAATACCAGATACACTGTTTACTCTTTTTCTCAGTCTCTCTTACAGCTGGCAGACAGTCAGGTGACGTAGAATTGGCCAATCACACCCATGTCCTAGGTTTTGAATTAGAAATAAATGATGTGAAGAAGAAAGGACAGAGGTGCCCGGGTCAACTTCCTGTATTCTGTTCCTGCCGGGTCATCAAGGCAAGCTGGGACATATAACACGACTTTGGCATGATTCTGTAATTTTAATAGGATAGCTTGACTTCTGAATGTTTAATCTGCTTCTAGTTACTGAAACCTAACCAATAACCTTTCAAAGAATTTTTTTTCTACTTGAATCTGCCATATCTGGTTCCTGTTGCTTGCAAATAAGAGCTTTCCTGATATACAATGGTGACCTACTTATCCAGGCAAGTGCGACATATTCCTGTCAGGATCAGAGGGCAAGAAAGTTCCCCGAACATCTGAACATGAGGAAAAAGACGTAAGAAGAAAAATTACGCCAATTCTGCTTGTGTTATAATTTTTATCTGTAGCTGTCCCTGTTTCACAGGTCATATGCTAAGGATCTTGTACCTTCACCTATTGTAGACAGGCAAGGTAAACCCAGGGCTGCCACCCAGAGGCCCTTTGGGCTCTACAGTGAAAGACTTCACTCACTGTCTTTGTCATTTGACACTACATTGTTCCTCTCTTTGGGAGGCAGCTTCTTCTGTGTGTGACAAGTACATGCTTAACCGAGACGTAAATGGACAGAGGTAAAATATACCAAAATTAGCTACAGAAAAAAAGCATAAGGACATATTATCTGTCATTTGATGGTGTTAGTACCCCACATACATTACAAGTCCTTGAACAGAAAGGTATGTATGGCCCAGGGAATGCTGAACTTCCATGTGGCAATATGTCTATACTAATGAAGATAATAATGATAGCATTGGTAACATTTATCAATACTTTCTGGTTGAAAGGCATATCATTCTAATGACTTTTATCCCCATTATGACCCTTTGAAGTTGTAAATATTATTATTCCAGTATCTTTAAGGTTCAAAAAATTAGGAATTTACCCTAGATCACAATTGGTTGGTACAACAATCAGAACTGGACACTAGTTCTGCCTGAATTCTCAGCCTGTGACTCTAGCAATTATTTGTTTGAAGCAGATCCATTCTAATGTTGCCAAAGCAATGAAACACACACCTACTTCTAACCAATTTTAATTTAGAAGCTCTGGAGTTAAATGCGGAGTAGTTGAGTATGATTGAACTAAGATGTCTTTATAGACAATGGATAATATAAGAAAAATTGTTTAGAAGTATATTTGTATATTGCACTACACTGTCATAACTGCGATTGGTTAGCCATTGGGTAACTCAATAACACAAATTCTAATCCAATTTCTAATCTCACTTATTTCTTATGTAATATTTGACCTATTGAGACAATTTTCTTTGTTCTTTTCTACAAACACAAATTAACATTCAAAACATACTCATCACCTTGGGAATATATTTCCTCAGTTATTCAGGGGCTGAATACGAGTGAGAGAGAAAAAATACACATAAATAAATCTCTTTGCTTATGAAATATGGTCGTCATTTTATACATTCTTTATATTGTTAATACCTCAGCATTTACTAACATTCGCTAATTTGTATTTTTTTGTATAACAATTTTATTCACACAGCATTTTTAAATTAATCTTTATTTTAATCTATTTTTTATTAGTTTCAGGTGTACAATATATTCAACATTTATATACCTAATGAAGTGATCACCACAATAAGTCTATTAACCATCTGACATGGAACAATGTTATCATAATATCATTGACTATATTTCCTGTGCTGTACATTACATCACTGTGACTAATGGACTTTATAAGTGGAAATTTGTATCTCTCACTCCCTTTCACCTTTTTGTACTTCTCTCTACACTCTTTTTACATATGGTTTATCATTTATACTCTATTTTACTAACCTTAATAATCAAAGACTTTGACAAACTCATCAAACTCATCAGGCCCTACACTTTTATTTCAAACTCATGAAACTAAGGTGGAAAATAAGGTGGTGAGTAGAAAATGTGTATGTATCTGTACATTGGTGGGATGACCTCCTTTAGTACTCCTTTCCTCAGTGAATGTGAGAGACTTCCATTAAAATAAATAGCTGCCTTGAGGAGAAACCTAAGAAGAGGAAAAACGGAAGTTTTAGGTTATGGTAAAATAAAAAAAAATTTTTTTTTGAATAGTTTAACACCTTAAGTTCCATGGTGAAAATTTTTCCACTTATAGCTGTAACTTCCCATGAAATTCTGGGAAATTTCATTAATAGAGAATGGTGCTGAGTATACCTGTTTCATTTCTCTCTGCTTTAATTTTTCCTTGCTATATTGACATTAAAATCTGTAGTGGAATCACATAGTAAGCAGTCTAGGAAATTAATATATTTGATCAAAATCTCCAAAGCAAATTTTTGATGGAGCTACTATGAAAGTCACATAAGGAAAAAGCAACCTAGAATTGTTCTTATGTTATTAAATATGCTAAAATAACAAAAACATCTTATTTCTAGCTAATAAGATAGTCTTTATGTGATATTAATTATGGCAGAAAAGAAATTTCTACATTTACTGACTTTATCCTAAAAATGTTAAGGAGTGGGGACAAATTAACTAAATTAGTTGTTTTGGATTCGAGTTCTAGTTTTTAGTAGCCATTCTTCATGTAGATTTCAGAAAATTGACATTTTCTGAAGCAAATATAGCTCATTTACCATTGCCACTAAATATGCTATTGTGTAGATTTACAAAAAAAGTATTATCAAATATATTTATTTTCAAATGATTTATATAAATGTATCTATTCATATTATTATTCTCCCTAATAAATCAAAATATGTTATATACTATATTCATCTTCTGTGACTTAAAAAGGGTATATATGTTCAAACTCATTCAAATATTTATTAGGTGTCTACTAAGGGCCAACCACTACCCTAGGCTGCAGAGATATTGTGTTAGAGATGGAAAATGTCCTTGTCCTCCATAACTGATATTTTTATAGGAAAAAATATTGGGTCAAACTAAGTCAAACAGTTTCTTTGTTACAGAACTTCTTAAGAATCTTATAAATTAAGAGCCTAGTGAACAACAGGTCCTAAATTTGTCAAAATGAATCCTTTCTTTCATGGACTTTCCCATAGAATTTGTGATCCATTGAAAACACTTTGAGAGACATTACTATTCTGTAATTGTTAGTTCATTACTCTCTATTAGGCAACTAAATACTGAATTTATGACATTTTTCTGGATTTTTTTTTGGAGGATACAATGATGTACATGACCCACTGCAATTATAAGGGCATCTAGTTTAGTTAGGAAGAGAAGACGTGTAATACACGTGTATATGTATGTATATATGAAATATAATTTATATAGCACACAATTCAAATTGTGTCTTACGAAAAAGATCAAATTGTCTTCAAAATGTGAGGTCAGAGCAGGTTTCACAGAGTAGGTAGAATGCAAACTGGGCAGAATTTCAGTAGGTTTATTTGATTCTTACTGTAGGATAAAATCAAGCATTTCACTAGTTTTCTGACCTTAATGGAGCAGCATTCCATCTGGAGGGAACAGTACGATCAAACATGCAGTGGTGGAGATTGCCAGAGTGTAATATCCCAGTACTTGGAAAGTTTGAATCATCTGCTTTCTCCAGCCTGGAAAAACATATCTCAAGTAAAATGCAAGTACAACAGAGGCCGATGCTCTTTGCTTTATATATTGCTTTGGTTTTATAACATGCAACAATGTAGTAATCTGTTTAGTATGATCATTATCCAGGAGGGTTCTTAGTAACAGGAGCAGAAAAGAAAGGCCTGTCTTTCTGTGTTTCTTCCTTCTGCTCATGAGCCAGAGAAGATGCCAACATCATCGACCTTGGCATAGTTATCTACAGGGGGCCTGTCAAGACTCATTCTAGAGAAAGATAACTAGAAGTCCGAAGAAGGATTCCAAAGATATAGTACAATTTTGCATATCTTATAGACTAGGTACAACAAAGATGTCACCCCAATGGTCCCCCTCCTTAAAAATACCAGTATGTTTTTTCCTAGTGTTTGGCAGAACTTTAGAGGTAGACCTGGAATAAGGGTAGAGAATAGTCTTAACATTCTAGCTTCTGGAACAGGGCCTAACACACAACAGGTTTTCAATAATCTTAACAAACCATAATAAACTTTTCTTTCATGTCAAAATATATTACCAAAAATACATTATTACATTTATTTTTTTCTTTAGCTTTACAACTTGGGTTCTACTATTATTTTCACTTTATAATTTAGTAAAGTGATACTCAGAGAGCATAAGTCACTTGGTAAGAGCTAGTAAGAGATAAATCTGCACACTTTCTGTCAGCTCCTACAGACCAAAATTTAACTATTTAAAAATATACCTCAGAACATTTTAATGAGTTAATAAGTAATCCCTCATAGACTGACCAAATCATTATATTAGGTTCAGCAAAGTGGAGAAATGGTATAATAATAGTTGGATAGTTAATATAAGAATTTACTTGCATTAAATTTTCTAAGTGATTTTTAGCTGATGGCTTCATGATTATAAGCATTGTATAGAAATGGCATATTTTAGTGATTGGAATAAGATCTCAAATCGAGTGAAATATATATTTATTCCTAGACCAATGTGAAATGAGTAACAAATGACATTGAGATGCCATCTAGAAGTGCTCCTGTGTAGTTCATCATGTCAATAATTTTTAAATGTTCAGGGTTGATAATATATGCAGCCATAAAACATATTTCTAATCAATGCAAATAATATTTTTCCTATGCTAAACCCAGAGTTAAATTATAGCACACAGCATAAGATTAATGGTCCATTTTTTTTCATCATCACTGTTAAATTACTTATTCTGGAAGTCATTCAGAAGGATGTGAATTGGACTTCTGCTGAAAAGTTGGAATGAGATTTTGCCTTTAATGAAAATATTTCTCCCTTTGACCCCTATTTCTAGCTTCTTGGGAAAAAAAGGGACAATTCTTCTAGGAACAATTGCATGTTTATAACTGGCTCATAATACATATGAAAGAATATTATGCCTTCTAAGCAAAATCTATCTTGGCATATAAAATAAATTTTACCTACAATTTCATAAAATGAACACTGATTCTGAGGTAAGGTCTTTTGCTATTTGACTCCTGGATCACATTCATGAATATATTTTGCTTGAGACCAAGTCTGAACTGAACATGTTATCCATTAATGCAGTGTATCTAGCTGTATAATCTAAAACGCAGGCTCCTTGAGGGTAGGTACTATATCTGCACCATCAGTGTAACTAATGCTAAGCTCAGTGTCTAGTGTTTATGAGATGTTCAGTCAGTACTTATATGAATAATGTGTGTGTATGATGAGCAAAGATTGGTTTTCCACTTTTAAAGAGCCAAAATATCCACACTTGTCTTCTATGGATATTGGATGCCAGAATCTTTGCTACATTATTCAGTTCCCTTTGTGAGTTTCCTGAAAGGGCATTTCCCATCTTTAAAATGTCTATCTCCCCTTGTGTTTTCTGGAGAATAACTCTTCTACCTTAAATATGAAGTCTCATTATTGACTCTTTAAGATGGAATTTATTACCTCCTTTTCTATAAAGAGAATTAATTTCTTTATTCAACTGTGCTCTACTGGTGTGAGGTGTATACACACACACACACACACACATATGCACACACACGTATATGCACACACACACATATATGCACATATATACACACATATATGCACATATACACACATACATATGTGCACATATATACACACATATGCACATATATACACACATGCACACGTACACATATACATATATGTGCATATATGTGCATGCATGTGCATATGTGTGTATATGTGTGCATATATACATGTGTGTGATATATGTGTGTGTATGTATTTATTCATATATTCATAAATATGTTTAATAGAATATATATTCTATTAAAATAGCAGTTACTATATTGCATTATACTCATTTGTTTACTTAAGGTTCACTTGATCAGAATGAATTCTTGAGCATAGTGTATTTCTTTTTGACATTTCTCACTAACGATTTATTCCAACACCTAAAATGCTGGCTGAATTGGATCATATTCTATTGACAAGACATCAACGATAATATTTCTTTGATCTTCTGACTTATAGCTAGGAATTGAGCCAGAAACTAGCTCTAAAATATTTTTACTTTATACTGTTGAACAGCTTGAGTCATTGTATATGGAAAGTATTATTGCCTGGAATAATGGTTCTCAAAGTGTGGTACCCAGACCAGCACATCAACTTCTCCTAGGAATTTGTTAGAAATCAAATTCTTGGGCCCTGCTTTAGACTTACAGAATCAGACACTCTGGGGGTGGGGCTAGTGTATGTTTTAACAAATACTCCGGGTGATGCTGATGCACGGTCAAGTTTGAGAATCACTGGCTTAGATCTAGAACTTAAGATTTAGGCTTTGGACAGATTTGAATTCTAAGCTCCACTAAGCCACTGGAGTGACCATGAGAAAGTTACTTCTGGTACCTTCTAATCATCTTTGTGCCTTGCTTAGCTAATAGTAATTTAATTAAATTAGACTAATGCATACAATACACTCAGGAGAGTGAGCTAAACATCCTATGTGTTCAGTAAATTCTAGCTGTTATTATTATCAATCAGAGCATATTGGCTCATCCTGAAGCTACTCTTCTAATGAGTGTAATGTGGTTTCTAAAACAACAGCTTAGAAAAGCATATCAAGAAGTTCATCAGACAGGGTCTCAGCAGGAAATCAGGGTACACCTAAAAGGATAATTTAAGCAGAATGTAGAGAAAGAAGGGATAGCACAGCACCCCAGGTTCAGTAAAATCTTGGCTACTTTAACATCTAGGCCCAGGAGGGGAAAGGGAAGGGAGGCATTGCTGGGGAGAGAGGGCTTCCCCATAGAAGCTATACATTAGTTGAGGGTACAGCCGACCCTCAGCAACTTGGCAAGAAGGGAGCCAGAGGAATTAACACCCTCGCCTCAATTTCTTCCTTCATTCTCTACTATCTCCTTATATTTTTCACTCTGGTGAACCCAAAGAGAAACCAGAGCAAGGACACATATTAAGGCAGTTTATGCAAGCCAGCCATAGCACAGAGTTGGATGGAGGAAGTATCTGGAAGGGCATATAGGATATATTTTCCATAGGTGGTGAGCAGCTATAAAATCCCTTGTCATTCTGTCATAGCTATCATTGTAGAAGCATGGAGGGACACATGGTTATTTCTGACTTGGCAGATCTAGGAGGCTTCGAAGCTGAACTGGTATTTAAGTTCAGCTTTAAAGGAAGATTTGGATTTTAATGAAGAATATGAGTAAGAATTAGTGAAGAATCAAGGGAAAGGGAGAAATTCATTGCAAATAGAGAAAAAGCACAGGCATAAAGACAAGAACAAGCAATACATATGATAGAAATAGCAATCATTCTGTGCATGACTAGAACAGAGAATGGGTAGGTAAAAGTGGAAGTTAAGATGTAAATACTGAAATAACAGTAAAGTTTCCTCTTTTAATGTCAATTTCTACCTTCTAAGTTCTTCATTAAGATTAGGAGAGTAAGAGTAAACTTTACTGGGGTAGGGAAAATGGCAGTATAAAGAAAAGAGAGAGGAAGAGTAGAAATTTTAGTAATACTTTGGTGAAGCTGAATAAATGACATGTGATGTTATCACATCAAAGCATTGGGAAGTGACTGTGACAAATACAAGCTTAGTTCTCGACTATATGACTTCTTTCAAGGCATTTAAAGCCTGCAGTCTTCTAGTCTGAAATGGAGATAAAATGTAGCTTCCTCAAGTGTTGCTGTGAAGATCTAATGGAAAGTGGAAGTAAGAATTGAGTCTAGTAATGAGTTCTTAATACACATAAATTAATGTGATAATGATGATGATGATGATAAGAATAATAGCTACCATCTATTGAACTCTTGTTATGTGTTTGATACTGTGCTGATTCTTTTACATAGTTTTCTCGACTAGCTTTCTTCTCTCTTAGATCTCTTTCTATAGGCAAGAGCCAATTGATGGCTCAGTCATGAGGAAAGTATCAGAGGGAAAATATACCAGAAAATTAATTCTTAATGAACCTGTCAGCCTTCTAATACAGGGCATGCAAAATGTCTGACAAAGACCTGTGATTACAGTACTCAATTGGACAAGTTTTAATAAAGTGTTAACTTAATAGGCACAAACAAGTTGGGGCTTTTGGAAGGGTATGTGGTAATATTAGTATCGGTGTGATGTCTTTTGAAAATTCTATGGTCTACAGAGGTCCAAGAGAATACCAGGAAAGGGTGAAAAGCTCTTTCTGAAAGCTATTGGGAAAGCCAAGTTGGCTAAGACTCCAAAAGTGGAAATCAGTAAGAATCCAGGTTACCTATAGACCTAAGAATGAGTCCATGAGAAATATTTACAATAAAAGAAGATTCTGGCTCCATAAGTGGTCATTTATTGTAGACAAATGGGTTAATGATAACAATAGTGACAATCTGATGGACTTTAGAAAGTTTCTTTTTTTTTGGACTTTTGAAAGTTTCATTGACCAAATGCAGACTAAAAAGCATAAACAGCAAGATGCTCATATTTTTAATTAACTCACTTTAGCATTGAACAAAGAGAGCACCTGAAACATTAAGGGGCTAAATTTTATTCAGGGTACATTTGGGACATAAACCATTCCTAAAGTCTCAGGTCAGAATTCTTTCAGCAGTTAAATATTTGCTTGTTGAAAATAGCATTTATTCCCAGGAAAAATGCCGAAGAACAAAATAATTTGAGCAAAGATACTGATATAACAGCTAATTTAAGAATCCAAAAATAAAGGTAAAAAGTAAAGCAATTATTGGTTAAAAGAATGTGAAAATTCAACTAGAAAGGAGATATGGTCAGAGATGGCAGTTTGAAAATGGTGAGTCACCAAAAGTAAAAATTTAAATTAGTAGCAGTTTGGGAACCTTCAAGAGAGATTTTGTAGATTGAACAGCAACAAGTGAAGAATAAAATATGAGGCTAATATGTGGACTGCAGCCTAAAAAGAAAGCATGGCAGAAAAGCTACATCAGTCTCAACTTATATTTCGGTATGTTTGACCTGATTGGTGAGTAGTCATTTTAAAAGCCATATGATTTCACTCATATGTGGGATATAAAACTGAAAGTAAGAAATAAGACAAATAAATCAATAAAACCTCATAGACACAGATAACAATGTAGTGTTTACTAGAGGGAAAGAGGGTTAGTGGGGAGGTAAACAAGGGTAAGCGGGTCAAATATGTGGTGATGGAAGATTTGACTTTGGGTAGTGAACACAGTGCAATATACAGATGATGTATTATAGAATTGTACACTTGAAACCTATATAATTTTATTAACCAATGTCACCCCAATAAATTTAATAAAATTTATAAAAGCATATGACTTAATTCAATCAGCTGGTGAATAATATAAAGTTATAATAATATAAAGTCCGTGCCACTTTAAATAATGAACAAAAGCCATAATTTTAATACTACTATAAAGAATGGAAAGATAACCTTTGCTTTGAGAAGGCAGGGTAAACATGAGGGCATAGAAATTTAGGGAGAGAGCATTTTTAGAAAAATTATATTAACATTTATTAGCTGCCAGTTTTGAAATGCAATGATTTAAAGAGAGAAAAGTAGACTATTGATTTTTACAAGATAATGTATTGGCTTAAAAAGAAGAGAACCTTGCAGAAACCTAAAATATTCTTTTAAGTATATATTTCAATGTCATTTCAAAAAATAAACATTTCCCATAACAATGCAGTGAGGTTAATGGAATAATGCAGGTGAAAGCTTTTTGGCTCAAAAGAGTTTCATCAGGGGAAGGTATTGTTTAACACACCACGACCCAGACCTGTGAGTGCCAGAACAGTGGCTATTTTTACACGGTCCAGTGCAACATTCACAGTATTTCTGGCGTTAGCAGTAAGCAAGGACCATTCTATGTAGATTGTTGTGATTGCCTCCTCTATTGGAACTGGATAATCCCTCTTCTCCTAAACTGGAAAGTAGTTTTCATTCAATAAAACTAAAGCTTTTTCTCCAGACCGAGCTTTTCCAACGCTTAAAGGTCTAAAATGAATGATATGAAGCATACTATATTTGCATTTATTTTACTTAGGAAATATCTAAGGTGATTCATGTAATTAAATGAGTTGCATGACAGGTGCCAAAATTAATTAATTAGTTAATTTATTATCAACTAACAATCTTCCTTTTAAAATTATATATATCATATAATAAGATATACCTAAAAGCTAAATATATAAATAAGTATAAAATTCAATTGTTTGAAGATAATTTTTCTTCTACCACTGTAGTGCTAAGCACTTAGGACAATTCGGAAAAAAAAATTTTTGTTTTTTGTTTGTTTGTTTGTTTTATTGTAATTTGTGATATTTATGAGGCCTTTTGTGAAGCCAAGGGTTTTGTGAAGCAAAATTAATGGGTTTTTAATTCTCTATTGTTGTGTATTTTTGTTGTTTTTAATTTTTTTCTTTCAGTTTTAATCTTTACTATCTCCATTTACTTTTTCATTTAGAAATAATTTATTTTTCTCAGGATTGCAATCTCAGTGAAATCCTCTTAAATTTCTATTTGTTGGACTTTCCCTCAGACTCCTTCTACATTTTTATCTAGTTGGTATGTTTCTAGTTTTCTACACATTTGATAAAAACTTTTCTGTTGTAAGAATTCTTTATATTTGCTCCTTCGAGACAAGATCTATTGGGATTTCCTTGGGCTTTAACTAGGAATAAAAACTAATTTGTATATGAAAAAGTAAAGGCTTTGTTACAAAGTAAACACTATGTGTATGTGTGAAATATTTTACTGCACTTCAACCAGACCACCCAGGTCTTAACCTCTAGATTAATGTCTGCCACAGAGCACATACTTCCAACACATGGTGTTGCTTTGTATTGCTGCATGTCCAGAGGAAATTCATTTGTCATCTAGCAAAAGGCATTAGTTTTTTGCACATTTTTAAAAAACAATGGCAGCTACCCAAAAGGCAAGCTGAACACTTGTACATGAGTACAGAAAAGGAAAATTTTTAGGCAGAGTCATCATCCAATTATACCTTTTGGTCACTTAGGGAAGCTTAGATCCCAAAGCCCAAATTAATAGGTTTTTAGGGTTATTGTAGTATGCACCTCTAGTTATAAATAAAAATTTGAGTTGTATAAAATCTAGATTAAGTTAGCTCAAAATCTAGAACTAAAATATCACTACCCCCAATACTTGAGTAATCCTGCTTGGTTACTGCTATCGTGGTCATTCTATTATTGCAGAATGGTCAGGCTAGTCTTCCAGTGACACTAATAAAAACAGAAAAATTTTAGACATATCTAAAAGCAGACAGAGCATGATTGCTAAGCCAGATCTGTGTGTTACTTGAGAGTCACTCAAGAGGCATCTACTAGCCTTCATGGCCTATAGTTTCACTTGATCAATAATTGTTAAAATGTAAAAGGATGTACAGTACTCTTAAGTTTACTGAACACACACACACACGGGTGCAACACACACATGCGTGCGCGCGCGCGCACACACACACACACACACACACACACACCAGCATACACCTATTCTAGCACTTAGAATTTTCAGAGTTAGAACTTCTTATGTACTTTTGGATTAAGGTGGGCCATGTTTTTACTGTGCATGCTGATTAGAAATTCTATGAACAGTTCAAAAATTCTGTTTTAAAGAAATGATGTTAACTATTATCCCAAAGAAGTTCTACTCTGACTTTTCAAATTGATTGTTCTCCCTTTGTAGGGGTAAACAACTGAGGGATTTTTTGTTTTTTATCTCTCGTTGTAAAAATTTCTATTTTCTGACAAAAGCTAATTTCTTATTGCTTTCTTAGTATGGATAACATAGGAACAATGATGATATTTCATCAACCTTGCTTTTGTTCAAGTTGAAAGGTTATATGTTTCTACTATGTACTACAATAATGCTAAGTATTTTTTGAATGCTTATAAATCTTATGATATCATTTCTAGTTTGTTTTTAAGACACTTACATGATATAGACCATATACTTCAGTTCATATTGCTCTATTATCAATGCATAGGGTCCATCTATTTTCTAATATTTTATGACTTTTTTCAGTCTTGATATTCTCTGCTAGATTTAACTCCTTTCTTCCTCCCTACATAGCACCACTTGAGTCATCTAATATGTAATCTCACAACTCATCTTTCACACTTATTTTAAACATATATATATGTATTTGAAAAACTTATTGGATTGTCTTGTATTTTCTAAGTTTTATAAAAATAATATTGACTACAAATCACATTTCATGTCATAATTTATTTTTCTCCCAGAATTATAGTTTTAAAGTTTATTGATATTGCTCTATATAAATTAATTTTTTGCTTCTGGTGACTCTAATATTTTACCACATTTTAATAGCATATTTTGCTTATGTATTTACCCTAGTGATGAATGCTCAGATTTTTTTCAAAACTTTATACCCACTGTTAAACTCTTTCTATATGTCCCCTGAAGGAACAGTGCCGAGTTTCTCTAGAGTTTACACTCAGATGGAACAGCTGGGGTAGAATTTGTATACATACCTTATTTCACAGATTACTTTCTAGAATTGCTCCATAATTTACCTCTCACCAGAAGTAATTAAAATTTCTCTCACCATAATCTTTGCTACCAAATGATACTAAAATTTGCATTTTAACTTTTGGAAGTCTGTCATATATATAAATTTGATTAATATGTAATATTTGTTTTAATTCTACATTTTTTTTTATTCTAGCAAGGTTGAGTCTTTATATACTTTTTTGCTATTTTATTTCCTGTTTTGTGAATTGCCTATTTATAACCTTTGCTAGTCATTCTGTTGAATGTCTAATGTCTTTATTTAGATTTGTAGTTCTTTTATATTCAGATATGCATTTGTTATTGATTTTTAGATATTGTATATATTTTCCACCCATCACTTGTTTTTAACACTGACTTTGGTGTTCTTTATTGTACATAAATTACTAATTTTAACATAGTCAAATTCATCAGTTTTGCTTGATACAATATATTTTTCGTATACAATTCTATTGTTTGTATTTTTTAAATCTATTCCCTTCCTTACTCTGAAATCATAAATATATTCTCTTGTAGTTTTTTTGTTCTCTCTAGATTTTACCTTTCACATTTAGTTCTTTTTTAGATTATTTTCTAAAATTTATTTTTTGGTTTATATTAGTTTCAGGCATATAACATAGTGATTAGACATTTATATACCTTATGAAGTGATCACCCCAATAAATCTAGTATCCATCTGGCACCATACATAGCTATTGACTATATTCCTTATGTTGTACTTTACATCTCCGTGACTAGTTTTATAACTGGCAATTTCTGCTTTACATTTAGTTCTTACACTTATTGAATTTGAGTTTTATGCATTGCGTGGGATTGTACAATATGATGGTTAATAGAATGAGCTCGGAGGACAGACTGTAGATTTAAGTTTCAGCTCTGCCACATACTTCTAAGGCTAGTCAGTTTATCTCTCATGCCTCAGTTTTCTCACCTGTAAGGTGATAATAGTTTATGCCTCATAGGATTTTTTGTGAAGATTAAATGAGCTATCAAGGATTGAGCACAATATAAGTGATATTGTTAGGTTGGAATCCAGTCTTATATATCTTTGTGTAGTAAACCTCTTTCCTTAAAAGCTGTAATTCAACTTTTTTTCTGCAGGACTCTAATGCCATTTCTTTCATGTGCCAACTTCCCATCTATATTTGGCTCTATTTCTAGGCTGCCTCTTTGGGTGTTTTTCTTGTTTGCCATTTTTTCCAACAGCATCACACTGTTTTTACTTATCTTTACTTCCTAATATATCTCAATAACTGATAGGGCAAGTTCTCTATTTTGGTCTTATTTTCAAAAAATGCCTTAGCCATATGGAGAACTTAATTCTTCCATATAAATTTTAGAATCACTTTTTCATGTTGTCTCTCAAAAGAAAGTTTGGATTTTTATTGGAATTGCATTTAATTTATAGATTGATATAAAGACATTGGTGTTATTATCATGTTATGTCATCTCATCCATAACAGTGGCATATATTTCTTTTACTCGTGTGTCCTCTGACAGAAAGTTAAAGTTTTCACAAAAGGTTTTTTGCATTAATTATGAGATAAAGCCCTATAGTCTTTAGTTTTTGTTGCTATTGCAAATGTATCTTGTACTTCATTTAGTTATTGATGCAGTTGGGGAATATAATTGATTTTAGTGTATTGATTTTTTTAGCCACTATGTTGAGCTCTTTTCTTAGATTTAATAGTTTATTGGTTTTCCTGGGTTTCCAAATAAATAAATGATCAAAGCAATCTATAAATATGACATTTTAACCTGTATTCTTCTAAACCTTCTCTCTCTCTCACCACAGCTTTTTCATTTTGACCAGTTTCAATAGATCATGTGAAACATAGGCAGTAATGTTGGAAATCTTTATCTTCAATCTTTCCTTAAGGGAAATACTAATGTTTTTTAAAGATTATTAGTATCATCATTTTCAATAATACATGCATGAGTCATGCATTTTTGGTATATAGCCTTTATAAAGGAAATATAATTTTTGTCTGGGTCTAGTTTTATAAAATTTGACCTATCCAATAAGTTTTGAACTTCATTGGGTGCTTTTTATCCTCTACATTTAATAAAATGATCTTATGATTTTCTTCTTTTATTTAACTAATATAGTGAACCACGTTGATTGATTTTCTGATTTTTTAAAAAAATTTTCAAATGTATAGTACATTGGTTAGACCTTTATATAGTTTATAAAACAATCTCCCTAATTGCTCTTTCTCTCCTCTGGCCGTCCACCTAGTCATTACATTAATGCTAACTGCATTCTCTATACTGTGGTCCCCATCTCTGTGACCATCTATCAACTACTAACCTGTACTTCTTTAACTCTTCACTCCATTCTCCCAGCCCCTCAACCGTCCTCCCCTATGGCTGTCACCAGATTGTCCTCTATATTTGTGAGTCTGTTTTTGATTAGTTTGTTCTTTTTGTTCCTTAGATTCTGCATGTAAGTGAAATCATATGGTATTTATCTTTTTCTGTCTGATTTATTTCACTCAGCGTAATAACCTCTTGGTCTTTCCATGTCATTGCAAATGGTAGAATTTTACTTTTTAATGACCGAGTAATATTCCATTGTATATGTGAACCATAATTTCTTTAATTTCTTTATCCAATCATCTGTTGATGGGCATTTAGGTTGCTTCATTATCTTGGCTGTTGTAAATTGTGCTGCCATGAACATAGGGATGCATAGATCTTTACGGATTGTTGTTGTTGTTTTTTTTTGGATAAATACCCAGAAGTGCAATCGCTGAGTCAAAAAGTATATCCATTTTTAATTTTTTGAGAAACCTCCAGACTGTTTTCCATAGTAGCTGTACCAATTTGCAATCCTACTAACAGTGTATGAGAATTCCCTTTTCTCCACATCCTCGCCAACACTTGTTTGTTGTCTTTTAGATGATAGCCATTCTGACAGGTGTGAGGTGATATCTCATTGTGGTTTTAATTTGCATTTCTCAGATGATTAGTGTCCTTGAGCATCTTTTCATATGTCTATTGGCCATCTGTGTTTCCTCTTTGGAGAAATATATGTTCAGGTCTTCTGCCCATTTTTTAATTAGATTTTTTTGTTGTTGTTGAATTTTATGAGTTCTTTATATATTTTCGATATTAAACTCTTATCAGATGTATCATAAGTGAATGTCTTCTCCTATTCAATTGGTTGTCTTTTTCTTTTGTTGATGGTTTCCTTTGCTGTACAAAAACTTTTTAGTTTGACTTAGTCTCATCTGCTTGTTTTTTTCTTTTGTTTCCCTTGTCTGAGAAGATATATCAGAAAAAAATTTATTAATAGCAATAATGGAGAGTTTACTGCCTATGCTTTCTTCTAGAAGTTTTATGGTTTCAGGTCTTACATTTAAGTCTTTAATCTATTTTGAGTCTATTCTTGTATATTGTGTAATAAGGTGGCCCAGTTTCACTTTTTTTTTGCATGTATCTGTCCAATTTTCCCAGAACCATTTATTTAAGAGACTGTCTTTACCTCATTGTATATTCTTGCCTCCTTCATCATACATTAAGTGAATTATAGGCATGGATTTATTTCTGGGCTCTCTACTCTGCTCCATTGATCAATGTATCTCTTTTTGTGCCAGTACCATGCTGTTTTGATTACTGTAGCCTTGTAGTATAGTTTAATATTAGGTAGTGTGATACATCCAGCTTTGTACTTCTTTCTCAAGATTGCCATGGCTATTCAGGGTCTTTTATGGTTCCATATAAATTTTAGGATTATTTGTTCTAGCTCTCTGAAAAATGCCATTGGTATTTTGATAGGGATTGCATTGAATCTGTAGATTGCTTTGGGTAGTATGGCCTTTTTAATGATGTTGATTCTTCCTACCTATGAGCATGGTAGATGATTCCATTTATTTGTATTTTCTTCAGTTTCTTTTTTCAATGACATAATTTTCTGAGAACAGATCTTTTACCTCCTTGGTTAATTTGATTTCCAGGTATTTTATCGTTTTCAACGCAATTGTATTTGGGATGGTTTTCTTAATTTCTCTTGCTAAAAGTTAATCATTGGTGTATAAAAATGCCACTGACTTCTGAATATTAATTTTGTATCTTACTACTTTACTGAATTCATTGATTAGTTCTAACAGTTTTTTGGTGGAATCTTCAGGGTTCTCTATAAATAGTATCATGTTATCGGCAAATAACGAGAATTTTACTTCTTCCTGTTCATGATTTTCAGCAACCTTACATTCTCTGGGGTAAACCTACTTGACTACATCATATTATTACACAGTTAGATTTTGCTGCATTACACGCCACCTCAAAACTTAGTGACTTAAAATGGCAATCACTTGGCAATTTGGAACTAGTTCATCTAAGCAGTTTTTTCCTGGTTTCATATGGGCTCATTCATATAGCTTCTGTGAGCTGAAGAATCAGCTGGGCAAGAGCTGGTCAGAGAAAGATATGCTCACACATTTGGTAGTTGGCTTGGGTAGTGGGAGCGCCTGGTCTACTTGTCTTTAGAACCTAGTAGACTAGTTCATGGCAAATGAGAAGTCACACTCCTTTGCTGTTGTCTTGTTGTCTAGAGAAAATTATATATCAAAGCCCAGAGTCAGTGCTGAAGTGGGTTACCCAGAGACGAGGATGCAAGAAGGGGGATTATGCCATCATTTTGAAACGTTCTATCACATTATTTTTTACATTTTAAAACCATGTGGAATAATATATTCAGATATTGGGCTTCTATTTCATAAGAGAGATTTGACTATATTCTTTTAATACTTTTATTATTCAGTATTATACTCTTTTCCCGCCCCTAACTCCATCATTCTCGTTAGGGTATTTAAATGGCTTGAAGAAGTAGAAATGAGTATTAGATTTTAAATCACATAGTCTTGTGCAAGTAGTTCCCACCATGCGCTGAGGATGATATGAAGGCTTTGCTCTCACAGTGGACTTTGAACCCATATGTGCACCAAGCATTTTCAAGGGACATAATACATACTGCATCTCACTTATTCCTTACTAAAATTTTCCCTGTTTTTAGTTACTGTACAAGAAACTAAAATTTACCAAAAAGTATCTCTAGGGTTAAAAAAGAAAAGATATCTCTGAGTATACACTAGATTTTACCTTGATGCATTCATTTATATAATCAATAGCTATTTAAAGTAATAGTAAATGCTTGAAGAAAAATAAAAATATAAAGTAAGAAGGAAAAACTCTCCATTATCCCAGTCTCCCACTCTCACATGGAAAACTACTATAATGTTAAGATATCAACTTTAAAATATTTATAAGATCAAAGTGATGCTAAAATGTCCTTGGAGACATTTGACCACTGAGGGATTATGCTGAAGAACATAAGCAACACTTTGATCTCAAATCCAAAAATTATTGGTAAAAAGTAGAAATAGTGCTCTGATAATATGGTCTCAAATCAAAGAACTGTGTTTAGAACTAAAGAGAAAGTTAGGATCATTGGATTCGATTTCACATTTTTTCATATGAAGAGCCTGAAAATCATGAATCATGAATTATTTGCTTCCAAGTAATTTCAGAATGCTATTTTCTCCTAATTTGATTAAGAAAAGAATGGAGTTAGGAGAATGAGAAGGAATAAGGCCATTTTGATTTTAAAGACTCATGGAGCAATAAAGATTATTCCTTTTATAGTTTTCCTGGTGGACAGAGTTCTTCTAAGATTGGGCGTTTCATTAAAGTAGAGAAATACAGGACATTATCTAGAAAATGACATCAGTTTACTTCTAGTCAACCCTCTCCTGTGCAAACACATCTTTAACCTCATTTGTGTTACATAGTATTTTAAATTATGAATTTGTTTTGTCTTCTCAAGTCAGTTTCTTCTAGCCATGTGGACTTATTCTCTGTTTATTCCAGTCTCCTTTCCTTTCTTCTTTCCTCCTCCCTTACTCCGTTTTTTATTAGTGAATTGGAAAAAAAAAATATCTCACATATGTTAAACTGTGCAACAGCAAAATCCTAAAATATAACTAGTAATTTTTAAAAAGACAAAAACTAAGAAATTTTAGCAGCACAATCTTGGAAAAGTAGAAGGAAATTTTTGGTCCTTTCTGTCTTAAAGTAAATTTTGAAAGTAAATTCCAAGCTCTCTTTTCTAATGCAGGGATGCTAATTGAACCTTTGTTTCAAAAAAAAAAAATGTTGGTTTAAAATAAAATATATGGTTTTTACTATAGGCTAGTTCTTTTTACAAAGTTATGTTCACCTTTGGAAATTAGTAATGATGAAAAGAATATGATGTACTTAGGTAATGTTTTCTTTTTTTTTCCTCATGTCCTCATGCACTTCAGTTTATAGCCCAAAACCGTTTAATTCTCCTGAGAGAGAACAAAGGGGCAGATTATTTTTTCTCTCATTTAACAGATGAGAAAACTGAGGTTCAAAGAGGTTAAATGGTTTGGCCAAGGTCATTCTTCGACATGGTGCCAAAGCCCCATCCTCTTGTACTCTCACATTCACTGGTGCACTCTGACAACAAAAATGCACTATACCTGTCCTCACACAGTCTCTGAAATGTCCTTTTATTAGGACACAGATAGCAACAAGACTGACTAGACATAAAGAGTGCTGTAAAAAAGGACCAGTCTTTTTTGTTGACTCTGCCTCATAATATTGCATTGCTACACTGCATGAGAAACATGAGACATCCATTCAGATCATGTTCTCATTAGTTCTAGCTAGAACTAGATTTTGCAGAAATTAAAGATATGTCTTGTGGCCTGACTGCTAAAATGAGTGCCTTGGGAGTCAGAGATGCATTGCTGCTCAGGTAAGTCAAGAATGCCCTTTGCTAATTGTTTCTCTTCCATTTCTTAGAGAATTTAAATGCATGATCAGCATCATATATTATACTTCAGTACTATTCATCAACCATCTCACACATATTTGAGGAAAGAAAGTTGCCCAAGTTATTAAATCCTTCCATGATTCAAAATCTTATGACCTTAGGTGGCAGCCCAGCAAGTAGCTTACTGGGTACATTAAATCATCTCTATTATGGACCTACAAGAACATGATCTACAACTTACCAAGTTATTTATTCATGAAATGAAAATGGAACTGAGAGGTTAGGGAAAACTTTCGAAAGTGTCTGGCTCTTGCAGTTATCTAATGAGGTCTCCATTTCTAGCTGCTAAGCTTGCCCTTTGATTGCTGGTTACTCAAAAATCAATGATAATAAAACTGTCGAACTCTTCATAGATATTTTTCTCTTTGTTTTCTGTTTCTCAAAGTGTGCATTAAAGTAAACCACTCATTTGATCCATTATCTTGTGCCAATTATTATTCAGGGATAAGTTAAATCTTCCTCTATTAGGTCTTTCAGAAAAAACTTAGAGTCTTATTTTTCACGGCCTTAGGCAGAAAGCACAGTCCATGGCACAGATTAAATTCTCAAAAATGTTAGATGGGTAATGGATTGTCAATGTCTTGCAACCCATGAATTACTAAACTAATATTGTGATTATTTTTTTACTGTATATAACAACAAAATGACTTAGATCAAGGAAATTAAATGCCTAGCACATATACCACCACTTTTTCTTGCCACGTTCATTATAGCGCTTGATACTCTATCATGACATTTTTCCCTTTGGGTATAGACATGACCTCAGGATCCTTGTGTATGGTAAAAACCATTCTTAACTGTTTGATATAAGTTGAGACACAGGAAGGAACAATTCTATTTCCCATTGGGAAAGATAGCTAATTTTTATGTAAAAATGTAGATTTGTAGAGTAGAAAAAAAAAATAGTTTTCAAGAAGTGACCTGGTATAGATTTCAGGGGGAAAATATATATCTAATTGATTATAGACATTTGGTTCTGCCACTCAGCTTCTTCCTTCAAAAGTCATATGAATTTTTATTTTAAACCAACATGTAAACCCATGGTATAACAAAGCAAACTGTAAAACTTGCAGAACAGAGCCCTTCTAGATAGGTTCTCCTCAGGCCTGATATAAGTTCTCTTCGTGGCCTTATATAGAGGGATAATGTCAGCTTTCTTATTGGGAAGCCAGGCCGAAGGAAGGGATAGAGATGTACAATAAATAATTCTGGGATGACATGGTCATCAAAAAGTAGTATGTGAAAAATTATTTCTAGTGGGTAGAGTAAATGGACAGGTTGGTATGAGTAGACTCGTCACTAGCCTATGGTTTTTACTAATGTACCAGTTTAGTTATGAATTCATCAGGGTGATCAATGCTATATACTATAAAAAAAACACTCCTTAAATTCAAGTGTCTGAACTCAATAAATGTTTATTTTTTCATGTCAGAGACCAATGTGGATTAGGCAATTCTTTCTTAGCAGGTTACCTTTATGCAATGAATTAGGAACCCATGCCCCTTCCATCTTGTGATGTCTTAAACATATGACTTCCTAAATTATAGCAGAAAGGGAACATAGATAGTTTAAGGTCTCCTGGCCAAACCTGGAAGTGTTGGATCCATATCCTTTCATCCAGAATTTTAAAACATGACCCCTACCTAGCTATAAAGGAGCCTGGAAAAGATAATTAATTGTTCTGTGTGTCCAGGAAGAGGACAATGAAACACATCTCTGTCTTGGTCACAGTTAAAGACAGGTAATCTGTGGCAGAGAGCGACGTTTGTATTGTGATGGTGTGTGAAAATTGAAGAAGATTGATATTTTTTTTAATCATTGAGGAGCACTGTCCCGTCTGAATTCTGCATGGTAATAAATTAAATCATCTATTGAAAACTACCAATCTAGTTTGTGTGCTAGATATCAGGAATTATAATCTTATTTATTTAATAAACAAACAAATATTTACATCTATCCAGCACTGTGCTGGCAACTGCAACCTACCACTACTTCCTTCTTGGTCCTTGGATGATTTCTAGTTGTTAATATGAATCAGGATCTGAGTAATTCACTTTATGTGGACACTAGCCCCTTTGTAGCCTCCTTGCAGGAGCCTCTAACCATCTTGACCAAAAACACAAAGGGAAGACTTACTGCTCTGCTTATCAGAAGGTGCCTCCTAAAAATGTGGCATTTTTTTGGCCACATGCTAATAATTTTTTTCTTCCTTCACATTTCTTGGACTACTGATCACTATAATCAAATTTCTGCTCAGCCTTCTTTTTGCCATAGTATACAACTATATTTTCTTCTGCCTTTTTCTTAAGAAGATGATTCTTTTGTTTATTATATTTTGTAATATCCCATTAAAATTTCATTGAGTAAATCCAAAGATCTAATTGGGTTTATTAAGTGATTCATAGTTTGAGCAGCAGCCCATCCAGTAACTAGAAGGGCACTCCATGATGTTGTACAAAATGTAAGGTTTTTATAAGAAGAAGGGTGTGGCAGGGGAGTTATAATCAAGAAAAAAAAAGGAAGTATTATTTTTAGACCAGGACATCTTCTGGGAGGAAAGGGAAAGGCAAGAGTTTTTATCAAGCATATTGCCTCTTCTTTCTATGGGGGATGAGAGGACCTAAGTGACAGATTTCCTCATTCGTGTTGACCAGAAAATTCCACTGGTTGGTAAAGATGACATTTCTGGGGAAGGTTGAAACTGTAATTAGGTCAGATATTAAGTCTAGGTTTGGTATCATGGGCTTTAGCACAAATGACAACATTTTGGGACTGTGGTTTTCTCTGTAACAATTTAATGAGGTCGCGTATTCAAAAAATCATATAATATTTAAAAAGATAAACACTGGAAATTCCTTATGGAATTTATGTCCCCTCAACCAATTTTAGAGCTCTTACCCCTGTTTCTTAACAACTTTTATTAACTTCTTAGGTGTCCATTCAAAGTTTTTGTGGTCATAGGCAAATGCACATATATAGGTTTAAAGGTTATTGTATTATGAATTCAAAGCAGGAGGAAACTGGGAAAGTTATTAAAGGGTCCTGAACACCCCAGTTTTAATGGGGGAGTGTGGGAGTTTCCTCATATCAGCAAGCAATGCTCCAATGCCAGCTTAGTGTCCTACAATTCAACTTAATTCTGACACTATCTCCCTGGAAATAGCTTTAGATTCTACAGGTTGAGGGCTTAGTCCCACAGGACTGCCTCCTCACCCCCTTCAAATGTTATTCCGTGCTGTCACCTGTGCTTCTGGCTCACAGTTAATAGACCAGAGTATCCAACAACTATCTCCTTGAGTTTAATTGATTTGCTAGAGTGGCTCACAGAAGTCACAGAAACATTTTACTTACTAGATTAAACAGTCTGTTATAAAAAGATATAACTCAGGAACAGTCAAATGGAAGAGCTACATAAAGCAAGGTATGGAAAAAGAGTATGGAGCTCTCTGTGAGTGTGCCACCTCCCCAAATTTCTAAGTGTTCACCAACCTAGAAGATACTTGAGCCATGTCCTTTTTTTTTTTTTTTTTTTTTATGGCGGCTTTATTATACAAGGATGATTGATTCAGTGATTAGCTAGTGGTGATTGGACTCAATCTTCAGCCACTCTCCTCTCCCTTGAGGTTGGGGTAGGGAGTTGGAGGTGGGAAGTTCCAGCCCTCTGATCACCTGGTTGGCTCCAATGGCAACCAACCCCCATTCTTAAGTGTAGTTCAAAGGTCACCTTATTAACATAATGAAAGACACCACTATTGCTGTCATCATTTAGGACATTTCAAGAGTTTCAGGAGCTCTGTGGCAGAAACAAGACAAAGACCAAATATGTATTTTTTATTACAAATCACAATATCATAGTTATCTAAATAAATGTCTGTACTGTCCCAAACAGATGGTAGTCACCTGGGAAAATAGCCTAATAACCAGTTTTTACTATTTATTTTTTAAATCAGATTTAAGAAGAGATTTTTTTATGGCTAATAAAAACTTTTCCTACTTTAGCTATTGCCTACTTCAACTTTTTATTTATTTTTAAATTTTTAGTTTAGTTTTGAAAATTGTCTTGTTTTTAAAGATTAGAACTCAACCTTCCAAAGTAAAAGAAAAAAATTAAAGAGAGATTATTTTAGATTTAGTAAAAAAGATATGATGCTAGAAAACATGTGACATTTGTGCATATGAACATTTTGAAATGATTTGCATTATGTCAGCTATTAAGTCCAGCAACTATAAGAGAAATAATAATAATAATAATAATAATAATAATATGGTAACTATGACAACTTTCCAGATTGATGGCACTAAATTATTAAATAAGATCCCAGTTTTAAACAAGATTTTTTTTCCCTAAATATATTCCAAAGAATACTGATTTACTGGTCATTCTAATTAGTCAGACAACCTTCTAATTGTTCAGTGTCTCCACCCAAGTTTCTTAAACATTCTGAATATCACCTAAGCTTCCATAGGACCTTAGTTGATGTTAAGTACAAGAAAAAAGGAAGCTTTTTGAACTAAAATAAATTTGAGAAATGTTCTGTTTGATACAATTAAACGTGTTTCTTGACTGGAGGACTTTTGAGATGTGGAATGTGCTTTAATGTGCCCTGTGAATTTCCCTGTTAAGTAGAATTTGGTGGAAAGTGTTTTTAAACTTCATTTAGCTACACAGCCCTTTATCCATAGACATTTTAAAAGAATTGTTTCTAGAAGTATTGTAAATGTTCTAATCTCAGTTATGTCTGCTGAAATTTTAGCATTTGGAAGGAGGCCCACAGATAAGCTCATCCAATTTCCAACATGGAAATTTATACTATATCTATGTTATAGGCTTATTTGGCTGTGGATGAATATTTTGATAACAAAATGTGCACCATCTACAAATTGTCTGATTGTATAGTTGGAATGCTCTTCTATTAGAAAGTTTTAACTTTTTGAGTGCTTTTTATACTATCAGAATTTTTTTTTTTTTTTTTTTTTTGTCTATTGGACCTAGATCTGATGTTTGGATTAAGACATATTCTACCTACTCAAGTAAAATAATATTTATTTTTCAAGGACAATTTATACCTGAAACAAAAACTAAAACACTTGAAATCACCCATAAATAGGGACCATGTATATGTCAATTATATCTCCTTAAAACTGGGGAAAAAATAGAAAACAAAGTTTAATAAAAAATAATTTAAAAAATAATTTTGATTTGAAATAGGTTATCGTTAAATAAATAAAATCAGTAAAATATATCTTACACCTAATAAAATTTAGACTAAATTGTAATTATGCACTATTTCTAGAATTAAAAAGGAATTACAAGTTGCATTGAGTGATTATTTCAAAAAAACTGGATTATAGCGCAGTACCCTGCCCTTCACTGCATGTTCAATGTTAGCAGCTCAAACATGGTAATTATGGTAAAAATCCATGCAAGCCATTTATCAATTTTCCTAAAGCCTTCTCTTAATTATTAGAAATCCAAATAAATTTGTTTTATATCCCTTATTATGTCCCTTTTTCTCTTTAAATTGTTAACTGTATATTTTTGCCAGATCCTCATTTATCAGTGGCTTCGTATGTTCTGGCAGATTTCTGATACTGTTTACAATGGCTTCATAATATTCTTTCTGTAAGATTTAGAATTTCACTTTGCAGCATATTTGAATTTTATTTCTATTTGTGGTATTATATATTTATATCATGCATCCATCATAATTAACTGAAAAAAGATGGGTAGGTTATCAGCTTAGAAGGAATGGATTCTATGAGCAACTTAAAATTATGAGGATGTGGATAATGTATACTTGGATGACAAGAAACCTCTATTATATCCTAGTCAAACTAAAAACTTGTTCCATTCAAGATTTAGAATCTTAGTAGTTTTAGTTGTAAGGGTAAGGATGGATTGTCCTCAGCTCATATAGTATTGTACCCAAACCTTCCTCTGAGTAACTTCCCACAATAAAAAGATAGACAACCAGACTAAGTGTTCGAGTCTATAACTCTGACTAGCAATTTACTTCTCAACCTTGGCTTCCTGGGTATGCCACCTTTCTGCTCAAAAACAGCCTGCCAAATAAAATCTCAATTCTCTATCTTAGCATTCAAGATACTACATACTCTAATACCCCCAAATTTGCTTGTGATCCTACTCCTCACTTCTTTCTTTCACGTACCAAATATCTATTCACCTGACTTCATTCATTTGTCCGGAGTACAAGTTCATTTCTTTTTCTTGTATTCTAATGTATCCCTGTTTCCTCAGCCTAGAAAATCCCTTTAAATTTTTCACAGTCCTAAATCCTACATGGCCTTTACTACCTTTACTACTTGGCCTTAAGAAAGTGTTATCTTTTCCAGGATCAATAAGTTAATCAATAAACCATTAATTGTTCATAGGTCCCTTCAATCTAAATAGACAATTTTTACTAATAACGGATGTATTGCTCTCATAGAAATATGTTTTAATGCAGGTATTTGACTTAGTGCTATCTAAAATGATAGTATAATATTCTTCATTGCGTTGGTTATTTTCAAGTTTTAATGTTCCTGTGACATTATCAGTGAACAGTATCAGTTCCTTGAAGCCTTAACGTATAAATAATCTATTTTTTCAATTTCCTAGTGCCCCACCTTGTCTTACACTTAGTGGGTATTCAATAAATTAGACTTTGAAATTTTAGAAAATGAAAGGAACTCCTCCCAATTTTACCCATCCCTATTCAAGACAAATGTGGGTCCTCTCTTTTTTTGAGCACAAAGAAAAACAGAACATGGTTCATTTATGGTAGCTGGAAAGATGTGTTTGACAGAAATGGAAGAAAAAAATTCCACATGTTTCAATACCTAAGCCAATATGCACAGTCATATGCAGTCCTTTATCAGCATCATGTATATATTCTTAAACATATACAATGGAGAATTGTACTTTCATGACTTTGTGATTAATCACATGTAAAATAGTCAGCAATTTTTTAAAATGCTCTTCAGAATGCAATTCTTTTCAAAGTTTTATTTTTTATTTTTATATATAACAAGTATTTCACAAGTAAGAGGAGCCAAAATATGACAGTTGGTTTTTGTTGTTGTTGTTGTTCTGTTTGTTTTATCCCACATTGTATCTTGGAGATATTGGGGCAGCTTTTACTTATATTCTGTAGCAGTATATATATACAATGTTTTAAAAATCTCATGTATAAATATTGAATTTTACCATCACTTGGATGGCAGATATGAAGAAATGTGATTCATTGAAATATTTCTAATTTCCTGATTTTAAAATAGGAAGCACTTTCTCAAATGCTCATCTCCTCACACAGTCATCAAGTTTCCTGCTTTAACAAAAGTCACTTGGTTCTTCATGCATGCCAATGAAGTTGAATGTTAAATTTACAAGCTCATGCTAATGTGTTCTCTGCTAAATTTGGGAATTTTTCTTTCTGTGTCTCCATTGCTATTTTACTACTCATCAAAGTGATATAAATGCTTGGGTGAGCTTGACCAAAAGGCATCTAAATTCATGAAAATGAATGTGGAATTGGGACAATAGAATTAAATATCACAACAAATGGGCCTGATGCTCTTATTACATTCTTCACTGAAACATAATGAAAGTAGATTTTTTACCTAAGACATGGTTCTGTATATATAGTTCAGCCAGCCGCACAATTATTTCTAAAGCATCCTGTCTTTCAACCCAGCCATCAGCTTCAGCCTACATGCAAAATGGCACAGTCAGGCCTTGATTGGTTTTTCTCTGTTCTGGTCATCAGAGTAAACAGCAAACAAGAACCGGTTTGAGAAGAATTTCTGATATAGACTCAGGGTAAATTTGTAACAGGGCACTGTCATTGTTTATGTTTGATCAAACAAATTTACTGATCAGTAATTTATGTGTTTTTATAAATTCCTATATTCCTTCATTCAGCACATTCCCTGTATGCATCCTATTTGCCAAATGCTGAAGCTACAGTGATGAGGAAAACCTACACAGCCCATGAAGTCATAGGACTCACATTTTAGAAAGCATAAGAGGACTAAAAATACCAGTAAGAAGAAGGGGTCCAGACATAAATAATCACATAAATATATATGGAATGAATAAAGAATGAAACAATGCCGTGAACAAGTAAAAGGATATCCAATATTTTCAGGAGATCGAAGAAAGCCTTCCCTCTATCAGTGCCATTTGAACTCAGATCAGAGGAATTCATTAACTAAACAATGGCAGTGATGGGTAGAGTTTGAGAGATGAGCAATACAGGGAAATGAAACTTTACTAATTCATTTCTTTATTCATCCAGTACATATTATGTGCTTACACTATTCCCAGCCTTGAGATGTAAGAAAAAAAGAATGAATCCAAAAAACTAAAGTAGCAGCTGGGTGGAAACAGGGAATGTTACAAGATGATGCTGATTTAAGGTGACCATTGTTCAGTAACCTTTAGGATTTTTCACAATTCAGACATAGTTGTTTCCTTTTGACTGGAAAAGTGGGGTTGTAGAGACTCCTAGTGACTCTCTATTCAGAAGAATTCCATATATACCAATTACTAGCTGAGTGACCTAAGACAGGTTACTTAACCACCTTATGTTTCAGTTTCTCATCTGTCAAATGATAAGGTTAATAGTAGCTACTTTATAAGGTTTGGTGAAGATTCAATAAGAGTCTAAGACTATGTTCATTACATAATCTCTATATAAATATTAGTTACTATAGTTTATATGGCATTTTCACCTGTAGTTTACTAAATTAGAAGTAAATTGAAGAAAAGAAACATAACTAAACAGTAGTGAATATTAATATCATACTTAGTTAAAGTAAATTGCAAGTGATAAATAAAAGTTTCCATATAAGGTCAAAATTTAGATAAACTGGAAAATGTTGAAAGAAGCAAAACTGATGATAGAAACTGATTAAAATATATGCATTAGGAAATGACACCTAGGAAAACTGGAAATGGAGTTTTTTTAATTGCTACTTTTTTTGGAAAGGGAAGATAGATGTTTGCAATAAACTTAAATGAAAGATTTTTTAAATGTTCTCTGGGAACAGAGAGGCACACACAAATGCTCCTAATTCTGTGGCTTGGGCTGAAGTATTTTTCATATGTTCTTGAGAGTTCCCAAAGACAGTTTTTCCTCAAGAAAGTATTTCTCCTATGAGTAAATAATATTCTTGCCTAGAAATGAAATGCAGTGATATATTACATTGCAACTGAACTGATAGCAAGACAGGAAGCAGAAGCTGAGCAAAAAATGTCACATTGCAATTTAGAATTTGTGGCTCTGTATCTAAACTTCTACAATTTCTTAAGGGCTGTTCTTCATCTTAAATCAGTATAGTCCAGAAAAGAATTTTGTCTACTCTTTACTTAACCACAGGAGGGATTGATTTGGAATTATTATTGTATCATGTATGTCTTGTCTTAAACTTTTTTTTATGGTTAGCTGTGCAATTGATAAGCTAAGGTTTCTATTCAAGGAATCTTATAGCAATGACACTTAAAATATTTGCTTGCTTTTGAAGAAAGCTTCATACTTTACAAAGTGCTCTTTATATGCATCTCTATTAGGCAGGTAGAACATGTCCTTTCAACAGTATTTTACAGAAGAAGAAATGGAGGCTGTGAAGGAAAGCTGCTTATTCAAGGTCATTCAGCAAGTTAGACAGGATTTTATCATGAGAATACTCAAAAGTTCAGCAGGGAAAGCTTAAGATTTCAGTCCATCTTTATATTAGTATTTTTTTGCATAAATTTTTCATTTATGCAAAATGAAGTACATTAGGTACCTAATACCTCACTTATGCTACTTAGGGTCTAGTGAGCTACCCTGATAAAGGTGACACAAACTACTCTGATGATGGCTGATCACATGGCTTTAGAATTCGAATTCCAATTCCATCCCTTACTTGAAATAATTTACTTACCCTCCTGGAGTCTGTTTCTCCTTTCATTAAATGGCAGTTTTAATGTTCATTTATTCACTCGATGAAGCACCTACCACATGTCAAGTACTCTGCTAAGAATAGTTAAACTTCTCTAGGAGGCCAGAAGTCATCTTTTAGTGGATAGCAGCTGTCAGGATAGTTATAGTTAAGGCTTGAATTGACTTTGGGAGAAGAAGAAAGACTCAGATGACAGCAAAAAGAGAAAGGACATAGAAATAACAGGCCTGGAGACATTTGACGTGACAGTATGTTGTGCTTCTGAATGGATGTACCACATTTTCACATCTTGAAAATGGGAATAATTATCGAACATGTCTCACAGAGTTCATTGGTAAGGATTAAATGAAGATTATAAAAGCGTGGAAAGTGGCACTGGGACTTGATAACTTATTTTATATGAGTGTGTGTATAAATAAAATGATCTCCATGATCCCACTCTATAGCAGGTAATCACAGCACTCTTTAATTTTCTAGTTGAGTCTGGACATGGAATGGTAATTTTATTAGGCCATCATATCAGGCAGCCCTTACCACATCATTGGTTGGCAGTTCTTGCTCCTCTGCTGTAAGATAATTTAATTTTAATTTTGGTGCTTTAGACATGTGGGCATAAATAGTGGGAAACTTAAATATGTTTCAGATTTAAATTCAAAAATGTAGAAAACCATTCTTTTACTATTTGTCATTTTACCTTTGGATATACCGAGCAGCTACTTTTTTCTCTGCATCCAGGCAAAAGAATGTTTTCTTTTGAAGAAAACATTTAAAAAATTTGATTTCACATATAAGATAATGGGAGTTTCTCTCTACTTGATTTAGAGGTATGCTAACTCTCAGCTTTAGGGGAATACTACAGATAAAGTTGATTTTTAAAGGATTCCAAATTATTTAATTCCTGATACTATATTTAGCCATAATAAGAAATTATGATTTTTATGAAAACATCCCCTCTTCCTTTTCTTGTACCTTAACTTTTTCAAGTAGCCCTTGTACCTGTTCTACCTTGGGTTTCTCAACTAGTTGAGTTGCTAAAATCAGAGGTGACACTAGTTTCTACTGATTTAGTTTACTCAAATGAAATTGTAATTATTCAGTAAATATTTACTATGACTTTTTAAAATTTTTTTAAAAAATTCATGCTCTTACTTGCTCATGATGCTAGGAATTTTAACATATATACATGTTTATTTATTTAGAGCAGTTTTAGGTTCACAGTAAAATTGAGCAAAGGTATAGAGATTTCCTATACACACACCCACCCCCCCCACCTCCCTGCACACACACATCCACAGTCTCTCCTACTATCAACTTCTCTCACCAGAGTGGTACATTTGTTACAATTGATAAACCGACATCATTACATCATTATCACTCAGAATTTTTAGTTTACCTTGGGATTCACTCCGAGTGGTGTATATTCTATGGGCTTGGACAAATTTATAATGACATGTATTTAACATTATAATATCGTACAGAGTAGTTTCACTTCCCTAAGAATCCTGTGTTCTATTTATTCCTCCCTTCCCACTAACCTCTGATAACCACTGATCGTTTTACTGTTTCTGTGATTTTCCCTTTTCCACATTGTCATATAGTTGGAATCATACTGTATGTGGCCTTTTCAAATTGGTTTCTTTCAATTACTAATATGCATTTAAGTTCCCTATGTGCCTTTTCATATCGTGCACCTTTATAGAAGGTGGTATACACAGTGGGTGTGTATACAAGGCTTTGTTTTATTCCTTGCCTCTACCAATTAATATATAATATATAGCCACTAAAAGCTGTAGAGCATGACAAATATAAAGCATAATTTTCTTTGTTTTATTTTAAATGTATTCGTTTTCTTTATTATTTAGAGAAAATATTTAAAATTGCCAAACTATACTTAGTGACATAGCAATAATAAATTTTCATTAATCCTCAAATCCAGAAAAAATAGATGACTTTCCTCACAAATTTGTAAAATAATGTCTCTGTAGAACAAATTAAATTAGTTTACTGTAGCCTCTCATGAGTTGCCAGGTTTATAGCCACTTGCTCTCACTCACTCTAACGCCCGCGATTGCCATCACTTGTGGCTGGGCCTGCTTCTCCCTTTGGCTTCTCACACCTGGTTGAATCTCTTACATGTGCTGCTCATACGTAAAAGCCCTATTCCTGAAAAATGTCTTCCATATGAGTTTCTTATGTTTCATATCTCATTTCATTTTGGTCTGATCGAACCTAGACATGATCTAGAAATCATACATTCTCAAGAATATCATCGGCATGTTCCTAACCAATAGGAAGAACATGATCTACAGATCCTTTTCAGCTGATAGAAGCTTTAGAAAAGTCTAAAATGGCAGATAATTTAAAAATAGCAGCATATAACTTCTGGAGACTGGCTAACATTCTCATGTGAACCAGCATGAAAATTACTTCCAAAGGCATTTATCACCTTAGTTTAGAGGAGTCTTTCTACAGTAAGGGTATTAGCCATGCTTGCACCCTTACTTTAGCTTATCTGTGTGGCTCAGTTTTAGCACCAGCAGGACAAAAAGCTGCCAGGAGGCAACTTGTTTGCCTTAGGAGCCTGCCCAACATGAAAAGTTTGCAGGTGGAATCAGAAAGAGCAGCTGCAGGAGGAGAGATGGGGGTAGATGACAGCTAATGATTCAGAAAGCAATTTGCATGAGAGCCTTCTGCTTAACAGGAGGCAGCATGTGCCTGGGCGATGGTTTACTATCCACTGCCAAGCTGGTTTCTACATTCTGAGTACTCATTCAGTCAATAATACCTGAGTCCTGGGGGAATGCCCAGCCAACAGCTTCTACTTACCTGAGTTAACACAACCTGCCATCTAGAATTTCAAAGAGCTTTGCATTTATCAGAACACAGGGATTTATTTTATCCTGAGGCTCAGGATGCCTAGTTTCACACAAACTGATTTAACAACAAATGTTTAAATACAAATCCAAGGCCATCTAGCTAATATTTGTTGACAACTTACTGTGCATCAGGCTCTGTACTGTGCACTTTACCTACTGGATGTCATTTAATTACAGACTTTCTGAAGTGGATGTTTAAGATTCTTGCCAAGGACTCTAGATACAAGGAAAAATAGCCGGCAAAGACCAGAGTATTATTAATAGTGAGCTACCCCTGTTACTTCATTTTAGAAGTCTAAATGAGGCCCTTCACTTTCTCTCTCTCTTGCCTCCAAATCACAGATGACTAGATCACAAGACAAAGTTAAGCTAGCATGCTTTATCCTCTAAACCATAGGCTAAGATACTGGAAGACTGTGTGACACGTTTGCCACTTTCCAATGCAATAACTCTATTCATTGCTCAATAGATGTTCTAGTGATTGACTAAAAGCATTAGCAATTCCTCTTCCAGGATTAGGGTGGAGGGGGAAGGCACCTGATCTCCTATTACCTCCCAAACATGTGAAGGCAAAAGCATGATCAGGGGAGAAGCAAGTCTCTTCGTAATATGTTTGATTCCCTGTTTTACAGATGTGTAAATGGAAACTTGGAGAGGCTGAGTAACTTGTCCATGTCACCTAGACTGTGCTTTTAACTTCTCTATTAAATGTATTCTTCCTCACCAGCCAATTTGCCTTTTATACTGATGTCCTTAGAAATGGACCACAGCTCAGGATAGAAATGAATAACCATAAATAAGCTTGAAATATACTCTATTTCCATTAGCTAAGATAGTCACTTGTTTCTTTTAAGTGAGGTCTTCTGCTTTTTTAGTGGCCATAAGTAACTAATGATGTGCTTCAATTGATCCAGATACCCAAGAATTCTTCAGGTATAATATTCTGTAGGAGAATCATATATTTCTCTAAGCCTTACGTGTGCTTCTAGCATTTAGATTCTAACTCAAATAGTTTCCTATTTTCATAAAGGAAATGAATAGATTTCACTTGCAAATTTATCAATTTTTTTTCTAGCTACAAACAATGACTTGTTGGTCATGGTAGATAAAAACATATCTTTCGGAAAATCACAAATTTTGGAAACTCTAGAATGCATGTAGCTCAGAACTGTAAGAAGAGACCAGGGGAAGACTAACATGCTAGAAAGTATGATACAAATCAATACTGAAATAGAGCTTAACACATAGTTCATCTGGAAAGGAGCTCAGAACATGATTGCCAGTTATTTAATATTCTGTTCAAAGATAATGGAAACATTGTTGAAGTATGGTATTCTGACTGCCATTAGAATGGTCGGATTTCAAATAGCAGTGCATTAGTTGTGCTCAAATGGGTAAAAAATGTTGAATGATTAAGTGAAGGAATAGGAGACCTGCATTCTAATCTTACCTTGGACACTGACAGAGATAATGTTGACGTTAAGCCCATCACATAATCATTTACTACCTTGATTTTCTTACCTGAAAAATGAGAGTGACTATAGTTCTTTAATAATCCTTGATGCTCTTTAGTTTTATGATTCTAGAAGCATCTTGATTTAGTATAGTTTGAGGATTTATGCCTAAATTGTAGCAAGAAGAAAAACATTTTTTAATTTTTAAAACAGTCTTGACATTGCATTAACATAGCAAATAAAATCTTTTGAGCATTTTTCAAAGAATCACCAACTTAGAATTCATCTCCACTATTGGTTTTTATTGTCTGTTTATCTTTTACTAGATCTATAATAGTTTTATTTTTTTCCCTTTGCACCTGGGCTAGTGGACTGGGTGATTGGAGAAACATATCAACACTATTGTAGAAGCTTTGTTATGAGAGCCAACTCTGATCTTTGCTCTCTTATGAATTATTTATTTAATTTGAAGTGTTTTCCCCTGGATTTATAGAATTTCCTTTTGGCAGGATGTTTTTTCCCACTTATAAGACTGTAAATACAGCTGACTGAGCACGTATCAGGTCATTTTATGAAGGATGCTACCTATCTTCCTGTTTATAGGCCTACTACATCTTTATTCATTTACCTTTTTTCCCCCCTGCTCACTTATGACACTAGTATCTGTGAAGTAAATAAAATAATGACACTAATACTTACTTAAGTTGGAGTCAGAAAACTTGACCTTTCCTCAACTTTTTACATTTGCTAGCTTCATAGCAACATGCACTTCTCTTACTTTCTCTGAATCTCAATATACCTTCTATATTAGAAGAATAAATATAGACCATCTGCTACAATGTTGCAGAAAAATAATTGAATTGATTTTCACCAGATTTGGAGGTACATACTTGCAATGGGCTGTTTGAAAATATGGAACACTCTGAAGACACCTCAAAGACGTAAACAAACTAAAATTGAAAAGCAGTTTTACTTCTCATCAGGAGAGAGATGATCTATGATATTAGTAGTTCTTAACTTTGGCCATACATTAAAATCTCCTGGGGAGCTTTTAAAAATCTTAATGCCTAAGCTATAATTTACACCAATTAAATGTGAATGTCTAGGGAGTTGGACTGAGGCATTGGTATATTTTAGGGTTTGCAGAATGCGATGTTTAATATTGTGTCGACCTGACTGGATCATGGGGTACACTGATAATTGACTAAACGTTGTTTCTGAGTAGGTCTGTAAGGATGTTTCTGGATTAGGTCAGTGTTTGAATCAGAAGGTGGGGTAAAGCAGATCACCTTCCCGATGTAGATGGGCCTCATCTAATCTATCGAGGGTCTGTATAGAATAAAAAGGCCGAGGAAGGGAGAATTTGCTTGCTCTGCCTGGCTGCTTGAGCTGGAACATCAGTATTCCCCTGGCCTTGGACTGAGACTTACGCCATCAGACCTCCAGTTCTCAAAACTACACAATTAGCTTTCCTGGAGCTCCAGGTTATTTTGACATATGTATATATTTAACATAATTAATATATGTTTAATATTAATTATACTAAAGAAAATATACATATTCAATATATATAAAATATATTCAATAGGATAAGTAGCTATATATTTATATCTGTAGATAATGAAAAGCGTTTTGATATATAAATATATCAATAGGGTGTATATATATATATATATACACATATATATATATATATACACACACATATATATACATATATATATCCTGTTGGTTCTATTTTTCTGGAGAACCCTAATACTGAGGATAATTTTGATACACAGTGAAGATTAAGAACTACTATATATGTTAAAATACTGTGGCTAAAGTATCACAAAAGTACTTGCTCTGACAGTGTAATTTTGCTTGTTACATGAGCAACCCTATGAGGATGAGTAGCAATGTGAATTAATTTTTTTTTCTTTTTAAATGGTAACCAATTATATATATATATGAAAACATTTTAGGAAGCTACAAGATTCTAATTAAAGGAACTTATGGTGGGTTGGCATTAAAACTGCATCTCCAACACACTACTCAGTAGAAGGGACTCTAGGCCTGTGATATGGAAACGTTCATACCTGGATCATTGGGAAAGATATAGGGAAGGCTCCGAAATTACTAAAATTTTTGGACAACCCTTGTAACCCTTTTGGAGATCATGATATTAGGATTTATTGGCCCCTATGTTACAAAATTTAGAAACCCACAGTTCCATAGAAACTTGACATCTAAAACTTCTTTTCAGCTAAAAGCAGAAAGAACAAATGTCTTTCATTGAAGAAGGAAATAGGGGAAGACAGAGTAAAGAAAGAGAAAAGCTAAAGTAATCCATTCAGAGAAGACTTGCTCTGAGGGCAAGCCCTGGACATATAATTATCAATATTTTCTATTTCAAGATACATCTCATGCTCTATTATATGTAAATATTTAGTGATCTACCTTCCACATACTTTAAGTTCCAGTAAGCAATTCACTTCTGCTGATATTTTGTTCCATGGGATCCCAGGCACTTGGCACAGCCCCTCAGTAAGTATTTGTTCAGTCAGTGAATCAGTGAATTAATGAATATGACCTCAGACTCAGTATCCTTCTCAAATTATACCATAACTGAGAAGGTTATATTGTCAAGTCTCAAAATTTACTCAATTTTAGAAGTTAAGCTTATATCTTTTATCACCTCATCCAAAGTAAAAAATGTACTCTATAAAACCAGGTTCTAGTCATTTACCTCATTTTGAGTGCTTCTAAAGAGTTGAATGCCCTACTTGGTGAATTAAGTCACCCTATATATGAATAGCTATCATTTTTATAAAGTACTTATAATTGTTTTCCTGAAGCATCCTACCCATTGGTCTTAGCTTGACCTAATGAAACCAGAGTACAGTTTCAAATATTCAAATGTGGAACCAGAAAACAGTTATTTGTAGTCCATTATCACATCATCGAAGTCTTCTTTTCCTAGAGCAAATATTCAGCGTTTTTTTTCTTTTTTCTATTAATCTGTGAAAGTAGGTCCTAGCCCTTGTTTACCAGTGTTTGCACTTGCTTTTGTTTTCTAAAATTACTCCAAAAAGCTCAGAACTAGATCTAGTTCTCCTGACATGGTCTATCTGAGACAGTGAGACAATACACACATACACACAACAGGAAAACTATATTTCTATTAAGTGTAATTCTTCTATCATAAAATCTACATATGTTTATTTAAAAAAAAATATATAGACTAATATAAAATATGTATTGTTTATTTCTATTAAGTGTAATTCTTCTATCATAAAATCTACATATGTTTATTTAAAAAAATATATAGACTAATATAAAACATATGTTTTACATAAAATAACATAGATATAGAGTAGTATAAAAAAAGAACACCAAATCATTCAAAATAGCCTATCACCCAAATAAAAGCCCTTTCAAATTCTTTCTGATCGATTTTTTTTCTTCTTGTATATTGTATGTGTTTATTTGTGTGACCATCACACAAACACATATGCCTATATACACATTTTTCCTAAATAAAAATATGTTTTAAACCTATGTTTTAAAATTTAAGTATGAGATATTATTACAAGGCTATACATTGAATTCTGCATCAAAGCTGGCACTCTCTTGGCTGATGGGTAAGTTCAGCCCACAGACATTTCCCTACCTATCAGGGCCTGTACAGCATTTGAAAATTCTGGATGTTTTGCAGCTTTTCTTGGATAACCTGGTAGCATGGGTATGCAACTTTAAGTGGATGTGGAAAGCAGAACTTCACGTGCTTCCTTTACACTGGGTTGGTGCTCTCTAATGGGCTTAGTCATAAGCATTGCTATTTAAATGGCCTGTGAGAACAGCCCCTCTAAGGCTGAGTTTGCATTCTCTAAACATTGCCATTTTAGTATCTGTAGAACTGTATGCAATAGATGTACTGCAAATTCATTTCATAGACCCTCTTTTGGTAGACTTAATGTTGGTTCCATATTTCTCCTGTTGCAATGAACATATTTCGTACAGTTGATTGATAATTTTATAATAAACTCCTAGACTAGCTGTGAAATTGTTGAGTCAAAATAGACTTAGAGGTTTTAGAATTGTTTTAGTCTTTTATAAATTGTCATCAGGCCCCTGAAAACAGCCCATATGTTTCACTGTATTAAGAAAAAAATTGACCACTGACTAGGTAAAAACAAATTTAAAAATAGAATTGTTCAAAAATATACATAGTATTTAAATTAGTATTTCGTTGTAGAAAAATGGTAAAATACAGAAAAAATATAAAGGAAAAAATAAACATACATATACTTCCAAAACTTTGAGATAATTATTATCTTTTTCATGTTTGCATTTTTTTCTGCTTAAATATACATATATTTATATACATATATATTTTATACACACATTATTTAATAATGTTAGGATGTACTGTTTATATAATTTTTATTTCTCTTCATTTTCACATAACATATATAATAACTGTCTCCCATATGATCTAATATGCATTTGGATAATTTACAATTTGTTCCATATTCCAACATATAGAGTCACTTCTTTAAATAATTCCCTTTTGTTGGACACTTAAATTGTTTCCAAGTTTTTCTTTCTACAAATAATGCTCTAATTAATGCCATTTACTTAGATTTCTGTGACTTCTAGTTATACCCTTAGAATAAATGTTTTCATATCTAATCATGAGGTCAAAAATCCAGCTTGTACTCATACAATTTTTAAAATCTAAATTTGGACCTTCACATTCACAGCAATATCATTTAATTTATTTTATTTGCTTTGTTCTTTTGTTTTTATCTTGATAGATAAGTAGAGAGATATTTATTTTAATATATCACTCACTGATCTTGTTGCCTCATATCTCTGCTTCTTCTAAATGCTTTTGCACAGTTTTAGTCTTAACTTGGCATTTTGCCAAAGAGTCAGTTCAAATTTACTTAGTTGCTCAGTCCTCTCCTCCTCCTCTCAGGTACTAAAAAATACAATTCAAATTGTTAACATTTGTTAATATAAATAAGGTGAAGCCCCACAATTTTCCTATAATAGCTTACTTTTTGGGGCTGGTTTCACAGGAATATCTTGCACAGTGAAGTTGCATTGATATTCCATATATGCATCACGGCATATGAGGAAGCAAAATTTGTGAAAGTATTTAAATATTAAAATAATTATGTAAATGATAAAATATTACTTATTATTAAGTATAATTAGTAGTTATCAACAGATCTTTTTCTGCCAAATGCCATATACCTTTCAAAATGAAGACCTGCTATTAATAATATTTAGATGGGGGAAATGAGTTTTCCCTCAACTTTTTCATCATAGCCCAGATATTGCCAGGCAAACAACTTGATAGAATCAATGGAAGCTAAGTTAAGCAGGTGATAATCTCCTCTTGCCCTCCAATTTATCACTAAATGGCTTTTCTATGGATTGCAGTCATTGAAAGATTGTAATTGTAGACTTCTGTTATATTTACCATTTGAAAAAATTCCTTTTAAATGGAGCATGCTGTGCTAACAACTAGTGGATTTGCGAGCACTTGTTTGTCATTCACAATGATTAGGTTCCTCCATATTTGAACTGGCACATAAAATACTAGATATAGTATTTTTAAATGATTTTTCTATCTGCCTTTCCTGTTAGAAGCTTTATTTAGGTGCTTAGTTAATATCTTGCACCACTTGGCCTCTGCTAGAAAATGAAAGAGCTGCCTAAGACACTCACAGTCTGCTTGGAGAGCTGAGAAAACATTGGAAACAAAGGGTAATATCTGCAGAACTATCAGTCTGTTCTATTTAGTGTGATATTGTTACTATAGCACATGCTGAGTTGCCAATAAAAATCAGAGTCAAAACATTCTGTGTAGTTTAGGTGTGGGAAAGGAGTCATTTCAGTTATGTAAAGATGGTGCATCTGGTTGACAAGAGGGCCCCTATTCATCTTTTATAATGCACAGAACTGTTCTTCTTTCTTGTCCCCCTTACTTATCTGTTTGGGTCTCCATGCCTTCCTTACCACCTACCCCATCTTACCAGCTGCTCATCTTTGTACTTGCTTTGAAATATCTACTGGAGACAGCACTGAGAGCACAGGGCCTGATCTCTGCAAAAATGAATCAGTCTTTTATAAGACACACAGAATAAAATGAGAGTCAGGAAACTAGTGAGAGTGTATATGAGCTAAAATTGAAAAATTATACTCTGCTACATTGTTTATAAAGATGATACAGCGGACTTCCTGCCATATTATCACTTCCTGCCATATTGTGTGTGTGTGTGTGTGTGTGTGTGTGTTCAGGGAAGAGAAAATGAATATTGTCCATACTTGTGACATAAAACTAGAGAGGGATATAGATAAAGTATTTGACATCATTAAGGTGAATGGAACAGGAAATGGGCCCTACACCTGGCCCTACAAAGAATGACTTATTAAAATGAGCATCTCTTTGAAGAGAAAAATTGATTAGCATCATGAGTAGCCATAAGGAAGGTAGAAGGTGCTGATTTCACATATTGCTCAGATGCCGTCAGAGTGATTTCAGGGGTGATGGAGGATATAAGAGCCATGGATCTTTCTAGCATCAGATGGGAACAATTCTCTCCCCCACAGAAAACCAACCCACTCTTATCCCTTCTAAAAGGCAAGCCCTACAAATATATCTGGAGTTATCATCTAATTTTCCCTAACTCATGTGTGGCTGTGGAATGAAATAAAGCTAATGTGCAGGCAAACAAAAGATAGTGAAAATGATATGAGCTCTGAAGTGAGACAGAACTACATTAAAATCCCAACTCTACCATTTATTTAGTTGTGTAAATTGAACAAGTTCCTTAAATTCTTTGAACTGCAGTTTCCTTGTCTATAAGGTGGAAATAAGGTCAGTCCTTGCAGTTGTTGTATGCATTATAAATAATATACGTAAAAGGTCTAGCATAGTACTGACATAAAACAGACACTCAATGTAGTGATGATTACAACTCAGGACAAATACTCCATCTAATGTAGGCAGTCCTAAAGTAAAACGATGTATAATAAAAACTCATTCAGAAGAACTTGTAAGCAAGCGAGAGTTTGACTGATTTTGTGACTGTATCCTGTGGCTGGGTATCAATCCATTGATTCATAGCCAAGGGGATTCACAAGATGTACTATAGGTGAATATTTCCTTTTAACATTATCATAAGAACTAAACCTTTGTAATTCTTTGGTTTCTAAGTGTTTGATTTTTCAACCTTAATAATGCATTAGAGTACTTCTGAGTTTAGCTCTTACTAAATTATAAATGCTATCATTTTATACCTAAGATGCATGGTTTGCTCAATGCAGGTAGAGAAAAAATAACTGTTTTGGACTGGCTGACTCTGGCTTGCTGGGCTTCTAGTCTCAGTATACAGTCAAAGGGGTAGAGTCAGCAAAACTGATAGATTGGTCATTTCTAAACGTTCTAGGATTAGATCAAGATACTAATTTCCAACTGCGTATACCTCTTCAGATGATCTTCTTTACTGAATGTAAGGATAATTTCTCTATATTTTTGAGAATGTATTAGCTCTGCTATCTCAAGTAAAAACCATGAAGTCATTCAAAGGCACTCAGTACATCCTACTTGGTCATTTCTCTCACCCTTAGTACTAGTCTTAAATGTTTACTTTCATAAAATACTGGAATGCTCATATTTTCCCACCATCATTACCTTCACCATTGCCATCGTTATAATCACTCCTATCAATTCAGCACCTATAATGACCTAGACTTCATATCCATTTACAGTACTCACTGCTTTATATGCATAGGCTCAATTTTCTAGCTCTTGTCTCCCTCAAACAGATATCAGATCCTTTATTGATTAGTTAAAAAAGATATTACCCACTTCAAACAGAAAGAGTAAAACAGTATCATCTTGAGTGCCCATTTTGAATGATTGGTAATTGCTTCCAGAAGCACTGAGTTCAGAAAAATTTCCAGGCTCTGCCTAGCCTTGGTGGGGAAGAATGCCATGATCGATTAGCAATGTCTGACCTGGGTGAAAAAAGAAAGAACAGAAATAAGAAGAGTGGCATGTGGGACTAAAAGGATGGCAATTCTCAGACTCCCTTAATTGCCTCAGTATTTATAACTTTTTTGGAGACAAGAATGATGTTTCCACCTTCCATCATGTTGCTACATGCTTCATTTCCAGACCATTCATTTGTTCCCTCATCCTCTATTTATTCCTGCTGAATCCTCACTGACTCAGAAATTTCACACACTCTGTTGCCTCAGCTGGATGCTGAGAACTCCATACTCCAAAGCGGCCTCTGTAGGAATGCCGTTCCTGTTTGTCCTAAGAAGCTCCCTCAGGTTATTGCATATGGCACCTCTTCCTCTTTTAGGTTATAAAACTTATATAAATTTGTAATTATTCATTGGAATGGTTACTTGTGCATTTATAGTTTCCTTTGATGAACTCTAAACTATGAGCTCAAGAACCATATCTCTCTCTTTGACCAGTCACCTTGTACCCAGAACACATATCTTGGAAAGGGTAGACTTTTAATACATATTTGTTGAAACAATGAATGCACTAAAATTTGGAGATTCAGTCTTAATAAAACAGGGATCCTGGCTTCACAGAACTCATATTCCAGTGAAGAAGAAAGCTGATTAAATAAATGATTATGATGCAATGTAGTAAAAGAAATATAGATGCAAAGAAATATCACTGCCTGGGAAAAGGACAGGTGTTGGTAAAACATCCTAGAAGTGATGTTAAAACTGGATTTTAAAGAATAAAGAATAAAAATGGACCTCAATAAAACTACTACTTAGGAAAAATCAAGCACTATGTCTTGTCCTATTTGAGTGATGTGTTCCACCATTAAATTTTTTTTTAATCAAATGCTAGATAAATTAACATGTACCTATAGTATATCCATAAAATGCATTTTAAAAGAGATTTAATGAATATTTTGCCAACAAAGGCACACAATTAGGTTTTGCCCTCAAGGATATTCTTAGTGTTAACCCTTTTTCCTTTTTACTTGATATATCCACTAATTGTTCTGACTTGGTAACATCGATGGAAGATATTCGTTTGTTTGTAAAAGGACCAGCAGGGATTATGTGAGCATGAGTCTTCTGAAATTTTAAGCAGAAAATGGCTTAAGCATCTCCTATAGTTAGGGGGCATGTGGTTATAGTGGAATAATTTAGCGGACTGAAATTGCATTTGTCTTTTTAGATTTAAATGTATGACTTGGGGATAATAAAGGAAAAATCATTACTAATACAGCAACGGATAATTAAAATAAAAGATGGTTTTAGGTATGCCACTAACTTTCTTACAGCTTCAATGATAAATTGTTAGGTATTATATTGATTGTGGCAGGAGGTAATGTGTCCTTTTGTGGTTGAAGCCCTTTCAGGAATAAGCTAAAATTTGGGGGTTTGATCATTTGTTCATTTATTTATTTATTTATTTATTTTAATAAGATAGAAAGGAAGGGAGGGATGAATTAAGAAAGCATGGGGCAAAACGTTTCTTTAAGTAATAGTTATATAAAGTAGATTTTAATAAAATATAGAATAGAAAGGCAGTAGTCATTTTTAAAAAGCACTCGAGAGACAGTAGTTCTTTGTGAAGGCCTCTAAAATTTCCTGAAAACATGTTCATTCACCTTGATTCAATCATATGCAAGGAAGAGTTTCTTGTTTGGTTTGTAAAGCAAGACCATGTCCGGGCACTAACTAGGTCCTAACATTATTGCCATTCTGTATGAACTTGTATGTCATGTATAGACAGAAGTATAAATAGTGTTTAAATCAAACTTATGCTGCTTACTTTAAGATGAAAGCTATCCAATGAATTTTAAATTAAAGTAGAAGAATTTATGCAAAGTCAGTACCATCTTCAACCCCCATTTAATATGGAGTACAGGAGGCTACTGACATAAAATGCATCTTGCAACTTGCTTTAGATCAAACTAAAACAGGATCAAGGGTAAACAAAGTAACTGCAAGTTGTGACTTACAAGATCAAATCAGAAGTGTTAATCTTCTTCTTGAAAGAAGAAAGATCAATTCTGTGTGTAAAATCTGTTTTGTAATCAACCTGGCCACATTTTACCAAATATGTCTTTTTAGAAAAAAACCTATAATAAACACAAATATTGTTAGTCATTGTCAAACTCAGGTACAAACTGTACTAAAATGGTACTCAGGACTTGATATTATTATTCAGAAAAGATTAAGCCATAGTAATTATTTTATTTCTTAGTCGATATAAATGGCAAGAAACATTGACTTACAAACTTTTTTTTTTTCAACTAAGTGATTATATAGAGAAAGAGCCGATAGAATCAGGATGAAAAGTTAAATCAGCACAAGTTAGGGGTAAACGTGAGAAAGTAAGGAGTTTTCAGAGCTAAGTCAATGCCAGTGAGTGGCTGGCAGATTCATTCTCAGTATGGGGAAGACTGTTATTCCTGTCTGCCAGTTGGCACCATGGTTCATTCTATAAAAGCCCGGATGGGATTGCCCACTGTTTATGTCTTAGCCTGATTATAATCTTTTTGTCATTCATTCACTAGGATGCAAGGTCTTAAAATATCTATCATGGTTTCTATGACCTAATAGGCACTCAATGAATGACTGACTGACTAAACGAATGAACTATAATAAAGTCTGTTTGCTAAGAGACACACTGTGATATTTGTTTATTCATTTATTTCATTTATCATTCAACAAGTATCTTTTGTTTTTAAATATCATTTCTGTCAGGATGCTGGGCAGATACAATAATAAGCTATAATAGTAACTGTCCCCTGCCTTCCTATAATTTAATTACATTGGGAAAGACCAATATTGAGAAATAAAACCAACTAGAGAATACATAATTACAATCTGAGGTTAGTCCATGTTAAAGATTATGGTACTTATCTTAAAATTAGTGTGAAGATATTGAAGACCTTTGAGTAAGTGTATGTGAGTACTTGTAGATCTCTGCAGGGAGGTATGGCTGGGTACATATTTGGAAGAGATTGACTGGCCATAGTCATGAAGAACAGATATGAGTGAGGAAGTGTGGATGTAGAGATCACTAGGTTACTGCAGTGCAGGTGAGAGTTGATTTTGTCTAGATGAAGATGGTGGCAGGACAAATGTGAGATATACCAAATTATAGATATATTTAGGAGAGAAATATCAATTGAACTTGGTGCAGGTTGGATTTAGTGAGAAGTTTTCAAGCAGGACTCCAAGGTTTCTGCCTCACATGATGTTTATATTATGCTCTGAGAAAAAGGAATGTTGGGAGATGATCAACTTTCATAGAGTGGAAAGGTTGATATAATTGGTTTTATCTTAGATGTTGAGTTTGATGTGTTTGGAGATACCCCAAGCTTTGAAAGTCTTGAGCTATTGGATATATTATGAGTATGAATCTGAGAGTGCTCTGAATATAAAAGTTGAATCTTTAACATACAGATGGACACTAAAGTTGGGGTCATGAATAGGATAACTAAGGGAAATAAAAGGAGACCTAAGACTACTATTTGATGAGCTCCAACAATTAATATCTGGATACAGAAATTAAGCTTACAAATGAACCTTAGAGAGAGTAATTGGAGAAATAGAAGGAAAATTGGGAAAATGTGATGTGAGAGAAGAAAGTGTGTTTCTTCAAGAAGGAAGATGTCGGCAATGTCATACACATCTAAGAGGTCAAGAAGATGAGGTAAAATGCTTATTGGATTTTAGGGAAGGGAGGTCTTTTAACATTTTAGTGATAACTGTTTTGATTCCGTAATAAGTCTAGAAGCCAAATAGAGTGAATGGAAGAGTGAGTGGGAAGTAAGTGAAGGGATTCAGTAAATAGAGAGGAGGGATTTTTTTTTTTTTTGTATTAGGACTTTTGATTTTACTTCTGATCAAAAGAAGAGTTTAAATATAAGGATACAGAATGCATCTCAGAAACCCAAGGGCATAGATGCAGCCACATCTCAGGAGCTTACAGGATCCAGGGATAGGAGCATCCTTGGAGACCAAGAAATACTCTCTCCATTTCTTTAATACTCTTTTCTGCATGTCTGCTTCATTCCTACACTGACTTTCTTTGACTCTTAGTATACAAGACAGAAAGTAAAAACTGTCATAATTTATAAGTATATATCCTCTTTCAAAAGAACAATAAGAATGATGTGAAGACTCTCAGTTCTACTTCCACATGCACCAGGGCTCATTATCAATGGGTCAGCTGGGTCAAGACCAATTACCTGCAGGTAGAGGTATGACAAAAACATGATTGCGTCCACTATAACCATGTGGGTAGAGGAAGGGAGGGTCGATTCCAGGATAGGGCTATTAAACAGACATGCCTATAATTACCTACCGGTATCCCATGACGAAGAACGTTTCAAAATTTGGTTCAAAGGCCCATTGCATCCGAATCATTTAACATGCTTTCAAAAACAACAGACACCAGAGTCTTATTCCAGATCTACTTCACCAGAAACTCTTCAAGTGGAGCCTTGGAATGAATCTTCACTTCTAAAAAGTTCCTTGAAGACTGTAATTCACACTAAAATTTTGGAATCACTTCTGCCACATCTGTTTCAAACCCTTGCTACTAATCTGGAATTTGGCCTCCGAATTACCTTTTTCTTCCCATGTGTAGAAAAACTTTAGCCTGAAACTGTAAGGAATGTGGAAGATACATTCCAGACACATTCACAGGCAAATTTTCTTAATGAACACAGTTTGTTCCCTGAACTGCTAATAGGTGAATGTGATATTAAATATAGATGATTTATCTTTTAGATATTTCTCTATACCATATATAATATTCACAGATAGACTTACCATCACAAAACTGGCAATGCTATCAGCAGGTATTTTTTCTCTATTCTTCCTCATTTACTGGGCCTTACAAGTATTCTGCCCCCCTCCTCATCTTTTACACTTGTCCTTACCCAACCTCTTTGAATATATCATATTAAAAAAAAAATGCTTACCCTATATCTTCACCTCTATTTGAAATATAGCTAAAAGAATAGTGTCAATTAATTTAGCCCATTGCCTTGTGGTGGTTTCCTTCTTGTTTCCTCCTCTAAGAGCATCATTCCTTAAAACACTTAACTCTTACATTCTCGCTTCCAGGTACATTTAAATTGAAAAAGAACAAGAGGGTGTCCACCTCTCTTCAAGGTTCTCAGTGCACATCAGCATCGTAGAAGTTCTGAGAACCTCAGTAATTTGTAAACCAGTTTCCCTTGAACAATCATTTCCCAAACTTATTTTACCTTGTACCCATTTTCCCCCAGAAGCACTTATGAGTACCCCTAGAACATACATTAAAAATAGCTGATTTGGAGAACTAGATCTTGATCCACATTATTCCTCCAGTTAGAGTGTTTTAGGAATAGAATGGAAGAGAAATTAGTAGAGAAAATTGAATGATCTTTTTTTCTTGATCTTATAAAATGAGGAAGATTGATTTTATCCTTAAATGTGCATCATACACATTGCTCTTGTGCTTACACTTTATACTGTAATTAAATATAAAATAAAAGTTATCAAATACATATTCAGTTTGTTGAGTAGTTGAATTGATAGGTTTTTTTTAAACAAAGGAAATCTATTTATTTACATTTACATTGTAGAAATATGGCAATGCCCCAAGAAAAATGAAATTAGCCTGTAATCTCCCACTTAAAGAGATCCATTGTTAGCATTTTAATATGTATTGTTTGTGCCAGATTTTTTATTTATTGCCTCTCACCTCTAAATTCACTCACTTTTACCTGCTCTGTGAAAATATTATGAGCCCTTTGCCCATTGGTGTGATATTAGGCTTTACTAATTATCTCTAAAGTTTACAAGTAATTAGACTTTACTAATATCTCACCAATAATGGCTCCAGGGGATATTCCAGAAGGAAAGGTTTTGCTTCCAGGTGCTGGTGTACTTGCTTGGGATGTTCTTGTTGACTTCTCCAGTGTCTAGCTCCTGCAGCATCTGTCATTTTCCCAGTACCCAGCTATGCAATGCCTGCAATTTCTCTAGCACTCAGGGTTTCTCCAGCACCCAGCTTCTGCAGCTCAGAGGGCTTCCTCAGTGTCCTGCTCTCACAGTGCATGCAATTTCTCCCAAGATGTCTTCAGCAGCACACAGCAGCCAACAGCTTCCCCCAGCACCTCCTGTCAAGAATTTTTGTAGTAGAGTGCCTCAGGTGAGAAACATCCCATGAATAGCTTTCCCTGGAACATTAGAAGGTGGATTTCCAGCATGTTACAGAGGGCATATTTCCAGAAACTTTCACCATGAGGAAACACAGCAACTTTTGTACGATCCAGTAAGCTGTGCTCTCTCCAAACAGGGCTGGACCTCAGTACTGTGGGGATGGAGGGAGGCTTCTTTCTCAGCTGGAAAGTTAGTGGCTATACCTTATATCTGCTAGCTCTCTATTTTTTAGAGTTCTCTTTACTTGTCAGTGGCCATTTCCTCATTACTCTAATCTCTCGTCATAGTTAATAATTATTTTTATTAAAATTTCAATGCTCAAATTATCACATGTTTTTTCTGTCCTGGTTGGAGCCAAAATAATAACTGATAAATTACCTAATCTAATATTGTTGCATATATTATTGTTTCAATTTTTAAAAGAATCACGAGCCCCTCTTTTCACAATATTCTATGAGTTTCTACATCATTATTTTAATTGTTGCATAGTAACTCATATAGCAATAGATACTTCATTTTCTTTGTTTTCCATCTCCTATTGTGTGTGTATACTGTTTTCATTTTTCAAAATTATAAGCAATGCTCTGGTGAACATCCTTTACTCATACCTATAATGATTTTCTTACAATTGGTTCTTAGTTACATGGACATTTAGTCAGGAACAAATGATGAACACACCAGGTAAAGCGCTAAAGTGCTTTATATATTTCCAGGGGAATACTGAACATATTATTTAGTGGTATAATGAAACGTCAGAAAAAAATGAGGATGTCATGATTTTTATTGTCTTCTGCCAAACTTTCATACCAGGAATCTGAAAAATCTCTCACAAGAACTGAGACTAGGTTTGAGATTGAGCCATTAAATATCAATTATCATAAATCACTCTAGCTGTTCTTCTGATTAAATGTCTTCCTTGTGCTTTACAATTGGGAACTCCACCTCATCAAAAGAATGCAAAATGGGAAAGAAGTAAATGATTCAGAATATCTTGGCTATTCTTAGAAAGAAGTACTTTGAGAAAACAAAATGTTAACCTGAACTTCTTAAACAAATTGAGCTTGACTGATTTCCTGGGTTTACAGACAAAGAATCCATGCAGCTTCTGCTGGAAACCTTAACCCACTGGCTCAGTTGTTGTTTTCTTGAGATTACTACATCCGGGCATAAACAATCTCAGATACTGAGCTAAAAGTACCTGAACCGCTGAGCATCTTTCAGGTTAATTTGAACTAACAACAGAATGATCCTGATTGGCAGCCACTAAGAATTCTCTCCCACCGAAAAGCACATGAGTGCAATCCCTTATAGAACTAGACAATCCCTTATAGAACCTGAAACTGGTCATCCTCATTCAGTGTTATTTCTGATTCATTCATAGATGTTTCTTGAATGAGTTCTTGGAAATATTAGTACTTAGTGAGCCATTTGGTGGTTCGCGAGAGGTTGTGTTAATCTCAAGATGAGATGTAACATATATTACATACAACCACAATATAATTATAAAAATAGACATGTAGTATCATTGTCATGGTTATTATCATCAACAACACAGTCACTATCACTTACTGAGCACCTCCTGTGTAGACAACATACCTCTTGTTCATGAATTAGTTTAGTTAATACAAAGCTCTTAGAAGCAAATACCAATAATATCCCCATTTTACAAATAAAGACAGGAGGAAGAGAAAAGTTAAGAATTTGCCTATGGTCACACAGTTATCCATCTTTTCAGCCAAATTAGACTGTCTGACTCCAAGATCAGGTGAGTACAGTGGCCTAAGCATTGTGCTTTACTATTTCCCACATATTTAGAAGCTAAAAGAAATTGAATAGTTAACCTTAAAGAGAATCTTCCTTCACCTTCAGATAATTCCTTTCAGCCTTAATTGCAGTGGGGTTTCTGAGAGACTTAAACGACAACATTTTCCCCTTTAATTCACCATTTTGAATTGAATTGCTTAGATTTATCATATATTTTATAGTGCTATGTGATTTAGCATAGCTATTATCAACTTCTTTCTCATATCACCACACATGACCAAAAAAAATTAACATGTATGACATTTTCTCATATGCTTATCCTAAATTAATACGTGAATCTGCCTAAGTAAAAGTCTATAGATTTGCACAGTTTCTTCCAGGCCAACTGTTACTCCACTCCTTTGTCTCCTATTTTTCATAGAGTCTGCAGTTAAGGACCTACAGTCTAGAGAAATTGAAAGAGATATATTGGCTCGACAAATATATTTTGAGCACCTATAACATTCAAAGAGCAGGATCATTGTGGTAGGCTTGTAGGGGATTTAAAAATAATAAGACAGCTTAGAAGAGATAAGCACTGATATCACTGACAAAAAATATTTTAATCAGAAGAGAGAAAAAAATGGCGTAGATGGTAGGGGCTCTGTTCATCCCTCTGGTGACCAAATCAAAGTTGTGACAGAAACAAGGAGCAGCAGCAAGGAAAAATCACCCAGGATCTAGAGGAACAGGTCATACAACTAGGGAGAAGACCAAGAAAGCACCCTGCAACGGCAGAAGATAGGACAGGTTGAGGACACGGGGCTGCCTGATGTCAAGCGGCTGAGTGAGATGGAGGCTGTGGCAGTGGCAGACACCTCTTAAACGGATCATGTCCATGAGTTGATTTTCGTGGTGATGGATCTGCTCACTCTGAGCAACAGTGCCCGTTGGGCTGTGCACAGAGGGCACCAGGGACTTACAGGGAGACATTGTCAGAATGAGGGCCGAGGTGAGACTCACTCAGTACAGAAATGCCAGTGGTATCCATTGTTCCCTGTTGAGCCCCCCATCCCCCCCAGTGTGGGGACACAGCACCACCATAGCTGTGACATCATCAAACTGGATAACAGAGGTCACTCTGCCCAGAGGATTCCCTGAAACCCCACCTCCCCCAACTCGCAGCTCCACCCAAACCACATCCAGGTGTATCCTCAGCGAGTCAGGTGCTCCTTGCTGAGCTGCACCTAGACTCACACTGGAGGCAGCTGGCCTCGGTTTCTGGTGTGGCTTTGCGAGGCAACTATAAGCACAGTATCTGTGGATTGCTTGCTGAATCTTGACCGGTGGCCCCGGAGGGGTAGAAGCTTAGACTAAGTTTGGCCTGCAGTTGAAACCCTCTCAGGACTGTGCCACTGGACACCTACTTCACAAATCCACATTAATAAGACAAGGAGACTTAGGAGCTTTGCTTAGTACATAGAAACAGACTCAGAAAGGTAGCCAAAATGGGAAGACAAAGAAGCAGAAACCATATGAGAGAACAGAACAGAGATCCAGATATAATGGAGTCAAGTAATCTAACAGATGCAGAGTTCAAAACAGTGGTTATAAAGATGCTCAATGAACTTTTGGGAAGTGCAGATAAATTCCCTGAGAATTTCAACGAAGAAAAAAAACATAAAAATGGAAATGGAAATTATAAAAGGGAACCAGTTTGAAATGAAGAACATATTATCTGAGATAAGAAGTATATTAAATGGAATAAACAAGGAATAAACCAAGCTAATAAAGAAGAGGATCAAATGCCCTATCTAGAGGACAGGAAAGCCAATCAAGACACTCAATCAGAATGGCAAGAAAAAAAATGCTAAGACTGTAAAAATAATTTAAGGAGGATATGGGACACTATTAAGGCTCCAAATATTCTTCTGATAGACATAACTGAAGAAAATCAAGATGCTGAATAGCTGTTTGAAGAAATGATGATGGAAAACTTCCCTAACCTGGTGAAGGAAATGGACATAAAACCCCAGGAAGCTCAGAGAATTCCAAAAATCAGGGATCCAAAGAGGCCCACACCAAGATGCAGCATAATTAAAATACCAAAGATTAAATACAAAGAAAGAATATTAAAAGCAGCAAGAGAAAAACAGATAGTTACTTATAAGGGAACACCCATAAGACTGGCAGCTGATTTCTCAAAAGAAACTGTGCAGGACAGAAGGGCTTGGCAAAAAAATATTCGATAGGATGAAGGCCCAGGATCTACAACCACGAATAATTTATCCAGCAAAGCTATCATTTAGAGTTGAAGGAGAGATAAAGAGCTTCTCAGACAAAAATAAGCTAAAGGAATTTATCACTACCTAGCCAGAATTACAGGAAATGTTGGAGGGACTTCTTTAAAAAGAAAAAACATGTATCAAAAACAGGGATAAAGAATGGTAACAACTACATTCCTATCAATAAGTACCTTAAATGGAAAAGAATTAAGTGCTCTAACCAAAAGATAAGAGTGGCTAAAAGGATAAGAAAACAAGACCCCTACATTTGAAAAAGAAGGGGATGGAAAAAGATACTGCTTTGATGGACCTAGAAGGTATTTAAGTCAGACAGAGAAAGGTAAACACTATATGATTTCACTCATATGCGGAATCTAAGGAATAAAAAGAACAAACTAATCAAAAACAGACTCATAAATATAGTGGACAATTTGGTGTCAAACAGAGGGGAGGAGGATTTGGGGGACTGGGAGAATGGGGTGAAGGGCTAAAGAAGTACAAATTAGTAGCCGATAGATGGTCACGGGGATGGAGAGCACGGCATAGGGAATGCAGTTAGCATTAATACTTTGGCTAGGTGGAGGGTCGAGGGAGGGAGGGTGCAATTGGAGGGATCGTTTTATGAACTATATAGATGTCTAACCAATGTACTGTATACTTGAAACTAAATAAGAAAATAATAATAAAAAATAAAAAGGGAACTTTCAAAAAATTAGTTTAATCATAGACAGTCAAGAAAGGAGGGAAGGTGGGAAGAGGAACATATCAAAAGGGAGTACTGAGTATGGCACATTCTTAAGTTTCATAATTGGAATCCTCCTGTTTGAATGTGGGCCACTTCTGGGAAATTCTGCACCATGAAGATTTTGCTCAGTGTTAAAAAAAAATTCTGACAAAAACAATGAAGGGGACTGGAGGTAACAGGAGATGAAGCAGCTAACAAATCATGAAGTTGTATCTAATAAACAAGAGAGGTCAATCCAGCCACAATCCCAAAATTTATCGATATCCCATATCACAGAATTTTTATCATGGCACTTGCTGTTTATTTATTAGTAGGCAGCATGGCATAAAAGTCAATAATAACTCAGAGTACAAACTCAACTCCCCAACCCTGTGTTTAAATTTATCAATACTGCTAGGATTCTCTACATTTTAATATATTTTTTCCTGCAACAAGTTAAACAGGATCACAAAATCACATGATGTTCACAGGGACTCAATAAATATTTAATGCACACTTTCATTCTAGAGATGAGGAAACTCCAGCTAAAATTTAAAAAAAAAATTGATTTGATCCATACTCAACTGAAAAATCTGTAGAGTTGTAATCAGAAATATCCACTTGTCATACCTCTTAATTTTGTGATTTATCTACTTCACCATCAATCACTAAATTTGATTTTTCAAATACAGAATATTTTCACTTGGCTTCATAGGATAAGATTTTTTTAAAAAGCGGGTGAAGAAATAAATAATAGCAAAAATTAAGTATGCGTTTTTTTGTTTTTGTTTTTAGGCGAGGCAACCCTTGGGTGAGCTCACAGATTGCAAGGACCTTGTCAGCTTATAATCGCTTTTTTTTTTTTTATGCCTACAGCACCTGGTCTTCCTAGGTGGTTTCCCATCCAAATACTAACCAGGTCCGGCCCTGCTTAGCTTCCGAAATAAGACGGGATTGGGCTTGTTCAGGGTGGCATGGCCGTAGACTGAGAATTTTTGTTTTTAACCAGATTTATTCACATTATTATTTTAGGCTCAGAGCAATAGATTAATGCCACATTTAAATGGAAAGCTTATTTATTTTGTATTTTTTAAATCTTTAGATTCTGCATGTGTCATGAAAAATGTAAGCAAGTTTTACAATAGTAAGCTGTATAAAATTAATTTCTATTCTGTGTCAAAAAGCTCCATGGTAGGCAATTAATGCATAAAACACCAGTGACTGCTGCCCTAAGGGCTGCATTGCCAGATGAAATTAAAGACCTGAAATACCATCATTATCTCGGCCTTTATTTTTTATTTGTGCGGTCTAGGAAATATATAATCTTAAATTGAATATTTGCCTAGTCAACAAGTTAAGGAAGTCTTCTGGTTTTTGCCTCCTTTAAATCTAGAACAAAGTATCTGGCTATGAATATTAATAGGTTACTCATATACTAGGATATTACTGCTTACTGTCTTCACTTCATGGCACACTTATAAAATGATATTTATAGGCCACATTATAGGAAACTGGAGGGGATCTAAATGGAGCTTGGTAAAAATTATATATCCTTCTTTATATTCAACAATAACAAAAATTAAATCAAACAACTCTAAGATAAAAATAAAAAATAAAAACTATAATGAAAATATTTGATGTTAAATAATTTATATAAAATTTTCAGATAATAATTTTCATGTTTTTTAAAGAGAAATCTGTGCTTACTTCTACAAACCTAAGTTTTTCTACCAGATCTTATACTTTCAGTGGTAACTACAATTCTAACTAGATATTTTAATATTATTTTCCAATTTTTGGTAGTCATATTTGACAAGAAATGTTTAATCATTTTTACAACCATTCAAAAATTTATGAGTCAATTTTTTAAAAAAATCTAGTTTCTTCTTGCTTTCACATGAAAAAAAATTATTGACATATCTTCTGACAATGTTTATGAAATTCAATCCAAGTTTGTTGTTGCTTTTGCAAGTACATCACAATGATGATGGTGGAAGGCTGTGTTAGAGCCCCCACATCTACAAGGCAGTCATATCATCTTTATGTGAAGACGGAGATATGGAGCAACTACCTAAAGCCAGGCTGACAAGTGCTCTCTGAACTCCCACCCTTGGCCTGCTATACCTATGCCCTGAAATATGAGTTTTTCTAGTGATCCCAGCAACTCCTTAGTCATTATGGGTGTTGGTGTATACTCTGCAGCTGGTTGTAGCAGAAGTTAATGCCCAGCTGGTTGAATGTTGAACAAATTGTGGTGGACCCATGAGTGTGTTGTTTTTCATTGTATCTGCCTTCTGTGACCACTTTTTAACCCTCTATCAGACTCCATCTTGGGTGACCTTCCTAGGAGATCCCATAAGGGCTCCTCATGGCTGAATGCGAATTGCTCCAGGGTGCTGGGTAACCCAGGCTTCACCTGGCAGCCCCAAGTATTGAGAAGATCATTATCTCATGTCCCACTTATAGATTCACAACTCTGTACCTAAGCAGACTGGTTGGAATCCTCTACTTTAGATATGTGACTAAAGAAAGGCTTGAAGAAATTTGAAAGTAATACCAAAATGGTAAACTTCTCTATTTTACACTTTCTTTATCTAGACTGAAACTGCAGCCTCACAGGGGATGAAAACAGACTTTTCATACTGAAAACAACACATTTATTCTTTGTCTTTCATTTGAAACAATCACCAGGAAGGTAACACACTTTGGACAAAATGGAGCAATTCAAGTTAGGTGATTGCTTTGCCTAAGCCAGAAAGCTTTATGGAGAGAAATTGAGAAAAAAGAGCAAAATAGACAAGCTTTTTCTTTCTTTCTTTTTAACCTCTAATCATTTGAATTATTTCTATTATTTGAATGATTTTGAACTGATTTAGACACATCCACATTTAAATATAAGCTCAAGAAGGCATTCTAAAGTCAAATGGGAAGTAAGTTGAGTGGTCTTGATATGAAACTTGACATTTTTATTCTCTGTATACACCAGGCTCTTCATTCATTTATTCACACTTGTACTCATGTATTCATCATTTATGTAGTCATATATTCATGAAGTATTTGTTAATGTGGACTCTATACTTGGTATTGACCTAGATGCTGGACTAGAAAGGTGAAAAAGGCATTATCAATCATCACTTTGGAGGCTCTCCCAGTCTTGTAGGTAGTCAGTCGTGGAGATTCACATAATTGTCATAAAATTGGAAAAGTACCGTTGTAATCACATGAACAGACTATCAGAAGAGAATTATCTCATTCAGTATTGTTGTGTATTTGGACATTTACCTGTCCAAGATGTAAATCCGTCTAACAGAAGTTGTGCTTTTAAGAGCATAATTCTTGTCTTCATCACTCTTATTTTATGTTTGTTGCATCAGATGCTTTGCACACAAGTCATTGTAGTTATTTCTATTGAATATGTTTTCAGCTATTTCTTACATTGCCTCCTTAACTTCTCCTTCTCCAAAAGTATGGATTTTGTTTTTGTAAAATGGTAATAGTACCGCAATTACCATCAGTGAGATTGTGAGGTTTAATAGAAATAATGCATTTTAAGGCCTGATTTTTAACAGCTTTTTGAGATATACTTCATATAACAAAATAAATTGCACATAATTAAAATAAATAATAGGATACATTTTAATTTATGTGTAAGTCTGTGAAAACTGCTATCACAATATTCAACACCCACAAAAGTTTTCTCATGCATTTTTTTTGTTATTATAAATTTGTATTTTCTAAAATGTTTTAAAGATGGTCAGTATTTGGCTTCTTTCACTTACTGTAATTGAGATTCATCCATGTTATTGCATGTATCAGTAGTTTATTTCTTTTAACTGCTAAGTATTATTCCACTGTATGGATCTACCTCTTTGTTTATTCATTAACTTGTTGATGGAAATTTGGGTTATTTCCAGTTATTTCAGTTATCAAAACTAAAGCTGCTACAAACATTTATATACAAGTCTTTGGGTGTAGTTACCTAGGAGAGGAATGGTTGATCATGTAGTAGGGGTATGCTTAACTTTTTAAGAAACTGTCAAACTATTTTCAAAATGGTAGTGCCATTTTATATTTTCAACAACAGTGTAGGAGAGTTCCAATTCCTCTACATTTCCACCAAACTTTGTCTAGTTGGTCTTTTCAATTTTTAGCCATCCTAATATATACGTAGTGGATAGTTCACTGTGGTTTTGATTTGTACCTCCCTATTGACTAATGATTTTGATTATGTCTTTAGATTTCTTTTTGCCATCTTAACTTCTTTCTTGGTAAAGTGTTTAAATCTTTGTTCATTTTTTAAGTTGTTTTCTTATTCTCGAATTTTTGAAAATACTTCATATATTCTAGAGACAAATTCTTTATCAGATATATGCTTTGCAGATATTTTTTCCAGTCTTTGGCTTATCTTTTTTTAATCTTTTAGGAGAATATTTCAAAAAGCGGAAACTTTTATTTTTATAAAGTCCAATTTGTTATTTTTTTCTTTTATAGATCATGTCTTTGGTGTTGTGTCTAAAAATCTTTACCTAAACCGAAGTCCCAAAATTTTCTCTATGGTTTAATGTAAGTGTTTTATAGTTTTGTGATTTTTCATTAGATCAGTAGTGTATCTTGAGTTAATTTTTACATTAGTGTGAGGGATGGATTAAAGTTCATCATTTTGCATATGAAAATCCAATTTTCCTAGCAACATTTTGAAAATATTTTCTTTTCTCAATTGAATTGCTTTTGTCAAAAATCTGCTGCCATATATGTGTGGGTCAATTTATAGACTCTCTACTCTAGTTCATTGGTACAATTGTTTATTTTTATTGCAATACCATACTCTATCAATTACTGTCACTTTATAACAAATATTGAAGTCAGGTAATGAAAATTGACTTTGTTCTTTAAGATAGTTTTTGTTTGCTTATTCTGAGTATTATGCATATCCACATGAATTTTGGAAACAGCTTGTCAGTTTTGACAAAATCACCTGCTGTGCTTTGTTTGGGATCACATTGGATTTATTGATCAATTTGGGAAGAATTGACTTCTTAACAATATTGAGCTTACTGATCAATGAAAAAAATATCTATTTAGATCTTTTTTTAATTCTTTTATTGATGTTTTGCATCCTTTAACATACAGGTCTTGCACACATTTTGTTAGATTTACCCCTAAATATTTAAAAAATTTTGAGGCTATATGAAATAGTATTTTTTAAATATTTCAACTCTTTGCTTCTAGTATGTAGGAACTCATTTAATTTTTTAGCTTTATTGCACCAATTAGCCTCTCTAATGCAGTATTGAATAGAAGTGACAAAGGAAGAGATCCATTTCTTTTTCCTGATTTTTGGAGAAAATAGAAAGGCTTTCATCATTAAATATGATATTACTGTAAGTTTTTCGTAGATTTCTATTATCAGGTTGAGGAAGTTCCCTCTTAATTCTAATTTTCTGAGAACTTTTACGAGGAAAGGGTGTTGGTTTTATTAATTAATTTTACTGCATTTATTGAAATGAAGCCATTTGGCTTGGAGTTTTTATTGTGAGATTTTTTTCCTCCACAAATTTGACTTCTTTAAAAGTTATAAACCCGCTCAGATTTTCTATTTCTTGAGTGAGCATTGGTAATTTGTGCCTTTCATCTAAGATATCAATTTATTGATAAAATGTATTCATAATATTGCTTTATTATCCTTTTAATATCTGTAGAATTTGTAGTTATGTTACCTCGCTCATTTCTGATATTGGTAATTTGTATCTTCTTTTTCTTCTTGATCAGTCTGACTAGAAGCTTATCAATTTTATTGATTTTTCAAAATTTAATTTTTGGTCCAATGGATTTTATGTATTATTTTTTTCTGTATTATTGATTTCACTCTGACATTTGGTGTTTTTTCTTCAACTTACCTTAGGTATACTTTTTCTAGTCTTCTTTTTCTAGTCTCTTAATGTGGAACCTGAGGTCATTGACTTGAGATAATTCTTCCAGTACAGGTGCTTAGTGCTATAAATTTTCTCTTAAGTTCTGCTTTAGTAGCAGTCCACAAATACTTATGGATTGTGTTTCCATTGACATTTAGGTCAAAATAGTTTTTAATTTCCCTTTTGTTTTCTTCTGTGACTCATGGGTTATTTAGAAGTGTGTTAAAGTTTACAAATATTTGGTTTTTTTTTTTTTTTTTTAGAAAACTTTCTGTTACTATAAAACTTAAATCCTTTTAAACTTCTTGAGGCTTGTTTTATGGCCCACTATTGTTGGGTGAAGAATTCTATAAATATGAATTAGGTCAAATTAGTCGATAGTTTTGTAAAAGTCATACATCCTTATTGATTTTTTTCTATCTACTTATTCTTTTTATTATTTTGTTTCATGTATTTTGTAGCTCTTTTGTATTGTTTTATTTTTTTAATCTAGATATTTAGGACTATTATGTCCTCTTGAGAAACTGATCCTTTATCATTATGAAATGATCTTTTTTTATCCCTGGTAATATTCTGTGCTCTGAAATCTACTTTATCTGATCTTACTATAACACCATAGCTTTCTTTATTAATGATTATTAATATCATTAGGTTTAAGTCTGTCACCTTGCCAAGTGTTTTCTATTGCTCCAACTTGTTCTTTATCTTAGATTTCGAATATTCTTGAGCTTTGTTCTGGGATGAAGTTTTGTTAAATGAAACAGTTTTATTTTTTTCTGGTCTTGCTTTTAAGAGTTCTTAGGAATAACCAGTCACATACAGTGTAGAGCTAATTATTCCATACAACTGAGGCAAGATATTCCAAATTCTTTCCCCAAGATCCCATGAATTAAGTGGTTTTCTAGTCTGAGTAGTGGGAATTGGCACTATTTCAGGCTCTGTGTGCACGAGGCTCTATTACCTGTAAACCTTTTGAACTGTTTTCTTTCCTGCTTTCTGATGATTTCTTTACAGATGTGTTCTAATCTGTACTCTGCTAGGCCCCTTTGCAGATCTCTGGAGTTCTTCGTACAGCTCACCCATTTGATTTTCTGTCCTATTACCTCTATGGGCTTTATCTCTCCAGGCTCTCAGCTCTGTCTCCTCACCTCAAGGAGTCTGCTAAGCTCCACCTTTTTTCAGTGCAGTAAGCTGGGGCAATCACAGGGCTCAACACATTTGTTTCCTATCTTTTGGAGACCTCTGAGCTTCATTGGCTGATAGCCAGTTTCTTGAAAATTTGCTTCACATGTCTTGCTTTTCTTTTTTTCTTTCTCTTTTGTTCTTTCTCTTTCTTTTCTGTCTCTTTTTTCTTTTCTTTCTTTCCTTCCTTCCCTCCCTCCCTCCTTCCCTTTCTCTCTTTCTTCCTTTCTC